>NC_040085.1:27593132-28218132 GCF_003369695.1 Bos indicus x Bos taurus | reverse complement strand
CTCCTTAATGACCTGGCATGCCATCAGGCAAGGTCAAGAAGGCAAGTCTGCTCCCCTCCCCTCCCCCAAGGAGCACACAGCGCGCACCCATGTCCCCAAGCTGTTGCCTGTCCTTTTGTGACTTCCTCTTCAAAGCTGCCTTGATGCTCTTCATAACCTGATTTCAGTTCTAAAAAACATGTTGTGGAGGAGGAAACACTCAGAGGGATCTGCCCCAATCCTCCCTCCCCACTCCAGATGGTTCTTATTGCAAGAGTTTACATTCTGGGTTTTCAGATATGTTTATGTTCTGCCTTGAAAAGCTACTGTCTCATATCCCCTCTCTGCTGGGCCCTTCAGAAACACCCTGCTGTTCCCTCAAGAGGACCTCTATTTTTGCACTCTCAAGGATAGGGTTATTTATTTTGCCCCAACATCCTACATACATTATCTCTTTTTAATCCTGACCCTAAGAAATAGGTACTATTATTCTAATTTTAGAGATGGAAACAGAGACATTGGAGAGATTACTCTCTTGGTACAAAGTAGGATTTGCAACAGTTTTGTCTCGTAATGTTGCCCATTCCTTAATAATTTCTTCTGAAATTGAATATTCAATTAAGAGAAAATTTTTCAAGATTTTTATTTTATATTGGAGTATACTTGATTAATAATGTTATGTTAGTTTCAGGTATACAGCAAAGTGATTCAGTTATACATATACATATATATATTCTTCTTTTTTGAATTCTTTTCTCATTTAGGCTATTACCAAATATTGAGCAGAGTTCCCCATGCTATACAGGAGGTCCTTGTTGGTTATCTATTTTAATTATAGTAGTGTGCATATGTCAATCCCAAACTCCCAACTTATCCCTCTCTGCCACCTTTCCCCTTTGGCAACCGTAAGTTTGTTTTCTAATTCTATGAGTCTGTTTCTCTTTTGTAAGTTCATTTGATCACATTTTTTAGATTCCACATATAAGCACTATCATATATATTTGTCTTTGTCTGACTTACTTAGTATGATAATCTCTAGGTCCATGCATGTTGCTGCAAATGGCATTCTTTTTACGACTGCATAATATTCCTTGTATTGATATGTACCGCATCTTTATCCATACCTCTGTGGATGGACATTTAGGTTGCTTTCATTTCTTGGCTACTGTAAACAGTGCTGCCGTGAACATTGGAGTGCCTGTATCTTTCGAACCTTAGCTTTCTTTGGAAACATGCCCAGGAATGGGATTACTGGATCATATGATAGGTCTATTTTTAGTTTTTTAAGGAAACTCCATGCTATTCTCCATAGTGGCTATACCAGTTTATGTTCCCACCAACAGTGTAGGAGGGTTCCATTTTCTCCACACCCTCTCGAGCACTTATTGTTTGTAGGATTTCTGATGATGGCCATTCTTACTGGTGTGAGGTGATATCTCACTATAGTTTTGATTTGCATTTCTCTAGTAATTGGTGATGTGGAACATCTTTTCATGTGCCTCTTGGTAATCTATATATCTTTGGGGAAATGTCTATTTAGGTCTTCTGCCCATTTTATTATTGAGTTGTTTCTTATTGAGTCACATGAGCTGTTTGTAAATTTTGGAGCTTGATCTCTTGTCAGGCTCATCATTTGCAAATATTTTCTCCCATTGTGTGGGATGTCTTTCTGTTCTGTTTATGGTTTCTGTTGCTGTGCAAAAGCTTTTGAGTTTAATTAGGTACCATTATTCATTTTTGGTTTTATTTTCATTATTCTAGGATACGGATCTAAAAAGATATTACTGAGGTTTATGTCAAAGAGTGTTCTGCCTGTGTTTTTCTCTAATTTTATAGTGTCAGGTCTTACATGTAGGTGTTTAATCCATTTATTAAAGAGACTGTCTTTACTCCACTATATGGACTTGCCTCCTTTGTCATAGATCAATTGACCATGGGGGCATGGATTTATCTCTGGGCTTTCTATCCTATTCCATTGATCTATATTTCTGGTTTTATGCCAGTACCATACTGTTTTGATGACTGTAATTATAGTCTGAAGTCAGGGAGCCTGATTCTTCTAGCTCCATTTTTCTTTCTCAAGATTGTTTTCACTATTTGGGGTCTTTTGTGTCTCAAAAGGAATTTCTAGCTTAAGAAAAATTGATGCCATGGATTTATCTTTAAGGCAATGCAATAACATTCTTGGCTGCCTATCCAAAAATTGCCATCTTCCTTCTTCCTAATATAACCCAAACTTACTTTTTTTAAAAATTCTACATAGCCAATATATCTTAGGGAAACCACCTCCACCTTCAAGTTCAGGTTGAGACATACTGGTGTAAGAATAATCCCATGCCTCTTGTCAGTAATTGTTTCAGAAATGAGCATGGAACCCAATTCTGGCCAGTAAGACATGAGGAGAAATTTGTTGGGGGTCCTCTGAAAACTTCCTTCTCACTTTTAAGAAAAAGACAGAAATAGTGTTTCTCTTTCTCTCTCCCACTTAACATGAACAAGGAAGCAAGCAGCCAGTCTCTACTGGCAGCCACCCAGCCAAAAGCAGAGGCGCTTAGGATGAAGCCAACACGGGGAATGTCACAGAAGAGAGATGAGAGCAATAAGACATCACTCAATGGTATCACTAAAGTACTGTATAAAGCAACCCTGAAGGCAACCTTCCACCTCTGGACTTTCTGCTTATTAAGCAAATACATTTTAACATAATATTATCAGATTTGATTTAGGCTGTCTGTTCTTCACAGCTGAAATCATCTTTAACTGATACTGGGATCTGTCACATCTCCAGCATCCACATAACTGTGCACTCCTCATTCATATCTTGAATGATGGTTGAGAGACCCCCAAACGACACTCAATCAACCAATAAAAGTCAGACTTTGGACATGGCAAGTTTAGTGTGACACTTTAAAGATGGGACAAATTTTTGTGATTGGGCGGCTGCTGAGAGAGACAGTCAGTTTTCCCTTCTTTTTGAGACTAGGCTGACCATGTAGCCTCTTCTGACTAACCCAATGCAGTAGAAGTGACATTAGATAACTTCTGAGACTGGGCCTTAAAAGATTTGCAACTTCCATCATGCCATTTGAAACACTTCCTCTTAGAACCCAGCAACCCAGTAAGATATCCACCTATCCTATGACATTCTTGCTGTGAAGAAGCCTAAACTAGCTATAAGAGAAAGAGAGAGACAGGCAGATAGATCCTGTGGAGTAGACTGAGGTACCAGACATAATATGATAAAACTTTCTTGAATGCAGTCAAATGAACCCCAGCAGACTCCATAAAGAGCTAAGAATCACCAAACTGAGCCCTATCCAAATTAGTGACTAACAAATAAAACAATTGTTATTTTAAGCTACCAAGTTTTTAATGGCTTATAGCCATAGATAACCAAAACAAGAAGAAAATATAAAAACTCTTTTTTTCACAAGCTTCGGAAACAGAAACAAAAAGTTTTCTGCTGAACCCTTCTCTGTCTTGATACTTCGTTAGTCAGTATGCTCCATTCCACCCCTGCCTGAGCTAATCCTGGATTTAAGAATGTACGACCACATAGTAAGATAGAGATACATAGCAGGTGAAAGGACAGTGTTGTTTTACTCCTGCTCACCCCTACCACGATCAGATCTTGGGTTCCCATCAAAGTTTTCAAAAGACTAAAGAAAATATGTGGGAGAGTGGTATGCACCCAAGGGGAGCCCACTTGCTTCATTTCGTGAGCATTCTCCATCTACATACACACACATACATCCCTCTAAGTGCAAGTTCTGGCCAGTTTCTAGTCTCCATGCATGGAGTGGCAGGACAGCACTTATTAAAGCATTTGTCTCATAAAAAGTCAGTAGAATTGGAATTGGCCACCAGTTTCTTTTTAAGCTAAACCGACAATTTGAGCTAAATTTATTTTAACTAGGGATTTATGACAGGAAAGGAATAGTTCTAATTAAATAAGTATTAGCCTCGAACAGTGTGAATAATGACTCGTTGGAAGTTTCCCAGTCCCCTAATAGCTAATTAACAGCTCATAACTGGGTTCCTTTGTGTCCCAAGGCAAGTGTGAAAAGGAGGCCTTGACTCACTAATGAGATAGGCTCACACCAGATTAAAAATGAAAATTGGCTTTACAGACTCCAGACCTGCAAATCCACTCCACGTGAAAAGAAAGGATTATTTTTAAGGCATCCTGAGCAACTGCTGAGGGAACAGCAGAAGGCGCTGAGCAGTTCACACCCTTGGGGTGATGCCTTTCACAGCCCTCTGGACAGAGGACCCAGTGGCCAGCTGAGAGGGAAATGGCCTCCCCATGATCGTGCTGTCTCAGGGTTAAGAGAGAAAGCCAAATAGGCTTTGCAGAGGCCAGTTCTTCCTTGGTCATGTTTGTACTTCAGATAAATATTAAGGTGGACAGACAACAAAATAGAAGCCAGTAAATACCAATTTCCACCTCTGCAAATCCATATGAGAAACTCTTATTCCTTTGTCAGAGCTGAAGACCAGTTCTTCACTATTACAGAGGAGCTTGGCTCTCCTGAGACAGTAAGCGTGAACTGTGGCCGCCTCTCACAAAACACTTACTGGAAAGTGCTCTTGAATAGGCAGTCATGGGCTCTGGAAAAATGCTACGCGTATTTTCAGGAGCCCCTCTGCTGGGGATGACCACACCCCTTTTATATGGCTGATAGCTGTGGTCATGCTGGCTAAGCCCAAAGCAAGTCCTTGTTTTGACCACCACCACCCAATACTAAAATAGTACATAGAACCAACATTTACTTGCGCAATAGAATTATTCCATTCTGTGCATGGGAGTTGCTTAGTCATGATGAAGCAGTGGTGGGGAGGGGCTCCCCTATTTCCATGAATACAGAATGGCAAGCTCACTGTCCCTTCACCCCATTTGAACTGAGAACATGACCTCAGTGTGGGCCAGAGTGAGGCTTCAGTTAAAAGGGTACTGATTTGGGATCACCACAGAACAGGTGGGAATCTTCATCACTTGGTTGAGCTACAAGCAGTAGATTAAATGTAGAGGGTGGAGGAAAAACAACTTCCTTTCTGAGTTTATAAATAAAACATATGACCCACCCTCATCAGGAAATGGGATGCTTCCTATTAGCCAAATAGATTGTCACTGTTCAAAATACTTACGACCATATTTAATAGAATGAGTTGAATTTTTATTTGATTATTTTTAAAAGGCATCGAAGGCTCTCAGATTTTCAGTTCTTCATAACTTAATCAAAAAGTGAATAAGAGCTTATTAATAAAGTGACCTGAAGATTGGAAAGCCAGTTTTACCAAGTTAATTTGACTGTATTATGCCTATTCTGCACCCCTAGGAATACAGGTTAGGAAGAAGATTCCTAAGCTTTCAGTAGTTCAGTATCTTTAGTCCCCCCCAGCCTCCACCATCTTACCATGGTGAGGATGGAACCTCCGCAAGGTTGCTTAGCATGTTCCTACTTTCCTAAGGACATCACCTCCAATGTGAGTTTCTCACTTTCATCCACTCAGATCAAAAAATTAATCAGAAACCAAGAACCATTAAACCTTATACCAAACAACACAAAAACCAAGTCCATGTCCAAAAATAGTTATGGGGTATACCTGGTCTTTATCTACTCCTTTTAAGGCTTAATGCCAACCCATTTGATTTATTACCAAGAAAGGGGGTAACTCTCAAGAGATGCTGCAGATGTACTAGGTATCAGTTAATTAACACTCTCTCAGGGTGAACAGAAGTGCTCTTCTAGGCTGGAAAGAATCTCTCTCTCTCTCTTTTTTTTTTTTTTCAAAACTGTGACTTGGCACTGACAGTTCAAAATTGTCAACAGTAACTTGGGGGATGGGAATGTGTCTTTAGTTATTTTAATCAGCAGCATGAACTGAGCACACTTTCACTGCAGAGCTCTGTCTGCATAAGCTTCTATCGGAAGATTAGAAATAATGATCATGTCTACCCTCAATTAATTGATTGGATTAAGAAGTTAGGACCAGCACAGACACCATTATAAAGGATATAGGTAAGCACATAAAATTATGTTAATATTGTGAATGTATGAAATAAGTGACTAAAGGATGGCCACCTTTTAAACTTGAGTTAAGCTCCTCAAGGTTGAGGACATTTAAACCAGTGTATTGGAGGGAGTGGTGGATGAGGATCAACAGCAGAGGGACGAGCGAACAGATTGTGTGCAAGGTCTGGCCCGAAAATATGATAGAGCAAGAACATTTAAGAAGTCCATGGTTTTACAGAACAAGAAACAAAACTAAAATTGTAGAATTTAAAGCTATAAAAGTAATGAAGAGAAGAGCAAAAATCAATGTCATCTGTATCAAAAATTGGAAAAGGCATGGGAAGAGGGGAAATAGTGAGAATGACCTAAATCCTCACCTTTTACAGAAAGAAGATGATGAATGTTATCTAAAATAAAGAAATCAAGGCACAAAACCATTAGCACCTTATTTCGTCTCAGAGATAACCCTCAGGAGAGCTAAAGTTATAAATCAATAAAAGGAGAACAAGGAAAAGGAAGGAGTTTAATAAGAATTGATTGTTATTTTAAATTTGCTGTACTGATTGGTGTTTTACCGTGTGCATGTATTACCTGGATGATTTATAATGGACAGTGGAAGTTCCTGATGTTCCAAGTGCCTTGAAAACTGCACTGTTTTCCCGTCTCTGTGGTAGCCTCCTTGGATGCTAGATATGGCTGGGGAAAACAGTAACTTCTTCAAAATTCAGGACTTACGAAGAAAAAGAGGAGATTGAGGTGATTCATTTAGCATCTCATGAATGCTAAACAAGTCCCAGTGTAGGGTGCCTCATGGCTGATAGTATATATGTATGTATGTATGTATGTATTTTTGGCTGTGTTGAGTCTTCACTGTTGCACGTGGGCTTTCTCTAGTTGCGGCAATTGCAAGCTACTGCCTAGTCGCAATGCGCAGGCTTCTCACTGCAGTGGCTTCTCTTGTTGCAGTGCACAGGCTTAGTTGCTCTGTAGCAAGTGAAATCTTCCTGAACCAGGGATTGAACTCGTGTCCCCTGCATTGGCAGGTGGATTCTCAACCACTGAACCACCAGGGAAGTTTCCTCATAGTATGTTTTGAAGCCTTCACTCTTTTCCCTTTGTAAGCGCTCTTGGTTATGGTCACATAGTGAAAGTCAGCATTTTCATATGCAGAAAAGTCAGCATTTCTGGGGGACTTGGAAATAATACCATTCTGGCATCCTTTGTCCTGACTGTTAAAACATGAATCCCAAAGGGAAACAGAATTTTTTGTTTTCAAGGTCTACAAAGAGTGGATCTGTTGTTCGATGACAGAATTCTAGTATTTAAGCGTTGGCTTTAAGAATCATCTGATCTAGTTCCCTTCTTTTGAAAGTGAGCAAACTGGGCTCTCAAGGAGCCCTGAGACTTGCTCAGGGGCAGGAACCAATAGGAAACCTACTTCTTTCCAGGGGCTTTTGATGCCTACAGTTGTCCCCCAAAGGTCTTTTTTCCCCAGTGAAATCCTAGGAAGAAAGCTCTTAAGAACAAGAAATTACCTTCACCGCAGTAAAGCAGTGAATCATGTACCAAATTTCTCTCCCACCCATCACTTATGCACTTCATCTTAAAGCTTCATTTTTATTCTATGAAGGCAAAACAGCCTTTAAGGGTTGGATATTCTTAAGTCAGTTAGTGTGGGAAGGGGGAGGTGAAAAAGGAGCTCTCTGAGGATAATCGCAATGAGAACAAAAGCTTTTCCAAATTATGCAATACGTTATAATTATGCTATAAAATTGCTCTTCAACTGGAGGTGTCAATGGAGAGCATTACAGTTTTTAAATAGTTCTGTTCTTGATGGGGACTCACGAACATTTGAGGTGTTCATGTATGCACATACATATTGAGCCAAAGCACAGAGCTATAAGCGTTCATCCAGAGCTCTGGTATCCTTTCCTTCATTAAAAAAAAAAAAGAGAGAGAGACAGAGAAGAAAAAGGGAAAAGTCTAAGTGTACATGCAAGCATTGCCCTTCTGGAGGGATCCTTGAAGGAAAAGAACTGGAGCTCTCAGTTCAACGTATCTGAAGACTTTCTGGGTTCATGAAGCTGTGTGGTTTGAATTAAGTGTCCTAAGCTATCTTCTCACCTGCAGATGAAACCAGCTGATGAACAAGAGATTGAGTATGTTCCTAAGGAGAACAGAAAAGAATGCTAGAAACTAAGGGATCAAAGTATGGGAAAGTGCAGAGTATTGCTGTTATCTGCATAGTTCTCTGAGCACTATGCTGGACATTTTTGGAGGTACAAAAAAGCAAAGACTTTTATTATCTGTGGAATTGAGATGATCATTGATTCCAGCTGCTGCATCATTTGTTGTAGTTCAGTTGCTCTTTGCAACTTCGTGGACTCTAGC
The DNA here is from genome assembly GCF_003369695.1 of Bos indicus x Bos taurus. Classification (NCBI taxonomy): domain Eukaryota; kingdom Metazoa; phylum Chordata; class Mammalia; order Artiodactyla; family Bovidae; genus Bos; species Bos indicus x Bos taurus. Next base: position 28,209,745 of record NC_040085.1, on the reverse strand, counting down.
ACGCCAACCTCCTCTGTCCTCTAGTGTCTCCCAGACTTTGCTCAAATTCATGTCCATTGAGTCAGTGATGCTAACCTTCTCATCCTCTGCTGTCCCCTTCTCCTTTTGCCTTCATTCTTCCCCAGCATCAGGGTCCTTTCCAATGAGTCGGCTCTTCGTATCAGATGCCTGAAGTATTAGAGCTTCAGCAACAGTTCTTCCAATAAATATTCAGAGTTGATTTCCTTTAGGATTGACTGTTTTGAGCTCCTTGCCGCCCAAGGGACTTCTCTTACCATGCCTGAAATAAAAGAACCATGATTTGCAAAGGTATTATTTTTAAGGGTTGTTTTGAGTTTCAGATTCCTACCTTGACCCATCCCATTTTTCTCTTCCTTGCTGAAAACTTTGACCGAATTAAGTTTTTTGCTGTTAGTGTTTTTGTTCTTATATATCCATGGTTCCCAACCTGGCCTCATATTAGAATCCACTGGGGCATCTTAAAAACAACAACAGGGAATTCCCTGGGCTTTCACTGCCGTGGGCCTAGGTTCAATCCCTGGTCAGGAGCTAAGGTTCCCCAAGCCACACAGTGTGCCCAAAAATAAATAAAACAACAAAAAGCAAACCAATTATATCAGAATTTTTAAGTCTAGGAATCAATTTTTGAGGAAAGCTCCTTCAGTGTTTCTGATGTGCAGCCATGAGGGAGTCCTTGTTATAGATAGTATATCAAGATCATTCTATAGAAACTTCAGTTAAAACCTATTAATTTGGCCCAAAGTTCTGAATGTGTAAACAGGCCCCGTGTGGAACTTAAAACCAAAGGTGCCTATTCTAAGACCTGTAGATGGCAGCAGATGACTCTAAGGTCCATAGAAAATTCCAGAATTCACTTAAAATCTGGGATCATTTTCTGATACAGACAATGCTCTCTGGTTTGTCTGTAGCAAATGCTACCTTTCTACTTCATTCTATGGTTTTTTAAGACAGCCTCTTGTCAAAACCTTTTTACGGATTGACCGCAAGCTCTTCCCATTCACAATGGCTCCGATTTGCAAATCAGGCATGTGCTAGCCAGATGCATCTGGTAATGAACCTAAGGCACCCCTTCCCAGATCCTAGGTTTTAGAACTAGATTGGTGATGTTTGGCATCGAGAAGGGCATACACTCATGCGATAACAATTTCTGCTTTCAGAAGCATTTCTTTCTCTACCTGGACTCTGCAAACTGAATCTGTACTGAGTGCAAGATGGGAGACTCTGAGATCAGGTGAGGACAGAGCGTACAGAGGACAGGGCTGAGGACAAGGGGCAGCAGCATGGAATGGTGACCCACAGGTGAGGGGCATTCTGTGTAGGAGTGACCATGGAAACTAGATTTTAAATCCTTGTACTAGAATCTTTCTTTGGAATATAATTTCATTATATAAATATTTCTTTCTACATATACACATGCAAAAACATACACATGAAATATATATATTCATATAATTTATATAGTTATACATATTATATAAAACATGTATATATATTCTTGCCTGAAGAATCCCCATGGACAGAGGAGCCTGGCGGGCTACAGTCCATGGGGTTGCAAAGAGTCAGACATGACTGAGTGACTCAGCACAGCACAGGTATACATACATACACACACACACACACACACACATATATATATATAAACTGAGAAAATAGATCAAGGTTCTTGGTCAAATGCAAGAGAAACTAATGTTAATTTAAAAAGAAAAACAAAATTTTGGAAGGATATTGGGCACATCAGGGAAATGACAGAAAAGATGAAAACCAGGCTCAGAAAATATAAATAAGTCATGTCATCTGCTGTGCTTCTTTGGCTGATGCCACCTGGATCGAGTGCCGCTGAACACTCACCATTACAACTGCTGCTAGACCCTGGATTCTCTGACATGTGAACAACTGTGTGACTGCAGGAGTGGGTGTCTTTGCTGAATGCAAGTAAAAGTGGGAAGCATCAGTAGAAATACAATAGACTGCAGGTTCTTTGAACCAAAGGAACATACCATGTCTATCTCTGCATTAAAACATTGCCTTGAAAAAAATGATACTCTGTAAGTACTTGTACATTTTAAAAAGGAAAGGAAAGTAATCAGCATGACATGAGATGACATGCAGTGACATAGCATGAAATGCCAGCAACCAAATGTGAGAAGCAGAATGTTATCACAGAATAATTTCTATGAAGAGTTTTAGTCCTAACTCAGTTGTTCAGTCGCTAAGTCGCATCCAACTCTTTGCGACTCAGTGGACTGCAGCATGCTGGGCTTCCCTGTCCTTCATTATCTTCCAGAGTTAGTTGTAGAGTCTTAACTCTCCCGCTTAGGAATTTCACACAATGAATCATCACTTATTTCAACTTGGTGTCAAGGACTCTATGGGCTGTAAATAATTTCCTTCTAAAAAACACAAATCAGAAGCCTGTTCAAGCAACACCCCACCCAACTTGCTAGTCCCAATCTAGAAGGACATTGCTTGTTTCAGTGTACACGTGGATTGGTTCCTAACTTTGTGATGCAATGGGGATTTCTGGGGGAATGTTCTTAGCTACATTGACGTGGGTACCATGAAAGGAGAAGAAGAAGTAAGAACTGAGACAATTTAAAAGAGGTTTTATTTCCCAGGGTAATTGAATAAATTTAACTCTTTTACACATACTACAACCCAGGCCTCAATAAGATAACCAACCTGATGACTTAAATTCTGCAGAAGTCCAGCATTTGTTTAGGGGAAGATGATTTGGTGTGTGTATTCAATATTGAAAGACAGCAAAAGTCATAAACTAGGGCTCCTTGAGGATAGAGAATATTGCTTATAGATGGACAACCATCCTCAATCCAGTCTAAAATGCCACTCTTAGTTACCATTGATACTTCTGTGCATTAACCCCTTTCTAAGCACCAATTAAAATGAAATAATTTCCCTGTGCATCTCACTCTCCCTGGGTTCTGACCTATTTCCCAGGATTATAAGAGCAGAAGAATGGAGAACAGTTGCAGAAAAGAGGAAATTTGTTAGGACATCTTACATTTGTGCAATACCTTGTGCTTTTTTTCAATAGACTTTATTTTTTAGAACAGTTTTAGGCTCACCCCACAACCGAGAGGAAGGTACAGAAATTTCCCATGTTCCCCCTTCTCCTGCACAAGCATAGTCTCCCTCACTAACATCCCGCATCTGAGTGGAACATTCATGATCACTGATGAAACTACGTTAAGAAAGCATTGTTTCCCTTAGGAAACCATTGTTTCCTGCAGTTTCCCTTAGGTTTCACTCTTGATGTTGTACATTTTATAGCTTTGGACAAATGGATAAGGTTCACAAATGTATGTTTTTCAAAGTATGTTTACTGTACCAGTCCTCAATAATCCTGAAAACAAGTTTATGAAGTAGGTTCAATTTTTACCTACAATGAAACACACAGACCCATGAAGTGACTTATCCACCATGATGAATAGAAAGACTGTGGACAAGGCTCCATGTCACCACAGTAAGGGGTCTTTCAATCCCTATCAGTTATCATCAAACTTTACTGAACACAGTGAAGGGCTCATGTGAGTCTGCCTCAGTCTCACACCAGACGTGAAAGTGCTTAGCGAGGTGCCAATTCTGAGACTCAGGCCAAGAAATGCTACTTACAGCAGACTGCACAGAAAGTGCTATTTCTGAATTGCTATCCCGGGGAGGGAAGCTAAACAAAATGTAATTTCCCAAGTTGTTTTGTGGATCTTTTTTTTTTTAAACTTGGTCAGGTGAGATATTCTGTGCTGCAGAAGGAGCTGGGAGTGGAGGGAGAGAAGGGAGGAGGGAGAAGGGGGGATCAAAAACGTACAAGAATAGAACATTCTAATTAACAGCTAAAAAGTGAGAATTGTGCAGGGCTTTTAAGTGAGAGCACCCTTCCTTGAAAAGAGATGTAAATTGGGAAATCCAGAGAGAAACAACCATAGTTGTTGGTGTCAGATCTGGACTCCATTTTTGAAGGTTGTTTGCACACATCACACTGGGCATGCTGACCACTCAATTAATCTCTGGACCTTAGCTTCTCCTTAACTCAAACTTTATGAGAAAGATGACACAAACAAAGGAGGAAAGAGCTAATGTGTGTTAACCAATCCATCAGGAGAGATAAACAACATGGTCATCTCGACTTTCAAGGTGTTATTAACAACTTGAGAAAGTAAAGAGAAGAGCATATGAAACAGAACAACTCAAGCCAGTAAGTAATCGAGTGCTTTGGACTATGGATGGGACCACAGTTCTCCAAAAGGGGGTGCAAAGGGAGACACTGGTATCTTCACCTGCACCATAAGTAAGACAGTCATGTGTCCTGAGAGAAGAGCAGAAATTTTACAGGTAGGAAGAGTTGGCAGAGGCTGCTCTACTTTCCAATAATTATGACAAATGAACTTGTCCATCCCTACTTCAGTGAACTTACCAACTAGTTAACAAAGACTAGGTAATATAGCTCCCACAAAACAGACAAGTGCCATGGATATTTTTGGTAAATTATCCATTGAAAATAATATTAATGACTTTAGTAGGAATTAACTACAAGAAAGTGACAGGACTGACATTTCTACCTCTCCTGGAGCAAGCTCCTTATCAGCTTCAGGAAAAGGTAATCACAAAGATGATCTTCTCGAACATATCAGGGTATCAACAAAGTTTTTAAATTATCAAAAAAGAAAAAGCATTTGAAGCCTAGACTTACATCCACTGTTATTAACAATGAAATGTGTCCCTAAGTCAATATTTTTCCTTGAGATATAATAAATCACAATAAACATGATATTTTAAAATACTGTTTATTTCCTTTTTATTTTATCTTTTAAAGTTTCCCTCTTTTCTACATAATGTTTTAGAGTAGTTTATGTATAAACTTCAAAGGATCAGTAAATACATATATTGGGAGATATGTTTTTAAAAAATGCTCTGCTGGTAGGGATATGCAGTCAGATAAGCAGAGATCTCTGGCTTAAGAGTGAACAGCAGAGATTCAAAGGAAGATAAATCAGTAAAAGCTGAAATCAGGGAGTGTTCCATAGAATTTGGAATTGAAGGATGGGGGTACACAGAGTAGGTGAGTCTAGAAGAAAGAAAAAGGTGTCAACAAAAACATAAAGACAAGGATATTAGAGAACAGACCTGACATCTGCAGGCTGATAGTGAGGAGAAATAAAGGCCTAATAGCTCAGTTTGAAAGCCACGTGCCTTACACTAATAGAAAGTCAGCAAATCTCCTGGACATTCACTTCTTCCACACTCATCCTGCCCTGCCTCTCTGAACTCCATCTTTCCTTGATCTAAGCTACTTCCTCTGAAGATGGCCTCAGAAGCGTATCTTCACCTCCAAGCTGACTTTTCCAGGAAACTGTTGGCTATCTCCTCAGATCTCCACAACTCCTCAGATTCCACAAATCCAAACATGTCATTGGCTTGAGAGATTCTCCACCCATAGCCATCATTAAGTATCCTACCTCTTTGCACTTTCAGGAAGTAGAGAGATCAGTCGACCTAGTATCTATTGTTCTCAAAATTACATTTTATATCTTTTTGAAGCACTAAGAGCAATTATTCATTCAATAAACATTTATTAAGCACCACTGCCAGGCCCTGATCAGGAAACATCAGTGGAAAAAAACCACACATGATCCCTGACATAGAGGAGCAAGGACATCAAAATTTAAGAAAATCAATAAATAGAGCTTCCCTGGTGGCTCAGGTAAAGAATCCGCCTGCCAGTGCAAGAGACAGATTTGATCCCTGATCTGGGAAGAGCCCACGTGGCATGGAGCAACTAAGCCCATGCACTATAACCACTGAGCCTGTGCTTTAGAGCCTGGGAGCCACAACTTCTGAAACCTGTGTGCCCTAGAGCCGCTGCTCTACAACAGGAGAAGCCACCACGATGAGAAGCCTGTGCACCACAACAAAGAATGGCCCCCACTTGTCACAATTCCAAGCAGCAACAAAGACCCAGCACAGCCATAAATAAATGAATAAAATTACCACCCCCAAATCGATAAACCTACAGATAAAATGAAATGTCAGGTCCACCAGTGACTGATCTTTTGAGAAAGATTGATCTGAGATCTTTAGCAGCAATGTTTATCACTCTACAGAAACAATATGCTGATTTTTTGAAATCAGCCCGATCTGGGATCAAATCTCATCTCCATCACTAACACGTTTGTCCTCTTAGGCGAGTTACCTAAAATCTGTTTCCTCACCTGTAAAGTAGGCATAAAAGCATGAAATTGAGATGTAGGTTTCTAAGAAATGAAATCTGTAAATGTCTTACACATAGTTGGTGCTCAATAAATGTTAGTTTCTTTTTTATTAATAAATATGCCCATGTTGGCTTCACTGAGAAACGGTGTTTACCAATGATGAACAAAGAAGTCAAACTGAAAGGTAATTTTGGAGGAGAGAGCTGAGGGGAAAACTCCTACCCAACCACTGCTGCCTCCTCTATGGAAGCTTCTCAACGTCCCTGTCAGAGTTTCTTTTTCCTGGATCCATTCTATTGTTTATAGATCACATTGATTTTTACCATGGTCATTTCTGAATCTCTGTTTCTGCATTTATTGAAGGCAGTGTCTTGTCTTGCTTCCCATCCCCTTCAGCATCTAATTTGGTGCCAACCACAAATACAGGCTTTTCTGAATTCAGGTAGCAGCTGAACACTTCAATGAAATATCTTGCTCACTGTGTCCTAGCAAGTCATTCCATACAACTAGTGCAACGAATTACAGAATAGGTCCTCCAGGAGCCAGCTCAGGCCCTCATAATAAAATACCAGAGACTAGACATGGCCTTTCCTCTGTGCATGTGGAGAGCTCTCTTGCTCTTATAAGGACACTAGTCTTCTGGGATTAGGGCCCCACCCTTATGACCTCATTTGACCTATCCCCTTAAAAGCCCTATTTCCAATTACACCTACATAGGGGTTTCAGGTTTCAACACATGAACTGGGTGGGGGGAGGGAGAGGGAAGAGGGTACACAGTTTGATCCAAACAGGTCCCTAGGTTTATTTTTCTCTATAAGCAGAAATGTTAATTAAAGAAAGAGGGAGATTCATGGTCCCTCATCTCATGAAACCCACATCTATCTCCTTCTATCAAGTCTGAAAATAGGGTTAGAAATGAAGAGAAAGGCAGGAAATAGAAGAGCCCCGATTCCACCAATGTGTAAATTATATCAATAGGATGGATAAAGCGTTAATCAGAGAGTTAGGGGTCCAAAATTAAATGCCAGTCTCAAGCAATGCATCTAACCTCTCTTATCTAATTTTCCATTCTATTTATAAAATGAAATTAAGACATCCTGCTGCCAAAAAAAAAAAAAATGATGATTTTGTGTTTCAAATATAAACAAGGCAATATTTTCCATTTTTTTAAATAATCTCTTTTCCCCTTATTAACATCTTCACAGTCACTGCCTTTGAAAATATATTTGGTCTTGTCTATTTTTACATTGTATAGTGCTTGGGCTAAATTCGCTCCCCAAACATAGGCAGTCCTTTGTGTTACTTTCTCTCCTTCACAAGGTCTAGTATCTGAGTAGAAATTCTTATTCTTGTTCCATAGCAAGATAAAAAATTTTGCATTTCTGATTTCCTGGCAGAGGAACTTAAAAAAAAAAAGAAAACAAAAACTGCTCGCCTGTGTCTTCTCTTCTAGTTGAACCTCATCTGCTTGAAAATTTCTCTTTCTGGGCCTTCCCCTCCACAAAAGCACAAATGCATAGGCAGCAGTTTCTTTTTTTTTTTTTTTAACTAAACAGTTGTGGTCCAGCCTCTTTAACATAGTTCAACATGGTACTCCATTCTGGTCCCGTATATAATTTGAGTCAACTTCACAACTAGCTGAGGTCAGAAAGACAGTGAGACAGAAGTTCTATTCATCAAGTATTCCACCTCAGCGTACCTTTTGGGTACATTGTAAAATTATGGTTCCTTATCCTTTTGAGATTAGGCTTATCCATGAAACTGGTTCTAGTCAATGAAAGAAAATAACTTATGCCCCTTCTGGGTCCATCCAGAGCATTCTTCCCCTCTACCTTTGTGACCAGCAGTGTTCCAGGTAGTAACCTTGTCAGGGGGATCAGGAGCAATGAGATAGAGAGAGAGACTCCTCATCTCCCCAAAACCCCCTTCACCAACCTAGGTTGGACATGTAGCATGTGAGAATAAACTTGTGTTGGGTAAAGCACCAATATTGTGGGGTTCTTTGTTCCTAAATAAAACCTAGTCTGTCCTACTGGGAAAGACAGCTACTATTGTTTCTGCCCCTCACCCACATTCTTACAATCTCCTGAAGGATACAGTCTGTCCACCTTGGACACACAGTTGTTGAAGTGTACACAACTCAATTTTACAAAAGAAAGTACACACTCTCGAGTTCAGGTGGAACACATATATTCATAAACTCAGCTTTCTGGATACAAATTTAAAATGTTGAAAGGTTCTGATCTCAGGTGGCCTTGGCCTGCAGCAGCTTGATGCAGGGTTTCAGTTCTAGAGACTGAAGTCAGATCTCAGTGGTGAGAGTGCTGAATCCTAGCCACTAGGCCAGTGGCAGGTGACAAGGCCTTGGCCCTTTTGTTTGCAAAAACATAAAACAAGTAAAGTGTTTATTAGGAAGAAAAGAGTATGGTACATGTGGAGAGACACGTGGGAAGACTCAGAGAGTTGCACCCTTGTGGTGGTTTCTCAGTTATATGGGGCATTTCTTCCAGGTTTCCTTTTGGCTAATCACCTTGCTTTGCCTGGTTCTGAGTCTATATTGGTTTATCTCAGGATCCTCCCATGAGTGCATACGCATCTCTTAGCCAAGTTGAATTCTAGCAAAGAAGCCTGTGGGTAGACTTGACGTCACTCCCTTCTTGACCTCCAAAGAGCTTTACAGTCCAGAAGGTCTCCTTGACTTTGAGAATGAGAAATATGTGGTCTTTATCTTTTATCTGAGTAGGGCTCAGCCTACTCAGAAAGTGAAGGAGGAGAGTGAAAAAGTTGGCTTAAAACTCAACATTCAGAAAACTAAGATCATCCAGTCCCATCACTTAATGGCAAGTAGATGGGGAAACAATGGAAACAGTGAGAGATTTATTTTGGGGGGCTCCAAAATCACTGCAGATGGTGACTGCAGCCATGAAATTAAAATTCGCCTGCTCCTTGGAAGAAAAGTTATGACCAACCTAGACAGCATATTAAAAAGCAGAGACATTACTTTGCCAACAAACGTCCATCTAGTCAAAGCTAGGTTTTTCCAATAGTCATGTATGGATGTGAGAGTTGGGCTATAAGGAAAGCTGAGCACTGAAAAATTGATGCTTTTGAACTGTGGTGTTGGAGAAGACTCTTGAAAGTCCTTTGGACTGCAAGGAGATTCAATCTGTCAATCCTAAAGAAAATCAGTCCTGAATATTCATCGGAAGGACTGACGGATGCTGAAGCTGAAACTCCACTACTTTTGCCACCTGATGTGAAGAATTGACTCATCAGAAAAGACCCTGCTACGGCCATACCACCCTGAACGTGCCCGATCTCGTCAGAAAAGACCCTGATGCTGGGAAAGATTGAAGGCAGGAAGAGAAGGGGATGACAGAGGATGAGATGCTTGGATGGTATCACAGACTCAAAGGACATGAGTTTGAGCAAGCTTCGGGAGTTGATGCGGGACAGGGAATCCTGGTGTGCTGCAGTCCATGGGGTTGCAAAGAGTCAGAAATGACCAAGCGACTGAACTAAACTGAGGGCTTCACCTCTCCTATTATCCTCCTATTATGGAGTTTCTATCCACGGTGTAAGAAATTCTATAGGATGGTATTTTGGACTTCCCTTTTGGGAATTTGAAACAATATGGGTATTAGTAACTGAGGGAAGAAATTGTTATCCTCTTTAACAAATAAAAGTTTGGTAAAAATCAATAATAAATGAAAACCAGGTTTATCTTTTTTATCAGAAGTTGCTAAGATGAATGTTTTCAATATTTTGTGTGTAACCTTTCTTTCTTTTTTTAGAATAGATGAATTCCTTTATCTTTAATAGTATTATCATTTTTTGGCCACTCCATCTGCTCAGCCTGGGGCCTCAGTTCCGTAATTTGAGAGCTCTTATTCTGGCCTGCTCTGTTTGACATGAAAGTCACATGTATTGAGCACTCAAAACGTACTGGTTAGTGCAACTGAGGAACCAAATTTTAAAATGTAATCTAATTTTAATTAATTCAACATTTACATTAGTATAAAATATCTCAATACAACTGATTTTGAGTATATGTTGAAAGGGTAGTATTTTAGATATAATGAGCTAAGCAAAATAGATGAATAAAAAATAGTGTTACCTATCTTCTTACCTTTTAAAATGTGGCTACTAGACTAGAAAATTTAAACTTCCATATGTGGCTCATGTTATATTCTGTGGAATGGAGCTAGTCTAGAAACTAATGGCTCAGGATTACGAATGTTTATTCAGATTCTGCTTCTGTCTTCCAGTCCCATGCAGAATGGTGCCATCAACTCCATTTAGTTTCTAGAGGAGTAAGTTTTTCCTCCAGAGCCCTAGAAACCCACAGTTAAAGGAGGGTTTCCCCTGATTTGCCAGGTCCTGAGGAACTCCTCCCTAGGAATCCTACTGCGTGATTCTCAGCTCTGAGGCCAGGTCTCGGTCCTGCTGATACACTTTTCTCCAGGTCATGCTCCGTGGAGTGCTGCATTCTGGTTTCCTGTTTCCCCGTGTGTCCTTTTTCAGCACCCCCCACCCAGATTATCCTGCACAGACATTATTTGCATTTGCATGCTGACTCAGTCTGAGACCTCGCCCTAACCTCCTTAGGCAAGGAAATTACTGAAGACCCCTATATTTATTTACGTTCGAATCCTGGGCTTCTTGCGTAATGGGGGAGGGGGGCAGCGTTTGAGAAGGGGAACAGTGCGTATCATTTCACCATCAGGTTTTAGGAAATGAGTGCATTTATTCTCATCTTCTTAAGAAGTTTGACTTAGTCTAATGTTTTCCTTGAATGAGGTCTGAAAGAAAGAGGTTTCTCCTGGGTACATTTCCCCTGTTAAAATGGCCAGTAGAGAGTTCAAGGTTGGACAACAAAGTTCTGTTGGGCATCCTAACTTACCAATGACATCATTCAGCATCTGTCCACAGGTCTCTCCTGAAGCTTTCAGTCTGTTGCTCTTCTTGGTGAAAGTTTGCAGAATCTCGGATGATTTAAAGCTAGGTCTTTAGAGCAAGTTTATAGAATCTGCCAGAGCCTGGACTCCTTTCCTTACTCTCTTTTGTGTCACATATTTATCTGGGTTTTGGTGTTTGATTTCCTTTCAGAACTGCCCCTCTGAATGTCACATAGCTGACCCATTCTTCAAAGACAAGTAAGAGGTCCCCCTTTGACGGCCCATCACCCAAAGGCCCACTGGTGCTGGTTATAATTTTTGGAACCTGCAAAGATCAAACAATTCTTCTGTAGTTGCTCAGACAGACACAGAAAAACTTCACCCCCCCTCCCCAACCTAACTTCCTGACCCCAAAACCCAGAGTTTGATCACTGAGCCAATAGCTTCAAATTTGGGGTTTTGACAACTACACAAAGCTAGGTTGCAAGAAAGTGGCTTCCAGATAAGGGTAGAGAGGATACAGGAGGAGGCCTGCAAGTCTCCTCACTTTTAATCTGATGCTTCTTCTAATCTGCTTGCTGCTTTGCATATGTTTTCAGTTTGAGTTCCTTCTCAATCCAACTCTTGAGGTTAATTAGTTTCAGGGATTAAAATCAAGGAGTCATCTACTTTATGAATTAGTCAGCAAGCAAGACCTACGTGCACCAGTGTGCATCATCTCTGTCCCTGACTGGGGGTCCCAGAATACAGAAGCTGACCCCAGGTAGAGACTCAGATCCAAAAAGGTTACACTGGGCTTTGGACCAAATATAATGTTAAACGAAATGGGTGAAGACTTTTATGCTGAGAAGTAACACCAAACTTCTGACCTCAGCTCGCTGCTCTGACTTCATACTACTTAAACCTCAAGGCTTAGAGGCCAGAGCTTACTCAGCTTGCTGTGTGTGGACTGAGGGGCTGGGCTGCCTGGGTCTTGATCACCGCATAAAAATGCAAGTTTCACTCATATCAAAAGGCCTTTGCTTTTCTGCAGAGGACTGAAGGAACACAGCTCACACAACAATAAGAGTTTTCCACACGTACAAGTGTGTTTAGTGTTTTTGCCACTCATATGCTCTGATCTTAGAGTCCAGAGCACACCGTCTACCCACACTATCTCCCATTCAGGAGCCAGTGATGCCTGCAATGCCCCACTAAGTAATTTGGCTTAAGGGTAAGAAAATCCTTGGGAGGGGTGACACATCAAAGCTCATTAATTATCTACAAGACATGATTCTGTAGTATCTTCTCTACCATCCTGTAAATGCATTTTTATCAAACCTTTTCTAAGAGTTATTTTGAGAGAAGAAAGAAGTTTCAGGTGCCTGGGAAAGTGTTTTCAAAAAAGAAGAGTTTCCCTCCCTCACATCTCTGCTTGGGGCAAGCTCTGGGCAGAGATGGGAATTGGAGGGGCGGGGAGTAGGGAGTGAGGACAGAGGGGTGGGGATGAGTCTGGTTCTGGTTCCTCTTTCTTGTCCAACGGCTCTTCACATCAGCTTGCTCATGGCTGGAGCGTTGAAGGGAGGGTTATCTTTGTCACCTGAAGGGGAAGGAGGTGTGGTTTTATTTTAACTTCAGCTTCCTTTGCTACTTGGGTGCTGCCCTTGTGTTAACTTGCTTTGCTTGTCAGAGCTGAGTATTTGCTACCCAGAGCCCATGTGTTTCAGCAGAGAGGGGAAAAAAACTATCCCTTTGAAGGGAAGGTTGGGTGAAAGAGAAAGCCACATTAAACAACCAGCCCCGTGTTAAATTTGGACTTGCTCCTATTTGTAAAAGGTTTAAAAATACCCTGGGGCCCTTTTCTACTTTTGCACTTTTTTTTTTTTATTCAGCAGCTTACCCCATTTCCAAGCAGCCCAGCATATAGGTACTTCCTTTGGCTCTTATACCTGCTGAGAGATTTGATACCAATTCTCTCTGATGGTCTCAGGGGCCCTAGAAATGCCTATTAGATGCTGAAAGATTCTGGCCCCAGCTTGGGAAGAAGATGTGTGTTCAAACAGGACAAACAATAAAGAAGTATCCATCCTGCTCCACCCACCTGACACCCGCCCCAGTCCGACCAACCTAAACCCACACAGGAGGGGTGTGTCTCCAAGTGCTTACTCTAAGATCAGTTGATTTAATTGTTGTGAGAGAGTTGTGGAGGGCACTCCTTTGATGTGGGATGGGGCCTTACAAAGTCAGGAAAGTGTCTTGATTTGTCTTTGGCTACTTATGGAGCCATGGGGCTCTTTGTCAGAAATAAAATCCTTTCTGTATTCTATAAGAACCAGTTCTTAATTACTGCACTCAAAATGGAAAAACAAATGGGAACAGACATCAATAGAGCCTGAGTTAAATGTAATAGGGTGTAACCATAGATGGAAAACTGAACAGTTGCCAAAAAAAAAAAAACAATGAGGAAGCTGTCTGGGCACTGACATGGAACAATTACCAAGAGATATTATTAAGTGATAAAAAGTAAGAAACAGATTGATGATAGTCTGCTACTACTCTAAAACAATCTCCTTTTTTACACACATAGATTGAGATCCATGAAAGAAGATATATTCTATATTATTTCCCAGAGCTTCCAGAATGTTCAAGCTCCCAGATCCCCCGAGGGACCCATCTGTTGAGTGCTTACTGTATGCCAGGCACTGTCTCAAACAAGATCTGGATATACTCAGCACTATAAAGATAAACACTCAGCTACCACAATCATTAACTCATTGTTTCTCTTATTTCAACTCTAACCCCAGCCACAGTCAAACTACCTCCCCCTGTACCCCCCCCAAAACATACATACTTGGGATTATTCTGAAGGAAATCACAGACATCATATCATTTTATCCATAAAAAGCATATAAAATATAATTAAGTTTTTAAATGTTACCACAATAAGTGTTACACCTCCCCAAGTTTACAGTAATTCTTTAAAATCATCACACATCCAGACCATGTTCACACTCACAAGATGACCAGGAAGATTTAAACACTAACTGCATTTGCATGTAATTTTTAATTTTAGATGATTTGTCAAATCAGTATCTATACAGGGTACTTTGGCATTTGGCTGTGATTGACCTTGTCTGTTTTAATCCTTATGGGGTTTTTTTGTTTGTTTTTTGTTTTTTTTTTTTAGCTTTATCGGTTGAATAAATTGCGTGGCTTTACTTGCAGAGATTCTCACCTTCTGGATTTGGCTGATTGCATCCTCAGAGTTTGGTTTCGGTTTTGTCTATTCAATTTCCTATGTAAATTGATGTTTGACCTAGAAGCCTAGTTTGACTCATATTTAATCTTTTTTAAATGAATGCTTCATACGGCGGTGGTGTGAGCATCCATCAGGAGGTATACGATGTCTGATTGTCTGTCTTAGCAGCCATTGGTCACCATTACCTAGATCCATTATTTTAATTAGGAGTTGCAAAATAGTGTTATCCCAGTTCTATCACTCTGCCTTATTAACTGGAATACTCACATAGAGAGAGAATTGCTAACTGTTTGGTTACCCTGAGATGGAATTCTCACCTGAAAAGAAAGATAAACACTTGACCTTTTCCTTCTGAGAGAGTGACGTTAGTGAAAGTCGCTCAGTCGTGTCCAACTCTTTATGACCCCATGGACTGTATACTCCATGGAATTCTCTAGGCCAGAATACTGAAGTGGGTAGCCTTTCCCTTCTCCAGGGGATCTTCCCAACCCAGGAATTGAATTTCACCCAGGTCTCCTGCATTGCAGGCAGATTCTCTGCCAGCTGAGCCACAGGGAAGCCCAAGAACAATGGAGTGGGTCCGCCTATCTCTTCTCCAGCAGATCTTCCCAACCCAGGAATCAAACTGGGGTATCCTGCATTGCAGGTGGATTCTTTACCAACTGAGCTATCAGGATAATGAGTTGGTTCTCCAGCATCCTTCAAAGATGATCAGTTAGCTTTTTTCTTAGTATCTTTATGAATTCATGGGTTTTAACATATCTGATATATTTCAATTTATTGTGACTTTTAGCTTTTCTGGTGCTCAGATGGCTGTCTTTGGCCAATATGACGTTCAAGTTGGCTCCTAAGAAATTTGACACAAGCCCAACAGTCTTTGCTAACTTCTTTGCAATCTGGTATGTCAGATATCCAAACCCCTTTTGTCTGTTGTCTACCTTCAGACCTGGAACATGCATTTTCCCAAAATTCCCTGGCTGCTTTCACTGGAAAAAGTTACAATCTAGCCACAAGGGGTGCTTATTGCTAACGGGTTGACTGACTTTTTTTATGGAGGGAAGCAAGAAAGAAGTATTTTTAAAAATACATCATAGGTTCATAGTGATATTTTAAATTTAACCATAGGATTACAGGATTTTGCTTTGGTGATTTTGTGACTTTTTTGTTTTACATGAAAAAAATCAGTGTTTCTAATCTCTTTAACCTAATCACTTATTTGCTTTATACTATAATATACGTAAGGCTTTCCTCGTAGCTCAGTCAGTAAAGAGTCCACCTGCAATGCAGGAGACCTGGGTTCAATTTCTGGATCAGGAAGAGCCCCTGGAGAAGAAAATGGCAACCCACTGCAGTATTCTTGCCTGGGAAATCCCATGGACAGAGGAGCCTGGTGGGCTACAATCCATTGGGTCGCAAAAGTCAGACACGACTTAGAGCTTAGGACAAGCACTGTGGCCAGGCTTAGGTTACAAAATGGCTTAGGGCAAAAAATGGCTTCGTTACTTCCATGGTGGCTCAGATGATAAAGAATTTCCCTGCAATATGGGAGACCTGGGTTCGATCCCTGGAAAAAGGATTGGCTACCCACTCCAGTATTCTTGTCTGAAAAAACCCATGGACAGAGGAACCTGGCGGGCTACAGTCCGTGGGGTCGCAAAGAGTCAGACAAGACTGAGCGACTAAGCACAGCAGGGCATAATATACGTAACCATTCGAGGTAATGATACAAACAATGCCATCATTAAGTTTTTTTGTATGTTGTTGCTATTGTTTGGTTTCTTTAACAGTCCTTTTTATCTTCAGGGTTTACCACATTAAGACTGTATGGTCGCATGACTGTTTTAAATCATGGGCTTTTATATTTCATTATTAAATAATTATATAAGACATTTACATTTGTATCAATTTTATGTCCGTAAAACAAAGTACATTCAGGAAAGTCTAGCTTCCACCTCTATTCTCTTTCCCCTCCCCCTTCCTATTACTTTAAGTAATTATTTTATTTCATGGTTCCTTAAATGTCATCCATACACACATACCACCCTTCCTGAGATAAATCTTAAATACTATATCTATTTTTTAAATATTTATTCATTCATTCATTCATTCATTCAACTGTGCTGAGTCTTAGTAGTGGCATGTGAGATCTTTTGTTGTGGCATGTGGGATCTAGTTCCCTGACCAGGGAGCAAACCCAGGCCCCCTGCATTAGGAATATGGAGTCTTAGCCACTGGACCACCAGGGAAGTCCCTATATATACTTTTTATCTTCATTTTTTTCCCATTAAACATCTTATTGAGCTGATAACTCCATGGCCATATATAAAAATAGGCTTCTTCCTGTTTATAGCTACATACTAAAAGGATGTTCCATAGTTTATTCAGCTAATTTCCAATCTTTTGCTATTAAAAACAATTCTGTAATGTATTATTCTATATAAAAGTCTTTCTTTGTTGTTTTATAACATGTTATAAAACATGTAAAATATGTTTTACAATGTGTTTTTTGTATTCTCCAGGCAAGAATACTGGAGTGGTTAGCCATTCCCTTCTCCAGGGATCAAAGCCAAGTCTCCTGCATTGCATGCAGATTCTTTACTGTCTGAGCCACTAGGGAAGCCCCTGGATATTATAGAGGTTAGATTACTGGATCAAAGGAGAAGTACATATATAATTTTACTAGGTATGTTAAATTCCCATCCATTGGGTCTGTACTGTTTTGCTTTCCAAACTAGCAATATATGTGATTGTCTATTTCTCTACTGCCTTCAGTTCAGTTCAGTCACTCAGTTGTGTCCGACTCTTTGCGACCACATGAATCACAGCACGCCAGGCCTCCCTGTCCATCCCGGAGTTCACCCAAACTCACGTCCATTGAGTCAGTGATGCCATCCAGCCATCTCATCCTCTATCATCCCCTTCTCATCCTGCCCCCAATCCCTCCCAGCATCAGTCTTTTCCAGTGAGTCAACTCTTCACATGAGGTGGCCAAAGTACTGGAGTTTCAGCTTTAGCATCATTCCTTCCAAAGAAATCCCAGGGCTGATCTCCTTCAGAATGGACTGGTTGGATCTCCTTGCAGTCCAAGGGACTCTCAAGAGTCTTCTCCAACACCACAGTTCAAAAGCATCAATTCTTCAGCTCTCAGCTTTCTTCACAGTCCAACTCTCAGGTCCGTACATGACCAATGGAAAAACCATAGCTTTGATTAGACAGACCTTTGTTGGCGAAGTAATGTCTCTGCTTTTCAATATCCTGTCTAGGTTGGTCATAACTTTTCTTCCAAGGAGTAAGCGTCTTTTAATTTCATGGCTGCAGTCACCATCTGCAGTGATTTTGGAGCCCAAAAAAATAAATTCTGACACTGTTTCCACTGTTTCCTCATCTATTTCCCATGAAGTGATGGGACCAGATGCCATGATCTTCGTTTTCTGAACGTTGAGCTTTAAGCCTTACATTCCTAATAAAATGTATGTTTCAGATTTTTGCCAATCTTACACATGACAAAATTATATCTCAGTGGATTTTTCATTTTTATTGTGGTCAAGCATCTTTTCAACATGTGTAAAGCCATTTTCCTTTCTTTTTCTGTGAGCCTTCTGTTCACATTTCCAGCCTATTTTTCAAAGGTGTATTGTGTATTTTTCCTATGTTTCTAGAAGTTCTTTTACATTGCAGTACTACCTCTTTACAATCCAAGTTGCATGTATTTCTTTCAAGTTCTAAGAACCTTTTTAAACATATATTTTGATATCTTCAGATAAAAACAGTAAAACACAAAAGAGTTAAGCTCCTAAAGACCAGGGGGGAAAAAAAGAATGTACATTTCATGGATAATAAAACATAGGTTCATGATAGTTAATCACAGGAGGTGTATCTCCAGACTCTGGTTCTCTGTGTCAGACTTTGGATAGCAGTACATTTACAGTCAGATGTCAGATTCCCCATTTGCCTGGATAATCCACAATAAATTGCCTTAATACTTGGTGCCTTGGGTTTACATTTCTCCAACACATTTAGCAAAGCTCATTGTTTCTATTTATATCAAGTTCATTTTTCAACAGATACGTCTAGACTTTGTCCATTTAGAATGTAAGTCAGGCCAAGTCTGTCCGAGGTGGTTATATCTGAATTAAGACCTAAAAAGATAGGCCAGCCCTTGTGAATGAATATCTAGGGAACAGATTCCCAGGCAAAAGGAATGTCAAGTGCTAAGTCGCTCAAAGAGAAAAAGTTTAAAATGTCTGAGGAACACCAGGAACATGAGTACAGGCGGAGAACTGTGAGTTAAAGGACACGTGTGATGGGTGAGCTTGACAGCTGGGGCCAGATAAAAGAGGCTTTTTCAGGTTAGCGTTAGGAGCCTGAGTTTTAACTGGCTTCCATTCTTGCCTATAGCTGAGTCCTTTTTTGTTATTGTTAGTTTGCTTGTTTTAGTTCCCCCTGTGCCTTAATTTATTTTCACTCTATCCTTCTCACTTTTACAACCTCAGCACTAGCTCTCTCATGCCATTCCTGCCCATTCTCTACCTTGCCCTCTGAGATTTGAAGCACCATGCTCAGCACCTGGCACCTGGCAGCTCTTCTTCCTGGAGGAGAAAAGCAGTGTGAATTTGACCAGTTAACACACAACCACTGCCTTTAGCACACACACAACCACTGCCTTTAGCACAGTCTTGTAAGAGACAAGACAGTTTCTACACATAAGGGAAATACATGTTCCCAGAGGCTAACACATGCACCTGGTCTTTGCCCAAGTTTGAGTTTATGTGCACCGTCATGTCCAGCTCTTTGTGACCCCATGGACTGTAACCCACCAGGCTCCTCTGTCTATGGGATTGTCCAGGCAAGAATACTGGAGTGGGTTGCCATTTGCCCAACAAGTATGGATAATAATCCCTCATATATTTGCAAGTACCTTCTTGCATAAAGTTTATCCAGATACTTTGTAAGTTTCTTGTGAGAGCTTTATCTTTTGTGTGCTCTGTAAATTCTTGGAACGTTACCACATATTCAGTAAACACTAGTGGCTGCTTGTTTATTAGATAACTTTCCTTGGAGTTCCAATATTAAGAGGTCCTATTTCAGCTGCCATGCCACTACTGTAGGTGGTAACAGCGACTAAACTAGCCAAGAAAACTATTCAAATTAAACATTTCCCATGCTTTTCCCCACTCACTGCTCCTGCCACCCTACTGCTGATAGTACATACGTCTTTCCTTACCTTAGGAAAACCTGTAAAATCTGGAAAGGGCAGTGAAGAGCTAAGTGAATAATTCTGAAACAAATTATACAGCCTTCTAGGAGCGTAAGGGACCTAGGACAGGATTTCAAATGCTGACTTTTTCTTAACAGGATGACTATTTAATTTGGGAGACTAAATATTCTGCTTAGGAAACGTGTTCCCTAATCACTTTTTATCTTTGGCTGTAAAGCAACATTTCTCTTCTTCTGGATGGCTATTTCTAACTTAGTAATTTAATTTTCATTCCAGCAGACACTTATTCTCATGCACAGTTGAAGAAAGTATTTAAAAGAAAACCTAAAATAAAAATATCTTCCTTAGATTCAATTAATAGTTAATAAGTACCTTCTAAATGCCTGGTACTTTTCACAAACACTCTGTTATTTAATTTTTTCCTGGAGTAGCTTTTCTATTTTTTCCAGTAAACATTATAAAGCACCGACAGGTACTCACACCAGGCCAAGTACTGGGGATATATATCAGTCAAGACGGACTTACTTATGCTGTAGTAACAAACGCCCCCATATAGTGATTTAAAACAGAAGACATTTATTTTGTACTCACACTAAATGTGCACCATGGATTAGGTAGGGATCAGCTCACCATCTTCATTTTCACTCTGGGTCCTCTGTTGGCAGAACAGTAATCCCTGGCCAGTCAGCCCAGGGGACAGCCAGAGTCTAGAGGGTCTGCCACTGGCAAATTCCTTCTGTGGCCCAGTTTGAACACAAATGACTTTCAATATAACTCATTGGTCAGAACTAGTTGTATGGCTTTAGGGGAGGTCAGGAAGTACAATCCTACCACATGCCCAGATGCAGAGTTAGAGATAGTCAGTGGCTAGCATCAAGAACATTACAGGATAGACAATTAAAATGACATGCTCTTGTCTTTGCTGGAGTAATCAGTCCAAATGGGGAGATATATATATATATATAACATTTCAAATTTTGTGTGCTAAGTACAGTCTGTAAAGGTGGCTATGGGAGCACAGAGGGATGGTGGTGAGTTCCAGATGGGAGATGTGGAGAGCAGCAAAGGCTACCTAGTGAAAGCAACAGTTGAGTGAATCATGAATGATGGGTTTGCTCTCCAGGTAGCTGGAACCAAGGCAGAGGCAAGACATAGCATAGAGCATGTGGAACAAGAAGCAGAACATTGGTGCAACATAGCTGAGTGTTAAGTGCTAGGCCAGAAGGGGAAAGAGAGAAGACTGTAGATGTAGGTAGAAGCAGATCATGCCCTTCAGGGAGCTCAAACCTTGGTCCAGGAGAATGGGAACTATTGGAGTGTTTAAGGCAGGAAAGTACTATGGTCGGTGTATCCTCTCGGTGCATACAGTTCATTTTCCTTCTTCAGTTCTTTGGAATAAGAAAATAAGATGATACTTGGAGAAAAATTATGAAATCAACCCAAATTAGATCAAAGCTGAGAAATGGAAAGTTTCCGTGAAGACCAGAATATTCCAATAGTAGACTGGAACATCTATTGAGTAATCTAAAGACATTTGGAAGTGGAGTGAATACAGAGGTTTTGCTCAGCCTTGAAAGCCTGAAAAATGCTTTTCACCGAGTCAAATACAGACGCTGCTCATCCAGTTCTCCTTAGAGGAGAGAGAAACTCCACAAATGGACTTTGAGATTTTTCAGTCATATTGCTAAGGTCAAGCTAATTATGAGGTATTATCAAACCATTGTTTAAACAGTTCCACTATAATCCATAATCCCTACATTATATAATAATGTAGTTTTTTTTGTTTTAAAGTCTGTTTCATTTTATATTAAGGTATTTATCCCAGAGTTCTTTATTCAGTGTCTTCATGATATCCCATTTATCAGCATTTTATTTTCAACTTTTTGTGACATTATACCTTATGTATTTTGAAGCTATTATATATCTAAACTATAAGATTGTGAGCTTAAAAAAGAAAAATAACCTGAGCCACTGGTTTGAACCAATGAATTCACCCTATTTACATTTGTCATGATTACTGACCTATTTGGTGGGGTCTGTTTCTAGAATTTTATTTTAGGCTTTCTATTTCCCTTTCTTTCTTATTGCTGCTTTTTCTTAAATTTTGTTGGATTTGTCGTATTTTTTTATTTTCTATCTTGCTTCTGGTTTTCAAGTTATATTTTTTATTTTTGTGTTTTGAGGATAACTCAAATGTTATAAGATTAATCAAAAAATCTAAATGTAATCAGCATTTCCAACTTCCTCACACATTCTAGAACACCACTGGTGGTGGTGGTGGTCCAGTCACTAAGTCGTGTCTGACTCTTGCGACCCCACGGACTGCAGCCTGCCAGGCTCCTCTGTCTATGGGATTCTCCAGGCAAGAACACCACTAAAACTTCTAAAATTCAGTAAACTCTCTCCTACCCTACATGTTATTGTTTTGTCTACTTTAATTTCTCCTTCAAATTGCATCCCCATGATACTCATCATTTTGTTAGTGCTGTGAGTGTCTAAATGGTTTCTCACTGTTTCATGTCATTTATTACACATTTTTAATTCCCAGACTTTGCGGCAATAAAAATTTGGATATCAAGCCCATGCAAAGCATATGTCTGTGATTGCATTTTCTCAGATAAGACTCTTTTTCACCAAGGACCATATGAAAACAGAAAAGTTTCCTTTTTGGGTCTTTGGCCATGGTATAGATTTTTTTTTCTTCCTCTGTCCTTTTACTGAGAGTACAGTTTCAGCCTCTGAAGGCCTGACTTTTGCAGACATCTCAGATTCACTCCCCACATCACGCAAATTCTAGCTCCTTATTTCACCTACAGTGTCCTCAAAGCCAATGGCCCTGGTTGTGGGAACCCGTAACCCCCACACCAAGGGCAGCCAGGGTCCATTTACAAGCTTACTGATCTTGCTTTCAGTTCCCTCTTCATTTCTGGGATCTAGGGATTCCCCTTTTTTTCTTACAAGCTCAACTATAAGTTTCAAAGAATTTTTAAACATTTTGTTTAGCTTTTCTCAGAATTTGTAGTGGGAGAGTTTCAGGTTCTCTTAGTCTAATCTTTTGACAGAAGCCACAGGTTTTCTATGTAATATGTATGTATATGCAGATATTTATATATACATGTATGCATTTGTATATGTTTTCTTTGTACTTGAATCTTCTATATTTTCTATGTATTCTTCAAGCTTAAACATACATGTATTGTTGTTGTTGTTCAGTCGCTCAGTTGTGTTCAATTCTTTGTGACCCCATGGACTGCAGCACTCCAGGCTTCCCTGTCCTTTTCCATCTGCCACAGCTTGCTCAAACTCTAGTCCACTGAGTCAGTGATGCCCTCCAACCATCTCATCCTCTGTCATCCCCTTCTCCTCCTGCCTTCAATCTGTCCCAGCATCAGGGTCTTTTCGAATGAGTCAGCTCTTCACATCAGATGGCTAAAGGATTGGAGCTTCAGCTTTAACATCAGTCCCTCTAATGAATATTCAGGATTGATTTCCTCTAGTATTGACTGGTTTGATCTCCTTGCAGTCCAAGGGATTCTCAAGAGTCTTCTCCAATACCACAGTTCAGAGGCATCAATTCTTTGGCATTCAACCTTCTTTATGGTCCAGCTCTCACATCCATACATGACTACTGGAAAAACCATAGTTTTGACTCGATGGACCTTTGTTGGTAAAGTAATGTCTCTACTTTTTAATACGCTATCTAGGTTTGTCATAACTCTTCTTCCAAGGAGCAAGTGTCTTTTAAATTTGTGGCTGCAGTCACCATCTGCAGTAATTTTGGAGCCCAAGGAAAGAAAGTCTCTCATTATTTCCATTGTTTCCCCATCTATTTGTCATGAAGTGATGGGACCAGAGGCCATAATCTTCATTTTTTGAATGTTGAGTTTTAAGGCAGTGTTTTCACACTCCTCTCTCACCTTCATCAAGAGGCTCTTTAGTTCCTCTTTGCTTTCTGACATAAGGGTGGTGTCATCTGCGTACCTGAGGTTACTGATATTTCTCCGTGCAATCTGGATTCCAACTTGTGCTTCATTCAGTTCAATTCAATCGCTCAGTTGTATCTAACTCTTTGCAACCCCATGGACTGCAGCACACCAGGCTTCCCTGTCCTTCACCAACTCCCGGAGCTTATTCAAACTTATGTCCATTGAGTCAGTGATGCCATCCTACCATCTCATCCTCTGTCATCCCCTTCTCCTCCTGCCTTCAATCTTTACCAGCATCAATCTTTTCCAATGAGTCAGTTCTTTGAATCAGGTGGCCAAAATATTTGAGTTTCAGCCTCAGCATCACTCCTTCCAATGACCACCTCGGACTGGTCTCCTTTAGGATGGACTGGTTGGATCTCCTTGCAGTCCAAGGGACTCACAAGAGTCTTATCCAACACCACAGTTCAAAAGCATCAATTCTTCAGCGTTCAGCTTTCTTCACAGTCCAACTCTCACATGCATATATGACCACTGGAAAAACTGTAGCCTTGACTAGACGGACTTTTGTTGGCAAAGTAATGTCTCTGCTTTTTAATATGCTGTCTAGGTTGGTCATAACTTTCCTTCCAAGGAGTAAGCATCTTTTAATTTCTTGGCTGCAATTACCATCTGCAGTGATTTTGGAGCCTAGAAAAATAAAGTCAGCCACTATTTCCACTGTTTCCCCATCTATTTCCCATGAAGTGATGGGGCCAGATGCTATGATCTTCGTTTTCTGAATGTTGAGCTTTAAGCCAACTTTTTCACTCTCCTCTTTCACCTTCATCAAGAGGCTTTTTAGTTCCTCTTCACTTTCTGCCATAAGGGTGGTGTCATCTGCATATCTGAGGTTATTGATATTTCTCCTGGCAATCTTGATTCCAGCTTGTGCTTCTTCCAGCCCAGTGTTTCTCATGATGTACTCTGCATATAAGTAAAATAAGCAGGTTGACAATATACAGCCTTGATGTACTCCTTTTCCTATTTGGAACCAGTCTGTTTTTCCATGTTCAGTTCTAACTGTTGCTTCCTGACCTGCGTATAGGTTTCTCAAGAGGCAGGTCAGGTGGTCTGGGATTCCCATCTCTTTCAGAATTTTCCACAGTTTATTGTGATCCACACAGTCAAAGGCTTTGGCATAGTCAATGAAGCCAAAATAGATGTTTTTTTTTGGAACTCTCTTGCTTTTTCGATGATCCAGCAGATGTTGGCAATTTGATCTCTGGTTCCTCTGCCTTTTCTAAAACCAGCTTGAACATCTGGAATTTCACAGTTCACATATTGCTGAAGCATGGCTTGGAGAATTTTGAGCATTACTTTACTAGCATGTGAGATGAATGTAATTGTGTGGTAGTTTGAGCATTCTTTGGCATTGCCTTTCTTTGGGATTGAAATGAAAACTGACCTTTTCCAGTCCTGTGGCCACTGCTGAGTTTTCCAAATTTGCTGGCATATTGAGTGTAGCACTTTCATAGCATCATCTTTCAGGATTTGAAATAGCTCAACTGGAATTCCATCACCTCCACTAGCCTTCAGCCTTAGGGTCAAGATTTCTGGAATCACACCCAAAGTCTGTTCTTGCAGGTGGCTGAGTTATTACAATGTAAAATGAGTTCCCTACATTATAGTTTTCCAAGTTAAAGTTAGAGTCATAATTGTCAAAAAGTGGGACTCTGAATATTGGGATTGGACTTATGGGTAAATTCCAGTGGGGCTGGACAACTTGAACTCAAAAACTCTACTGAGCCTATTTTGCTTGTAGAAGCAGTTCTTCCTTCCCTCTCTCTAAGGAAGTTAATGTCCTTTTGCCTGGAGAACCTGTAATCACCTTCCATGAGATACTTTGCATCGCAAAAGACTGCTGATCTTCCTTTGGACTTAATCCCACCAACTTTTACTTCTCCTATAACTTGACTCAATTCCCAGAAGATCCAAGAAGGCAAGGTACAAAAAAGTGTGACACATGAAGAGGTACAGTAAACAGCAAAGGAATTGGATTATTTTACCACTTTACATCAAAAGGAATTTCAATTACAACCAGTTCCAGACTTTAGCTAGTACACAGAACGCCTTAAGTTAAGAACAAGGGCCCCCAAGACTTCCCTGGCGGTCCAATGGGCGAAGACTCGGTGCTCCCAGTGCAGGGGGCTTGGGTTCAATCCCAGATCTTGGTCAGGGAACTAAGATCCCACATTCCACCACTAAGAGCTGATGCAGCCAAATTAATTAGTTTAAAAAATAAAAAAGAATAAGGACCCCTTTGTGACTTCCCTGGCAGTCCAGTGGTTAAGGCTCCATATTCCCAATGCAGGGACATGGATTATTTAGTCCCTGGCCAGGGAACTAAGATCCACATGCCACACAGTGTAGCCAATAAATAAATAAATACAAATAAAATGTACTCTCTCATTCATTAAAACATTAAAAAAAAAAAAGAATGAGAGTAAGGCCCCCTTATTTGGTCTGCTATAGAAACCAGAAAACTATATTATAGATTCTTCTAATTTCCCCCAAAGACATCTATGGCCATTTATCAAAGTGACTGTGCATTGGAAAAGGACAAATAATCAGACTTCCAGGGATTATTGGACGTTCAGTAGTTTCTGGAGATCCAAATCACCAGCGTCCACTAGTCAGAGCAGGGTTCTGATGGAGGGTGGGTGATGAAGGGAGTTTTGGCTCAAGCGTGGCTCACGATAGTCACAGTGGACACCTAACCTCAGACAAGATCATCATGGTAAACCTTGGAGATTTTTATGGTTGTTTGTTATTCAACATTAGTGTGGCAACATATCACTGATATAGTTGATCTAAGAAAATTTAGGGGAGATTAAGTTCAAAGGGCCTTATTTTAAAATGTAATAAGGCATTAGCCTTCTTTACAGATACCAAGACTAAAGGATACAAGAAAGACAAATTATTTGTCCAGAGTTACAAAGGATAATATTAGAAAGTGTCCAGTTGTTATTCTCTGGTACAATGATGTATAAAAAGTATAATTATATTTTGGAGAAGATATCATGCCCCATTTAATTAATAGACATTAGCAAGTAGGTGGCAGGATATGAAGAATTATGTTCTAAATTTATTCATATTTTGCTGTAGGATAACTGCCATTTAGCCAGCATATTCATGGTTGCCTATCTCTATTTGTACTTCTCTGCTTAGTATCTCATAGAATAGGTTGTCACTATAATATTACTAATTTACTTTTTATCAAAACATACCCAAAACTATGTTCTCTTTTAAGTCAAAGGTGTAGAATTCAAGTTTAGTTGTTTGCTAAGGGGCCAGCTATAAGGTGTGATTTTCTAGAGTGCAAGAAAATCAACTTGTCTGAACTTAATCCCCTATTGGATTCTCTAAGTACCTGCTCTCCCATTGATCACCCCTTGGATTCTCGCATTAAAAGAACTGGTAAAATTACAATATTCCTTGAGGAAGATAATATAAAATACAAATGTAAAAGCTTTGGGGCTACTAGGGGAGGTTGAGGGGAGGGGCAGTTATGTAGAAGAGAACAGTCAGATCCAGTGAGATTGATGGATGAGAAGTTCAGGCAGATGCCACTCCCACCCCCTCCCCCGCCCCAGGTGGAGTCAGGGAGACATCTGAGCAATTCCTCAGGAGGGAGAAAGGAAGTGGGGACCAGTTTTGTCTACTTCATTTGTAGGAAGCAGTAGCCTCTTTCTGGAGTCAGATGTGGATATGATCAATTATAAGAAGTCAGCAATAAAAGTGGTGAAACAGTAAAAAATAATAATAATAAATCAGAAGACCTGGGGCTAGGCTCCTGCTTGACCACAGATAAACTATACGACCTTAGGCAGTCACTTCACCTATTTGCCCACATTCTTCATCCTCCAAGTGAGACTCCACAGAGGGCAAGAAATCAACTTGTCCTAGGTTAATTCCCTTATCGGATTCTCTAAGTACCTGCTTTCTCCCTGTGTTCCTCCCCAAAGCAGGACCCTTCCTGCTTTTTGGTACTGTGAACTGTCTCCTGGCAGTCTCTGATCTAGATAAGAAATGCAACAGAATTTTTTTTAATCCTAGCAAGTGGCGTGTGAGAAGTATTGTGTTTAGACCTTAGAACAACCACATCCAGTCTTATCACTGAGGCTAATGTGCACGTGACTCGTAGGGTCTTTGCCATCACTGGCATCGGCAGCCCTAGCTGACTTAACGGCACCGTTTCCAGAGAAAATTACGGCAGAGCCATTGTGTGATGTTCAGGGTAACAGGTGGTTGTGGTTTTACAGTGGGTCTTTGTACTTCAGCTCTTGCTTTCTCAAACTCCTCTTCAAGTCATATTCATCTCCTGGATGAGAGAAGCCCTGAATCTTTCCACCAGTTCTCAGACCTGCTACTTCACACCACACCAACAATTATTGTTGTTCCTAATCTCTTTGGTGTCAGGCTCCAGAGTTTAATTACCAAAGACGTTCACAGTTAACTCATTCCTTGCTCACTTGGAGGAAATGGCTGTCATACGGCACCCTTTAGTGGCTGTCCAGTTTTCAAAGGTCTTTGTAAATTCTTTGTCAATGCTGATTAATTCTCTCAACAGACCTATAGGGAAATTTCTATAGGAAACAGTTTTCCATATGACAAAACTGAGGCAGGGAGCCAATGAACTAGGCTTTACTACTATTAACACATCACAAGTTGGCTTGAGACTAGATCACAAGACATTGTAGTGACACCATACTCCCTCCCATAGCTCCAAGTCTCCCACATTTGGAAATCCCTGGTCCATTTACAAATTTCCCCAACTCTCTTTTCACTGTTAAGAATGTAAGCTTTGTGATTCTGTCATCTTCCCTGGTGGCTCAGCTGGTAAAGAATCTGCCTGCAATGCGGGAGACCTGGGTTCAGTCCCTGGATTGGGAAGATCCTCTGGAGAAGGAAATGGTTACCCACTGCAGCATTCGTCCATGGGGTCAAAGAGTCAGACATGATTGAGCGACTTTCACTTTCAGACACATGTGGACTAAAGCCAATCTCATTCTATGACTAGTTCATATTAACAATATTTATTGCGCTTTGTTTAGCATACACCCACTTGTGAGAAACACACACCATTGTTTCAAGACATAGGAATGGTCATCACAATCAGCCTAAGAGATCTCCCACTCTTGGGCAGTAACATAAGAGTCCTCCCAGCTAATGTGTTAGTGTGTAGAAGATAGCAGATGGATTCAAATTTTGCTAGCCCAACTTGAGTCTTTAGAGTGAAGAGGAAAGTCTCCCAAAACTGTCCTATTTGGAATACTCATTTTAATTTGTATACAGTGGTAAAAAAACTAGGAAATTTCTCAGGGAATCTTTGGCCCTACTCCAACCAAGTTTCCCTTGGGCAATCTCTGAACGCCACCTTAGAGTACATTTACCAACAAAATCCACAGCTAATCTGTACTTCTCTAACTTTGGAGGAAATGGGTGGAGTAGGGTCAAAGAGAGGAAAGAACATGACCTGTATGTATGCAAAGGGAGTGTGGTCTTGAGCAGGGTGGACCCTTGAACACCCATTGTAGGCTCAGAGGTACCCAGCAAGCATCAGACAGTGGATTTGCCCAAACTTCTAAGGACTAAATTGCACTTATTCCTTAAATCCAAGAGGAGTGAATAATGAGATCTGCCTGGAAATTTAATCAGGTTTCTTTGACCCTTCCAACCAATGGGCTTCCTAGCTTAATGTAGGCATAAATGTGCAGTGAGAGACTTCTTCCCCACACATTCCCTAGTGAACAGACAAGTCGTTTCAGGAGATAGTCTCCAGGTTAAATCCGTCCTCTCCTGTGACTGCCCATGCCCTAATTCAGGCCCTTGTCACATCTCATTTGGACTCTTGCAAAATTTCCTACCCAGTCTTTGGCCTCTAGTCTTGCTCTATTGAATCCATTCTCCACACTGTCACAAATGTGTTCTTTCTAAGATTAATTGTCCTGAATGCCCTACAAAATAAATTCTAAACTTGGTTCCCAAGGCCCTTGCAAATGTAGGCATGACCTGCATTTCCATTCTCATTGACCATTTCTGGTCTTCACATCTCCTTGCTGCTGACATGTCTAAAGGGATAACATCAATTATTTATTTCCACACCAATTATGTGTAATAATCGCTCTAAATTCAGTGACTTGAAACAACACTCATTTATTCTCAGGCTCCCAGGCCTGCAAATAAGCTGCAGTGGCTCTGTTAATGTGTGTCCCTTATGGGACCTACGCTGAAATGGCATCAGCTTTTAGGGCAGTAGTTACTAGCTTTCTTCATAGAGGAGGATGGAAACTCCAAGAAGGATGGGCAGAAATGCATGATACCACTTAAGGCCTGATAACTAAGAATGAACAAACTTCTACAAATGCCCACATTTCACTGGCCAAAGCAAATTGCACCACCAAGCTCAACATCAATAGAATAGAGGTTATTCTACCTCTAATAGGAGAAACAGCAGTATCACATAGCATAGGTCACTGAGGCAGAGAAAGATAAAAAATTGAGAACAAGTATCTATTGCTGCATAAAACATTATCTTTAAAACAACAAATATTTATTATCTCACAGCTTCCATGAAGTTTAATTTACACTGTCAGTCAGAGCTGCAGCTATCTGAAGCTTGACTGCTGAAGGCTCTGCTTCCAAGCTCACTCCTATGGTTGTTGGCAGACCTGTTCTTCTCCATATGGGCCTCCCCAGAAGCTGCCTGAATGCCCCCACGGCTTGGCAGCCAGCTTCCCCTAGAGTGAGTGATCCAAGAAAAAGTAAAAAAAAAAAAAAATGGAGCCCAAGACAGAGCCACAAATTTTATGTCACTGCATCTCAGAAGTGACATACATCTTTCATATTCTACTGGTCCCACAGACCAACCGTGCTCTGTGAAAGGACGCTGTGTAAGGGTCTGAAAATCAGGAGGCCGGCATCTCTGGAGGCCATCTTGGCTGTGACAGGCTGCAATAGGTTGGCTATTGCAGTTGTGATTTAAAATACTGGTAATTTATTTAGTTATCCCCATAAACCACCAAACTGTTTCTACTCTGTAGTATTATTACTGGGTTCAAACCATTACAGCTAACTCAGGGCAACAGCAGTTGTACAAAATTTTTTGTCAGATCATGTTAATTTTTATACCAAAAGCAGTACTATAAATATCAATGATTTTTCACCTTTGGGCTTTTTTTTTTTTTTTTAACATCTCTGTCTTCCTGTGCATACATTTTCTTTATCCAACACATGCTGCTGCTAAGTCACTTCAGTCGTGTCCAACTCTGTGCGACCCCATAGACGGCAGCCCACCAGGCTCCCCCACCCCTGGGATTCTCCAGGCAAGAATACTGGAGTGGGTTGCCATTTCCTTCTCCAGTGCATGAAAGTGAAAAGTGAAGTGAAGTCACTCAGTCGTGTCCGACTCTTAGCGACCCCATGGACTGCAGCGTACCAGGCTCCTCCATCCATGGGATTTTCCAGGCAAGAGTAGTGGAGTCAGGTGCCATTGCCTTCTCTGCCAACACATGCTAATTACCAGTTATTCTCCATTCACCAAACAGATGAGTTTTCAAATATCATTCTTTCTGTTAAGCCTTTCCTGACTACTGCTCACCTGAACATTATCCTCCTGTCTCTCCACAGCTTTTTGGATGTACCCCCTGCCCAAGGTTGGAAAAAGGTTGGAAAAACCCTTAACCCATCATGGAGTATTTAGATTCTTCTCAATCTCTTTCATTGGGCTATAGACTTACAGCGCCCAATGTTTGGCATAATAGCTGCTCAATAAATGTTTGAAGAAAGCATGATGGGGAAGACAGAAGAAATAAAATACAAGGCCTTATCTTAACAGAATTTCATTACATTGGTTTTCTACCATCTGCTGGTTAAGCTTTTCTGATATGCTAGGCAGTATTATGATGCTTTCATAGCCACCATCTCATGCTGCTGCTGCTGCTGCTGCTGCTGCTAAGTCATTTCAGTCGTGTCCGACTCTGTGTGACCCCATAGACAGCAGCCCACAAGGCTCCCCTGTCCCTGGAATTCTCCAGGCAAGAACACTGGAGTGGGTTGCCATTTCTTTCTCCAATACCATCTCATGAAAACCTTGCAAAAATCCAATAAATAAGAATGATTTGGGAAAGATTTGTTTATCAAGTTTAGAGAAGTTGCTGCTGCCAAGTCGCTTCAGTCGTGTACGACTCTGTGCGACCCCATAGATGGCAGCCCACCAGGTTCCCCTGTCCCTGGGATTCTCCAGGCAAGAACACTGGAGTGGGTTGCCATTTCCTTCTCCAATGCATGAAAGTGAAAAGTGAAAGTGAAGTCGCTCAGTCGTGTCCGACTCTTCGCAACCCCATGGACCGCAGCCTACCAGGCTCCTCCGTCCATGGGATTTTCCAGGCAAAAGTACTGGAGTGGGTCTCCATTGCCTTCTTTAGAGAAGTTAATCTTCCAGTTAATCTTCCAAGGAAGCAGTAAAATTAGGATTTCATCCTAGATTCTTGCATTCTAAGCTCTGTCTTTATACCGCCCCATTCAGCCTGTGTAGGGAAGCACCCCATTGCTTCTGTATATCTACTACTTCCTAGAACTAGTTCTCTCATTCAGTGATCTTCCCACGTCAGTCCCTGAAAGCCATTTCTTAGGGTATTTCTTGACCGATTGTTCACTTGTCACCTCTGTCTTGATTCAGGTTCCAGAATCCACACCCAGGTAAAGCCTGTAAGCTCTCCCTTTCACCTAAGAGGGTGAGTTGTGTCTGGAGGGGCAGACAAATTACAGAGAAGCCTGGAGACACCCAGAGCCCTGCAAGCAGAAAGTGCCCAGAAGCCAAGTCCAGCTCCCTGGATCCACTCACACAAAGGGAAGTGAGCTGCCCCGGGCTTCTCACTGCACAAGTCCATCCCTGGGGCCAGGCAGAGAGCCCTGTGGGCTCTGACATTTAAAGGTCACATTGTCTAGGAAGTTGAGTAGATGAAATGAATGGCATACATGAAAGCATTAAGAATTCTTTGAGAGAAAACTTCAGTATAAATTCAAGGTGCTGCTGCTGTTGCTAAGTCACTTCAGTCGTGTCCAACTCCGTGCGACCCCACAGACGGTAGCCCACCAGGCTCTGCCATCCCTGGGATTCTCCAGGCAAGAACACTGGAGTGGGTTGCCATTTCCTTCTCCAATGCATGAAGTGAAAAGTGAAAATGAAGTCGTTCAGTCGTGTCTGACTCTTAGCGACCCCATGGACTGCAGCCTACCAGGCTCCTCCGTCCATGGGATTTTCCAGGCAAGAGTACTGGAGTGGGGTGCCATTGCCTTTTCCAAATTCAAGGTAGTATTAGCATATTTTTAAAACCATTATTTATGTTCATTTCTTTTTTTCCCCAGCCAGTTGACTTGGGCATGTATATATACACACATATAAAAGTAAATAAACACATACATAGTACATAAATAAATATAATGCTAATTTTTTAAGTTATAAATTGTATCAAGTCATAGATATGAGAGGGAAGGGTATTGCAGTCTTCTCTTTCTTTTTTTCTCTTTTGCTGATCTCCTCCTTCACACCTCCTACCTTCAGAGTGCTAAAACCCTAGTAGGTATCCTTTTGTATCTTTTTCTCCATACACACTCATACATTTTCAAGAATGGGTCATTACTTATTTAACAATAATGGAAACCAAATTATATAGGCTTTTCAGTGTCATACATTTCTCAATCAACAGAATGCCATAGAAATTCCCCTAAGTCAAATGGTACGATTGCAAATTCTTCTTTTTAAGGTTACATCACATCTTATGATATGATGGGCCCACAATTTTTTTTTAAATTCATTCCCCTCTTAATGAGCACTTGTTTTTGTTTTTTACAAATGAGACTGAATGTAGACCTCCACATTTTGGTCTTTTATTTCTGTGGGCTACATGCCCAGGAAAGCAATTGCTGGCTTTTAGAATGTATTTCCAGTCTGATGGGACTAAGTAGATAGCTTATTGTTACTTAGGTGCAAGCTACTAGTGATGTAAACTTTTCTTTAGGTATTTCTTACCATTTTGGTTTTTCCCTAGTGAATTGTTTCTTCCGTATCCTTTGCCTTATTATTGTTGGATGATTTGTCTTTTATTAATTTATAAGAGCTCTTCAAATATTATAATAAAATCTTCTACACTGGAATGACATTTTTCCATATTTATTATTTGTTTCTTGATGTTATTTATGGTCTCTCTTCATTGTTACTTCTCTATGTGCATATGTATGTATATATTCTTATACTCTTTTATCTATTCTTTTATAGTCTCTGGTTTTCCTGTCTTAGTTAAGAAAATGTCCTGTATCAGAGATTATTCATGAAGTTTCCTAGGTTTTACTGTATTTCATTGCACTAACTTTTTTGCATGTACATCTTTAGTCATCTGAAGTTTATTTGACTTTCTGTAAGATAGAGCTAATTTTGTCTTTATCCAGATGAAGAAACAGTTGTGCCAGGACCATTTATTTAAAAATCTATCATTTCCTCATTGAATCACCTTCGAAGTACGTTAGATCCTCCATATGTTTCACTTCTTGTCAAGTTTCTGTATTCTGTTATGCTAATCTAATTCTCTATTCTGAAAAGAACATCATTCTATGATTACAAAATGTTCTGATATCTTATAAAGTGAAACCAACTCAGAAAATCCCCCCTTCTTTTGATTCCCTTTTTCTTTCTATTATTGAGCACATATTATTTTATGTGATATTTAAGATTACTTTATCCAGTTCTAAGAGGAAAGTCTATTGAGATTCTCATTGAAGTTTAATTAAATTTTTACATTAGTTAGAGGAAGATTTATTTATAGTTCTAAGCTTTTTTTAAAGGAACAAAGTGTGTCTTTATAAATCTTTTATAATTGTCATTGCTATTGAAAATGAAATATTTTCTCTATGTTCATCTTAAGGATTTATGGTAATATGGAGAAAAGTTCATGATTTATTTACATTTATCTTATAGATAACCACCTACTTAATTCTTTTATTAATTCTGGTATTTTATTACTGGATCTTCTAATTTTCCAAGTATACAATTGCATAGCCAGCAAAAGAGATTATTTTTTCCTCTATTCCCAAAGTTGTTACAAATAGTTTTTATATTTTTTTAGTATCATTATACTGACTGTTAATAGAATCTCTAAGCCAATATTTAGTAATATTTTTATTTATTCATTTGGCTACATCAAGTCTCAGTTGTGGCACATGGGATCTCTGTTGCATCATGCAGGATCTTTTGTTTTGGCGCAAGGGCTCTCTAGTTGTGATATGCAGGTTCAAGAGCACACAGACTTCAGCAGTTAGGGTACACAGGCTTAGGTGCCCCATGGCATGTGGGATCTTAGTTCCCTGACCAGGGATTATACCCACATCCCCTGCACTGCAAGATGGATTTTTAACCACTAGGGCAGTCTCCTTACTAATATTGATGGCAGGCAATCCCACTTGTTTCGATGTTTACTGGAAAGGTTTCAGCAAGCTTGCATAATTTCAGAAAAGGATTCTGTCACTGTCTAGGATCTCATTTCCTAAGTTCTCTTCATTTGCTGAGAGCTGCCCAGGGATTTCCTAGGGAGCAGCATATTCCTGCATTCCTGTAGGTACTTAGAGAAGGGAGATTCGAAAGGCAGGCAGAGGGAGCACCAAGAGTGGTGGAAGTCTCCCTCCCTAAGAGAAACGGTTCCTTTAAGGAGCATCAGTGACAGCAGGAGACAGAGCAGAGGCTCTGACCTGTGAGCATGAAGCCATCTGTGCCCCAGTAAGGAACTCTCTGCCTGCCACCATGTCACCAGCTGCTCCCCTTCCCTTCTTTACAGGATCCTATTTTCTAGCAAACTCTTTCTCAGTTCACTCCAAACCAAACTTTTTACTCCACAAATGTGGGCCAGGAAAGCCCAGCCCCCTCCGGCTTGCCATAGGCTTTCCCTCCCATCACCCTCTGGACTCCTGATGTTCCATGTCTTCCCCCAGGTGGAACACCTTGAGCATGGGTGTCACCGGTCCCTCCATTTACTACCCACCATTGACAAGTTCCTGCAGCAACAGACGCTTTACTACAAATCTGCAGGTAATAGTACCTGGCCACACAGGCATTGCACAGGAGGATATCTAATCATCATTAAAGAATTAAATCCCTAGATTTGACCACTGACAACTGGATAATTCTCTGCTGTAGAGGGCTTTCCTGTGCAACGTAGGATGTTTAGCCTATTTAAACACCAGTAGCATCCCCAGTTTCAATAGTGACAATCAAATATGCTTCCAAGCACCGTCGAATGATCCCTGGAGGTGGCGGCAAAACCATCCTCAGTGAGAAAATCACTGCCCTAGGCTATGTGTCCTGAAGCATGCTACCTAGAGTTGCCTGTATGTGAAATAGCTCATTTGCGAATCATTGCCCATAAATTGAAGCATCTGTCCTTGTCACTTTCAATTTGAAACTTATTTGAAACTACTGCTTCTTTCCTCTCTTAGAGTCATACTGCTTATAGCTTGCTTCTCTCAACTGGCAGCTACCCTAGCCTCTTGTCGAAGGATGATGGCTCAGAGATCCTGAAAGTTAATTTTGTGTGTGCCACGGTGTGGTCAGTTCACAACAATGTTATCTATTTTTAGTTGCTTAGTAGAGTTATTTTTATTTAGCCTGCTGGCATATCACTCAGCATGAAGTATGTGCATTTTTGTTCCTATTGATGATAGAGATAAACTATGTGCAGCTTTCAGAATTGCAATTTTAAAAAGGAAACTAGCTTTCCCCTGAGTAGCCTGACACTGCAGTTTGGCAGATGACATCCCAGTAAACAACCTACAAACAAACTCTTGACTCTAGAAATAAGTATGAACTATTTATAGGCAAGAGATGATTTTCAAGTGGGTAGGTCAAAGGGAAAAACAGGCTGAGAAAAGTCAGCAAGGAAACTCCCGTTCACCCAGCACCTTGAAGTGAGACACTGTAAGGCCATTCGCCAAAATGGAAAATCTGCATCACTGTTACTAATGGAGGAATGATGTTTCGCTGAATTTTCAGCTTGTTGAAAGGGTCAGCCCAATTTTTTTTGACACAACCACAGGCTCAATTTAAAACCTAAAACATGAAGACATATCCTTAAGACAAAGGAAACAAAAGGATTTCGTATGGGATCTTGAAAACATCAATCAGATGACATATATCTTAGCAACAGGGACGCTGGTAAAAGGCTGTCTGCTGCAAACATAAGGCTTTCCACTCTAAGGCTATTGGAGAGAGGTCTCCATGTGTGTGTATACACAAAGGCCATCAGCATTGTGAAAGACTGTCATGTCACTGCTGCACTCTTTGCTAAGGAAAATCAGAAAACTTTTCATTGTCCTTTGAGGAAGTATTAGTACAATCTGGGACAAGAGACTGGCTTGCAAGCAGCTCTGAGGTTGAAGGAGGCAGGGTCCTGAAAGGGGCGATTCGATGGGCTCTGCGAAGGCAAAGGTTGATTCTTGAGGAGGTTGAGCTGTTCGGTCATTGGCCGCAGACAACAGTCTCCTTCCCAATCAGCCTTTCAGAACTGTGTCTTATGTTGCTGGCTCTATGGCTCCCAGATTCACTAGAATTCAGGACAAAGCTCAAAGCAAAGAGCAGCAGCTGATGATGGGAAAACTGTTGCCCTTGGTTCCCAGACAACAAGGACAGATCTTGCTCTCTTAAGATGGCCCTGAATTGAGCATCTGCGACCTCTGTCTAGGATATACAGATACTGTCAGTCTTGACCATGAGTCAGCTAGCTTTTCTGTGAAGAGCGAGGTAGTACATAATTCGGGCTTTTCATGCCATAAGCTGTCACAACTCCTGAACTCTGCCAGTGGAGCACAAAAGCAACACTAGACAATACCTAAGAGAATAGTGTGTCTCCAAATAAAACTTTACTCACAAAAATAGGTTAGTGGGTAGGATTTGGCCCCCAGGACACAGTTTGTGAAAGTGTTAGTTGCTTGTCAGTCGCGTCTGACTCTGCGACCCCGTGAACTGTAGCCCTCTAGGCTCCTCTGTCCATGGAATTCTCCAGGCAAGAATACTGGAGTGGGTTGTCACTCCCTTCTCCAGGGGATCTTCTTAAATGATTCCTGATCTTGATGAAAGACATCAAGCACAGCTAATTCTCTTCATCTGAAAAAGGTTGCTCCTTCATATCTGTCTGCCCTAGTTCAGGTCCTTATCTTCTTTTCGATCCCAGTCTTTCCCTTTCCCAGTAAATGGTTTCTATTGCTGACAGTATTAATATTATCCTCTTAGAATAAACAACAGACCCTTGAACAACATGGGGGTTAGGAGTGCTGACTCTCTGCGTATGCCCTCATCCCCAGATTCAACCCACCACTGGTTGGATAATAAGCTAGTATTCTCTACTAAAAAAAAAGAAAAAGAAAGACTACACCTGTAAGTGGACCTGCAGAGTTCAAATCTGTGTTGCTCAAGGATCAGCTGTATTATGAACCCATCATTCCTACCTCAAAACCCTCTACTAGCTCCCCAAGGCTTAGATCAAAAAATCCAAATTCCTCCATACGATCTTCAAACCTTCCACAACCCACTCCTCTTTCCTACAGGCATCCTGAGTTCCTGCCATGGTGGCCAAGGTGCCTGTCCCCAAACATGCCAGGCAGCTGCTGCTTCCAGACTTTGTCCACACACGTTCTCTGCCCTGCAGGACCAGGCCCACAGTCCCTGCCTGCCTCATCCTTAAATCATCCTCATCCTTAAGTCATCCTCATCCTTAAATCATCACTTCTAACTCTCCTTCCCAGTGACACCTTTCCTGTCTGCCTACTGTGTATGATTTACTCCCTTCCACGGGCTCCCACAGAGTTGATTTTATCCCTCTCTTAAAACAGCATGCCTTGAATTCGAGTTCTTGCCATCTGTTGTTCCCTGTTCCATAAATCATATGCTTCTTGGCCATTTTAGTTGGCCTCTTGGTTAAAAAGAGGCCTTTTTAACCTCTATATTGACCACAGTATGCTCAATTCAATTAGTTCATTGTTGATCCACAGACAGGTGTGTTTTGTGTACCTGCCGTATATTTTGTGACGTTTTCAGTGTTGGGGAGAAAGCCACAAGCTAAATGTTATCTCTGCTCTCAGGCTTATAAAATAGTGGGGAAAGATAGATCAAAAGAGACAAACAAACCAATATATTAGATCATTTCAGATTGAGATAAACACCACTGAAAAAATGCAACCCAGGGTAATTTGTTAGGCAAAGTGAGGGTGTTGGTGGGCACAAAGCTACTTTTGCTATGGGGGGAGCAGGGGAGGTCCCTCTGGGAGGAGGATATTTGAACTGATAACAAATATTGATGATGCTTTAAGTGCTGAATGAGGGGAGGCAACCACTTACACCAAGCTCTGCTCAGAGAGTGTAATTTTAAATATCCTTTAAATAAATAATACATTCAAATATTTCTAATATAAATAAGTTATATTCATTAAAAAGTGAGGTAGGTATATGCAGATATGAAAAGATGTCTAAGGTGTACTGTTAAGTGAAAATAAGAACAACTTGCGGATGGGTGTAAATTTTTAACTTTTCTTTGAAATTAAATAATTCATGTATACAGATGTTAATTCATGCCCAAGAGATTTCTAGAAGGCACAGAAGTCAGGGTTAAAAGCAGTAACTTCTAGGGGGGATACCAAGGGACTGTGATATACTTTTGCTTTCCTTTCCACACCTGCCTAAACCATTTGAAAATTCTACAAGCAAATAACCCTTCGATAATTTTACGTACAAAAAAAAATCTATTTTTTATGGAGAAAATTTCCCTTTATGAAGCCTTCTTCAGGTTTTTTGTTTTGTTTTGTTTTTTTAGTCTGTAACTTTTGGGTGAATTTTCTCCTGACGTACTGACAGAATTCTTCTTGTTCTCCTTACTGTTACTGAAGCTTTTGTCTTTTTCTCCTCACTCCCAACAGCAAACAACCCCACCCCTGCAATACCCTTTATACACCTGCGCGCATGCATGCACACACACATATACACACACACACACACACACACACAGATGCTCAACCTCATAATTCACCACAGACATCTTTTTAGATATGCATGGTGTCCTGAAGAATTGGGATTTTCCCCATTTTAAACCGGTTAGTGTTGTCAGATAAAATATAACGCCCAGTTAAATTTGAGTTGCAGATAAGTAGTGAGCAATTTTTTAATATAGATATGTCCCAATTATTGCATGCTAGAAAATTATATTAAACAATAGCTCTTTGTTAGCTGAGATTCAAATTTAACTGAGTATCCTGTATCTTTTATTTGCTAAATCTGGCAACCCTAAGACAGGCACATGTGCTGAATGAAAGATGCCAAAATCTTGGATGAAGGACACTAAATCTTTTCCATGAACATCTTTTCACTGAGTTAGAGGTGCGTTTTTCCAAACCCTAATTCTGTCTGAATATAGTCCCATAGCTTCTCTTTCATGGCCTTATCAAAAAAATATCTACACATGATAAGGCTTGATTGTTAACTTCAATATTTATTCTGTTATCTCTCCTTGAGATTCATCTACAGCCACACTGCTTTAGTTAGAGTCCAGCAGAGAGCCCTTGTCCTCACACCCGATACGTATCTTCATGATGGTAGACACCGAGCCAGGCCTCTGCTTGTCCCCCGGCAGTGGTGCTAACGCTGACAACACAGGAGAATCACCTAGGAAGCTTTTCCGTGTACCCATGGCCATACCCACCCCAGATAAAGGGATGCAAAATCTCGAGCAGTGAGGCCCAGTCTTTAACACATTCTCAAGTTCCCCAGGTGACTCAAAGGTACAGCCAGCATTGTGAATAATTGCCATAACACATAACAGTCTGTACCCCACCCTCAAGCTTTAAGTTCCATAAAATAGTGCCTCTCAAACTTTTATGCATGCAGATAAGCTCAGGATGCTGTTAAAATACAGATTATGATTCCATTGTTCTGGGGTAGGGCCTGAGACTCTGCATTGGTAACAAGTTCCCAGGTGATGCTGCTGGCCCTTGAGACACATTTAAGAGGGAAGGCCATTAATAATAATAGTGATAAAAAAAAAAAACAGGATTAAACCATTTTCAAATCAAAGTCATTGCTATCTTTTACGTTATAACCCATACTCTGGTTTCTCCTCAGATCTTATAAATCTTTCGCCTTTTACTTTATAATCCAAATAAGCAAAATTTATGAGACTGGTAATAAAAACTTTCTTTGGATCCACAGTAGTCCTAAGACTCGCACCATATGTGCACTCCAGTTTGAAGTTGCAACTTTTCTGGATTCATTTCCTATCCGTGGGAAGCGAAAGAGAAAATAACAGTGGTTCGAGTTTCAGCACACAGATTTTTTCTAGGCGCAGTCAGAAACCTCAGGCTGACATTTCCTGTCTACGGGTCATGAAATGCAATGCTCGGCTGTGCAACGCCTTAACTCACAGCCACTTACAAAAGAAGCCACCACGTCTTAGGGGACCGGCCACAGGATACGCTCTTTGCAGGTGGGGAAATGGGCTAAGTGGGACAAAAGTGCCCTGCAGCCTCCGGAAGCCATAACTGCATTTCCCCTGGAAGTGCCCCAGCTGGCTTTTCAAGGGAACTTTCCATCGGAGTAGCTGGAGCCCCCTGGCTTGAATCTGCTCTTTCACTGACCAGCTCTGTGACCTAGGACAAGTTACATCAGTTGCTTTAAGCCTTAGGTTCCTAGATATCTTCTGTAAAAAAGGAATAAAGATTATACGCAACATTTTTGGTTAGCACAATGCATGGCACACTACTAACATTAAATCCTAGCCATTTCATGTCGAGTTCTCCTCCATCTTTAAGTTACCTGGAAATACAAGCCTCTCTGTCCCTTACAGAGAAAATCTGAAATCAC
Source organism: Bos indicus x Bos taurus (assembly GCF_003369695.1). Lineage (NCBI taxonomy): Eukaryota > Metazoa > Chordata > Mammalia > Artiodactyla > Bovidae > Bos > Bos indicus x Bos taurus. Next base: position 28,168,288 of record NC_040085.1, on the reverse strand, counting down.
CGCTTTCAAGTACAGCACTCACTACCCTCAGTCCTGGCTTGGGTTCTAGCCTGTGTGAAGGACAGCAACTGGTGCTCACAAAGAAATACAATAATAGCTACATAATATCTCCGCATACGAGGAAATCATATCAGGCTTGAACGCAAACAAAATCCAGCAGATTTTTCTCCCACTTCATGGAGAAGGAAGTTTGTCTTGTGACCAGAGCTACTTCCTTTTAAGGCCAAGGAAGAGAGAACTAAGGACAGCTTGAGTTACCCCTGTGCATCTTTTATAAGAGCAGAGACTTACAGTGTGATGCTATTAGTGGGGTCTGCAAATGGCAGGAGAGAGGAGCCAGTGAAGAGAAAAGTGCCATAGGTTTTTAATATGGATGAGAAGCTGCCTGCTCTTTCCTAAGCAAATGAGGAACAGAAGAAGTAAGGAATTCAACCCTATTTACAGAGAGTCTCTGGAATAAAGGGGTAAACTGGAGTGGTGATGTTCAGAACCATGTTTCAGTGTAAAACCTACTAGTATAAAGTCTGGCTTCTGGAGGGCAATGTGTGACTTGTTTCAGCAAAGAGATGATTAAAATGTAAAAATAGCAGATAACCCTTGAAATGCCAGTGTCAGCCCCAAAGAACAGCTTCCAGAGATGAAGAGTGGGTGGACTTCCAGAGATACAGATTCAGAATCTAACTTTAGCCTGAACTTTCTGAAGCTGCTCAGCAGTACTGGGGGAAAGATTTGGTGTGAAGGCAGCTAAGAATAGTAGCTCAAATCAGACTATGGAATTAGATGAGTTTCAATCAGCCACATGTCCCCCTGCCCCCCACCTCCCCATCTCTTACCTACTCCCAGGCTCAGTGGGACGTGAACACTCATAGTGCTGGAGAGTTAGGGCTCTAAGAAATGGTACTCAGACCCAGAACAGTGATGACAAGAGCTGATATTTACTGAGTAATTTAAATTTGCAGGCCTTATGTTAAGTGCTTCCTGGAGACTGGTGCATTTAATACTCACCCCAGAACTAGGAGTATCTTCATTTTACAATGAAGGTACCTCATTTTACATGTGAGGACATTTATACTTAGAGACGTCAAGAAACTAATCCAAGGTCACTAGGCTTGGCAAAAGAACAATGAAGTCCTGGGAAATGGAAAGAAAAACTGAAAGAACTGGAAGATCCAGGACTTTGACAAGGCAGGAGAGAACTTCAGGGAGAGAAAGGGCTAGATAACAGAGATGTGCATTGTCCTCCCATTCTATGAGAAATGAATAGAGACATCTTACACTGCAGCAAGGGGTAAGGAATTAGGTTAGAGCTAAGGAAAAAAGATTCTGGATTGCAAAACTGTGAAACATAAGAATTCATTGTTGAGGGACAATAAGAAACTAGCCAAGTTGATTTTTAAAAAAACAAGGTGGTTTTGTGTTTCTCCAAGTATGCCCCACTGGAGAAGGAAATGGCATCCCACCACTCTGGTATTCTTGGCTGGTAAGTCTATCAGACAGAGGAGTCTGATGGGCTACTGTCCGTGGGGCCACAAAAAGTCAGTTGGGGCCGCTAAGTCTGACACACTACGTTAAGTCAGACATGACTTAGAGACTAAATGACAATAAGTATGTCCCACAGAACACTAGTTCTCTAAGACATCAAATACTCAGGAAACATTGTGCTATATTTGAACAGGTTTCTTTTCTGGAGGAACTCTTAAGAGCTTCGAATTAGCTAATATATATCGTGAGTCTCTAGCAGCAGAATGGAGTAGGTGGTGTTCCCCAAACTTACTTGACAAGAACATTTTTCTTAATAGTCTTTACTCAAACATGCATGGGGAAAACCTGGGGTTTTCTAACATGGTTTAAGTATGGAACTTCCTGGAGATTAGGAACTGGCCTTGCCACTCAAAGTATAGTCCATGCACTATTGTCATTGGTTTGCACATCACTTAGGAGCTAGTGAGAAATGTGGAATCTCAACCCCACCCCAGACCTACAGAATCAGAACCTACCTTTAACAATTTTCCCTGATGATTTATTAGTATACTAATACTTGAGAAGCTCCAAATTTCTTCAAGCCTCAGAATGTAGCTGACTATCGGCTATGTAACAAACCTCACCCAAGTTTACGGGGTCTTGAAACACTAACAATTTATTCCTCATGACTCTGTAGGTTAACTTGGCTGAGTTGCTAGGCTCTTCTGCTTCAGGTGCCATGGGCTGCATTTACAGCCTGGACTGCAGGGTCCCTTGTTTCACTCATATATCTGGTGCCTCAGTGCTCTTCCCTGGGACTTCTCTACATGGATAGCTCAGGTTTCCTCAAAGCACAGCATTCTTGGGGGTACTGGCCTTCTTACATGGAAACTGACTCCCAAAAAGGATGAAACAGATGCTGCCAATTCTACCAGGCCTGGATTTAAAAGTCCCAGAATATCACTTCTGCTGTATTCTATTTATTCATCAAAACAAATTATTACTCCAGTGGGATTCAAGGAGTGGGAAAATGGTTTCTACCTCGTGATGTGCGAAGTGGCATCTATATGTAAGAAGGAAGGAGTTAGTGGAGGCTGTCTTTGGAGACCATCATACTGCCCCTCTTGAGTGAGATTAGATGCTGTGCATGAGCCCCACCTAAAACTAAGTGCCTCAAGTGTGCTAAAATGTGTCCTGGATTGGCCCTTCCTCCAAGATCAACAGACATTTCAACCCCTTTTACAAAGGAAAAGTACGTCCCATCCACTGAGCCTGTCGGTACCAGAGTTAGGGTGGGAGAATAGGTTAAGTTTCATCATTTATCAACACCAACCAAAACTATTCTGGACCTAATTTGTGCCAGGAACTTAGCTCTCAACACATAATAGTATACAATGCAGTTACAAGCCCATTCTCTGAAGCTTTCAGTCTAGTGTTAGAAAACAGTCGATAAACTAGTGAGTCATTAAATAAACACAATAATCATAGGAAGTGATAAGGACTATTAAGAAAATAAAATAGGGCAATGTGATTGTGAGAGACTTCCTAAGTTCACTTAGATGAGAGGTCACAGAAGATCTCAAGGAGAGTGTCATTGAGCTGAGACCAGGAGGATGGGAAGAAGGTAGTCATTCAAAGAACTGAGGTCAGGGTGGCTGAAGATACGAGTACAAAGGCCCTGAGACAGGAACATGGTCTACATGTCCAAGGGATAGAAGAAAGGCCACGTGCCTGGAGCACATTCCAGAAACAGAAGGGAACCCCGGATGAGGCTGGAGAGGTGGGTGAAGGCCACAGCTTCAAAGAGCTCTGCATACAGAGTAGGAATATAAGAACCAGACCAGAGTAAGAAAGTGATGTGCTTACATGATATCCTGAATGCAGTGGAAAAACACCAGACAGCTTACTGCAAGAGCTGACATAGCTTGTTGTGCATTTTTATAAGAAGGCTCTGGCTGCTCTGTGAGAAACAGATTGGAGAGAATAGCAGAAGCAGGGAGGCTTAGGAGACTAAGCCAGCCAAACCGGATGAGAGGAAAGGGCAGTTGGCGGCCCTCAGTGGGTGGGCTGTGTGTGCTGCAGGGCCCTGTGGAGCATCCCTGCCCTTTCCACCCTCCTAGCATCAGAAAAGTGCAGCCAGCCGTCCTCCCAGCCTCTGCGGTGTCACTCCTGACAAGTACATCTTAACTGAAGCCTTCACAGCATAGAATATTGCCCTGAATGTCTATATTTTTCATTTCATTGTATTCAGCTGATGAATTAGAATGAAATTTTCCTGAAGGCTCTTCAATACCCAGAAAAGGTACTGAGAGACATTCCATTTCCTTCCGTCATCTTCCAGGATCCTAACCCTAAAACCCAGTTGGTCAGAAATAGCAGAAAGTGAGGCTGAGACAACAACAAATTGGCCAACTCTATGCGACCCCATGGACTGTAGCTCCCACCAGGCTCCTCTGCCCATGGAATTCTCCAGGCAAGAATACTGGAGTGAGGAGCCATTCCCTTCTCCAGGGAATCTTCCTGACCAGGGATCAAAACTGGGTCTTCTGTATTGCAGGCAGATTCTTTACCATCTGAGCTACCAGGGAAGCCCCCAACAGTGGCTTCCCTAAGCTGGCAACACCAGCTTACTAATATGAATTCTGTTTGTTCATGTCTCACATACTTTGGTAGAGTCATCCCCTCTAGCCACCTGAGACCAAACAGAAGGAGCTTCTATACGATTCCTGCTTCCAGCTGGAAGCCAGAAGTTCCACAGATGCGTTAGCTAGTGCCCATGCCAATCCTGCAGCCATTCCTGAGTTGTGACTTCACTACGTGACACCATTTGTATTTGCTTCTTCTAAGATGTTACTTTTAAATTCTTTACATGTTGCAGCTTCTCATTCTGCAAGCCGTGAGCATGACATTACCTGTTCAATTTTCTGATATCACCCCAATTTGTATATACATATTCCTGTCAATAAAGGTGATCCATTTATTGCATAACAAAGTAAATTTAATAGTTATACTTTCATAATTTCTTGTAAGTTCCAAAATCAGAAACACCTACATGGCCAACAGTGTCTCCCAGTGTTGTTTTTAAAATATAATTATCATCAATAGCCTCTGTCTCTGAGAAAGTTACAAGAAATGTATCCTTGAATATCACTGAGTCCAAAATAAAGTGCTCCCTGCATACCCGCTGTGTGCCAGGCTTGTGCCATGTGTCCTTGAGAAACTCGTGATTTAATGCAGCTTCAAGCATGATGTTCTAATCAATTAAAAACATAATAAATGACCTTTGGTCATCACAAGCTTATCTTTCTACCCTGTTGGGTAGAAGTTGTAACAAACAGCCCAGGTAAACTGTGTGACAAGGAGAGAGGCCTGGAGAACAGAAGGATATGGCAAAACATAATTTATTTCTGCCTCCTTTTATTTCCCCTAAAACCTCTTTTAAAGTTCACAGCTAAGAGGAAAACAAGCAGATTGATGCCCACTTGCTCAGGGACTGGAAAGAGAAGAGGGTCTCAGTTCCAGAGCTTGGAATAATGGTTGTGTTTTGTGAACTGTTTTCCAGAAGCTATTTCGTGTAAACTAAGGCCATAGGGTTAATGGTAGGCTAGGCTGATTAGAGTAGTGGGAGGGAGGGAGAGAAAAGGAGGACACAGAGAGAAGATGGTTAAAATAAGAAGAAGGGAGAAAACGGTGATAATAGAATTTGAAAAAAAAAAAAAAAGTGATGAAATCAGGATCACAGAATCCCAAACCAAAAACACAGACTCATTTTCCCAACCCATTCTGAAAACACAGAGACTGAGGGCAAAGTACCACACGGGGGACCAAAACCCGGCCCTTCTGATGCTCAAAGCTTTTCCTCCTCCACATTGCAATTTGGGTGATTTTGTGAAGGCCTCCACTTAGAGCTACGTGCAAATAGCTCCTTGCAGTGTGTGGAACTCCACAAATATTTAATGACAGTCAGGTAGTGATGATAAGGGCAATCATATGAGTATTAGCACAAATGTTTCCCTGGGTCCCTCAGTAAGGAAAAGCCAATGTCAAGGGCAACAGCCAGGGTACAGAGCCTTGTAAGAAGTCTGTTGTTAATTTTTAATTTGGAATTCCTCTTGGCCTCAGAGTTCTTTTCCCATGGATTTTTCTCCCTAGTAGTTACTGTGTGCAATGCAGGTGGTTCTTCAGAAGGAGGGAGACTTCTAGAGAAGAGAGAATGATTTTCAACCACTCAGAGCTAATGGCATGGGCACCAAGTGAACCAGTGGCAGCTCCTTGCTGAGTAACTGGACTCCCAGAGAAGAGAGTGCCTGGCAGAGGGCATTCTGTAAAATTTTGATGAGCAAATAAACAACCCTGCCTCCTGCTCCACCTCTCCATGATTCTGGGTACAGAGGAAAGGTTTAAACATACAGAAGAAGAAAAAGAATAATGTGGCAGTTTCTCTATGGCCTCTATCCCACTCAAAGGAGATCTATTTTTTAACATTTATTTTATTTATGTACTTGCCTCTGCCAGGTCTTAGTTGTGGCACACAGGATCTTTCTTCCATCTTCATTGAAACACGTGGGATCTTTAGTTGTAGCGTGTGAAATCTAGTTCCCTGGCCAGGGTTTGAACTGGGGCCCCCTGCATAGAGAACACAGAGTCTTGGCCACTGGACCCCCAGCCAAGCCCCAAGATCTATTTACAAGCTAGGAATGTCCCTCCTAAAACTGCTATTTAAACATCCAAGAACTGATGGTTAAGTACCCAGTGTGTGACTGAAGGTAAGGTCCAGCTATGACATGCAGGCCACCAGTGGAGTAACAAACATTAGATGAGTTAAGCCAAAGGCAAAACACAGGAAAGATCAACACCACATCTCCTGAGACCAAGATATTCAAGGCCAGTAGTGAACTAAGGGCACCTGGATATGTAAGAATTACTGGCCTCAGTGGAGAAGAAGAGGAGCCGTAAGGAGGTCCCTTAATCCCAGGTCAAGATGCCAGGGACAGGAGCTCTGCACCACAGTCCAAACATTGGCTAGAGTGCACTTTCTGATACCTGGACCCACACAGAAAGGAGAGTGAAGGCTTAAAGGAGAAGGAAAAAAGGCAGAGAGCCATAATTTGTACACAGAGATATCCAAAAACTCACTTCTGGCCCCTTTAAAAACAAGGGGCTTGTCCAGTGGAAATGTGGCTATTCTTCCTTAGCATTGACTCTAGTAATATATCTAGTAATTCATCTCTTGTTCAGTTCAGTTGCTCAGTCATGTCCAACTCTCTGCAACCCCATGGACTGCAGCACCACAGGCTTCCCTGTCCTTCACCAACTCCTGGAGCCTACTCAAACCCATGTCCATTGAGTCAGTGATGCCATCCAACCATCTCATCCTCTGTCATCCCCTTCTCCTCCCGCCTTCAATCCTTCCCAGCATCAGGGTCTTTTCCAATGAGTCGGTTCTTCCCATCAGGTGGCCAAAGTTTTGGCGCTTCAGTTTCAGCATCAGTCCTTCCAATGAATATTCAGGACTGATTTCCTTTAGGATTGACTGGTTTGATCTTCTTTCAGTCCAAGGGACTCTCAAGAGTCTTCTCCAACACCATAGTTCAAGAGTATCAACTCTTTGCCTCTCAGCCTTCTTTATGGTCCAACTCTCACATCCACACGTGACTACTGGAAAAACCATAGCTTTGACTAGACAGACCTTTGTTGGGAGAGTAATTTCTCCGCTTTTTAATATGCTATCTAGGTTGGTTATAGCTTTTCTTCCAAGGAGCAAGCATCTTTTAATTTCATGGGTGCAGTTACCATCTGCAGTGATTTTGGAGCCCAAGAAAATAAACTCTGTCACTATTTCCATTGTTTCCCCATCTATTTGTCATGAAGTGATGGAACCTGATGCCATGATCTTAGTTTTTTAAATGTTGAGTTTCGAAACAGCTTTTTCACTCTCCTCTTTCACTTTGATCAAGAGGCTCTTTAGTTCCTCTTTACTTTCTGCCATAAGGGTGGTGTCATCTGCGTATCTGAGGTTATTGATATTTCCCCTGGCAATCTGGATTCCAGCTTGTGCTTCATCCAACCCAGCATTTCACATGATGTACTCTGCATATAAGTTAAATAAGCAGGGTGACAATATACAGCCTTGACATACTCATTTCCCAATTTGGAACAGGTCCATTGTTTTTTGTTTTTGTTTTTGTTTTTGGACTGGCTATTCATTTCATATATGATATTATACATGTTTCAATGCCATTCTCCCAAATCATCCCACCCTCTCCCTCTCCCACAGTCCAAAAGACTGTTCTATACATCTGTGTCTCTTTTGCTGTCTCGTATACAGGGTTATCGTTGCTGCTGCTGCTAAGTCGCTTCAGTCATGTCTGACTCTGTGTGACCCCATAGACGGAAGCCCACCAGGCTCCCCATCTCTGGGATTCTCCAGGCAAGAGTACTGGAGTGGGTTGCCATTTCCTTCTCCAATGCATGAAAGTGAAAAGTGAAAGGGAAGTCGCTCAGTCGTGTCCAACTCTTAGCGACCCCATGGACTACAGCCTACCAGGCCCCTCCATCCATGGGATTTTCCAGGCAAGAGTACTGGAATGGGGTGCCATTGCCTTCTCTGGGGTTATCGTTACCATCTTTCTAAATTCCATATATATGCGTTAGTATACTGTATCGGTGTTTTTCTTTCTGGCTTACTTCACTCTGTATAATAGGCTTCAGTTTCATCCACCTCATTAGAACTGATTCAAATATATTCTTTTTAATGGCTGAGTAATACTCCATTGTGTATATGTACCACAGCTTTCTTATCCATTCATCTGCTGATGGACATCTAGGTTGCTTCCATGTCCTGGCTATTATAAACAGTGCTGTGAAGAACATTGGGGTACACGTATCTCTTTCAATTCTGGTTTCCTCCGTGTGTATGCCCAGCAGTGGGATTACTGGGTCAAAAGGCAGTTCTATTTCTAGTTTTTTAAGGAATCTCCACACTGTTCTCCATAGTGGCTGTACTAGTTTGCATTCCCACCAACAGTGTAAGAGGGTTCCCTTTCTCCACACCCTCTCCAGCATTTATTGCTTGTAGACTTTTGGATCGCAGCCATTCTGACTGGCGTGAAATGGTACCTCATTGTGGTTTTGATTTGCATTTCTCTGATAATGAGTGATGTTGAGCATCTTTTCACGTGTTTGTTAGCCATCTGTATGTCTTCTTTGGAGAAATGTCTGTTTAGTTCTTTGGCCCATTTTTTGATTGGCTCATTTATTTTTCTGGAATTGAGCTTCAGGAGTTGCTTGTATATTTTTTGAGATTAGTTGTTTGTCAGTTGCTTCATTTGCTATTATTTTCTCCCATTCTGAAGGCTATCTTTTCACCTTGCTTATAGTTTCTTTCGTTGTGCAGAAGCTTTTAAGTTTAATTAGGTCCGTTTGTTTATTTTTGCTTTTATTTCCAATATTCTGGGAGGCGGGTCATAGAGGATCCTGCTGTGATTTATGTCAGAGAGTGTACTGGTCCATTGTTACATGTTCAGTTCTAACTGTTGCTTCTTGACTTGCATACAGATTACTGAGGAGGCAGGTAAGGTGGTCTGTTATTCCCATCTCTTTTAAGAATTTCCCACAGTTTGCTGTGATCCACACAGTGAAAGGCTTTGGCATAAGCAATAAAGCAAAAGTAGATATTTTTCTGGAACCCTCTTGCTTTTTCTAAGATGCAACGGATGTTGGCAATTTGATCTCTAGTTCCTCTGCCTTTTCTAAATCCAGCTTGAATATCTGGAAATTCTCAGTTCACGTACTGTCAAAGCCTCTCCTGCAGAATTTTGAGCATTACTCTGCTGGCGTGTGAGATGAGTGCAATAGAACATTCTTTTTTTTTTTAATTTTTTTTAATAGAACATTCTTTATTGTGCTCATCTTTGCATGAAATGTTCCCTTGGTATCTCTAATTTTCTTGAAGGGATCTTTAGTCTTTCCCATTCTATTGTTTTCCTCTATTTCTTTGCATTGATTGCTGAGGAAGTCTTTCTTATCTCTTCTTGCTATTCTTTGGAACTCTGCATTCAAATGGGTATACCTTTCCTTTTCTTCTTTGCCTTTAGCTTCTCTTCTTTTCTCAGCAATTTGTAAGGCCTCATCAGACAACCATTTTGCCTTTTTGCATTTCTTTTTCTTGGGGATGGTCTTGATCACTGTACCATGTCATGAACCTCTGTCCATAGTTCTAGGCACTCTATCTAACAATAGAATGGGAAAGACTAGAGATGTCTTCAAGAAAATTAGAGATACTAAGGGAATATTTCATGCAAAGATTAGCACAATAAAGGACAGAAATGGTATGGACCTAACAGAAGCAGAAAATGTTAAGAAGAGGTGGCAAGAATACACAGAAGAGCTATACAAAAAAGATCTTCATGACCCAGATAACCACGATGGTGTGAAATGCTGGCCTGGATGAAGCACAAAGTGGAATCCAGATTGCCAAGAGAAATATCAATAACCTCAGATACGCAGATGACACCACCCTTATGGCAGAAAGTAAAGAGGAACTAAAGAGCCTCTTGATCAAAGTGAAAGAGGAGAGTGAAAAAGCTGTTTCGAAACTCAACATTTAAAAAACTAAGATCATGGCATCAGGTTCCATCACTTCATGACAAATAGATGGGGAAACAATGGAAATAGTGACAGAGTTTATTTTCTTGGGCTCCAAAATCACTGCAGATGGTAACTGCACCCATGAAATTAAAAGATGCTTGCTCCTTGGAAGAAAAGCTATAACCAACCTAGATAGCATATTAAAAAGCGGAGAAATTACTCTCCCAACAAAGGTCTGTCTAGTCAAAGCTATGGTTTTTCCAGTAGTCACGTGTGGATGTGAGAGTTGGACCATAAAGAAGGCTGAGAGGCAAAGAGTTGATACTCTTGAACTATGGTGTTGGAGAAGACTCTTGAGAGTCCCTTGGACTGAAAGAAGATCAAACCAGTCAATCCTAAAGGAAATCAGTCCTGAATATTCATTGGAAGGACTGATGCTGAAACTGAAGCGCCAAAACTTTGGCCACCTGATGGGAAGAACCGACTCATTGGAAAAGACCCTGATGCTGGGAAGGATTGAAGGCGGGAGGAGAAGGGGATGACAGAGGATGAGATGGTTGGATGGCATCACTGACTCAATGGACATGGGTTTGAGTAGGCTCCAGGAGTTGGTGAAGGACAGGGAAGCCTGTGGTGCTGCAATCCATGGGATCACAAAGAGTCAGACAGGACTGAGCTACTGAACTGAACTGAACTGAACTTGAACACTCTTTGGCATTGCCTTTGGGAGTGGAATGAAAACTGACCTTTTCCAGTCCTGTGGCCACTGCTGAGTTTTCCAGATTTGCTGGCATATTGAGTGTAGCACTTTCACAGCATCATCTTTTAGGATTTGAAATAACTCAACTGGAATTCCATCACCTCTACTAGCTTTGTTCATAGGATGCTTCCTAAAGACCATTTGACTTCTCATTCCTGGATGTCAGGCTCTAGGTGAATGATCCCACTATCGTGGTTATCTGGGTTAGAAGATCTTTTTTGTATAGTTCTTCTATGTATTCTATCCACCTCTTCTTAATCTCTTCTGCTTCTGTTAGGTCCATACCATTTCTGTCCATGAGGGCAGACCCATGTCTATTTCATCCCTGTATCTTTTAGTGTGGAGCTCAACTCAGGAGTTTTGTACATAGAGGCCCTTTGTCTGTTAAATGAGTCATCATGGAGGAAGGCTGCTTCCATAGGTTTTGTAAGAAGTCTCTCATCTTTCCCCTACTCAATCTGTATGTTACTTCAAATCCAGGTTAACCTTCATGATACATGATTTTGAGTATCTCAATCTGTACTTGGAACTGTCTGTGGTTCTCTGGTGTGTACAATTACATCAAGCTTACTGTCCCTGGCTGATGTGCACACCCTCTATACCATGCCAGCCTTGTCTCTCTCCATTACCCTTTAAACCCTCTGCTTTCCACCCTCTACCTGCAGCATTCCCTAAGTTCCCAACTCTCTCCATGACTTTCCAAGGTAGGACCTTCATTTACACCTGCCATCTGCCTGGAATCACAGCAGGAGGAAGATCAGACTAGAGGTCTGGACACCTGGCTTGAACTCCCACCTCTACTAGTTCACTAGCTCTGTGATGCATGGCAAGATTTTTTAAACCACTGAGTCTCATTTCTCTACTTTTCAAATGAGGGATCTTATTAACTTCGCAGAATTGTCATAGACTGAGACAAAACTCAAATAACATTTGTAAAAGCAGCTAGCAGGCATAGTAGGTACCCGATAAATGTTTCCCCTTCCTCTTTATGACCCTTCAGTTCTGAGTATAAGTGACAGCTCATTACTGTAGTCAGAAGAGTCCCTCCTCCCTGGCCTGGGCAAGTAGTTATGGAGGATTTTCATGTCACAGTGAGGGAGACGTCATCTCTAAATCCGACACATCCTCCTTGGAAACAGACAGGCTGGCAGATGACACAGCTACATGTCCTCAGACACAGATACCTGGAATCGTGGTGCTAGAAAGTCCTTACAGACTAACTAGATTTCCTGAGTTATATATAAGGACATTGAAACACAATGAGCAGCCCAGCCTGGCCACCTACCTTTTCTCTTTACTCATCACCATGCTGTGAACAGGGGTCAGTACTCACTGAACCAACTGGATGTACAGGAATGCGCTGGGCTGAGCCTGGAATCACAGGCCAGAGAACTTCCTAACCAGCGTCTAGCCCATTGCCATGTTCTAGACAAGCAGACACCTTCCACTCACCTAACAATTACTGGTCACCTACAAAGTGTCAGGTCCACACCTATGAGGAGGATGTTAAGATTCCTGAGAGAGACACCATCCCTCCCTTAAGATTCACAACCTGGCCAGGGAGGAGTCACACGTTCCAATAATCCCCTTGCATCATGAGAACTGTGTCCACTCAGCAAGCAGTAAGAGCATCACAGGACTGGGCCATGCTCCCTGAGAGAACAGAAAACTTTCACAAAGGAGACAGACAAGTTGGACCTTAGAGAATAAGCAGCTCACTATGGGTACCGATGTTGGCCAAGGCATTCCTTCTTGGTCAGTTTTTCACTGTGCAAACAAGTTGAACAGTACATGCTAGAGGGGAGGCTATACACCGATGTCCACTGGTGACTGTTCCCATCACAACAGAAGATCTGGCTCCATGAAGGGCAACTTGGGGCTCTGTCAATCTGTGCCAGGGTCAGGGATGTTTTTGAACCAAACGCCAGTTACCCAATATTTCCCCTCATTTATTTGTTTTACTCTGATTACTTGCAAATGTCCCTTTTCACTCCTTTACTGCTGGAATTGAGGTGGGTCTACACTAGAGAAATCAGAATTTCTGATATGGAAGTCTTCATTCAGGGAAAAGAAAGTGAAAATGAAAGTCGCTCAGCCATGTCCAACTCTTTGTAACCCCATGGACTGTAGTCCATGGAATTCTCCAGGCCAGAATACTGGAGTGGGTAACCTTTCCCTTCAAATCTTCCCATTCCAGGGATCGAACCCAGGTCTCCCACATTGCAGGCAGATTCTTTATCAATTGAGTCACCAGGGAAGCCCAAGAATACTGGAGTGGATACCCTATTCCTTCTTCAGTGGATCTTCCCAACCCATGAATTGAACTGGAGTCTCCTGCATTGCAGGCAGATTCTTTACCAACTGAGCTATCTGGGCAGCCCCAAGTTGTCTTTCATCAGGGAAAAGAAAGACAAACACAAATGGGAAAGCTCTCCAGTGATAAATAATAGGTAAACCTCTGAATAGACAAGGTATTTTTGCACAGTAGGCTAGTTGGGTACCCCAGAAAACAGATACCTAAGACAGAGTTGAGAGTCCAAGAAATCTGTTGAAGGTAAGACCAATGAAAGAGAAAGAGGGCAGAAAGGCTTCAGACAGTGATAGAGATCTGACATCCGACAGGAGAGGAACAGAAGAGAGGCTTGGGTAGAATATTTGGGGGCTCAGATTGCTGACAGAGGAGACATGATTGGCCCTTGTCCCTGATGAGCTCAGTGATGGCCAGGCTGCCTGGGCACTGCTTAATGGGTTTCAAAGCTGAGGCAGATTGCAAAGGAACCTGCCGCAACAGCATGCCTCATGACAAGTTCTCTCTTAAAGAGAGATCTGAGCAACACATCTCCATGGCTGCCAAACACATGCATCATCCTGACATAAAGGAAATTAGAGGGGAATCTACTGTCCTGGTAGATGACAGAAACTTGTTCTTCATCTGTGGGGACTAAACTCTGATCTTAACATATTAATTGTCAGTTCTATTTGTTAGTTAATTATTGGTGTAGCTGATAGGAAAAACTCAATCACTAGTATTTCTGGCTAGACAGTTGAGGGTAGAGCTTTGCTCCTGGGGCTTTTAGCTCTCTAGGAACCACATACTTTGGTTGAGCAAGTCACTCAACTATCTGATTACTAAATGAAAAGAGGTGTAAACAATGTTCTCAGCCAGATTGAGAGAATAATGAGAGAAAGAGGAATAATCCATGAGACTTTGAACGCCATGAATATGGGATTCCATTGTCCCCAGCCCCACCCCTCCAGTGAATGGCTTGCTGATCCCAGTGTCTTGGATATGAAAGACCTCAAAAAATATAGGATGAATGAATCAGTGGATGAAAAGATGAATGTTACCCGCCACCTCTAGATAAAACAGTTCTCTCTTATACTTATTCCTCCCCATCTTTAGCTTCTCAGACATATTTTGATCCCAGTGTCTGGGATATGAAAGACCTCAAAAAATATGGGATGAATGAATCAGTGGATGAAAAGATGAATGTTACCCGCCACCTCTAGATAAAACAGTTCTCTCTTTTACTTACTCCTCCCCATCTTTAGCTTCTCAGACATATTTTGATTTTTTTTTCTTTATTGTTTTTTACATGCCATGCCGTATACATTTGGGGTTCAGTGGTAGAGAACATAGTCCCTTCTAACTAGTTTAAGTAGGAAGGTATTTGTTTCAAGATAGTAAATGGCTTGTAGAATCACAGTGCGGCCTGAAGAAACAAACTGTAGGTTGAGCTATCAGGAAAGACTCCAGAGGCATGCTGCAGAACTGGCCCATCAAGGGAGCTCTTCCCTAACCAGGAAGCTACCTCCACGAGAATCACACTGCTGCCACAGCAACCAGGAAGCTTCTAAGACCTGGAATTCTCCACGACTGCCAGCCTCGGATTATAACACACCTGCTACAATATGAATAAGTGTCCCATCCTCTGCCTTTCACCACCCATGAAAGAAATAGACTCTGAAAAGGTCCACATACTTTTTGGCCCTCAGAAGCATGGCTCCTGACCCATGACCGTCTTCCAGATCTGCATGAGTGTCACTAATTCATCAAATTTGAATCACTTCAGGAAGCCTACCTTCTAGGGAGTTGAGAAAATGTAGTTTTTAGACACTCAGCCTTTGCGGGATAGAAGAAAGCACTGTAGGAGGAGGGCAGGATGAATGGATGAGCCTTCTCACCATAATCTCCTTTGATGAAACCTCAGAGAAGGTCTTATCCTCTTATCTTCTATCAATTGCAAAGTAAGCACCTGTCAGGCCAACCCTGAGGTAGCATTGTATCCTTACTTGTGAAGAGATTTCAAACAACTTTTGTGTGTTTTCTATAGACATGGAAGAGCAGGAGTTACTGATTGTTAGTTGTCTTCCACAAAGGAACATCATATAAGGATTTTGAGTCCGTAGATACTCTACTCGACTCAAAGGCCACAAGGTCACTGATGGCACTCTGTAATCATGACTTTTTGAGGTCAGATAGTTAACAGCACTTAAAGGGTTCATAGCAACTAAAACACAACTTCTAGATTTGACTTTTGGTGCTCTTGTGATTTCTGTGTCTCCATGCAGAGAGTTCTGGTACAATCGTTAAACCATTTGATGTTACTCAGTAAAAAGATACTTATTGAACACTGGATGCAAACCAAGCACAGTGTGCATATGTAACAGGCATGTTGAATAAGTACTTATAATTTATTCAGAATTGGTTTTGTCTCTATTTTGTTGTTGTTGTTGTTGAAGTATAGTTGATTTACATTATTATATTAGTTTCTGGTGTTCATTTATCCAACATGTGTTTATTGAGCAACTACTACAGGCAATGAGGACACCATGATGAACAAGACAGATGAGGCCTTCACCTTCATGGCTCAAGGAACTTACACGCAAGGAACATGTAGCACCTCGTAGAATGCCCCTCAGAGGTCCCATCTGTGCTGGGCCCCTCAGAGATGTGACCCAATGAACTGGCACAGTGAGATTCTTCACTGCTTATCATGGAGGTCCACCACACTTCTAAACAGTGCCACAAACACTTCTGGAGAACTCTGACTTGTTTTACTAATGTGGACTCACTCATTCAGTGGCACAGTTTATTCAAAAGAAGGCCTGCTGTCCTGTAAGTGTAATACTGGGGACTATTTCATGCTCCATGAGAAAGGTGATGCTCCCTAAAGGGAGGTTTCCTCCTCACAAGTTACCTGAGTACACACACAACCTAGGGCTCCCCAACAATAACATCAAGTCTGTGCACACAGAGAGGAAGAAAAAAATCTCTCTCACATAGCAAATATTCTTGTCTTCACTTCTAGTAAGAGAGCATGGTTCACTGAGGTTCTCAGTCGTAGGACTGCTGTTCTGTTGCAGCTCCTTGTGAGGGCTGGGGAGGACAATGACAATAAGGCAGATCATGCCTGAATGCTGGAGGCAAAGAATACCTGAGTCTGAATATGTTAGTGTTGACAAACACTACATATCAGACTCATTGACAGCAGACTCTTGAGCATCCCTTGGACAGCGAGGTGATCAAACCAGTCAATCTTACAGGAAATAAACCCTGAATGTTCATTGGAAGGACTGATGCTGAAGCTGAAGCTTCAATACTTTGACCACCTGATGCAGAGAGCTGACTCTTTGAAAAAGACCCTGATGCTGGGAAAGATTGTAGGCAGGAGGAGAAGGGGGCAACAGAGGATGAGATGACTGGATGGAATCACTGACTCAATGGACATGAGTTTGAGCAAACTCCAGGAGATGGTGAAGGACAAGGAAGACTGGTGTGCTGCAGCCCATGGGGTTACAAAGAGTCAGACACACTAAGTGACTGAACAATAGCTCCTCACAGAGGACGACCTAAAGGCTACAGGGCCTGGAAGGCCCTCTACTGAGAAACCATTTCTCCCCTCCCTCCATATCACAAAGCAAGATATCCTCACTGTGGGACTTCAGCTCAGGCAGGCTATCTCTAGGAGCTCTGTGTTTAGATAGCCACGAAGGTCAGTGAATATCAAAAATTCTAATCATGGTTGATAGTGTCAGTCCCTGGGCCCTCAATGCTTTGATTCAGAGAGCAGTCACAGCCCCCAACACTATAGAATTTGCTATAACATTTGCTATATTTGCTAAGGGTTTACTCTGCATAGATTTGATCTGAGCTTGATCTCAAATAACACAGGATAGGTGATACCTGACAAGGGAAAAGTTGAAAGACCATGTCCAGACTCTGGGATAACACACAGAAGAGCACATGTGGCAAAGCTGCAAGAGGCCAGGTCCCAGAGGAAGAGATCCCTCAGAAAAGACAGACTCCACATCAGCACACAGGCGGCTGGTCCCTGGAAAGAAGGGAGCTGGCAGCCCTGTGTTCACGCCCAACTATATATAACAAAGACAGAGGGCCAATGTTTCTGTTAAATATGGTCTAGTTTCTCAGAAGCCTTCCTGAGCTAAGACTCTTGTGTCCTCCGTAAACCTGTCCTGTAGAGACTGTCAGCACCACAAAACCAAGTGAGTCAGCTAAGCTGCCAACTTCCTGGAGGCCACCACCAAGCCCCAGGCTGGGCTCACGTTGGCCTAAAGTAACTTTTCCAGGTGTCTTGAACCAGCCAATCGAGAACTTTCATGCAAAGATGAGGTAGCACTGCAGCTAACACCACTGGTCCCCTTCTCTCACTTGGGGCTGGTTTTATTTTATGGCACAGACAGCAGAGACTAAGAGCAGAAATGAGACCTCCTCAGAGCTAACTCGCTTTACCACCAAGGCCAACAAGAGCACTGCTCCACCCACTTCACAAACGACTGAAACAAAAATAGGCCAAGATGATGCTGACTCTGCAAATATAAATGCAAAATGTAAGCATGCCACTCCAGTGGTTCTCCCCTTTGGGCCTGCTGCTTCTGTTTCATAAGTCTTGTTACTTCATCCACCTGCCAGCCTTGAACAGGTGCCCTGAAGAGGCCAAATTTCCTGCATATGCTCCTGCTTTTCTGGAATCTTTCCCTCCTTTGTTTCTCTAGCTCACATCTTCTAAGATCCAAGTCTAACTTTCAACTTCCTATCAAGACATACTAGACAACTCTGAACCCCAGAAAGCGTAATTATATACTTCAACGGTGCTTTTGAAATCCAGGGCAAAGCAAAATTCTCAGAGGAATTCTTTAAATATTTATTATCTCCCTCCTCGAATTGTTTGGACTTGAAATTTTGGAAGTGAGGATGGGAAATCTGTCTTTTTGGTTTGGATTCGGATTTGCCTGTTTCTTGGTGTACCTGTAGACCCTCATTTAAGAATCACTGGTCTCTAAAGAATTGTGTTGTATTTGATATATACTGCCATAAGGGTTTTTATTGTTTGGAATTTGCTACTTTAGTTTTTCATACCACCCCATCAATTCTTTTGGCCAGAAACAGGGCTTCTCTCTCCCTCCTCTTCTCTCTGTCTCTCGCTCACACATACACACACACATGTACGTGTACACATACACACACACACACACACAAAGTCCAGTGAAGTATTGAGTACACAGTAAGGATATAATAAATCACTGATACTATATTGCCATATCTGATGAGGAAAGAAGGAGATGGAATGGAGGGAAAGTGAGTAACTTACATTATCATCCTTTTGTTGTGATTCTATGAAGAACAAATCCTATACATGCCCCAGACCATATTCTAAAGAGCTGATCTTAAAAGGGGAGGGTTGCGGCCAAATCCTTAACACTGACATGATGAAGATGGAAATTAATAGGAACTCTCCTTCGGTGCTTGTGGGAACGCAAAATGGCACAACCACTTTGAGACACAGTTTAGAAGTTTCCTACAAAACTAAACATACTCTTAGCACATGATCCAGCAGTGGTACTCCGTGGTTTTTACTCAAGTAAGTTGAAATTTTATGGACACAAAAACCTAAACATGGATATTTATATCAGCTTTATTCATAATTTCATATGAACTAAAGAGCCTCTTGATGAAAGTGGAAGAGGAGAATGAAAAGGTTGGCTTAAAACTCAACATCCAGAAAACGAAGATCATGGCATCTGGTCCCATCACTTCATGGCAAATAGGGAAACAGTGGAAACAGTGATAGACTTTATTTGGGGGGGGGCTCCAAAATCACTGCAGATGGTGACTGCAGCCATGAAATTAAAAGACGCTTGTTCCTTGGAAGAAAAGTTATGACCAACCTAGACAGCACGTTAAAAAGCAAAAGGTCCATCTAGTCAAGGCTGTGGTTTTTCCAATAGTCATGTATGGATGTGAGAGTTGGACT
Source organism: Bos indicus x Bos taurus (assembly GCF_003369695.1). Classification (NCBI taxonomy): domain Eukaryota; kingdom Metazoa; phylum Chordata; class Mammalia; order Artiodactyla; family Bovidae; genus Bos; species Bos indicus x Bos taurus. The sequence goes on along the minus strand of NC_040085.1, from coordinate 28,149,202 downwards.
ATAAAGAAAGCTGAGCACTGAAGAATTGATGCTTTTGAACTGTGATGTTGCAGAAGACTCTTGAGAATTCCTTGGATGGCAAGGAGATCCACCAGTCCATCCCAAAGGAAATCAGTCCTGAATATTCATTGGAAGGACTGATGCTGAAGCTGAAACTCCAATACTTTGGCTACCTGGTGGGAAGAACTGACTCATTGGAAAAGACCTGATGCTGGAAAAGATTGAAGGTGTGGGGAAAAGGGGACAATAGAGGATGAGATGGTTGGATGGTATCACTGACTCAATGGACATGAGTTTGAGTAAACTCTGGGAGTTGGTTGGACAGGGAGGCCTGGCATGCTGCAGTTCATTGAGTCACAAAGAGTTGGACATGACTGAGTGACTGAACTGAACTGAATTATTGATAATTACCAAATCTTGGAAGCAACCAAGATGTCCTTCAAGAGTTGAATGGATAAATAAACCATGTTACATCTTCACAGTGGAATATTCAGTTCAGTTCAGTTCAGTCGCTCAGTCGTGTCCGACTCTTGGTGACCCCATGAATCACAGCACGGCCAGGCCTCCCTGTCCATCACCAACTCCCGGAATTCACTCAAACTCACGTCCATTGAGTCAGTGATGCCATCCAGCCATCTCATCCTCTGTCATCCCCTTCTCCTCCTGCCCCCAATCCCTCCCAGCATCAGAGTCTTTTCCAAGGAGTCAACTCTTCGCATGAGATGGCCAAAGTACTACTCAGTGCCAAAGAAGGAATAAGCTATTAAGCCATGAAAAGACATTGAGGAAGCTCAAACACATATCACCAAGTGAAAGAAACCAGTCTGAAAGGGCTTCACTCTGTATGATTCCAACTGTTTGACATTCTTGAGAAGGCAAAACTATGGAGTCAGTAAAAAGATCAGAGGTTGTAGGGAGGAAGGGATGAATAGATGGAGCACAGATGACTTTTAGACCAGGGAAGTTACTCTGTATGATGCTATAATGGAATGGATACATGTCATTATTGATTTGTTCAAACCCATAGAATATAAAACACCAAGATGACTCCTAATGTAAACTATGGACTTTGGGTGGTGATTATGTGTTAACCTGGGTTCATCAGTTGTAATGAATGTGCCACTTTGGAGGAGGTTGGTAAAGGGGAAGGTTACGCATGTGTTGGGGTAGAAATATATGGGGAATCTCTGTGCCATCTGATCAGTTTTGCTGTAAAAATTAAGTTTGTTTTTTAAAAATGAGAGAGAAAGTTATTGCTGTGTTACTTGACAACTCGTGCATTTCTATCATCTCACTCTAGTAAAAGGAGGGTTATAAGTAAACAAGAGATGATGGAATCTTAGAAAAGAAACTGAGGCAAGCCTTAGGAGAACTGAAAATCTATCAGAAATAGTAATAATAATGATAATAGCTATTCTTTTGAGTGCATATCCTGTGTCAGGCACTGTGCTGAGCAATTTGCCTGATGCAATACCATCACTCCTGTAAGATGAGGAAATTAAATCCTAGAGAAGCTAGGCAATTTGTCCATGTTCACAGATAACCGAGTCCAGAGTAGAACCCTGGCCTGTGAGACCCCAGAATTGGAGTGTTTAAGCAGTCCTGTCATTTCTTAGCTTCACGTGGCTCTTTCCTTCTTTGCCTTGCTCAGTGGAAGAGCTCCTTCTACTTTCTCATCTACTGGCTGCCTGGTCCCTAGAGCTTTGGTGGATACCCCTATCTCTATGACTCCCAATCCAAATTCTTGAGTGTCTATGACTTGCCAATGAGTTGGCTGTGTTTGCATCAGGTATCTATCCAGGAATCAATTGACCATAGCCAGGAGAGTCACCCCAGAACTATGGGTAGCATAGGTCAATTGCCAGATATGTCCATCATTTGGGGACATCACTTATTAGCCTTGGAAATAGAGCCTTGGAGAGGGCATCAGAAACTTGCTGCTTTCCTCATGTCTAGAATCAGGCTAATAAAAGCACACCCCATGGTGCTATGCTGAGATTTAAAGGACTTAAACTATGGGAAGTGCATAGGACAGTGCCTGATACAAAGTAATTGCCATGAATAGTATTATTATTCAAGTTGTGCTACAACCATATTTGCTCTGGTTTTCTGGTATGCTATGCCCTGACTCCCAACTTTGTTTACCTGACCCACCTCTTTCAAGAACACATGTTTCAACAATTGCCAAACGCAAATGTCTCTGGAAACACATCCTTTTCCAGTGCAGGTTTGATGATACCCTTAAACAACAGGGCTTCCCAGGTCACGCTAGTGGTAAAGAACCTGCCTGTCAATGCAGGAGACATGAGACTCAGGTTTAATCCCTGCATCAGGAAGATCCCCTGGAGAAGGAAATGGCAACCCAATTCAGTACTCTTGCCTGGAAAAATCCCATGGACAGAGGAGCCTAGAGGGCTATGGTCCATAGGGTTGCAAAGAGTTGGACACGACTGAAGTGACTTAGTACTAGTGTCTTAGACAACAGAGGTGGATGATTCCCAGTCTGAAAATGTTCAGGGCCATCCTCAAGTGACCCAAACCAATGCTATCTTTGGGAAAGTAGTCAAAATCAGATCTTGAAGGAAGAAAGTGGAGTTCACAGAAGCGATAGGCAGATATGCCTGATATCAAATTCTGCTCCTGAAGGCATAGGTTTTGCTCCACTGGTCCATTTAACAAGGAAATCTTTCATTAATGGCATAAACAACAGGTGGAAAAAACCAGCAGACTGAACTTGTCCAGACACTCAGAGTGAGTTATGCATTTGCATGATACCCCTAATTGATGACACCACACCCAGCTAGGGAATTTAAGCATTTCCAGAGGACTGCATAGCTCTTCTAGGTTCAATGCAAACAGTGCTTTATGCCAAATAGGTATTCTGACATTTGTTGATAATACAGAGTAAATTAAGAATAGAAACAGGCAGTGTTGCCCCAAGGCATCATCCAGACAAGCAAGATAAGTGATTTCTCAGCCCAGGCATCACAACTGCCACCAATTTATGTTTGTGTTATTTCAGATTTTTCATCTGATTCCCAATCCCAACCATTGCCCTGCAAAGAAAGTAAAGTTCTCCAATTTTACAGATGATAAAATTGAAGCCTAGCAAATTAGTACTCTTGCCCCTGCTGGTAAGAACCAGAAGGACTAGAAGCCACATCTCCTGACTCATGTGTCAATTCACTGCCCCATGATGTCTCCCTGTGGTGTGCTCCTGGTGAAAATTATTAATATAGAAGTAACCTTCCAAATAGCGAAATCCACCAGCTGAGAAATAACTGGTCTATCTTAAAACATGTTCCTTATATCACTTTTGTGTCATGAAACTCCAAGAGTAAGCTTGGGAATTACTGTTCATTAGGTAGATCATCTTGATTTATATAATACCCATCACTTTATTAAAGGCCCTGAGCAATATGCCTACAATATGAGAGACCTGGGTTCAGTCCCTGGGTCGGGAAGATCCTCTGGAGAAGGAAATGGCAACCCACTCCAGTACTCTTGCCTGGAAAACCCCATGGACAGAGAAGCCTTGTAGGCTACAGTCCATGGGGTTGCAAAGAGTCGGACATGACTGAGTGACTTCTCTTTCACTTTCACTTGAGCAATCTTACCACAAAGAAACCTATATAATTCATATTAACCCTGTATTCCTCAAAATTTGACCATATTCTGGGATATGTTATTTATTAATATCTTAGAGTGGAATATTCTTTGGAAACTGTTTTAGACCATGTTAAAAAACAATCATTCAGTGACATAAGTAAGTTAGTGAAAAAAATTATGCTTCATTCTATTTTGCTTGATCCTCTCAGTGTTAATCACTCAGTTATATCTGACTCTTTGTGACCCCATAGACTGTAGCCTGCCAGGCTCCTCTGCCCACGGGATTTCCAAGGCAAGAATACTGGAGTGGGTAGCCATTCCCTTCTCCAGGGAATCTTCCCAAGCCAGGGATGAAACCCAGGTCTCCTGCATTGCAAGCAGTTTCTTCACCATCTAACCCACTTGGGAAGCCCAAACTAATTTCTAGAAGTAATACTAATTCTCAGAAAGATTTCTGGACAGGCAGCATGCTATTAGGAAGCCTACAAAGGGGGTAGGTAAAACTTGAAAGATTTGAAGCAGGCATTAAGAGGGCAGATTAACACAGAAATAGTTTCTATCTCCAGCTTCTGGTGGAAAGTCCAGGTAGCCTCTGTCTTCAGTTTTCCCCTCCGCCTACATGTTTTTCATTTATCTGGGTTGATGTCAGTGGTGTGAGCAATGAGATGATTCTCCTTCCTTTCTTCATCTTGTGGATCCCTGCCCCCCACCCCAAAGAGACCTTTCTCTAATCCCTAGGGAGAATTGGCTTTCAGGAGATCAACAGCTTCTACATAAGGTGGAATGGCCACCCTGTGATTGCCAGAAACAATGATGGTGGCATTAAGGAAAAGGGGACCGTTAATTCACCAACCAACTGAAATCCACAGCACAAGCAGAGAGAGGCCTTGATCACACTACTTTGTCACAAGTAGTGTGGCACTTATCAGTGGCGGGAGCTCCCCAGTTACAACCCAAACAACTTCCCTCAGAAGAATTAATTTTGACGCCTCTTGGCCCTACCCCTTTTACATCCAGATCAAACTCATTGATCCAATTTACTGCACACATTTCCCACGTGGGGAAACACTTGAGCTTCCTTGCCTGTGGTTATTCCCAGAAGCAGTCATATTTTAAGATGATTTTTCTCCTCTCTGTCCTCACCCTGGGTGGAGGGATGGTGCAGGAGACTGCCTGCTTTCTGTAATGTGTTTTCCTTCTCATAAGATCCAGAATGGCCTGGGCCTCCCAGAACTTTTCTCCCCATCAGGTTCTCATCTCTAAGGTTTCTTCTGTACCTTTGGAGTGGTTCTTCCAGGAAACAGTCTCAGTGTTTAAGAAATTAAGGGCACAGGGCAGCCCCTTCTCTCACCTGCAAGCTGCAGACATCACTTTCTCAGTGGTCCAGACGGTCCTCCTCAAACAAGGAATGTGCTTCTTCTAGGAGGGCTTCTCAAGAGTGAGATTGGCTAGTATCCTCCTGAGTTCCCGCTGAGAGATGGAAGAGGGATTCCCCCTTTCCCACCACTTCCACCTCTCCCACCTCCACTCTCTCTGGGGCCCCTGAAGCAGATGTTTCCCAGCTCCACAGGCTTCCTCTCGGGGACACTGGCTGCCTGACAACTCCTCACTCCATAGTTTGGCTGGCACTTTGCGGTTACCCCTGAGCACTTCTGAGTCACCTTTATGGGAAATCCAGTCGGCTACCATCTCTTTTACCTCTCTTTTTTGCTCAGAGGAAGAGCAAAATTAACTTGTTAGACATTACAGAGTGAAGGATTCTTAAGGATTTAACCACTCAGAGCAGTGAAAAGCACCTCTCCTCAAATTATTCCCATTCTTCACTGCTTGTGATGTCCTTTGTATCATTTATCTCACTCTACCTAGGTTAAAAATATTCATACTAGTTCTCTTAAAGAGTAAGAAAACACTTTTAATAATAAATAGTTATTTAATAACAAAACCAAACATATATGTGAAATGCACATAAATACTTTATAAATACTAATGTTTATATTTCATAAATATAATGTTAATAAACTCATATAACAATGCTATGAGATAGGTACTCTTATGATGTCCATTTTGCAGTCTAGAAAACTGAGGAAAAGAAAGGTAAATTCCCTATTCAGCTAGTGTAGTGAGTGGCAGAGCTAGCATTCCTTTTTTTGTCCCAGACTCTCTGTTTTGGTGTCTCCCTCACTGAGAGGAAAGAAAGAGCCTGGAGCTAAGAAGTTACACGTCACCTGGAAATGGAGCATAAACCTGGGTGGATGCTACCCTACCTCCTCCCCTGCATTCATTCTCAGTAGGGCAAGATGGGCTGCTGGGTCTGTTGTGCTCAGGACCCATGGGGACTGAATCCAGGAGGATCCACTGGATGGAAAATTACTAAGAGGAGACATCAAAGGTAGGGGTATTCTTGCTAAAGTGGTCTAACAAGATTTTTACCTGGGAAGGCAGGCCAGTCACTTAGACATCAAAGATGGGGGACGAGGCACACCAGATAGCAAGGGTGTCAGGGGTTTCTGCTCAACTGACTCATCAGGATTCTTGCTAAAATCACACCAAATAGGCCCAAGACAGGACAAGGTCAACGCTTCCTAGAGAAAGGGGTTTGGAGAGAGAGAAACCTGGCCAAAGTTTGGTCAAAGAGAGAGTCTTGGTCAACACACACACACACAGCAGCCTTGCCTCCCTGCATTCCTTCTAGCATTACTTCTTTTCTAAGAAATTGGGGCAAGTTAGTGATCAGAAGACTTGAGTTCTAATCAAGACTTGAGTTGCCCCTTGTTCTTCCTTTTCATCCTTGAGCTCTTTTTCGTGGACTGCCTGAGAAGGTGCTTGCTGGTTGGGGAAAGCAAGAGAGAACCATCTCCTGGGGTCCAGTCACTAGAATTAGGTCTCAGTGGCTGGGACAGGTGTACAAGAAGCAGGAAATGTAGAGCAAGTACCAGTTTCAAGGAGAACTTAATGTTCGTTTTAACTTGTTTTCAACTGCATAACAATGTGGCAGAGAGGAAATCAGTGCCACCGAGGATTTCCCGCTATGATTTCAAAGAATGTTCAGCATCCCTATAGATCTAAGCATATAGCAGGGTCAAGAAAAATGGAAAAACTCTGAATGTGCAAGATTATCGAGTATTCTCTCAATACTCATGCAAGATACTGTCTTGAAGACCCTCCTAGTTTGTCTGATTCATTAGAGGCCTGTCCTTTCTTGGTCTTCAAAGATTTTACAACTCTGCAGAGACACACTTTAACTCATGGAAAGCTGAGAACGATGCAAATGATTCCTGTCCATAAAAAAGCAAACGAATTTTTTCCTGTGTGTGTCGGGCTGAGGGGGCGGGCACTGATATTCATCCTGTGGAAAAGGCTGTTTTTGTATCTAGTAGCAAATTTAAATCAGCATTTCTGATTACCTATATGCATAACTGGACTTTGGCTTTGCCTTTGAACTAGTTATAATATCTTATTTTTTGTTGTTATGTCCAAGTCATGTCCAGCTCTTTTGTGACTCCATGGACTGTAGCCCACCAGGCTCCTCTGTCCATGGGATTTCCCAGGCAAGAATACTGGAGAAGTTTACCATTTCCTTCTCCAGGGGATCTTCCCGACTCAGGGATCAAGCCCACATCTCCTGCTTGACAGGCAGGTTCTTTACCACTAAGCTACCAGGGAAGTCCAATATCTTACTAGTTCTCTCAATATTCATGAATAAAGTGTTTGATGTGTATTCAGTTTGTGTGAGAGTCATAGTTTTACCTTTTTAAAAAATTATTCTCTGACAATGCTGCTGCTAAGCTGCTAACTCACGTCAGTCGTGTTCAACTCTGTGCAACCCCACAGACGGCAGCCCACCAGGCTCCCCCGTCCCTGGGATTCTCCAGGCAAGAACACTGGAGTGGGTTGCCATTTCCTTCTCCAATGCATGAAAGTGAAAACTCAAAGTGAAGTCACTCAGTCGTGTCTAACTCTTAGCGACCCCATGGACTGCAGCCTACCAGGCTCCTCTGTCCATGGGAGTTTCCAGGCAAGAGTACTGGAGTGGGTCGCCAGTGCCGTCTCTGACAATAGATAGCTAATAATAAAAATCATTTCTTACTCTTCTGTTCTAGAGTATAATATTAAGATTAGACCAGATGCCAGATCATGCTGACTCTCAAAAAGAGCAAGCTTTAAAAGTAAATGAACTCTTTAAAGATTCCTTGCAAGGGAACTAGGGATTTGTTTATTTATTTCCTTATTTATTTTATTGAAGTACAGTTGATTTATAATGTTGTGTTAATTTCTGCTGTATAGCAAAGTGACTCAATTATACATCTATTATTGTTGTTGTTCAGTCACTCAGTCATGTCTGACTCTTTGCAACCCCATGGACTGCAGCACACCAGGCTTCCCTGTCCTTAATTATCTTTTTTTTTTTCCTATCCTTAACTATCTTCCGGAGTTTACTCAGACTCAGGTCCATTGAGTCAATGTTGCCATATTCCTGTTTATATTCTTTTCCATTATGGTTTATCTCAGAATATTGAATATAGTTCCCTGTGCTATACAGTAGGGCCTTGTTGTTTATCCATTCTAAATGTAATAGTTTGCATCTACTAACCCCAGACTCCCAGTTCATCCCTCCCTAACCATGGGACTAGGACTTACAAAGCACCTTTTATTCATGGGTAGAGACTTCCTGGAGCATTAAGATGTGGCTGAACCAACAGGAAAATATCAATTAGCAGTGTAAGTCCAAATAAAGGATATGAAAGGTATGTCTGCAAGCACACCATGTGTATGTTAGATCCACACTAGTGGAGTTTGGACAAAATCTTTTAAGAGAGGGGTGGAGAAAACTAATATGGAGAGAGTTCTAAATTCTATTAAGATACTTAAGAACTGAGATTCTTTTTAGTGTACTTTTATACATTTACCTATTTACATATATATTTACCTATATATATTTACATATACCTATTTACATATACCCATTTACCTATTCTTGCTTTTTTTTTTTTTGCTTGCACTTTTGGTGTCATATATAAGAAATCATTGTCAAGATCTGTAGAATATCATTCAGTTTTTTCGAAGAAGGAAATCCTGCCATACAGTGACAACATGGATAAACCTAGAAGACGTTATACTAAGTGAAAAAAAGTCAGTCACAGCAGGACAAATACAGCGTGATTTCACTTATACGAAGTATCTAAAATCATCATAGAAATGGGGACAAAATGGTTGCCAGAGGCTAAGGGGAAGGGAAAATATCGTTACCATACAGTGGGTGTAAAGTTTCAGTTACTAGAGATCTGCTGTATACCATTGTGTCTAGAGTCAGCAATACTGTATTGTACACGTACAAATTTTTGATAAGAGGATAGATCTCATGTTAAATGTGCTTACCACAATCAATAAAAGTAACAAACTTTAAAAGAAAAAGAATTAGGGACTCTTTAGATTCCAACTTTTCTCTGTTCTTAATTCAAGCATGGCAACATAGACCAGAACGTGGCTGTAATGATGAGGGGGTGGCTGCTGACATTACCGAGCAGCTGTTTCATTTCATGCCTTTGATTTTTGGTCTCCTTTATCCTGCTGCCGCTGCTAAGTCGCTTCAGTCGTGTCCAACTCTGTGCGACCCCATAGACGGCAGCCCACCAGGCTCCTCCATCCATGGGATTTTTCTAGGCAAGAGTACTAGAGTGGTTTGCTATTACCTTCTCCATTATCCTACTTTACATGAAAAAAAGATTGGAGGCAGTGAACAGTGGCTAGACTCACAAACTGCTGACTGTCAGCCTTGCTTTTCCCACTGCCCCTGATCTTTTCTACAGACAAAAGCAGACCAGAAATATAACCACCAGGGTAACTAATCTGCTGTCACTAAGTGGCTGAAAGGAACCCCAAGGATCAACCGGCCAATCTAAAGTCCACTTGCCTCTGAGTCACCTGGAGAACTTACTAGAAATGTAGATTCATTTTCTCCTAAAGGTTGTGAACCAGTGGTGATTCAAATATACTTCAAAGTTTGTAGGTCATTACATTTCAGCCCAAATAGCATAAAGAGGGGAGGATGGTGCTTATCCTTTATGGGTCTTAAATACAAGTCAGGACAGATCCAAACTGGGCTCCAGGTATCTCGACATGTGGGCCCTCCCCACTGCCCCACTGCCTCTCAGGCACAGTTAAGATGGAGAAATGAAATGAGCTTGATCAAAGTGTTTTGCTCTTCACCATCTGCTCACCATTTTCAAACCATCTGTTCTTCATCACGAACAATCTTGGCTATTAAGGCACTAGAGAGTGGTGAGTAGAGCTGGATTCTCAACCAGGATTTAAATTCTGAAATAGCTTTGAAATTTCCTAGCTTTGAAACCCTGGGTAAGTTGCTTTGTATCTCAGCGCCTCAGTTTTCTCATCTATAATAATGATATCTATGGTATTCTTCGGAAGGAATGATGCTAAAGCTGAAACTCCAGTACTTTGGCCACCTCATGCGAAAAGTTGACTCATTGGAAAAGACTCTGATGCTGGGAGGGATTGGGGACAGGAGGAAAAGGGGATGACAGAGGATGAGATAGCTGGATGGCATCACCGACTCGATGGACATGAGTTTGAGTGAACTCCGCAAGATGGTGATGGACAGGGAGGCCTGGCATGCTGTGATTCATGGGGTCGCAAAGAGTTGGACACGACTGAGCGACTGAACTGAACTGAACTATTATTATTGTGAGAGATATTCTAATTAATACAAACTGTGACAGTTTAACTAACACAGCTTGTGTGAATTCAAATTACAATATACAGAGAGTTCATCAATGATTTTGATAAAGTTGCAGGATACAAAATTAATACACAGAAATGTGTTGCATTTCTACCTACTAACAACAAAAGATCAGAAAGAGAAACTAGAGAAACAGTCCTACTTACCATCACATCAAAAAGTATAAAATAACTAGGAATAAACCTTCATAAGGATACAAAAGACCTGTACTCCAAATACTGTAAGACACTAATGAAAGAAATTGAAGATGACAAAAACAGATGGAATGATATGCCATGTTCTTACATTGAAAGAATCAATATTGTCAAAACAATTATACTACCCAAAGCATTCTATAAATTTGATACAATCTCCATCAAATTACCAGTGGCATATTTCACAGAACTAGAACCAAAAAAATCTGAAAATTTGTATGGAGACACAAAAAACTCCAAATAACCAAAGCAATCTTGATAAAGAAAAATGGAGCTGGCAGAATCAGGTTTCCTGACTTCAGACTATACTGCAAAGCTACAGTCATCAAAACCGTATGGTACTAGCACAGAGACAGACCAGTGGGACCGGATAGAAAGCCCGGAAACAAACCCATGCAGCTATGGTCAATTAATCTATGACAAAGAAGGCAAGGCTATACAGTGGAGGAAAGACAGGCATTTCAACAAATGGTGCTGAACAGCTGCAGGTAAAAAAAAACTGAAATTAGAACCTTCTTTAACACCATACACAAAAATAAACTCAAAATGGATTGCATACCTAAATGTAAGATCTGATAGTATAAAACTCTGAGGGAAACGTAGGTAGAACACTCTGAATAAATCACAGCAATGTCTTTTCCTAGCCATCTCCTACAGTAATGGAAATGAAAATAAACAAATGGGACCTAATTAAACTCTAAAACTTCTGTACAGCAAGAGAAAACATAAGAAAAATGAAAAGACAACCCTCAGAATGGGAGAAAATGTTTGCAAAAGGTGTGACTGACAAGGGATTAGTCTCCACAATTTATTAACAGCTCATGTGGTTCAATATTTAAAAAAAAAAAAAAAGCCCAATTAAAAAGTGGGCAGAAGACCTAAATAGATACTTCTCCAGAGAAAAAACACAGATGACCAAGAGGCACATGACAAGATGCACAACATTACTAATTACTAGAGAAATGCAAATCAAAACTACAATGAGAGATACCCTCACACCAGTCAAAATGGCCATCATCAAAAAATCTACAAACAATAAATGTTGGATAGGGTGTAGAGAAAAGGGAACTCTCCTACACTGTTGGTGGGAATGTAAATTAGTACAGCCATTGTGAAAAACAGTATGGAGATTCCTTAGAAAACTAAAAGTAGAGCTACCATATGATCCTGCAATCCCACTCTTGGGTGTATATCCAGAGAAAAGTATGGCTTGGAAGGATACATGCACCCCAATGTTCATTGCAGCATTGCTTACAAATAGCCAACATGTGGAAGCACCCTAAATGTCCATAAACAGAGAAATGGACAAAAAAGGATGTGGTGTATATATATATATGGCCAATGAAATATTACTCAACCACTAAAAAGAATTAGATAATGCCATTTGCAGTGCCATAGGTGGACCTGAAGATTACTAAATGAAGTAAGCCAGACATAGAAAGACAAATATCATATATCACTTATATATGCAGAATCTAAAAAAAAAAATTATTAATGAACTTACTTACAAAATAGACCCACAGACTTAGAGAGTGAACTTATGATAACCAGTGAGGAAGGGTGCGGGAAAGGGATAGATTGGGACTTTGGAATTGACATGTACACACTGCTATATTTAAAATAGGTAATCAACAAGGACCTACTATATAGCACAGGGAACACTGCTCAGTATTCTATAATAATGTAAATGGGAAATAATTAGAAAGAGTATATATATATATAGATGTACACACATATGCATAACTGAATATATTTGCTGAAACTAACAGAACATTGTTAACCAACTATATAATATATAGTTAAAATAAATATTTTATTTATTTTATATAAATAATATTTATATAATTATATAATTATAAAATAAATAAATATTTTAAAATATAAATATTTTAAAAATTATATTATATTTATTACTTATATTTAATATTTATATATTATTATTATATATTATAATTATAGTATAAAATAAATATTTTTAAAATTACAATTTGTATATATATATATATATGACTACCCCCACAGCACAAACAGAGAAAAGGCCATGTGAGGACCCATGGAGTAGGTGCCCATCTACAAGCCAGGAAGAGAACGTCATCGAAACTGTGCTGCCATGTTGATCTTGGACTTCTGACCTCCAGAACTGTAAGATAACAAATTTCTGTTGTTTAAAAAAAACAGTATATGTATAGAGTTTAAAACAGAGCTTGATGTGTGTTACATGCTCAGTAAGTATTAACTGTCACCCTTATTATTCTGGCTTCTTGCCTATGATTATTTCTTAACATAGGAGGAGAGTTTAACAATGAATTTGGCAGTCATGGGTATGATACTGAGGCATTTCCCCAGCTACAACCTTAGCCCACTGGCCCCTAACTTCCTCATTTGGCCCTATCAGTCAAGGTCACCGTCCTTGAAGTTCTACCCAGGTGCATGTTCAGTGGGGACTGAGCTTGGTTAGAGCTTGGCAAGAGGCAGACGCACAAAGCGGATCCCAGTCATGCCTCTGAGACTGTGTAGTACGTCATTGGTAGTTACTTTCCCTTGGTGAGCTTCCAAAAGAATTAAAGATGTATTTTGGTATTCTATCTCCTGACGAAAATCAGAGTGGCATCTATTAAGACATGACACAGACTCCTCAGATAAGAAAAACCTGAGACATCCCCTTCCCATTGCGATTGGACCTTGTTTTTCTATTACCCCACCCCAAGCTTTCCTACGAGACCCGCAGGTGGAAGACTCTAGAGTGGAGATAAACATCAAGATCAATTTACAGCATAAAAGGAGGCCTAGACTTCATAAGCCTTTGTAGTATGAATCTCATCTTTTTAAAAGAAGATGACATTAAGAAGTGCTAACTACCAAACCAAAGTCTATCATTTAAGTAAAGAGCAATCATTACTTATGACAAAGCTGAGTGTGTTGAAGTATGCCCTGGAAGCAAGAATCACTTTAGATAATGACTCTTCTTGCTTTTTAGAGAACTCATGAGACTCGCCATGCACACTGTGGTGATATGTCATTAAAACCTCCCACGAATGTCACATTCCCTGCTCCTGGCCACAGAAGTCTTGGACCACCTGCAGGTAAGGCAGACTGGCAAGCATCAGGAGTCTCTGAGATGCTGCCTACTCATTAAACAACAGTTATTGGTCCTGTGATGTCCTAGGCCCTGGAGGCCATAAAGGATGTAGGACATTGCTCTGTGGGGCCACTTGCTATCTGTCTGACCTGGAGTAAATAACGCAAATCCCTTTGAACTTTTGTTTCCTTGTCTGGGACATAGCAAGTAAAATAATTTTTTATTAGTTTATTGATTCACTTATTTATTGGCTACACTGGATCTTCACTGCTGTGCATGGGCTTTCTCCAGTTGTGGCCAGCAGGACTACTCTCTAGTTGCAGTGTGTGGGCTTCTCATTGCTGGGGCTTCTCTCGTTGAGGAGCATGGGCTCTAGAGCACTCAGCCTCAGTAGTCATGACACACAGGCTTAGTTGTTCTACAGCATATGGGATCTTGGTTCCTGGACCAAAGATTGAGCCTGAGTACCCTGCATTGGCACACAAATTCTTAACCACTGGGCCACCAGGGAAGTCCTGGGAGCAAAATACGTACGTGTATTCGTGTATTATTATTAGTGTATTATTTTTGGTGGCACAAGTTACAGAAAAAGCATGACTCAAATGCTTTAACAATCATCTCACCTGTCACCAAGTGCACAGATACGCCATGACCTGGGGCCTGTCTCTGCTTCACTTGGCTCTGGCCTCCTCCATCTGTGTTGGTTTCCTTTACATAGAAGTACCAGGCAAACATCCAGACACCACAGCATCCAGAGCAGGGAGAAGGAATATCTCTTTCCGTGCATGCGTGCTAAGTCACTTCAGTTGTATCCAACTCTGTGCGACCCTATGGACTGTAGCCCACCAGGCTTCTCGGTCCATGGGATTTCCCAGGCAAGAATACTGGAGTGGGTTGGCGTTTCCTTCTCCAGGGGATCTTTCCAACCCAGAGATCAAACCTTTGTCAAAAAATCTTTTTCTTTACTGAGGAAGTCTTCCCAAACCTCTCACTCCCTTGAATGTGATCACATGACCATCTATGACCCAGGCACTGGTGACAGATGTCATGAATGGTTTAAAGTACTCAGCAGCTACCCCTGGGCTGAGGGCAGACTCACCCTCCCCAAAGATAGGGTAATCAGAGGACAAAAACCTAAAGGTTTATATGGATGAGGAAGAAGCAGTAGCTGGATGGTGTGGCAACCAGTGGTATTTATTACATCACCCCACAAAGTTCTTGGGATAAACAGATGAGATGATGGATGAAAATGGCCTACTTGGTGCTTGGCACATGGAAATAATAGCAGCTGACATTTCTGAGGACTTAAAATGTGCCAGGCACTTTATATGAATTCTCTGGTTTAATCCGTGCCCTGTGAGGTAGGAGCCATTATTGTGCCCATTTTACAGATATGGAGACTGGAGCCCAGATGAATTAAGTAACTTGATCAAGGCAGACAGAATCTGCATTTAAACCTGAGCACTCTGACTTTAAGTCCTGCTCTCCATTCTCTAAGATTTACTGCACTGAAACGAAAGTCAAATTCATCACCACATCTCTGCCTTAATCTCCAGATATGTGTACACTCTGAGTTCAGTGGGATTCACACATGTAAAAAAATTAGAGAGCAATATAATATAGCAGCTAGTGACAATCTCTGAGGTTTAAGAGAGGAAGGATGTAACTGGTTCACACAGAGAAAACAGCAGAGGGTGACGCTGCCAGGAAGGCAGCAGATGTCAGGCCTCTATGGAGGCGTGAGTTTGGGAGGCAATGGAGAGCATTCCAGACTGACGTAGCAGCTTGGAGCTTTCAAGAATAAAAGGCTACTCTTATATGACCTAAGCAAAGGACAGTGGACTCCAGAGTGAATCCACTCTGTGGAGGAATAGAGAAGCAGAGCAGGGCTCTGGCCACAATATCTGCTATAGATTTGGGCTGCACCAAAGGTGGTGCTAGAGTTCAAACTCAAGGTAGCAGTGCACCTATCCTGGCCTCCACAACCCCTCCGCTCCCCAAGAATCACATCCCTGTGCCTGCACTTTGGGTACCCAAGCCTTCTGAATGACTGGAGACCCATACCTAAACCTCACATTCTCATGAAGTGTACTGTAGGTTCCAGAGCAGAGAGGACATTAGTATGTTGATGGAATGCCATCCTCTGAATGGAATTTCCAAGAGGAATCTGACTTGAGGGAGAGGATTTCTCTCTATTTCTTACACCACTTGCTGCAGCACCAACTTTCATGCCAAGAAGGACCTCCTAAGATCATGTTCTGGGCAGGGTGTCTGGTCACATACTCAAAAATTGATGTTTTTGAATCAAATCACTGTGTCTACATCCTACTTAGAGTCTTGTTGCTAATTGTTCAGTCACTAAGTTGTGTCTGACTCTCTGTGACCCCATGGACTGTAGCACACCAGGCTTCCCTGTCCTTCGTCAACTTCTGGAGTTTGCTTAAACTCATGTCCATTGAGTCAATAATTTCATCCAACCATCTCATTCTCTCTTGCCCTCTTCCTCTCCTGCCTTTAATCTTTCCCAGCATCAGGGTCTTTTCCAACGAGTTGGCTCTTCGCATCATGTGGCCAAAGTATTGGAGCTTCAGCTTCAGTCCTTCCAAGGAATCTTCAGGGTTGATTTCCTCTAGGACTGACTGGTTTGATCTCCTTGCAGTCCAGGGGACTCTCAAGAGTCTTCTCCAGCACCACAGTTCAAAAGCATCAATTCTTTGGCACTCAGCCTTCTTCATGGTCCAGCTCTCACATCTGTATATGACTACAGGAGAAGCCATAGCTTTGATTATCAGTTTCTTATTTATTGCCTTTTACCTTATTTAGTCTTCAAATTACTTCCCAAATTCCTCTGTAATCTGATATGTAGGCAACAGGTAACTTTCTAGCTTAATAAAATAGATTCAAGTTGGGACAGAATGGTCTTTGGAGTGAGTGATTGAGTTCAAATTGCAGCAAGGTCATTTACCCCTGGGTGCCTCTGGAGCACAGAATGAGCTTCTGAGGCAAAGACCACACATGCACAATAGCACGATACCCTATCCTGACAATGAGCAAAGTATAAGGAAGGTGTCTGGATCATTGTCTGGCTATAATTGGTGTTGTAAATGTTAGTTTTTTATTCGCCTCTGTCCTTTTCCCTTTATAGGGGGTGGGAGGAATGATCAAAGGAGTAAAAGCAAAAGAGCCTGTATGTCGTTTTCAGGATACCTGATTATACCACCAAGTTGCTGGATATGCCCTGGGGTGAGATGTTTACCTTCTCTGGTTCCATTTTCTCATCTACAAAAAGAGAAGGTTGAAGATGATATTTTTCGAGATGATATTTTTATTATATATTAATCTGCATTCCCCAAGTGCAGAGTCACAGGAATTCCCCTAATTCATCTGTCTCATCTCGATTCCAGACTCATCTTCCCCAACTGGGTGTGCCCCAGTTTCTTTCCTTTCAACTTGGCCTGCAGGATCCTTCCTGCCTCATATCAGTTGTGAACTGGCTATTATCAAAGACTAACAAGTACCTACTGCCCACTTAGGGATAGGGCATGGCAGGCCCCAGCAATGGTGATCTCAGACCCGTCTAGACATTGACAGCAAGGCACTTGATAGCAAGATGTCAGGGGAAAGGAATGTGAAGTCACCTCACCCTGTGGTTTGCAAACTGTGTACCTCAGGGACCTGGAGGTTCCTCAGTGCCCCTGGAAGCTGAGAGGACAGGGAGACAGTAACAAATGGGCCTTTCAAACCAGAGTGGGTTCACCTCCGATTCATTCACTTCCCAATTTTCAGCAGATGTTTCTTCTGGAAGAAGAATCTAGTGGCAAAAAAGGAAAGAAATTCTTGAAAGTCATCAATTTCATCTTACCCTTTTATTATATAGATAAGGAACTATAATTCATATTTCAAAAACCTCAGAATGAGTCCCATCCCCTTCATATCCAGATCTTGCACTTTCAGGGAAGTTATCCTAAGAAAGTAATTGTGAATTTCTGAGTTTCAAGAATGTTCATCCTACTACGGTTTAAAATAGGGGAAAAAATTGGAAGCAACAGCAAGAGAGGGGTAATTGGACAAGTACTGGTACAGTTTCAAACACATAATATTGGGATATCCCATATATCATAGAAAGAAATTCCTTATATGGAAAATGTGCTCATGATATATTGATAAGTGCAGCACGCACGTGCACACACACACACGTGTTGTTCTGCCTCTGCCTCCATGTCATAGGAAGACTTTCTGGGAGCCTCTAAATGGGGCCTTGTTTTGCTCATGGTGGTGTTCAGTTGCTGTGCACATTCAGCTGTCCCTTCTCACTGTAGACTGACATTTGCTGTACATAGGAAGTCTGCTGGGTCCTTGGCTAAAACAGATAACTCTAAGTCACATTTCCCCCGATCCTAAAGCAGCCCTCTGTGTGTCCAGAGCTACACAGTCTTTCTTAAATGATTCCATCCATTTCTGACCATCACTGTCTATCCAGCAGCTCTCAAGTTCAGTTCTTCAGCCAGAACTAGAATGGACACTCCAGAACCTTCCGTCTTCTCTTTCTGCTTTTACTTATTCTGCCTCTCATTAAAAGAAGAAAAAAGAAAAACCGAGCTCCTCACTGTCTCTCAATTTATAACAGTAAGTATTTGCATGTACAGAAATCAAGGAAATTGCAAAAGGAATACGTCAAGTCTGTATATTGTCACCCTGCTTATTTAACTTATATGCAGAGTACATCATGCAAAATGCCAGCTGGATGAAGCACAAGCTGGAATCAAGATTACCACGAGAAATATCAATAACTTTAGATATGCAGATGACACCACCCTAATGGTAGAAAGTGAAGAGGAACTAAAGAGCGTCTTGATGAAGGTGAAAGAGGAGAGTGAAAAAGCTGGCTTAAACCTCAATTTTAAAAAAACTAAGATAATGGCATCTGGTCCCATCACTTCATGGCAAATAGATGGGGTCAGTGACAGACTTTATTTCCCTGGGTTACAAAATTACTGCAGATGGTGATTGCAGCCATGAAATTAAAAGATGCTTGCTTCTTGGAAGAAAAGCTATAACCAACCTAGACAGCATATTCAAAAGCAGAGACATTACTTTGCCAACAAAGGTCCATCTAGTCAAAGCTATGGTTTTTCCAGTAGTCATTTATGGATGTGAGAGTTGGACCATAAAGAAGGCTGAGCACTGATGCTTTTGAACTGTGGTGTTGGAAAAGACTCTTGAGAGTCCCTTGGACTTCAGGGAGATCAAACCAGACAATCCTAAAGAAAATTAACCCTGCATATTCCTTGGAAGAACTGATGCTGAAGCTGAAGCTCCAATACTAATGTGATGAGCTGACTCATTAGAAAAGACTCTGATGCTGGGAAAGATTGAAGGCAGGAGAAGAAGGGGACAACAGAGGCTGAGATGGTTGGATGGCATCACTGATTCGGTGGATATGGGTCTGAGCAAGCTCCAGGAGATAGTGAAGGACAAGGAAGCCTAGCATGCTGCAGTCCATGGGGGTCCCAAAGAGTCAGACATGACTGAGTGACTGAACAACAAAATCAAGGAAAACAGGTAGTGGAATGTGTTTAGGGATTGGGAATGTGTGACGGACAGAATATTGCCCCCCTTAAAATGTGACTGCTGGAATCTGTGAATCTGCTACTTTACATGGCAAAAGGGACTTCGCAGATGGAGATAAAGGGTCTTGAGATGGGGAGATTATCCTGGTTGGCCCAGTGTAATCACAAGGGTTTTTTTAAGAGCGGGCAAGAGGGACAAAGTCAGAGGAAGTGGATATGATGGTGGAAGTAGAGATTGGAGTGCTGAACTTTGAAGGTAGAGGAAGGGACCACAGCCAAGGAGTTCTGGCAGCTTCTAGAAGCTGGAAAGGAAAGAAAACCTGATCTTCCCCTGGAGCCTCCATAAGGAAAGTAGTTCTATCAGCATCTTGATTTTAGCTCCATAGGGCTCCTTTGGAGCTCCTTTCAGTCTTTTTTTTTTTTTTGGATTTAAAAATTCATTTATTTTGTTTTCATTCTTTTTTTTTTCCCAAGGAAAATTTTCAAAATATTATTAAAGTATAGTTGATTTGGAAGGAAAGTTATGACCAACCTAGATAGCATATTCAAAAGCATAAACATTACTTTGCCAACAAAGGGCCGTCTAGTCAAGGCTATGGTTTTCCCAGTGGTCATGTATGGACGTGAGAGTTGGACTGTGAAGAAAGCTGAGCGCAGAAGAATTGATGCTTTTGAACTGTGATGTTGGAGAAGACTCTTGAGAGTCCCTTGGACTGCAAGGAGATCCAACCAGTCCATCCTAAAGGAGATCAGTCCTGTGTTCATTGGAAGGACTGATGCTAAAGCTGAAACTCCAGTACTTTGGCCACCTCATGCGAAGAGTTGACTCATTGGAAAAGACTCTGATGCTGGGAGGGATTGGGGGCAGGAGGAGAAGGGGACGACAGAGGATGGGATGGCTGGATGGCATCACCAACTCGATGGATGTGAGTTTGAGTGAATTCCAGGAGTTGGTGATGGACAGGGAGGCCTGGCGTGCTGCAATTCATGGGGTCTCAAAGAGTCGGACAGGACTGAGCGGCTGAACTGAACTGAACTGAACTGATAGTTGATTTACAATGTTGTGTTAATTTCTGCTGTACAGCAGGGTGACTCAGTTATCCATATATATTCTTTAGTTATATTCTTTTACATTATGGTTTACCACAGGATATTGAATATAATTCCTTGTGCCCTGCAATAGGACCTTGTTTTTTACCCATTCTAGGTACAGTAATTTGCATTTACTAATCATGAACTCCCAATCCTTCCCTTTCCCCACCTCCTCCCACTTGGCAACCACAAGTTTGTTCTCTATATCTATGAAACTATTTCTGTTTTGTAGATAAATTCAGTTGTGTCATATTTTAGATCCCACATATAAGTAATATCATATGGTATTTGTCTTTCTAATTTACTTTGCTGGGTATAATAATCTCTAGTTGCATTCATGTTGGTGCAAATGGCATTATTTCATTCTTTTTTATAGCTGAGTAATATCCCCTTCCCTAGTAGCTCAGTGGTAAAGAATTTGCCTGCAATGCGGGAGACCTGGGTTTGATCCCTGGGTCAGGAAGATCCCGTGGAGAAGGGAATGGCTACCCATTCCAGTGTTCTTTCCTGGAGAATTTCATGGACAGAAGAGCCTAATGGGCTACAGCCCATGGGATCACAGAGTTGGACACGACTGAGCAACTTAACTTATTATCCCATTATATATTTTTACCACATCTTCTTTATCCATTATATGTTGATGGACGTTTAGGTTGTTTCCATGTCTTGGCTATTGTAAACAGTGCTGCTATAAACATAAGGACATGTGAATCTTTTTGAATTATAGTTTTCTCTGGGTATATTTCCAGGAGTAGGATTGCTGGATCATATGGCAACTCTGTTTTCAGTTTTTTGAGGAACCACCATACTGTTTTCCATAATGGGTGCACCAATTTACATTCCCAAAAACAGGGTAAGAGGGGTTTGCCATACCCTCTTCAACATTTACTACTTGTAGAGTTTTTAAGGATGGCCATTATGATCAGTGTGAGGTGGTACCTCACTGTATTTTTGATGTGTATTTCTCTAAGAATTAATGATGATGAGTATCTTTTCATGTACCTATTGGTCATCTGTATGTCTTCTTTGCAGAAATATCTATTTGGGTCTTCTGCCCATTTTTGATTGAGTTTTCTGTTTTTTTGATATTGAGTCACATGAGCTATTTGTATATTTTGGAAATTAAGCCCTTGTTGGTCACATCATTTGCAAATATTTTCTTCCAGTCCATAGGTTGTCCTTTTGTTTATGGTTTCCTTTGCTGTACAAAAGCTTGTAAGTTTGAATAAATCCCATTTGTTTATTTTTATTTTATTTCTACTGCCTTGGGAGACTGACCTAAGAAAACATTGGTACAATTTATGTTAAAGAATGTTTTGCCTATATTCTCTTCTAGGATTTTTATGGTGACATGTCTTTTATTTAAGTTTTTAAGTCATTTTGAGTTTATTTTTGTGTATGGTGTGAGGGTGTGTGCTAACTTCATTGATTTAAAGTTGGCTGTCCAACTTTTTCAACACCACTTGCTGAAGAGACTGTCTTTTCCCCATTGCATATCCTTGCCTCCTTTGTCAAAGATTCAGTCAGTTCAGTCGCTCAGTCGTGTCTGATTCTTTGCAACCCCATGAATCGCGGCACGCCAGGCCTCCCTGTCCATCACCAATTCCCAGAGTTCACTCAGACTCACGTCCGTTGAGTCAGTGATGCCATCCAGCCATCTCATCCTCTGTCGTCCTCTTCTCCTCCTGCCCCCAGTCCTTCCCAGCATCAGATTAATTGACCATAAATGTGTGGGTTTATTTCTGGGCTCTCTATTATGTCCCATTGATCTATACATATATTTTACAAATATCATTGTATTTTGATTACTATAGCTTTGTAGTATTGTCTGAAGTCTTGGAGGGTTATGCCTCCTGCTTTCTTCTTTTTTCTAAGGATTACTTCTGCAATTCTGGATCTTTTGTGGCCCTGTGTAAAAATTTTAGGATTATTATTTCTAGTTCTGTGAAAAATGTCATGGATAATTTGTTAGAGATCACATTAAATTTGTAGATTGCTTTGAATAATATGGTCATTTTAACAATATTAATTCTTCCAATCCAAACTTCCCTGATGGTCCATGGTTAAGACTCCATGCTTCAATTGCTGGGGACATGGGTTTGATCTCTGATTGGGGAGCTAGGATCTCGCATGCCACGAGGTGCAACCAAAAAAACACAAAAAGACTCTAGTTAATTCTTGAAGTCCAAGAACATGGGATATCTTTCCATTTCTTTGAGTCATCTTCAATTTTCTTTACTAATACTTTGTAGTTCTCAGCATATAAGTCATTCACCTCCTTGATGAGGTTTATTTGTAAGTATTTATTGATGTGCTTTTAAAAGGAATTGTTTTTTTACATCCCCTTTCTGTTATTTTATTGTTAATATAAAGAAATGCAACTAATTTCTGTATGTTAATCTTGTATCCTGCTTCCTCACTGAATTCGTTTATCGGTTCTAGTAATTTTCATGTTTTTTATATATAGTATCATGTCCTCTGCATGAAATGATGACTTTACCTCTTTTCTACCAATTCGAATACCTTTTATTTCTTTTTCTTATCTGATTGCTATGACTAGGACTTCCAATAGTATGTTAAAGAGAAGTGAACATCCTTGTCTTATTCCAGATTTTAGCCAGAAGGCTTTTAGCTTTTCATCATTGAGTATTATATTGGCTGTGAGATTGCCATAAATAGCTTTTATTATGTTGAGATGTTTTCCCTGTGCTCATTTTGGTAAGAGTTTTTATCATGAATGTATTTGAATTTTATTGAATGCTTTTCCTGCATCTGTTGAGTTGATCATGCGGTTTTCATCTTTTATTGATGTAGAATATCACACTAATTGATTTGCGTATGTTGAACCACACTTGTGTCCTTGGGGTGAATCCAACTTGGGTGTGGGGTATGATTTTTCTAATGTGTTGTTGAATTCTCTTTGCTAATATTTTGTTGAGGATTTTTGCATCTATATTCATCAGAGATATTGGAATGATGTTATTTTTTGTTTGATTCGTACCTGTAGCAACAGCCATGCCCTTCATGAAATACAAGGTGAGAGGAAGTGCAGATAAGACAGGAAAGGGTTATTGATTTCTTTCTTTTCCAGATAAACTTTATGGCAAGCAACTTTTTGGCACCTATCCTATGGTGGCTGACCTGCAAATCAGAGTGTGCTTGGATTCCAGACAGCAGAGTTTTGTGTGCTTTCTCCCGGCAAAATGGGCAACCTTGGTTCAGAGAGGGATGAAATCCTGAATACCAAGGACAGAAAGGACTTTTGTTTTAGACAATCTTTTGAAATCCTAATTTCCTTTAGCCCTTGTCCTATCCATGTCACTCAACAATGACTTGCTGTTCAGAAAGAGCTCCATCTGCCAAAAACACTGGGTCTTGAGAGTCTAAATCAAAAGCCAAGCCCTGACTCTCAGATGCCTACCAACCTTAGTAAAGTCATGGTGTAACAAATATTAAGACTGCTGTCAACCTCAGGCAGCTCAACCCCCTGCCTCCAAGTGACAAGAGAAAAAACACAAGACTGTTCAGAGGAAAAACTCTTTCCCTGGAGGATGAAATAGGATGGGGCATAGCTAAGCTTTCAAGAAACTGAACCTATCGTGATTCTTTGTAACAGAAGCTGGAAAGTAGGCAAGGCTTCCTACTTGATGTGTCTCCATGTAGTTCCTTATCTCCAGCCCCCATTTTATAGGCATCTTGGATGGTTGGCCATCTAACCCTTCCTGTGTGGGTTCCAGTGTAAGGGCAGGATTTAGCATGCACTCTTGGGGCTGGTAGGCTTCCTTTGTGGCTCAGATGGTAAAGAATCCACCTGCAAAGCAGGAGA
The DNA here is from genome assembly GCF_003369695.1 of Bos indicus x Bos taurus. NCBI lineage: Eukaryota > Metazoa > Chordata > Mammalia > Artiodactyla > Bovidae > Bos > Bos indicus x Bos taurus. The sequence goes on along the minus strand of NC_040085.1, from coordinate 28,125,075 downwards.
CCAGGTTCAATTTCTGGATCAGGAAGATTCCCTGTAGAAAGGCATGGCAACCCACTCCAGTATTCTTGCTTAGAGAATTCCATGGACAGAGGAGTCTGGCAGGCGACAGAGATAAGCACGACTAAAGCAATTTAACACACACACATGTACTTGGGGCTGGCGGAGATCCTAGACATCACATTAGACAGAAGGGTAAAATAAGAAGGGGTCCTCAGATGCCTTGGAAGAGTAAAAGGAAAGGTGAGACACTGATGGAAATAGCAAGGAAGGGAAATCGATGTGTCACCTGTGAGTCTTCCAGAAAGGCTGAGAAACAGGAAAAGAAGCAGCACCACTGAGTCAAGAACTTTGCAGCATGCAATTGCTCTATGTTGAGAACAAGGTAGGCAAGAGTCCCTTCTTCTTCAGTGTCCAAATCTGCATCAGAAGCTGTAGGCATACTATGTGGGACAACAAGGAGGGCGGATCCTGGGAACCCTGGCTTTCTGGGATGTTCCAGGAAAGGAGGGAAACTGAGGAACTAGACAGAATAATCTAAACACCAGAAGTCAGAATCAGTCTTCACTCCCAAGTTGACAGGTTAGACCAAACGACTAAACTCATATTAGCACCTCAGAAAGATATCCACACCTGTTGAGGGTAATTTTAAGACTGGAGTACAGTTCCATTAGTAACTCAGTTATGAGATTTTTATTTGGAGTATAATGATGAGCTAAAACTCTATTTGCACAAATGAACAAACAAGCAAACAAATCAGAGCTCTCGGGTTGTAGTAAGAAAGCCTGAAGGAATAATGCTTGAATCACTTGATACAACAATTTCCTGTTTTTCCCCCAAGAGAAGACCAAGATTCCAGACAAGGAATCATGGGGAAGAAATCATAGTAGGAACTGCATTTTTAGCCCAGTCTGCTAAGGAAACATTCACAGATGCAGGCACACACGTACACAAGAGATGAGGTACATGTTATCTGAGAAGTGACATAATAAGGTAACAAGGTCAGGACCTTGCATTAATAGCATTAATAGCACATTGACAATAGTTATACTTTCACTTTTCATATAGCTCAAAGTGAAAACATGAGCCTGAAGAAGTCTTAATTGTGTGGCTTTCCCTCCCCTAACCAATGGCCAAATCTTTTCAGAGGCAGTTCTAGTTTGAGCTCTAGAGGAGCAGTGTCACTTGACCAAAATTTTGATCCTTTGATGCTCTGTTTTACAACTTGTGGTTGATAAGACTGCTAAAAGCTCAACACTTCATTAAGGCCATGAACAATATGGTTAGTTCTGGTTACTGATCCTCTTTACTGCACCTAGAATTTTCTAATAGGTTATAGCCAACGAACTCAACTGTTTTGGGTGCCAAATCTAATATATCATGAGTGGGAGGTGTAACAAAATGGTGATAAGCTTGGGCTCCAAAATCACACTGAATTGAAATCCAGCTTCACATTTTACTAGTTGTGTGTTTGGGGTGAGTCACTTAACCTTTTTCAGCCTGAAACCTCCCACGACCCCACCAGCTATATAAAGTGAGAACAACCATGGTAAATCATCATAAAGTCTTTTTGCAAGGATGATGTGAAATAATGTGTACTTATTTCTTGGCTCAGTGCTTGACATGTAGGAAGTGCTCAATATGTCAGCTCATAGAATCAGCATGAGGAATCTAGGATAAACAGAAAAAAATAAAAAACATTCTGTTTGATCGTAGAATCCAGCTCAGCGTAGCTTAAGATGTAAGTTGGCCCCTTTTGGTTTACTTTGTTGGTTGTTTTCACTGCTGACCCATTGTTCCCGGTAGTCTAACCTGCTTTCTGCAATAGACCAAGGACTGCCAGATCCTTTCTGGCTGGGTCTCTGAGTACTCTAGTACCAAGTCCAGGTCGAATTTGATTTTCCCCTACACCAGCAGCCACTTGGTCAGTAAATACTCTGTTTTTGGTTCCTCCAAGCTAGGCCCTGTGTCCTTGAATGGCCCTGCAAAGCCCCTAGTTTTATTTCTCAGCCCCAGGCAAACCTCCACTTTCCTTGCCATTCCTCACCTCACCGTCCTACAGGTCACCTTTCATATGCCTGCCTACTGTATGTTCATAAGGGACAGAGGGGGCTCCTCCTTGAAACTCACTTTTCCCCTTATTTTATACCAACATCTCCCTAGAGCCAGAAACCACTGCTCTCTCAGAGCCAGGAAAGAGCACTCTCTCTCTCATGAAGGAACCAGGCTCACTCCCAGGGCCGACTCATCCAGGAGGTTCGGGGCTGAGAGATTGTAATACTCAGAGGCACCCACAGAAAGGTTTTCATTAGTTTTAAAAACCAAAGATTGTATGTGTAATAATGAATCTGATCTGGAGTCTATTCAGCTTTATGCCAATGCAATCATAAAATTTATTTTAAAATATATTTGTACGGAGGAAGGAGCCCCCAGATATCACACTGTGGCCCTACCACTCTTGCTTAGTTTAAAGTGGTCCAAGCTGGAGCAACCTGGGGCAAACTCACCCACCTGGACCCCACCTCCTGCATGATCCATGTGCTTCCTCTGGCTGGTACAGAACAAAAGTCACCGCAATTTAGATTTTTAATAGGGTTTTATTATATAGCACAAGGAACTATACTATTTTGCAATAACCTATAAGGGAAAAGAATCTGAAAAACAGATATATATATATAAATATGGGTGTAACTGAATCTCTGTGCTGTATATCTGAAACTAACACAACATTGTAAATCAATTATACTTCAGATTTTTAGAAAAGAGGAATTTTTAAGCAATTGCAACATTGATAATATAGAACTTGTCTATTTCCATAACAAGTCTAACCCAGACTTCTTCACACTTCCATCCAAAGACAGGCAATGTCAGAGCAATAACACTGCCTTGGGAATGCACCTGCATGAGCCAAATTGAGAGCCAGCATGAGGTAACCTTCCTCAGGAAGCAAAACCTCATTTCTGGGGACTTGAAAATCACACATAAATGGGCACTGATTGCATTTATCACAACATATGGCAATCTTTTTCACTGATTGATTTAATTTAAAAATCAATTAAGCTGAACACTTGGTTGACTGCCTTGGTTGACAGTTAGGTCTCTATTTATACTTATGAAGCCACGAGGCTGACTCCCCCAGCTGCACACACAGTTTAGAGGGAAGTTTTCTAGTTTGATGCAAGGTGCAGAAACAAAACAACACAAAATAAAAAGATGGTTTTCTGTTACAGTAAATTTTAGCTATCATTTGAATGAATGCCAAGAAATTACTTCAATCAAAGTGTTTGAGTCTGTTGCCAATTAGATATGGTGGCAGATCAATCTTGATCAATACTTGGAGGAAATGTAAGCCTTCACCTTTGTTTTTTAATCAATGCATTTCTAATTTTTAAGTTGCGCTCTTGGGTGTGACTTGATTATTTGTGAAACACCATCTCTTTAGCCAGGGGACACAGGGGTTAAGTCTGCCTACAAGATTAAGTCACACTCCTCTTTAGTTGGGCTCACTTCTACCTCTACATCCAGAGGCAATGTCAGAGTCAGGCAAGTCAGACTATTCCATCCCAATATAACTTTCCTAGGCGTGTTATCTGCCTTTGAGAGTTTCACTCTCTGTTCCCACAACAGAGAATCCTACTGAATAAAAAGACACAACACCCCATGTGGGATGGAAAACTAGGCTTTGGCATAGGGGAGTGTGCTGGGGTAACCAACACTGTCAGATCAATTGGTAAAAATGTTTGTAAGTTGTGTATGAAGCAGCCTACTTTAGTATTTCTTAAATATGACCCCTTTTAAAGGGGGAAAAAAAAAAGTCTTCTAGACCCTTAAGGACTAAGCATGTAATTTACAATTATTTTCTCCATTGCTCACATGCAAGTGTCTTTATTAATACTCAGGAGTTTTCATTTCAATACTATGCTTATCACAGCACTTTTTTGAATACATATTAAACAGTTTTTGTACTCAGAAAACCACATCCTTTGGTTGGTCCAGGCCATTTGAATCTTTCTATTAACTGGGTTTTTTTTTTTTTTTCAAGCTTTTACCTGTGTCTTTGTAGGTGTTAAGTGATTAAGTAGTATTAGTGCTAGAGTGGTGCTGGGTGCACAATAGGGGTTTTAAAAATAGCAGTTGCATTACTAAACTAGTTTTAGCTTTACAACTGTTGCTGTTCTGATTGCAGGGCAGCCATTTGAAAAGAAGCTCAGTATTGAATGGTAATTAACTCAGCCCTCTGCAGTGGTGCTCAGCTCAAGCACCCAAAGGCAAACTTGGGAAGTAGCCTTAATTGAATCACATCTAAAGTGGAGCAAGGGATTCAAGGAGCTCACAGGGGATTCTTCAAGATGAGAAACCTCTCAGTTTCTGCAAAGGCAGTGAGATTGTCAGACTTGAGAGCCTTATTTATGTATCGGCAGGGAGTGGGGGAGAATTGGAGTAAGTTCCTGTGTTTAGTTAACGCAAAGCCCTTGGCTCTGCTTTTTCCTTACCTCTGCATCTCCCTTGTCTCTGAGACACTGGCCTCGCCTCACCTCTTCTCGCCCCTCACTTCTCTTTGGTTCACAGTTCATCTCATCCTTTATATCTTAACCCATACCTCACTTCCTTTGAGAAGTCAGCTCCCCATCAACCAAGACGAGGGCAGGTATCCCTTCAATGTGGCAAAACATTCACCTCATGTCCCTGTAACCAGGCACTAAAAACATCAGTGTGTCCACAGTGGTCAGTCCATGCCAGGCATAAACCACGTCATGTAATCATTAGCAAAACTGCATAAGTAGGGCTTGTTTGTACCCATTTTTACAGATACAGAAACTGAGGCTAGAAAAGTTAACTTGCAAAGGAAGCATGAGGACTGAAATTCAAAATCAGTCTAACTGCAGAGCTCACACTTTGAACTGCTGTGCTATTCTGCCTCCCAAGTATTTGTGGAAAACATACTGTTTGATTTATATATGAACTTGAACAAATCAGTTTCACTGACAAGTTACCTTTCCTGGTCTCAGCCTCTGTTGTTTTTTTTTTTTTTAAAGCCATTTGGGCCAGCATCAGAAAGCAAGAAATTCTATGTCAGAATGATTCAAAATAGGATTTATTGATGGACTAGATGCTTGCACACAATACAAAAATAAAAGTTACAGAAGGGGAAACAATGGAAAGCAACAGTCCCCCTACTCAGAGTCACCTAGTTCCCCATTCCCAGAGATAACTATTGAGATGTATTATTATCATGAGAGGAAGCCTTGGAACTGCATTTTGTATAATATGATCCCATCCAACTGATGGATCAATTTTAGGGGTCCTGATCTGCATTAGTTTTTTAATACCATTTTAAAAATTTTTGAAAGGATAGTGTTTCACACAACTTGTGTTTCAGTTTGACGCATAGCACAAATGTACATCTGAGTCACAGAGTGTAAAATGTGATATTACACTTCTCACCATGGAGTAATACTAAAAACTGTTTGACAGCCACCAACTGGGCAGACCCAGAAGCTGAAAATTATGAAGGTCCCTTCCATGGAGAACCTCCTGCCCTTACTTCCCATGAGTTACTTTGGAATTCAGCAGCCAGACTCAGTAAAGCACAATTTGGATCCCTTCCCTCCTCTGTTCAAAGTTTTCCAGGGACCCCCCATCTCCCTAAGAGCAAAATCCATGAGACAACATATATCTCTATTTGTTTGTTAATATCCTGAAACAATTCCGAAATCAAATGAAAAATATGGGCTCCATGATGTAAAGAAATATGACTTGTAAGGGAGATTGGGCCTCTGGTAAGGGACTTCAACAAAGACAAGCAGCATCCTTCAGCTGAAAACAAAAGTGCATATGCACAGAGTCTAGGTATAGGGTGATTTATCTTAAAATATCATTTACATGACATTCATCAAACTCCCTATGGAGAATCCTGGGGATACCTGAGGAAGACAGAATGCTCTCCAGAAGAGCAGGCCAGCAGATGGAGAGACTCTCAGAAAAGCGTGGGCTGCATCCACAAGAAGATGCTGAGGACAAAGAATCATGTAGGAGTCCAACCACAAGGTGCCAAACTACAGGCCCATAGCAAATGAAGCAGCTTCTCACATGGGCAGTTTCTCTAGCTTTAGTCAAGGTGAGCAGCAACAGGAATGCAGTGTTCACTGTGGGGCAGCCAGTCACAATAATAAAATACTGAGGCCAATTCTCCCATCTCAGAAACTGGAGCAGAACTCAGCAAAGGAGGAAATGACGGTGCCACATCCCCTCCCTCCTTTTCTGTCTCCATCTCTTCACTCTCCTGTAGTGCTATGTATCCCTAAATGTGGCAGCTCTGTTTTCACTGATGCAAGTGGGTACCTCAACCAGAATAGCCCATGGTGTCCCATGAGGGCAGGGGTAACCCGACTGCAGGGGCAGCTTCTAGAAATCAGGATGTAACATCATGGCATATTTAGACTTGGATACTATTTATTAGACATGTAAGCTCATGTGAACAAGGCTCTTGTCTGACCTGGTCTCCTTCAGATTCTCAATGCCAAGCATTGACACTTAAGTAGGGACCCAGTGAACATATCTCAAATGGATGAAAAAAATGTTAGACCACGTAATGGAAGCTCTGGCAGACAATAGTTTCTCCAAGCCTAACCAGTCATCAGGCAGATTCTGCAAGGTGGGTTTTTATCCCTCTGCCCCTGGGAAGCAGCCCTGTGTGTGTTCTACAGGGCGAATTGCCAGTTTGACATGAGTTCAGTTAACTGTGCCTTTGTGCATCTAGGTGAAAAGAGATGACAGGTGGGAGCAAGTACACGAGCAAAAGCATTGACGCTTGCAAGGGCACAGCAATTACTGGCAGTCACCAGGTCATGACCTAAGAGGTCAGGTGCCTGGAGGGCATGGCTGGAGGCCAGGCAGAACAGGTTTGGTTAGTTGTGAAGCTGAGTGTCAGACTTTATTTTTGGGGGCTCCAAAATCACTGCAGATGGTGACTGCAGCCATTAAATTAAAAGACGCTTACTCCTTGGAAGAAAAGTTATGACCAACCTAGATAGCATATTCAAAAGCAGAGACATTACTTTCCCAACAAGGGTCCGTCTAGTCAAGGCTATGGTTTTTCCAATGGTCATGTATGGATGTGAGAGTTGGACTGTGAAGAAAGCTGAGCACCGAAGAACTGATGCTTTTGAGCTGTGGTGTTGGAGAAGACTCTTGAGAGTCCCTTGGACTGCAAGGAGATCCAACCAGTCCATTCTGAAGGAGATCAGCCCTGGGAATACTTTGAAGGAATGATGCTAAAGCTGAAACTCCAGTACTTTGGCCACCTCATGCGAAGAGTCGACTCATTGGAAAAGACTCTGATGCTGGGAGGGATTGGGGGCAGGAGGAGAAGGGGACAACAGAGGATGAGATGGCTGGATGGCATCACTGACTCGATGGACGTGAGTCTGAGTGAACTCCGGGAGTTGGTGATGGACAGGGAGGCCTGGCGTGCTGCGATTCACGGGGTCGCAAAGAGTCGGACACGACTGAGCGACTAAACTGAACTGAACTGAAGGTGAGTAATGTTAAGAACTTTGTTTTTTATTCTGTAGACAACAGGAGAATTCCCCGGCAGTTTGGAAACAAAGAAATGACATGATCAGGTAATTCTGAAAACAACAGGAAAAAAGGATTAGAGAACTAGGAAGGCCATTTATGAAGCTATGACACATGTTCAGGTTTAGAGATAACTGGGGCCAAGACATGTGGGAATGGAGATGGAGAGGAAGCCCTGAGGGACAATTCAAGGAGGAGACCAGTTGGAAGCGTGTTTTGGGATGTTAGATATCAAGGTTGGATATCCAGACTCAGGAGTCATTTGGGTCCTGTTGAAGTCATAGAAGAAATTAAAAACACCGAATTTGAGTAGTGGGTCATTTGGAAAATCTGACAAAAGCAGGCATTTTTAGTTGTAGAGGTTTCTCAGATACTCACAAAAAGCTGAGCAAAAGGTCCAGGGATGTCACTGAAGAGCCTCTGGTGAGAGAAGAAAGAATATCAGAGAGAGGATCCCAAGGAATGACCTTACCCAAAGGGTAAGCGAAGACGACAGTGGTCCCCAGCCTTTCTCAGCTGTTACAGAGACACTGACTACTGCCCATCAGAGGGTTGTTTGGAGAAGCAGAAGAAAGGATAAGAGAACATAAGTGAAGAAGGAGTGCTTTGTTCCTGAGGTCAGAGGCGCCTCAGACAGGACCAGGGAGACTAACCACATGGCTGAAAATGAATAAAGAGATGGAGCTAACATCTGATTTTTAAGGTGTTTGGAAAAGATAAATTGCTCAAGTAGCAACAACCAGAAAGCCTCTTCAAAGAGTTCAGCTGGGCCCAGAAACCTAGTCAGGTGCAGGCGGAATGCACAGCTCTCAGGAAGCCTAAGAAAAAGCAGCTTCCTAGGCAGATGCAGGCCTCTTTCTTTAGAAAACTCAGCAAGACTCGTTTCTCGAGTGAACTAATAGCTAATCATTTCTGTACTTATTACATAATGAACTGCAGGTGTATAGATGTATGCAACTGCCTGAAACTGTGCTCAGTATTATGTGTATACACCCAGTAGTCTATCTATCTAAACACATTTACATATAATTATGCATTTATATAAAGGTATGTGTTTATCATCTTGGCATATATACATATGCATATTCAGTGTAAGTCTGGAAGAGTGTCATAGTTTAATATTAAACATCCAAATATTCCTTCAGCTGTGTATACAGCTGTGACTGAGAACTTGGGTCTGTTACCCAATGTTCATGAGCATTCTCAAACTTCTTTCTGGTCTCAGTATCAGAAGAACTGATCTCATGAGCAATTGTTGTTGGTTTTTTTTTGTCTTGCATGTGACAGAAATTGAACTTTAGACAAGGCATCCTTTTCTAAAATGACTACTCGAAATCCAGGAGAAAAATCTTTGGTCCCACTTGTTCTATGGGTTGCATTTAAAAAAAACAAAAGACCAGCAACCTTTCATTTCTGTCTCTATTTTATGTACTTTAATTTCACATTTCATTTCATCCACTTCTTTTGGTGAATTATGCAACTTTGTAAGCTATCTCTAATTTCCTTTTTAGGATAAGGTGGCATATACTTATAAGGCTTTAAGGTCCAGAACATCACGGCTGGGAAGGAACTTACTAACGTGGCTGGAGTTAAGGCATGTGACCGTGATAATAGGTATGTTATTAGGACAGTCCTGCAGCCATTACAGGGAGCAAGCCAGATCTCAGCACAGGTCGTGGTTCTCTCTGGTGTGTACTACTTGTATGATGGGAAGCATATTATGCTCTAAACCTTAATATTTTCCATCTTTAAAACAGTGACCTCTTGGTATTTGGGGGAGACGGTGTAAATGAGGAAAGCACTTAGCACAAGGTACTCAGTCAACATTTGCTATTGTCATCACTGTCTTTTCACCATTCGTGATCAGATCTGCCGTCAGAAAGTTCTCCCACTCCTCCCCAGCTCTGCGCCCCTCACTCCCATACCCAACAGAGGCCGCGCAGCTGTGTCTCCCCTGATATGGATCCTATCTGGAGTGTACCTAGGGGTGCAGAACAAGTATCTCCGGCCCAGTTGCTAATTACTAACAAGATGATACTCACAAGCACAGGCAAACGCGGACCCACAACTTTGTTTTCGTTCCTTACCCCACCCTCGACTCTGCGCTCCGATGTATACAAGAGAGGCTGGCAAGGGGATAAGGGGTCTTCGGGAGCCTGGACTGAAATTCGGGAAGGCGAAGGAGGTGGGGATTGCCCTGAGAGCCACCGAGCGAGGCCAGTTTCCTCCGGCTCCCACCCGAACTCCTGCCGCGGGCTGGGTGGGATCCAGGGCACCTGGAGCCTTCCCGCCCCTCCAGCTCCGCTTCCGACTTCAGCCCCGGGCCGATGTAGGCACCGGGAGCAAAAGGCGAGAGCGGAGGGAGGCGCAGGCCTCCGGAGACTACGGAGTAGCGAGGGCAGGTTTCGGGGAAGAGCTGAAGAGCGCCACACATTTCCTCGGGCGATAACCATCAGCGCTTGTCAGGTGGTGGTGCGGCAGAGAGTGCGCGCGTGCGCAGGGAGGAGGGCGAGGGGGCGCGCTCACACAAAGTTTGTGCTGCGGTGCGCCGCGGTCGGGCTCACCCAGCTCGGAGAGCGGCAGGTGGGCGGCCCGGACGAGAAGACCCGGGGCGGAGGAGCTCGGCAGGCGGCGGCGGCGGTGACGGCGGCGATGCGCCGCGCCCCGCCGAGCCAGTCCCGCCGCGCTGGGTGAGGTGGCTCGGGGAGCGCGGCTGCGGCCATGGGCACCCTGGGCAAAGCGAGAGAAGCTCCACGGTGAGTAGGCGCGCCTGTTTCCTTTCTTGGGGCGGGGGACACGGCGCCCACGACCCCGGGGATACCTCGCCGGGTGGCTGGCACGGCTCCACCTCCTATGGGAAGCTGCGGGCCCGATGTGCGGAGGGCGGCGGCCTCCCGGGGTCTCGGGTTAGTCCAGGGCGACGGGCTGGAGGGACGGACGCGCCCGGGTCGCCCACCGCATCTCGCCCGACGGGCTGGGGAGGGAGCCCGGTTGTGCGGACGCGCGCCCTGAGTTGATCCGGCGAGACCCGGAATCGCGCTAAGCGACTGGACCCCGGGTCCTTCGGCGCTGGGCCCATGGGACTCCCACTCGTGGACTTTCCGCGCCCCGCGCACCTGCAGCGGCCCCGGCAGCGCCACCTGGCGGTGCGTCCAGCCCCGCGGATGTCTGGAAGGACAACTGCGTTTGCCGCCAGCGCGCAGGGGTCGGCGAGCCACGCAACCGTTTGGGGGGAAACCTACACTCCCCTCACCCACCGTGATCCTAGGGACATGTTTCAGGAAGGACTTGGGGTGACAGAAAATGACGGAAAAGTGACCGTGAGTCAAAAATCTGTTGGCAGGGTAAAGAGGCCCGGAGGGGCCGGGCAACTTTGAGTTTGTTCCCCAAAGGGCCAGAACCGGACAACTGCCTGAGCTCAGCATAGGGCCGGGCGAGCTGGGCTCTTCCCACCTCCATCCACGCAGACTCTGTTGCGCCTGACATGCCCCGTCCGGCAGGAAGCGTTACCCTGCTGGACCTCCTCACTAAAAGCTCTTGGCCCCTTGTGCCCTCCCCTGCCCTGCCCTTGAAGGTCCCGCGCTGTTCTCTGCATGGGATTGAGATGAGGGGGTCCGGAAAATTAAATTCAGCCTGTATTATGGGAGGAGGGAGAGGACAGGACTGAAAGAAATCCTCACTAGAAGCCGATAAAAGCCATCTTTCACTGCAAAGAAAACTGTGGGAGTTTCCCTTCGTTCTCTTTGTCCATTTCTCCCCTCACTCTCCTGGGCTGAATTTCATAAAAAGTTCAACCCGAAATTTTGACCTCCACTGAGGTACCTGAGGCTGGAGAGGATTGCACCTGAATCAGTTCAGAGTTTTGAAAATCTCCTTCAGCAAACTAGATAGGGCCTTAACCAGCTGTAGCCTCAGGGAACAACTTACAAGTTGTTTCTCTTCGGCTTTTTTTTTTTTTTTAAAGCTGGTGAGGAAACATTTGCCTACCATCCTTTAAAAAGACATAAGCATTTGCAGACTTAGGGGCTGTTGGTTCTATGGATTGGAAAAACACCCTTAGACCTGCCTAAAAGAAAGTGATTTATGAATTCTTATGTATAGCCATTTCACCAGAAAAGACAGAACAATTTGAAGGTCTGTCGCAAAGCAGCCAATCAAGAGACAGCACAACAAAATTGCCCAGTTTCCTAATTATGGTGCACATACTTCTCATCTTCCTGACCTCTCTGAATGCTGTCTGGGTTTTAGCAGTTTCTCTTCTCCCTGGTTTCTCCTGCCCAAGCCCTCTGAGTCTCAGCAGCCTCTCTGCCAACTGCATCTCTCACCTTCCTTTTACCTTCCTACTCTCTAAATACTCCCTTCGAGTCCATTTGTTTTGGGTAAATGTTACCAGCCCCTCCTAGTTCTGGTAAAAGCATCTACCTTTGAGAATCACCTCCTGGACCAAAGTGGTTTCCCCTTCAGGTGACACTGGGAAACATTACTCGGATTAGAGTCAGGGCAGTCTTCGGAGTCCTGAATGGTTGATGCTATCAACTGAGGGAGAAAATGGAATTTTCCTTGGATTGGCCAGTCGGGAGACAGAGGTGGACACCCACCTCCCAGTCCTAGTGGGAAGAGCTGCATATGGAGACAGCCTCATTGCTGTGGCCTCATCTCTCCAAGCTTAAGAGAATGTGGAAGGCGTATGAGAAAAAAAAAAGACTTCTAACCAGAAGGACTTTCTTTTCATCTTTCCAACTCTGCCTCAGGAGGAGGTCTTAAAGGTGAACAGACAGCAGCTAAGGCTGAAAGCTGACTGATCCCAACAGTGGATAACCAGTGCCAGGTTTAGGATCGTCACTGCTTCTGCAGTGGGAAGAGAGCATGACATGGGCAGAGGAGGCCTGGCTTCCACCTGGCTCAGCACTGGTGCCCCATCCCACTGTCTTTCCAAGCCTGGACTTCCACAGGCCTGGTTGAAGGGCTGGGAGAATGACCTCGGAGGGGCTATCCAGCTTTTTGCTAATTCTGAAATATTGAAAGATGCACAGTTCCAGGCACAGTAAATATTTATTAAACAGAACCAGAGAGGTGCCACGTACAAGTCCCAGATCTAGTACATATGAGTTATACAGCCTTGTCTATGTCACTTAGCCTCTTTTAGACTCAGTTTCAAATCGTGAAATGGAGATAACATCTTGGCTGTAAGCTTTAAAGACTATGTAAATCTCCATCACAGAGCCTGCTGTCATCAGAGGTACTAGTTCCGGCGGCCATTACCGTTTCCTTTCATTTTCAGATACTGATCTGATCTTGGGGCCATCTCAGGGCCTGGGTGAAAATCAGTAGTGGCCAGAAACTTGATCAAGTCCTATAATACCAATTTGATCTTTCAGAAATCACTGCCTTGAGCTAGCAGATCCTAAGAGCCAGTTTCTGATTGGACTTCACTGAGCCCATCCTAGGTCAGAACAGGTGGCAGCAGCCAATGCCAGACCAGCATTCTGAAGCTACTTTGAAAAGGAATTCGAAGGGCCTGGTGTTCCCTCCACAAGTCTGGCTGTGCAGTAAGTGGTCCCATTGTCTTTTAACAGGGTGGTTTCACCAAACCCACATGTACGTCAATATTTTATTTTGATCCAAGAACTTCTTCAGCCCCTTCTGGGTGACATTACATCTTGTCAGTTACAGCTTTCCCCAACATTCCACCTGGAACTGGTTCTCCCTCCTCTGAGAACATCACACTTCTTGCCCTTGACATTCACAGGCCAGTTATTTAAGATTTGCAGAGTTATCTTTTCTTGGTCTGGTTCTCATTCTCCAGCTAGATTTTTGTATTAAGGAACTTGCAGATGACCTTCATACTACAACAATAACATGTAATGAGTGTGTTTTATAGTTTGCAGAGTACCTTCACAGACTGTCTCACGGGTCCGCTCTGGTCTGGCACACATGTGTTACTCCTAGAATGAGTACTTATTGATTAATTGATGCCATCATATGTTTATCAAATATGTGTAATTAAAGTTATGGATCTGAGGTGCATTTCTTTGGTAATAAACATGATAGGCAGAGGCACAGTAAGAAGGGGAGAATATGCTCAAAGGAGTTACCGGCAACAATACCCATCGCTCGTAAACCTACAGAGATGATAGATATGTCTCTGTGTATGTTATGTTTATTTTTTTTAATGGAAGAAAAAATAAAATGCTCAGTTAACCTACTGATATTTTGCAACAACTTGACTTTTACTCTTGAGGTCATGACCAAAGATAAAGCTAAGTGAAAGTGGGTGAAGCTGACCTATTGGGCTACTAAGCCATTTCCAGATTCAGACTTGTCCTTTTGCATTCACATCTAGAATAAAGCTCTCATAATCAGTAAGGACTTGATAGAATGAGGTTTAATGATAAAAATGACTCAATGACCATCAATAATGAAAAACAGAATCTTAGAACCCACCAAGATTTATTATCTAAACACCACCTCCATAACCCTCAGGTCCTCAATGTTTGTCTTCTCCTCCCCACATCCTTAAACATGTTTTTGAGGCCACCTGACTTGAGACAATAACTCTGGTATTGCTCAAGATGGATGAATTTAGCTGAAGAGGGGACCAAACTGAAACAATTCTTAAGACCCAAGTCAATGGTCTCTGGGCTAAAATAAAAAATTTATTGCTCGGAGCTAAAACCTGCCAGGATGGTCTTGCGTCTGCCTCTCCCCTTCAAGAACTGGAGAAAGCAGGCCAAAGCAACCCGTCTCAGGCTGAAGAGCCCTGCTTGCAACCCTGAAATCTCACCTTGCTATTTACTTGAGAGATATCCCTTTAACAGCCAACCAGTCCACTTGGTGCCTTTACCAAGTAGGAGGGGTATGTCTTATCAGCCCAGCTCCTGGGATTAATTGTTTTATCTCCTTTTCTGCCCTGTCTGCCTACAGAGTGCAGAGCTGTCAGTGTGGTCTGTCCCCTGGCTGCTCTGATCTCATTCCCTGACTCTTCTCTTTCCCTAGGAAACCAACTCATGGCTGCAGAGCAGTCCCTAAAGCGAGACTAGAGGCGAAGCCCGCCAGCAGCCCCCTCCCCTGCCATCCCGGCCTGGCCCAGATCACCCAGTTTCGAATGATGGTGCCTCTGGGACATTTCGCCAAAGGAGCCAGCCTGGACGATCTCATCGACAGCTGTGTTCAATCTTTTGGTAAGTTGGCGAACTGCCCACATGCATAAATGGGGCTCTTTTACTTTGTTCTTCCTTAAAAAGTGCTTTATAGAATAGCAACCTACATTGCATTTGGGGTTTAAAAATAGCTTTCGAGCCTTTGAAATGTTGGAGACAGTGTGGAGTGCCTATGGCACATGACTGTGTGGGTGTAATAGGTCGTGATGAGAGGTGCGATTTAAAGCGAGAAAAGTTACTGAGGAGAGTTTGTGTTTCCAATTTTCTCAGGATGGAGGTTTTTCTCGTGATGAAAAAATATCATAAAATGCAGTGATGCATCTGGCGCTTTTCTGTTCTTGTGTTCTTGGGGCACACAGAGACTAGCAAACGCTGTTACCAGACAGCAGTTTGGATCATTGGATGGCAAAGTCTGAATAATTCCCCTCACAATCTCGAGGGGTGATTGTGGTGGAGTAGGGCAGGACTGAGCAAGGCCAAACTGCCTGGCCTGGGAGATGGTGCCAAATGAGCGGCGTGATCGAAGACTGCGGATCTGTGAAAGGAGCAGCCAGACGTGTTGGCAGGGAGTGATCTAGATGCCGCACTCTGTCATCACCCAACACACCATGAGGGGCGAGCAGCTTAGCACAGCTGACAAGGGTTTTCGGCAAAGATGCCCTATTTAAAAAAAAAAAAAAATTGTGGGCGCGCTCTTTTGATTGTTATATGTGATATGGTGATGGAAAAGTACTAAACATTTGTTCCCCTCCCTGAAAAAGGAATGATGGAGAATTCATCGAGTTCTGTTGTCACTGGTACCCACTCTGCTCCTTTGGGACCTCTCTGTCTCCCACTGGGAAGCTGATGAGCTTGTGTGGCTCAGCTCAGAAGCCCCAGACCACCCACCCTGGCAGCTTCCAGGTGCCTTGGAAGACTTGATCAGATTCCAGGTGCTTGATAGGATCCCAGGTAGCATGACTGTGGGATTGTTAGAACTCAGAATGAGGGATTTATTCACTGGCTGGACCTGTGTTCCCTTGTGGCTCAGCTGGTAAAGAATCCACCTGCAATGCGGGACACCTGGGTTCGATCCCTGGGTTGGGAAGATCCCCTGGAGGAGGAAAAGGCTACCCCCTCCAGTATTCTGGCCTGGAGAATTCCATGGACTGTATAGTCCATTGGGTCACAAAGAGTCAGACATGACTCAGCGACTTTCATTGGATCTGTGTGGTGCTTGGTCAGACCTTATTTGTAGACTTAGGAAAACTGGACATTTTGGGGATTCTCCTTTAATCGGATTTAGCAAAGCATTGAATAGTCTCCATGATTCCAACATTGATTTAAAGTAGTGGTTCTCAAATTCCTGTGAAATCTTGTGGTGGTTTCTGTGGTAACCCAGATTGCTGGGCCCCACCCCCAGACTGGCTGTTCTCAAAGGTCCAAGGGGGGCCCAAAAATCTACTGTTCTGTCAGTTTCCCAGGTGATGCTGCTGCAGTTGATCCAAGAACCTCACTTCGAGAATCACTGCTTTTTTGTTTTAGATTTTTTAACTTGGAAAAGAATGAGCATTTTTTTTTTTTTTTACTAATTCAGCATTAAATTTTAATTGAATTGTTATTGATTTATACTTTAGTCTTTCAGCTAAGAATGAATTCAGGAACAAAATAAATGGTTTTCTATTTAACCTCTTTGGAAAATAACCATACAAGGAGATAAACTAGAAGCCAGGGGGATGGGGGGAAGCATGGCGGTGATGAGCCGTTGTTCATCAGGCACTTGACTTTCACCTGGTTCCCAGCTCATACGCTGCAAAGCTTCTCACACAGTCATGGTCGTCTTATTTATCGGTCTTTGGCAGGGCACTGTGACTATTTCATGAATAAGCATTTTGATCCTCTTTCCATTTCCCTGTTGAGGAAACAGGACCCAACAATCCTGCCATCTTTCTTCCTCCGGTGCCAGTCATGCAAGTTGCCCTCCGGGTTCAGGGCTGTTTTTCTAACCTTCAAATCGTCCAGCCATCAACCTGAAAAATACAGGAGGGATTCTGAACCCCTGCAGAATAAGCAAGCCTAACCCACTCCCCTCAATGAATGAATCCTAAGAGGGCTAAAGATACTTTATTTCCTGGATTATATTGACTGAAAAAATACCTTAAAATCCCAAAGGTATAAAAATCCCATTGAGTCTAATGGTCTTTTAACCATTATCATGAAGCATAGATAGTCCCTAATTAAGCCCCTAATTGCACCTGACTGGCTGTTCCATGAGGAGAATTACAGTGACCGAACCCCTCTTCAATTATTCAAGCTTAGAATTACTGAGAAATGCACTATTTAGTGGGGGAAACATGCAAAAGACAGGGCAGTGATAAGCTGAGGCATGCCGGAAGAATAAATTCGTTAAACCATGAAGACTTGGAGTAAGTTCACTCTGGGGTTGAGGACGCATATTGGGGAGAGCAGCCACTCTGTTCAAATCTCTGAGCAGGACTGTGAGAATGCTGCGGGAGGCAGCAAGGTGCCATCTCAAGGCAAGGCTTTGCACGTGATGTCCTGAAGGGCTTCCTGCCACAGAATTTACATGAAACAGACAGAAAAGAAAAGACACCCTATGTCTGGAGGGAATGGGAGCCAGCACTTTCATCTGTGATTTTGACTCTGGTTATCAGTTGAGTTGTCCAGTGGAGGAGGGGTGTGGAGCTGGAGGGGGTGGGGCTGGGGATTCAAGCACGACAGTGACAGGCAGCCAGCCGTGTCACTTCTGCCTTTGTGGGTCTCCTCGGAGATGATCAGAGAATAGTAATGAGCGAGGTTAATTTAAAAAAATTTTTTTGAGACATCTTACTGGTTATTTTCTCTGATTAGTGTAGAAGAGTTTTGCTTTAGAATAAAACAGCCTGGCTTAGTTTTTCTTCGTGAGTTTAAAAGTCTTCTCATTTGAATACCCATGAAAAGAGGGAAATAGCATTGTTGAAATGTGGGGAAACTTTTTTTTTTTTTTGTAATCTCTCCCTTTAGACTCAGGTTTCAGCCATTCCTCCCACCAACTTGGAAAAAAAGGTGGAGGGAAAAAAACTCTTTTGAACATAAAGACTGATTAGTTAATTTATTAGTTAATTTATTTTTTACTACTTTCTCAACCTCACCTTGGTGTTGCTGCTGCTGCTAAGTCACTTCAGTCGTGTCCGACTCTGTGCAACCCAATGGATGGCAGCCCACCAGTCTCCCCCATCCCTGGGATTCTCCAGGCAAGAATACTGGAGTGGGTAGCCATTTCCTTCTCCAGTGCATGAAAGTGAAAGTGAAGTTGCTCAGTCATGTCTGACTCTTAGCGACCCCATGGACTGCAGCCCACCAGGCTCCTCTGTCCATGGGATTTTCCAGGCAAGAGTACTGGCGTGGGGTGCCATTGCCTTCTCCGCACCTTGGTGTAGATGTTTTGAATTGGCTATAGCTTTGCAGTCCAATATGGTAGCCACTACCCACATGTGACTATGTAGACATTTTAATTAAAATTAAATCAAATGTAAAATTCAGTTCCTAAGCCTCAGCAGCCATATTTCAAATGCTCAAGAGTCATGAGTGGCACCTGCTACTGGACAGAGTAAATAGAAAATATTTCTTTCTTTGCAGAAAGTCTGTTCAATGGTGCCAGCCTGGGTGGACGGTTGACTCAAAGGGGAAAAGCAGTGTGGGATTTACATTCTTCTAGCAGCTCCAGCTACTAGACTCTAAGGCATCCTGGGCATTTGGCAGTCTATACAGATAGCTTCCCCTTTAGTATTATTAACCAATAATTACCTCCCACACTGTTCTCAGAGGAAGGACTTATTACAAGGCCTTTGAGGGTGGATGACCAGCACGTGCAAATTAAGGGTACTCTTGAAGGTACTAGTAAGCCTCCCAGTGTCACACACAAGGTTACAGATCTGTGATTAGAAATTCAGAGCCTTGAGTCATCGTGTGTTGCTTTCACCATGAAACAACCCACTCCCACCTTCTGTTTTAAGCAGAGGTCATGCTTTTACATCCTCACCATATTATTGCTGGTGAATCCACTCTTCCACTGAGCATAATGAGGCAGATCATCACAACCTGGTACGTTTATGTCAAATGTATGTGAATCACACCATCTGTTTCAGAACTAGGAAAGACCTGTGAGATCATCTGAGCTCTTCATAATGTTTTCACTTTGTAAGAGGGCTGCCAGCTTTGAGAGCCAAATGGAAGGTTTCAGCTATCCCAATTCTGCCCCGCTCTGAACGTAAGACAACTGTGACAGCATCAGAAAGAAAACTCCAGGCACGTCCCAGTAAGGGACCCTCAGCAAGCAGTCCTCCTGCTCCCCGGTGGGGCATGGGAGGAACCTCAGCGTCTTTGTCTTACATTGAGAGAGGAAACACAGTGGTATCTTATTTAGTGTGTGTGTGTGTGTGTGTGTTTGAAGGCTATATGTATTGATTTTCTTTTAAACTAAAAACAACTATGAAATAGGTCTGGTATTACTATCTCCATGGACAAACAAGAAAATAAATAAAACCTATGAGAATTAAAACAACTTCCTTCATGTCTCCCCTCCCAGAAGCCTCTTGCAACCTGAGCTGGGCCATGCTTGGGTTCTCCTCCTAGGGCAGGCCACCCCTTACTCAGGGGAGCCCTTCAGGCTACACAGAACACATCTGCTCTCTGCGCCCACAATCTGCAGGCTTGGTGTCCCCCGGATTAGAAATTAAATTCCATTCAATGCAGGAAATAGTTAGTGAGCCCTATCTGTATACCAGGTATCTGCCTGAAATTCTCTCTCAAATAAATTCTGAGTTAATTAAAATTAGTGTATGCATTGTGTCTCCCAAAGAAGAAAACCCCAAGACTGGTAGGTTTATTTCCCATACCACTAACAGGTACATTTCCTGCAGTTGGTTGTTAAAAGCATTTTATAGACCTCAGCTAATTAAAGATAAAGCACTACATCTGTTTTTAAAGTTAGAACCAAAAAAGCACACACACTCCTGTTGGGACTACAGTTCCCTCCATGGCAGAGGCAAGATTCAGGGTTCCTCTGCATTCTGCGGCTTTAGTCTATACCAAAGCCAGGTGTCCAGAGGCAACAGAGGCACAAGGCCAGAAGCCAAGGGCCATGACCCTGAAAGGCACTCAGACCCAAGAACCAGCAACTCCAAGGCACGAAACCAAGTGTAGGGTCAGGAAGGCTGGCCGTCATGAGCACAGGCCCTTTGTGAAGACCACAGCGGTACCAGGAGCCTCCTCAGTGGCAGTCCCATCTCTGGGAGTCATAGCTGCAAGATTTCACTGTAGAGGATGGTCCTAAGGCACCCATGTCCTGAAGCTTCTCGGCATTAGAGCAGCTCCCAGGTATGACCATTCTTAGCCCCCTGGAGTGAACTCGTATTGTGTGATGGGGATGCTGTGTACTCCAAGGAGCCTCTTTGCTGCATTTTGCCAGGCTGGCATGTCTGCCCTCTCCTGGGTGTGAGACACAGTGACTGCCAGGCCTGAGAAAGGAGGAGATGGGAAGTCCCCTCCACTCACATCTGTGCTCTGTTGTGCGATGGTGTTTAGAGCAGACCTCCATCTGCAGCAGAGAACAGAGGTGGTCCTTACAGTGTACACGCATAAGGTTGACAGTGTTCAGGAAGGCGGAGCATTTTAGTTCAGAAACTCCAGTCAGAGAAGTGAGATTACTGAGAGAAAATAAGAGACGGTAGACAGGAGACTGATGGTGGTTGGATACCTATTTAACTGCCTGTTCAGCAGGGCGCTGGACCCTTACCTGAACTGGTCTCATCCATGTTCACAACAACCCTGTGAGGTGGATATTATTTTTGCTTCTTTAATTAACAGACATTTGAAGCTCAGGAACGTTATTAACCTGTGGAAAGTGGCCTCCCTCATGAGTGGGAGAGCTACTGAGGTCTGGACTCTGGTCTCAGATTCCTATGCTCTCCACTCTACCGGAGGTTCTCCAACTTTAACAGGAATAGTCATCGTTGTGGGGTGTGTTCAGCATTCAGATGCCTGGGGGTCAACTCCAGGATTTTTCATTAAGCCTGCAGTCACTGTGGCTTTGAGGAGGTGACCCACAAACTGATTTTGAGAAATACCATCCTACAGCACACATACCTGCTTCTTGGACATATCAGAGCATTTTCTCAGGCTTTCCAAAGAAATGTGGAAAGCTTGCAGCATACAAATCCTCTGAAAAACGAGAGAGCAAATAGCTTTTCAGCCCTGTGAACCGTACAGTCCTGAGATGAAGCCAGCCTCCTGGGCATGTCTGAAGCAGTCCGTCCAGATCTAACAAGAGAAAGGCCCCTGCCCCTGAGCAGGTGTGTAACACTGTGCCCACTTCCGTCAGATTTACCTGCATTTCTATCCCTTCTCAGCTGTAGGAACTCTCTTGAAAACTCCCACCTGTCAGTCTTTTGGCCATGGAATAAACAGAAATGGGTGTCTGCCATTACTGTAGTTTGGTTCCTGGCCCGTGAAGGCAGCATTCCCAACCTGCATTTCCACCTGTAAGCCACACAGTTCACTGTGGTGCTGGAGGGCCTGTTCCCCACAGGTCAAGACTTGGAAGTAGTGGCTTGGCTGGGGGAGCTGGAGCAGTGCTGCTTTTCCAGCAGGCTTTTTAAGGCCCTCTGTTGACATGAAGGTTATTAAATTCATGATGGAAACACGTTAGGAAGTAATGTGAAAGCAAAAGCAGTGTGTTCAGGGGACTTCCCGATAGTCCAATGGTTAAGACTGTGCTTCCAATGTAGGGGGCTCGGGTTTGGATCCGGGGTCAGGGAACTAAGATGCTACATGCCACACAATATGGCCAAAAAAAAAAAAAAAGCAATATGTTATGTTCAGTTGTTGGCTGAACCAGCAGTGATGGACAGTGAGACCACCGGGGAAGGTCATCTGAAGTGCAGGCCTCATCTCTGGCCCAGCTCCTGAGGGTAGGACCTGCCTGTTTCTTCCTGGAGTGGTTACGGCTGCTGGACTTAGTGTCTTGGTCTGCAGATAGTTTGAGCTGCCAGCTGGATGTTGTTGTCCTAAAGTGGTTAGGAGGAAGACAGCAGGGAAAGAGCGAGAGTGGAAGCAGGTGAGCCTCACACAGTCTCTGCAGATACACGGGGCACCACACTCGATTGGATGCTGCCACAATCTTGAAAGCCTTACTCTGCAAGAGCAGGTTGTTACCTCTTCAGGAGTTTGACCAGCCAGTTGCTAAACACAACCATCAATAAAAATTAAATTATATAAACTTACAATTATATTAAAAATAAACCCTCAAAACTCATCATTTCCTAATATGTCATCACATTTTACTGTCATCCATTATCTTGAGATGATGCTCACTGTGTCTGTATGGTACGAATGCTGTATGCTGTATGTGTGCTGTGCTGTTACTCAGTCACGTCTGACTCTACAACCCACGTACTGTAGCCTGCCAGGCTCCTCAGTTCATGGAGTCCGCCAAGCAGGAATACTGGCGTGGGTAGCCGTTCCCTTCTCCAGGGGATCTTCCCAACCCAGGGATCAAACCCAGGTCTCTTGCGTTGCAGGCAGATTCTTTACTGTCTGAGCCATCAGGGAAGCCCATGAATGCTTTGTAGCAGTATGATATTCATGAATAGCACATACATGTCATACATGTATTAATACATATAGTGGGTAGACACGCCTGTGTCTCTTCCCAGCTCCATGGTCATGAAGTCATGCCAGGAGCTTGATGTTGCCTGCTTTGGGAGTATTTACACCAAGGAAATGGGCCAACACTACTAATCAGGGCTTCTTCTCAACCCACCCCTGAAGAGAACATTGTTAAACATTTACTAGCACTTTCCCCCAGCTACAGAAGATGCTTACATGGCAAAGGGCCAAGGTAGGAAGCTGAAAACTGGAAATCTTACTTTGTGTTACCTGGTTAGGAGAACTATTATTTGCCTTTGTTTTACTTCTTTCTTTCATCTAAGTATCTTATAAAACAACTCTCCATGTGTTCTTCAAAGAAAAGGAACAATATACCTTAGAGATAAAGAGTTATGTATCAGTGAAGTTGAGAAATTTTCTTAAAGAAGTGACAGTTCTGTGGTCACGAGAGAGGAAGGGGACTGGGGGTTGAGGTGCAGGGGGTCAGTTGTATGGTTCAGTTCAGTTCAGCTCAGTCCTGTCCAACTCTTTGCGACCTCATAAATCACAGCACGCCAGACCTCCCTGTCCATCACCAACTCCCGGAGTTTACCCGAACTCATGTCCATTGAGTTGGTGATGCCATCCAGCCATCTCATCCTCTGCCATCCCCTTCTCCTCCTGCCCCCAATCCCTCCCAGCATCAGGGTCTTTTCCAATGAGTTACTTTGCATGAGGTGGCCAAAGTATTGGAGTTTCAGCCTCAGCATCAGTCCTTCCAATGAACACCCAGGACTGATCTCCTTTAGGATGGACTGGTTGGATCTCCTTGCAGTCCCAGGGACTCTCAAGAGTCTTCTCCAACACCACAGTTCAAAAGCATCAATTCTTCGGTACTCAGCTTTCTTCACAGTCCAACTCTGACATCCATACGTGACCGCTGGAAAAACCATAGCCTTGACTAGAAGGACATTATGGTAACAGGCAGTAAATGGACTTCTGGGGGTGGTCACTGTGTAGTGTATACAAACACTGAATTACAGTGTGTATACCTGAAACCTATATAACATTAAAAAGGTGTCACAGTGGAACTTTAATACTGAGAGATTCTCATTCTAGAGTCAAAGTTATCACTCTGTGTTTTTGTTCTCAATTTGCCTCCTCTAAAAATTCTCTGTGATTAAATTTTCCCTTATTTCTGGTCAGCTAAACCTCAGTTCTGTGACTCTGTTCTTCATGTGTTTGTATATTATACACTGTCACTCTGTTTCTGATTCCATCTGTTTAATCATTTGCCTTCGTATCTCTCCATGTGGTAACAGGCACTATAGATACATAAAAGCAAGCTTTTGTTGAATGTGTTTTCATAAGTTTACTGCTTACTATATTTCTAATTTTGTGAACTGTTTATATCCTTGGCCTATTTATCATTTGCTTAATGATTTTCTTATTAGAGGTTTGCAAAAGCTTTTTATTTTATTTTATTTTGTAAGCCTGTTAACTGCTTGATGGGTATTTGTTACTGGCATTTGTTTTCCTCACTCCTTTCCATTTTTATGTTGGTTTTGGGGTATTAATGAAGTGAAATTTTACATTTTTATGTAAATTGTTGATGTTTTCTTTTATCTGTTATCTTTTCCTGTATTATTAACTCTAAACTTGAAAAAACAAAAAGTCCCTGTTCTAAAGATTTGGTGACTATTCCATTGTCGTTTTTGTTATTTGTTCATTTATTTGGCTGCTGTGGCCTTGGTTGCGGCGTGCGGGATCCTCCGTTTGTTGCGGCGTGCGGTCTCTCTGGATTGGCTGCTGTGGCCTTGGTTGCGGCGTGCGGGATCCTCCGTTTGTTGCGGCGTGCAGTCTCTCTGGATTGGCTGCTGTGGCCTTGGTTGCGGCGTTGCGGGATCCTCCTTTTGTTGCGGCGTGCGGTCTCTCTGGATGTGGCGCAAGGGCTTAGTAGTTGGGGCGCACGGGCTTAGTTGCTCTGCATCATGTGGGACCTTAGTTCCCCTCCTGGGGTTGAAAGCCTGTCCCCTGCCTTGCAAGCAGGTTCTTAACCACTGGACCACCAAGGAAGTCCCTCCATTGTCATTTTAACCAAAGTTTTATTAAATCCATTGTATGATGAGGGCTTTCTGGTGGGTCAGAGGGTAAAGTGTCTGCCTCCAATGAGGGAGACCCAGGTTCAATCTCTGGGTCGGGAAGATCCCCTGGAGAAGGAAATGGCAATCCGCTCCAGTATTCTTGCCTGGAGAATCCCATGGACGGAGGAGCCTGGTAGGCTACAGTCCACAGGGTTGCAAAGAGTTGGACACAACTGAGCGATTTCACTTCACTTCACTTTTTATGATATAATTTCATATTTCTCTGTTGTGGATGTTTGGTAAAAGTTTGTTGATGGTTTTCAGTGAAACAATAAGAAACTCTGAGTTTTGTTTTTGAGGTTGGCATTGGCTTTAAGTCCAGAGCACTTAGACTTGTCATTTTGTAACTCAGAGCCTCAGTTTCCCCTGTTGTCATATTCCTGAAACGATTTCTGAGACTGAAAATGCCATAATCAGGTTTCAATTATGATGTTGAATGTGAACTTGAAAGTCCTTTGGGAACTTGTATATTTTTAAAGAAAGTACTTCTGATTATTAGAAGAGTCCAGTATCCTTGGGGTGAGGAATTAGAAGGCCAACCAGATTTAAATCCATTTTTCTCTAAATTATTAATTAGACTGAATCTGTGTTGTACTTGCACAGGCACTTTTATTGTGGTAAAGTGTACATAACATAAAATTTGCCACTGTATAAGGTCTTGTATTTACAAAGATCTGACTAACTCAACTCACATACTTCCATTTTTCTAGCTTTTTTGAGAAATATACATACATCACTGTGTAAGGTTAAGGTGTACAGCATGATGGCTTGATTGATATATACTGTGAAATGATTACCACAGTAAGTTTAGCTAACATCTATTTTCTTGTATTTACAAAGATCTAATTGTAACTCAGTTCTCAGGTCTTACTTTTAAAATTTTAATAGCTTTTTAAATTGCATTCACTATAGAAAGCTTACAAAAAACAGACTTGCAAAAAGAAGAAAATTGCATTCACCCATTCTACCACCAAAAGCAAGATAAACACTATTGACACAGTTGGGTGTGTCTTCCTAGATTCTATTCTATGCATATTTATGTTCTGCAATCATATAACTTTTTCTGGTAGGTTGACTATAATTAACTCTTGGCTTTTCATAATCTACATTGTAAACAATTATCTTAAAATCAATATTTATAAAGAGGTGTACTAGCATACAGAGTTGCTACTCCATCCTAAAATTGATTTTAAAAAATAATTCTGGCATAATCTCTTCATGTATGAGACATAAAAGTGAAGGTTGCTTGGCAACTAAAATGATTCTAATGAGGAATTAAAGACATTGCAAGAAAAGAAGAGTAGTTACTCATTCCTTTTCAATGCTAAATGCTAATTAAGTTATGATAACTATGACTGATTATACTTATAATAAATGAAGGAAACAAATGCTCCCATTAACTTAAAAGTCTTGAGGTGAGTGAGCTTTTTTCCCTCTTATGAATAGGAAAAGTCAGATCGCTTTTGCTGAAGGGAAGCTTTCCTTTCAGAAACCAGGAAAAGTCTTTGGGCCTTGTTAACTTTCTGACTTTTAAGAAATAACAACTGGGAAAGATACCTAGTAGAAACTCAAAGATGCTACAATTTGGTACATCTGTGAATCTTCTGGGGAGTAGAAGAGATGGTTGGCAGTGGTGTGGGGGAGGCCATGTTGTCGGCTTTGGCTTTTCCAGAGAGTGGTCCAGGGCCCTAGGGAAACTGCTGAGGTTCTTATCAAAAGCCTTCAGGCAGAAGATGCTACCAGGATGGAGCTTCCACTGTAGAGACAACAGTGGTTAATTGACATGAACAAAGAGAATGGGGACCGGAGGCACTGCTCTTCAGGGGGAAGAGGAAGCAGAGATTGGCAGAGTGAAGGTGAGAGTGGAATAGCCAGAGCAGTAAGGCAGCCAGGGCTGAAATCACTTGGGAATTTCTTGGGTGAAGGAGCAAAGGTCACTATGTCTGGCTTCCCTGCACTGATGTCTCTTAACCTCTGTCCTCCAGGACTTGTTTTTGTAATCTTGTGAACAACCCCATTTTAAGGGGGGGTTCACGACATTTAAGAAGCCAGGAAATGTCCCAGCATTATGATTTATGAGTCTATCTTGTTAGAACGTAGTTACAGCCTGCAGAGCATCCTTAAATCTGATGAGCAGTTAATTATTTTGGTTAATTCCTCATTCACTTATTTAATGCCAGATGCATAGAGATGTTTTCATGCTTCCTTCCCTCATTCTCCCTAGCTCACTAGCATCCTGGGCTCCATATTTACCCCATCCAAATCTGCTTTGGTGGATTCCTCATTGACCCCCACTCCTCGGTGTCAGGCCACAGTGAGTCACTCTAGCTTCTAATTGTTGCTTCCCAGAAGAGAGCTGTAGCTCCCACATTCCTGGCTGCTGGACTTTGTCCTCTGCTATTGCCAAGGATGAGCCAAGTGCTTGGTGACTGGAGTTCACCTGACTGGTACTGCTTTAAATAAACCTGGAAGGACCCCCTCCCTGCAATTACTGTGCCCATGACTCCCCCAGCCTCTCTGTCCCCATGATCCAGAGTCGTTACCTGGCCAGCAAGCACCAAGTCTGCCTGAGATAGACTTAGCTTCAGTGAACTGAGAAAGTGTACCCTGAAACTTGTAAGAAAGACAGAGGAGGATTCTCTGGACTAAAAGAGATTTAAGGATATGTCAACCATCATAATCTGTGAACCATTTTTCTAAATATATACACACATATATTCATAATTATTTTATAATTATATGTACTTGTAAATTTATATGCTAGTGACTGGATGTTTGATGATAGTAAGTAATTACTATTGATTTTATTTTAGGCAGGTTGATTCATTGTTGTTTTTTTTTCTTAGAAGTTCTTTTTTAAAATACATACTGAAATAGTTACTAATGACATATCGTGTTTGGGATTTGCTTTTGAAAAACACGAGAGGGAGACGTGAGTCGGGGTATAGAGTCGGGGCCATGTACTGATCGTTGAAGCTGGGTAAGTCCATAGAGGTCCCTTACGTTGTTTTTGCCTACTGTGATATATGCCTATAATTTTCCATATTGACATCTTAAAGAGAAAAGTATTCTCAGAGCTAAGAAAAACAGATGATTAAGTTCCAGAAAATTCAAAGGAATCTAGTCTAATTTCTTGGGTGATGAATTAGAGTGCTATGTCTGTCTTAAAGAAGGAAAAGAAGAGAGTCCAGAATAAGATACTTTGGTTACACAGGCTTCCCTGGTGGCTCAGAGTAAAGAATCCACCTGCCAGTATAGGAGACATGGGTTCTATCACTGGGTTGGAAAGATTCCCTGGAGAAGGAAATGGCAACCCACTCAACTATTACTGCCTGGGAAATCCCATGGACAGAGGAGCCTGGTGGGCTACAGTTCATGGGATCCCAAAGAGTCAGACACAACTTTGTGACTAAACAACAACAATTTTGGTTACATAGCACTGAAATACTTATTCATGTCCTGCACGTGATGTCCTACACTCAGCCCATTCCCTGTTCAACACTGAGATGCTGATTTCCTAGTATCCAGAAAGACCAAAAACAGAACTGCAAACTTTAATCTTCAATCGTACTGTCAGAGGCAGGACTTGGACTTAAGTGACTGAGAGAATGTATTATTTTCCTCCCCACCCCACAGCACCCCACCACACACACACACACACACACACACACCCAGCTTTAATCACGGGAATGCCATGGTCATGGTAGAACTTGATCCCAAGAAGGCAGTGAACAGATTACAGAAGAGGCCACGTGAGGCCACACTACATCGTGGTCTTTGGAATCCATTCCTAACTCTTCTATTTACCAATTGTGGGCCTTAGGCAACTTATTTTACTGCAGTTTTCTCATCTGCAAAACAGATAATAATGGTGAAGGCTTTTAAAGGTCATTTTTGTTTAGGTGAAGATCAAATGTCTTAGCTTGGTTTTCTCAAAAGCAGATCCTGAGACAAGAGTTTGAATACAAATAGTTTACTTCAAAGATAATTCCAGGAAAAAACTGGGAAGGCAGTTTATGAAGGGTGCATTGTCAAGTGGGTTATTACTCTGGAGTCAGGGTAGGAGGTTTCAGAACTATCTTACTTAAGGCAAAGGAACAGGGGTACTTACATGGTTAAGCACTGCTTCTAAGGGATGTTAGTTCTCCACCATGTCTGGGCTGCCTTGCACACAGGTGAGGATGGAAGGGGCCTCCCAAGGAAGCCCTCAGGCAGGTGGAAGTTGGGTGGGCATATACTATAATGGGAAGGCCTAAGAGTATATGGGTGAGGCTCTGATGGCTCTGCTGCAGTCAAAACTAAATGCTCAGTAAATGTTGGATGGGCAAATACAGGCTGCGTATAGATCCAGATAGATTCAGAGCTGGTTAGTAATTAAAATCGAAGTGTGTACATACAAACATGGTTATGGACGGATGTCATTCTGCAGATCTAAACACTTATGAGCGGCTCTGGACATTTCATCAACTTTAAACACAATCAGTGGTTTTGTTAGACACACTGATGGAAATACTATGGATTAGATGGATTTATGGATTAAATAAAAAGCAAAGTTCAGGAAGATCAATAAGGAAGAACAAAGAATTTGGACGACACTTCAGTAAGAATAAATGTCTTGCACTTACATTTAGTAATATTGCTTTGTATATATTCTGGATGGAAAAAAACAGATTGTCATCTTATGAAAAATATCAAAGGATTTTAGTAGATTATTAATTCAGTATGAGCCAGTAATGCCATGTGACTTCTCAAAAAGTTAACATAATCTGAAATTGCATTAATAGAAATAGACTTTTCTGGTTAAGGGACTAATACCCTGATTGAATTATGAGTTCTAGTCCTAATGCTCACACATAGGAACATTTTTGCCCTTAGCAAGTTTCTTAACATTTCTGAGACTCAGTTTCTATTAACATGAAATTTAATACATAACCTCTGTTTTGTTGTGAAGTGCATATCTTAAGTAGAAAGAAATCATTTATGTAAAATATTATCAGAAACTGTTAGTAGACAGGGCCCCCCTGGTGGCTCAGATGGTAAATAATGTGCCCACAATGCACGAGACCTGGGTTCGATCCCTGGGTTGGGAAGATCCCCTGGGGAAGGGAATCTTCAGTACTCTTGCCTGGAGAATTCCATGGACAGAGGAGCTGGGTGGTCTACAGCCCACGGAGTTGGAAAGAGTCCAACATGACTGAGCAATTAACACTGTTGTTATAGTAGATAATCAAAAATAGTAGATAAGCAAAATGTTGGGGTTAGGGTTTAGGGTTAGTTTATAGACTCGAATGTTAGTGTGCATCTTCCTAGATTAATAATGCAGACTATCAAAGGATCCATAATCGCATCATGGAGATACAAGATGGAGATATCTGGTCAAAATGGCTGGGTCAGAAAAACTTACAGATGTTGTCATAGTAGACACATCCAAGTATGAACATGTAAGTGTGAACCTAGCAGGCAGGGCTATAATTTTACATTGTACATGAATATGAGCTATATTAATAGGTATTTAGTCAATAAGACCCAAAAAAGTGATTTTCTCATTTTTTTCAAAATATTAGGGCAGTGATAAATCCAATATGAACTCTTATGGAATTTATTGAAGGAATACAGGTATTTGATGTAACTGAAGAACAGGAGTAGAGGATACCTGTAGGCCTTGGAAACCTCTAGAATTAGGGACTAGAACACTATCATGAGATACCAGAATGTATTTTCTGTCTCTTTCTTCTTTCTCTGACTTGCTTCTCTGCTTATCAGCTTATCATTTTCTTTCACTGAAGATTTGTTTCCTCCCAAGTCAGGGAATGTGGCACTTAACAAATCCTGTATCTTTAACCATTAGAGATTTAATATTTTTTTCCTCAAGTTCAGTGAAAAAATTGTCAGTGAAGAACTTTAGTTTGTTCAAATTGGGGTAGATGGCTACTACCTAAACCAATCAATTATGGCCACAGGGGTGGAGTAATTTAAGAGTAGAACATGATTGAATTTGAGGAAGAAATTTTTGCTACATGTTTCCTGATGTTCTGGGCACATTAAAACAGTATCTGTCTATTACAGCAAGATCTGGCCAAACAGTATAGAGTGTAGGGTATTATTAAATTTAGGTTTAGTCTCTGGGTTTTAAGATAAGAATGGAAGGCTAGAAAGAGTACAGAGAATATAAATAGTTAATGAATGATATAGAAATAAATTCTATGGGGATATAAGATGACAGCAGCTGAAAAGAAAACAAATTACTGTTTTTTCTTCTTCTTGATCTTAACAGTGTTAAGCATGTGTTTGTCTTGATGATGTTATGCTTAGAAGAGGTAGTATGAGTTGTTTACCTCCAGGAGAACAGATACAGAGTCAATGAACCAAAATTACACCAAAGAGCTGCAGCTTCCCATTTATAGAAGTATTAAATATCAAAACAGTTCTGGCTCTAATGGATTATTGAGTATTAGAAGTATTTTTCTGCTGTGAACAACTATAAAACTGGATATAACATGTGAAACAACTGTTTTTAGGTATTAGAAAACAGGACAGACTTGTGATTATGGATAAAATGGAAAGATATGCAGAAACCTCGAAACTCATCTTGACATTCTCCTGGAAGCACTTTTAAAATTATTACACAGAAGACTGGAACTCAGCGTCTTGCCTGGCAGAGGAAGTAGAGTTTATGTTCAGGGCTTCTGGGGTGGTTGAAATTTATGGAGTAGGGTACTGGAAAAAAGGGATCTCCTTTAGACTTTTGCAAAATATTAAATTGTGTACAAATGTGGTAAGACTCCATACTACCAAATAGTTACTGGGGTTCTGTAAGTCAAAGGAGGTCTTATAGTCTGTGAAATATTGCAGTTTGGAACCAGCCAGAAAGTAGGAGATAACACCTGAGGCATTCAATTGAGACATGAAAAAGATCACACCACCAGAGGAGGAGTCCTAGAGCCCTGGGATAGGTGCTACTCGTGAGCCACCCTAACAAAGCCTAAATCCAAGCCTTGACAGGGTCAGTTTTAAAGCCCCAGTAAATTAAATGTGGCTATAAATTAACATGATACAGATTCTCAACACTGTATCCACAGTGCCCAGCATATAATATAAAATTACAGGAAAATTTAAAAAGCAGGGAAATGTGAACCATAACCAAAAGAAAAAAAAGGGTTAATAGAACTAGACTCAGAATTGATGCAAATGTTGAAATTAATAAGTAGGGAATTTAAAATAGCTGTTATAAATATGTTGAAGGATTTAAAGTAAGGTAAACAGGAGAGTAAGTCGATAGATAAATGGAAACAGTGAAATCAGAAGACTGACAGCATTAGGTGTTGGTGAGCATGTGGAGCATCTAGAAGCCTTAAACATTATGAATGAGATTATAAAGTGATATAATCGCTTTGGAGAACTGTTTAGCCATTTCTAATAAATATACACCTACCCTTTGACCCTTCAATTCCACCCCTAGGCATTCATGCAAGAGAAAGGAAAAGTATAAGTCATATCATGGACTTATACAAGATATGATATGACTTATACAAGAATGTCCATAATATTAGGTTGATGAAAAAGTAATTGCGGTTTCAGACTGTGAATTTTAAATCGTTATATTAATTGCTTTTTCCATGAAAATCCAAAATTGGAAACAACCCAGATATCACGCAACATCAGAAACAATATGCCATGTATTCTGTTGTATCAATAAGAAGGATTGAACCACGGAAAGAGTCAGCACTGGTTAATTGCAAAAATGTTTTGCTTTGTGAACGAAACATTGCACACAAAAATAAATACTGTATGATTCCAATATATGAAGTTCTAAAATACGTAAAACTAACTTATGATTTAAAGAAAAAAAGAAAAATGGTTTTATGGTTGGGTGAGTAGGAGGAACTGACCAGGAAAATAAGGGAACTTACTGGGTCATAGAAATATGCTAACTTTTGAGAGGGGTTTGGGTTATAAGGATGTAAGTATTTGTCAGAAGACATCAAACTATATGTTAAAACATATGCCTTTCACTGTACCTTAATAAGATAGAAAAAGTTATTAAAAAACAAACACGCAAACTGGCTAGCATAAAAAGTTCCTTCTGTAAGGACTTCAAGTGAGAGGAAATGTTTTCACAACCCAATCCCATGTGGTAGAGCTTGCTAGAAGGCAAAGCCAAGACTTTTCAGTGCCTACCAGATAGCAATGACTAACTTCTCTTTCACCTCGGGTTTAATTCTTTGGGTTCCTCTGTGATTGTGTGTTGATCAAATAAGTGAGGGCCAAGATCTGAGGAACGAAATGTCTAGTGACTCAGAAACCAGAGCCCCTCCTGCCCCCCGCCCTTCTGATGAATACTGGCAGGGTTGGGGAGATAAATAAAACTCTACCAAGAACATCCTTGTTTAATCAGGTGATCTGGTGCTAGTGAAATGCTCTATGAAGCACCACGAGAACCAAAGAGGTGAAATAGCAAACTCCTTGAAAGTTAATTCATGAAACAATGCTGGTGCAGAAGAGAGGTTCATTGAAACTGACCAAGAACCCACACATTTCATTTTAATCATACTTTTGAGTCTGTTCCAGTTGTTTTACTGGAGTGGCTGAAATAGTATAAAATGACTGGTGTTCAATTCCTCATGGGTCCTCTCTCTGGCAGAAATATTATGAGTGGTAAAAGGCCCAAGAATTGGATGGTGGAAAAGGAAGAAAAAAAACATGTTTTCCTACTGTGGATAAAATGCCCCTGACTCAACACCAAAGAGCAGGGTCATCCCGACACTGATGCCCGAAAAGTGACAGACCCTAGTGGACACTTGCCAGGGTTCCAGGGCGGAGGGGAGAGAGAAGATGTCCCAGATAGGCAAAGACCCTTAATCAACAAAGCCTGTGAAGAGCCTGGGAGAATGGACATCTTTATGTTGGAGTATGTGCAGGGCCCTGCTCTCTGGCTTCAGAGATAAAATATCCCCTTAGAGTATGGTTGTGCAAGCCCAAGGAAGAGAGGGGTTTGCTAAACAGTAGGAACTCCCTTGGGTCAGAACAGTTTTGTGGTCCTCTGGTTTACCCCAGATTGATTTCTTTCATTAAAAAATATATATCTATTTATTTGGCCGTGGCGAGTCTTAGTTCTGTCACATGGGATCTTTGGTCTTTTTGCACCATGTGGAATCTTTAGTGGAATCCCACATGTGGCATGTTCCTTCACTAAGGATGAAATCCAGGTCCCCAGCATTGGGAGCGCAGAGTCTTAACCACTGATTCACCAGGGAAGTCCCCCAGATTGATTTCTGATCTGCTCTGATTGTGCTTTATGAATTAGAACTAACTAGTCCTCACTGAGGAGTCTGTAAATGTTGGCACCAGATCATCTATTTGTTAAGAACTTCCCATGTGTAGCCCTGATAACACCTGGAAGACCTCACCATGACTGCTGAAATTGGAAATGTTTTCAAGGGTTATTTAGTAGCTTGCAGACCTGCCCCTTCCTTAGCAAGGAATAAACTAAGTGGTCTAAAGCAATCTAAGCAAACTTGAGCGACCATCATACTTTTGGAGAGATTTTTTAAAATACAAATTCTATGTCCATCCCTGAATATTTTGATGGAACAGATAAGAGATAAGACCTTGGGATTTATTTTGAGGGAGGTAGTTTGGTTTATTTTTTTGTTTTGTCTTATTTTTAAGCTATTTTCACTTGAAATGTGAGTCAGATTTAATATATTCACTTGCTTCTGGATAAGTCTGAACATACTCATCCTAGGATAGAAAACCTTTGATTTTGTTTTTTTTTTTTTTTTTTTGCCCTGAAACTCTTTGTTAACATTAAGGCCACCTCACTAGAAAAACAAGACAAAGTCACCCACTAAAGCTGAAAATTTGACCTGGTGTGGATTTTTTTCATTATGTTATCCTCTCTCAGAATGACAAATTATTATGCAAATACGAGTGAAGGAAAATTGAAGTCTTCAATACCTTAACACAGATCTTTCCTATGGTTTCCACAGGTGACCAGGTGTGTGGAAAGGTGGGAGGTAAAGGGGAAATACACACCAAGTGAGGAAAGCCTTAAAGTGCTTCCTGCTTATCCGTCTGCTCTAGACTTATCCAGAATGGCTATGGGATCATAATTTTACCTCACTCACGAGCACGAATCAGGGGCACAGTTGCCAGCTGGTGCCTAGGAGGGAACAAAGATGAAATAATGATATTGACCCTGCTGTGACCAAACTCTTAATCAAGCATCTGAAGCCAAAGCCTTGCCAACTTTCAGTCCCATCTTTGCTGATGTCTTGTACATTTTGGGGCCTGAATTTGTTTGAAAGTGGATGAGCCAGCATCCCTGTGACAGATCTGGGAAGCCCTAGAGTCATGGCTCTCTTGTAATCATAGATGGCCTTCCATATGGTTCCTTGGCTTCTAAAGTAGTCTGGGAAGGTTGATGACAAGGAAGGAAATTGAGAGTTAAGATGCTCATGCTGGCTAAGTGTGGGAGGAAAGTTAACTTCAAGTAACTGAGCTTCCTGAATTACAGCAAAATTAGGCAAAACCAGCCTTTATTTCATGCTCTGATATGACCTCACTGTAGCAGCAAGCATACATACATGCCCACATACACACTCACACACTGTCTAGCATTCCCTTGGTAGCAATGCAATTAGGGAAAAGATGCAAGAAGAAACTAAGGTTCTAGGCTCTTTAGAAATGATTCACCTTGAAACGAGCCTTTAAGGCTCAGGTTGTAAGACACGACCACCTGCAGTTTTAAAAGATTACTGGGTGAGAGGTTGCCGCCTTCTTCTTTGTGTGGATAGACCATCTGATTTTGCAGAATTTTAAAGATCAGAGTAAGGGCCCCTCCCCAGTTTGGTATATTAGGTCCCCAACACTTTGACCCTGACCCATGTTTCCATACCTCCTATCTACAGGTGCTTTCTGATTCAACCCAACTGGCTTCACAATCCTTTCCTGGATATACCTTCAACTCTCTCATCTCCAAGAGCAGAAACCATTTCTTCCCTCACCCAGAATGTCTTTACCTCCATCTTAGTTTGTCAAGGTTTGACCCCCTCCTTCAAGACCCACCTCACATGCCACCTCTCCATGAAAGTTAAGTCATTTCTTCTAGTCAGATCTAGCCTTCCCCTTCCCCCACACTGCCTTAATGTTTTGTTCATACATCCCTCCAGGCCCTTGTGTTTTGTACCATGTTATAGCTGGAAGCTTCTGGACGGTTGCTAGAATAGGACCTTGGTTATCTGCACCCGCCTCAATACCAGGCACAATTCTCTTAGAACAAAGATCCTGGACTTGTGATGAGAACATCTGAGCTTGGAGCACCAGCCCTGTCACTGCTGGTGATGTTATCCATGGGCCAGTTGTTCATCCAAGGTGATATTCAAAATGCTTACTCACTGGTACAGCACAGGCCCATCTGTCCGCATAGATACCACTGAGACAGACTGAGCATCAGCCCTGTCTTTGCGCCTTTCTCATCTGCCAAGTGGCTATGTCCCTACCACGTCAGTGGATGTGATGGTCAGACGTGACCGAGCATGTGGAAGAATTGTGTGATGGGAAGTGCTGTGTTCAGGTATATTTGGCGGTTTGATGGCGTTTTCAGGGCCATATGGGTTTGGTGACCCTGCCCTTGGCATTCCCTCCTGCTCTGCTCTGCTCTGCTCAGAGCAGGCCTCAGAGCTGACCACAAGCTGCTGATTAGACACAAGCCAAAGAAACCTTGGCATCAGCCTGTTAGATCTCACAGACACTTAGGATATCAGCTTCTTCAGGCATCTTACTTTGCCATTTCACTCCCGAAAATGTCAATTTTTCAGTGGATGATTTGGGAATTCTTTTCAAGATTGCAAGCCCAGGAAGCCTTTTTAAACTGTAGTCTAAGCTTTTCTCACTCGAGGAAGCTTGTTCTGTTGAACAGTGACTTTAAAGTTCAGAACCCGTAAAGATACCTGGGAATCTCTTGATTGTCACCAAGTCAAGGGGTTGCTGTGTTTAGATCTGTAAATGGAGTTAAGTGCCAGTGGCATTAACACAGGTTGAACGAAGAGCCTGAATCTTAGGTCCTGCTTTGTCCTTATAGTTCCTTGATTTCTTTTGACCCTTTCTTCTAAAAACTGTGGTCATTCCCTTACCATCACCTCCCTGCATTCTCTCACGTCTCCAGGACACAAACCCTCACTACATCTTTCTTCCAAAGACATTTAACTCTTTCTGTAAGTGCACAGCTACTGTTCGTGTTTATCATTGGCTACTACTAGTCAACATCTGTTCTTACACAGAGCGGTGCTCCCTTATCCAAGACTTTGCTTTTTGAAGTTTCAGTTACCCACAGTCAACCACAGTCTGAAAATATTAAATGGAAAATTCCAGAAATAAGCAATTTGTAGGTTTTATTTTCTTATTTTTATGTGATATTTTTAATATGTGCTTTTTAATTTTTTATTTACATACAGTTGATTTACAATATCTTTTTAGTTTCAGATATACAGCACAGTGAGTTATTTATATATCTACTTACATATGTATATATATATATTCTTTGTCACATTCTTTTCCCTTATAGGTTATTACAAAACACTGAATACAGTTCCCTGTGCTATACAGTAAATTCTTGTTGTTTATCTATTTTATGTATGGTGGTATGTATCTGTTAATCCCAAATTCCTAATTTATCCCTCCTCCTGTTTCACCTTTGGTAACCATAAATTTGTTTTCTATCTGTGAGACTATTTCTGTTTTATAAGTAAGTTCATTTTATATCTATTTTTTAGGTTTCATATATAAGTGATATCATAGGATATTTGTCTGACTTAATTTCATTTAGTATGATAATCTCAAGGTTTATTTATGTTGTTGGAGATGATGTTACTTCATTCTTTTTATGGCCAAGCAATATTCCATTGTGTGTGTGTGTGTGTGTGTGTGTGTGTGTACACACTACGTCTTCTTTATCCATTCATCCATCAGTGAACATCTAGGTTGCTTGCATGTGCTGGCTGTTGTAAATAGTGCTGTGAACACTGAGGTGCATGTATCTTTTCAAATTAGAGCTTTCTCCAGATATATGCCCACGAGTGGGATTGCAGGATCATGTGGTAACTCTATTTTTAGTTTTTTAATTGCATGCCATTCTGAGTATGGTAATGAAATCTCACACTTTGTCCTGCTTTGTCCTGCCCGGGACATGAATCATCCAGCAGATCCACACTGTAGACTCTACCCAGTTGTTGGAATAGGAAAAAGCATACATGGTGTATTTAGGGTTTTGTACTATCTTTGCTTGCAGGCATCCACTGGGGGGTGTTGGGACATGTCTCCCGTAGATGTAGGTAAGACTACTGCCCTGTGATTTGGGTGAGAGAAAGGGCCCAGTTCTAGGCACAGCAGGAGACTGGAGACTGCAGGGAACTGACAGGAAGTCAAGAAACCCTTGTCCTTATCCTCAGAGGATCCTCATTTAGAAGGCAGTGCAGGTCTGCCAGAGACTACAGCCCTGGACTCAGAACACAGGGCTGAGTCCTATATTTATATTGATATAATATTATATTTTATATTATAAATATAATAGTACCATTGTATTACTGGAGAAAGTAACCAGAACAGTCATTTGTAGCCCCTTCCTGCCACTTCCTAACTGTGAGACCACCGATGGGTTATTTTTACCTTCCTTGAGTCTTTTTCTTTCACGTGTGAAGCAGAGCAGCGTGAGTGTGGTGAAAATTAGAATGCTTGTGTCACGACTGTTTTGTGCATGTCTCAGCCTGTCAGTTACCAGTGTTGTGGTTGGACCAGCCTTTGTGGTTCTTATGATGATTACAAGATACCGTTCAGTAATAGCCATCAGGAAACTTTGAAAAAATAAAAGTTTATTGCTTACAAGACCTGGAAATTACACAGCATACCAGAGGCAGTCCACACAGCAAGGTCGGGGGAGGGAGAGAGGAGGGGAAGAGGGAGGGAAGGAAGGAAAGAAAAAGAGGAGCAAGAGAAAGGGCACAAAGGCCAGGGGTTCTGCATTTATTGGGGCTGAGGGTGGGGGCAGATCTCTGTCTTTATGAAGTTCATGAAGATCTTTCTCTTCATAAAGTTCTGGTGAACTTTAAACATAAGGGCTGGGGTTTAAAGCATGATGAAAGGGAAAAACAAGTAGCTCAATGGTCAGTTACTGAAATCAACCGCAGTCTCTAAAACCAAGGAGCCTGGGGTGGAGAGCCAGTCGGCAGCCTGGCTTTTATCTGTCTTATGGCTGGCAGTGCGTTTATTTGCAAGATAGCCATCTTCAAAGGTCACCTCTTTGAAATGGACGCCTCGACAATCAAAGCTTAGGTCAGGCACTTGTACTACAAAAAAGAAAAAAACAAAACAACTATCAGAGCTTACACCACAGTAGCCTGGCCCACCCACAGGCATAAGGGAGGCTCAGCTACTTTCCCAGGCAGCCTGGCACCAGAAACCCTCCAGAGCTGAGACAGAAAGGAGGTGCCTTTAATCTGCATGACCCAGAGAGAGTGACGGGAGGACACAGTGGCAGAGGTGGGGCTGAGTCAAAGACCTGGGCTCAGGCCAGGCCCTCACCACTTCTGAAGTCACTGTGTGCCTTCCAGCAGCTCGCCTCACCTTTCTCTGTTTCTTTATCTATCAAGTAATAAAGGTAATACTCATCCCGCAGAGTTGGTGTGAGATGAGCGAACCTGTGAGGAGAGAAAGCGCTCATAAATGTGCACTGTTAGGGCTTCAACAGTGCAGTGAAGGCTTGGGCGCTACGTGACGACTGTCAGGCAGCCTAGGTATCTGTGACCTTCCAGTCACCCAGATATCATAGTGGTTTGCACTTAGTTCAGGACCTTGGTTTTCCCCAAAAGATGTCAAAGCGCTTTCCTTATCTCGACGGAGCTCTTGATTATCTCTCTGCTGAGAGGGATGGAAGCAAGATGCTATCAAGCTCTTCCTCTGCAAGTGAGCACGTGGAGGCTCGGAGATGACAGAGCTCTCCCAGGGCCGGGATCTGGGTGCAGATCCCAGGACTGCTGTTTAGGAGCTGAACTCCAGCAAGTTACCTTACCCCGGTTTCTTCATCTGTCAGATGACAGTACCACCTATCTCGTAGAGTTGACGCATGTGAAGACTCGGGACAGTGCCTGGTACCCAGGAAACACTCCATGTATGTTTAACAAAAAGAGAAACAGAGAGACAGTGAGCAAGGGAGAGAGAGTCAGGTGAGACTTAGAATGTAGTTCATCAGTTCCCATTAGATGTTTTTCCTCCAGCAGTACCAAACACTGCTCCTGGCTCTTGCGTGTTCCAACTGACACCAGCCCTGAGAGTTTCAGTGTTGGCGTTTTTGCTGTCTGTAAGTCGGTGACACAGCCCTGCTTCTTGACTGGGGATGTGTGAAACGTTTTCTTCTTTGGCTCTTGGCACCTGAGTGAAGGGCTGTTTGTTGTTTTCCTTTGCTTCAGTTGTAGTAAGAGATTCCTTACCCACCTGTGAAGTTCTCTGTTTCAAAGTCATTCCTGGGTCCTCATGCAGATTTCCCTCCAGTACCTTAGTAAACCCTGAGAAATCCTTCTGCCTTGAGGGCCTGAGGGATGGGTTGCATTTAGAACCTAGAACTGAAAAGAAATTCGGATGCCCCTGCTCCCTCTGCCATGGATGGGGACCATGCTTAGAGGAAACCATGCCCCATCTCACGGGCACGGACGGTATGACCTACCACTGTGGATCCCTCTTTCAGGTTTGGTTATAAAGAAGTATTTCATGAAAAATCATTGTCCCACTCTGGAATAACCAAAGCCTAACAGGAGCAATGGCACCCCACTCCAGTACTCTTGCCTGGAAAAGCCCATGGATGGAGGAGCCTGGTAGGCTGCAGTCCATGGGGTCGCTAAGAGTTAGACACAACTGAGCGACTTCACTTTCACTTTTCACTTTCATGCATTGGAGAAGGAAATGGCACCCCACTCCAGTGTTCTTGCCTGGAGAATCCCAGGGATGGCAGAGCCTGGTGGGCTGCTGTCTATGGGGTCGCACAGAGTCGGACACGACTGAAGCGATTTAGCAGCAACAGGAGCAAAGAGAAAAACAAAATATTGTTCCAAATCCAGCAAGAGAAGTGAGAATAGTTCACCGCTGTTACAGTGGTTAATGGATTACTAAGCATTTTTCTATATTTAATCAAAGGTAATCTAATCCTAACTACAAACAACAAAGGGGCGAAGAGGCTTTCAGAATAACTTCTATCTGATTACAAAAGGCTTTGCTCAGTTCTCTTGACTGTACACGGTGGTGCGATGATGGTTTTTGTCTGGGACTGTTCACTGCAGAGAATTATGAGCCAAGGACAGTTTCTGTGGTGAAAGCAGAGTTTGCGGTGAGCTGTGTTGTCAGCCCTGTTGTGGTACACTGGAATGAGGTTATCTAGGTGGCTGTTAGGATCAAGTCAATATTGAGAAAAACTTTCTGAAGAAGGCTGAGTTCATGGCTATCCAGTAAGTCTCAGGCCTGTGTTATTTCACTGAGTCAATGTTTGGAACATTCCCAAGTTGCTTCTTAATACCTATTCAGCCTGTCAACAAGCATGCCCCCAAAAAGGCCCAGGCAAGACTGAAGCAACACAAGTGCGCTCCAGTAAGCAAGAGGAGCGCATAGTGCGCCCTGCCCCAGATTCCTCTGTGTCGTGTCTTTGTCTTGGGTCCATCCCCTCCCGGGCTGGCTGCCTCCAGCCATCTGCGGGCAGCTCTCTGCATCCTCCTTGGGAAGCTGAGCTGGGGCCCTACTGCCATCCACTCCCCACCAGCCACATTCCTGTGGGGGGACAGTCACCCCGTGAGCCAAGTAGGCTGCATTGACAGCAGCTCACCAAGGACTCAAATGCCAGCATCTCTACCTAGCCAGATAATCCGATTTTCCCCCAGGGACTTGGAAGCTCCCTGGAGGAACAGCCACCCACCCAGGGTATTCAGTTGGCACTGTCTTCCAAAGTGGCTCTAGAATGTGCGGTCACAGCTTCGTCCCAGAGTCCCATCACGGGCCCACCCAGCGCCCACCGCAAATCTTTCCACTGCTTATCTGTTAGTGCTGGTGCAGCCTCCTCACGCCCACACCCAAGACTGTGTTCAGTTTGCAGAAGCGACAAGGACAGCTTCCCTCACTTTTCTCAGACCCCTCATTCTTGAGACCTGACGGTCCGGATGGAGGCTACAGTCCCCAAGGAAGGCCATTGGCTGGCTCAGTCGAGGCAATAGAGCTAAAAGCTCTTTTCCACTTCAGGCAATTTTGTGCGCATGGTTAGACATTTATAGATTGCAGTCGCTCATCCAAGAAATCTAGGTCATCCTTTACATAGAGCTTCATGCTTCGAAGAAGAGCCATGCCCAGGGAGGACCGTCCCTGGGGCTGACTGGTTTGGCTGAGGGAGTGGAGAGTCTGTTGCAAGAGGAGGGACAGGTGGGCCATATGGGGGCCATGAGCTCTCAGGGGACTGGGCATTTTCACCCATGCGACCACTGGCCACAGGCTCTCCAGGGTCTGGTCATCCTAGCCAGATGGTGCCCATGATAGCCCTCGTGTTGTCAGGACAAGTGGTGGGTTTAAGGGTTGGGGTCTCCAGGGAGATGTCTGTACTGCGGCTGCAGTGAGAAGGACAAGGCTGGGCTGCAGACGCAGGGCTTCTCAGGGAGAAAAAGAGAAGTGGGTGTGAGTGAGAGGCTGATTTAGCTTTGTAGCTTGGATGGCTGAACGTCATAGCCCTTCGCAGTATACCCAGTCTTCACCCTGCTCACCTTCCAACAATCCCTCAAGGAGAGGCAGGTTTCAAGGATAGAGCCCTAGGCTGGGGAGCCAGAGGGCCGATCCTGTCTGCCTCCACTCACCAGCCCTGAGACCACAGCCAACATGTGATACCTGCGTCTTCATCTTTAAAATCGTGTCCTTGGTGCCTCCTCCTCACAGAGTTGTACAGCTCACGTGCTCAGCAGAGGTGATTCTGTTTATTGAACATCAGTGCTGTGAAAACATAGCCTTGCTCTCAGGTGTTGCATTGAGGGAGAGTTCTCCAGCTTCTGGGGGTGTCAGGGGCAGCTGTGTATGCACGTGTTGTGCATGTACGTGTGTTGTGCTTGTACACGGATGGGTGTGGATATCCAGATGCTGCTGCTGCTGCTAAGTCACTTCAGTCGTGTCCGACTCTGTGCGACCCCATAGACGGCAGCCCACCAGGCTCCCCCGTCTCTGGGATTCTCCAGGCAAGAACACTGGAGTGGGTTGCCATTTCCTTCTCCAATGCATGAAAGTGAAAAGTGAAAGTCAAGTCGCTCAGTCATGTCCGACTCTTGGTGACCCCATGGACTGCAGCCCACCAGGCTCCCCCGTCCCTGGGATTCTCCAGGCAAGAGTACTGCAGTGGGGTGCCATTGCCATATCCAGATGCTAGGCAATTCGAACGCCCTCTCAACCTCCTGATCCCCAACCCTGACCCAGCAGGACAGTGAATAAATCCAAAACTCATGGGAAGCAAATACAGTCCCTTTCCTTTACAACATGCCTCCAGGTCAGCCTGTCTGGGACAGTAGTTGAGAGAAGCCTGATTAGATGAAGTCAAGGGTCAATGAGCCAGGTTTTCCTGTCCTCTGTATCCCTGGCTTTGACTGTCAGCAGCCCCACTGAGAAGACATGAGCCTGCCTGGCCCTTTCCCACTTGGGTGGGATGCTGCTTGAAGGCTTGTTGCAAAAGTGTGAAATTGCAGGTCATGGTTAAATGGAGGCCTTGTATTGTCCTACATCATGGTGTCCTCCAGCCAGTGCAAATAAGTAATTAAAAGCTACTTGTAACGAAGGTCTTCAGAGCTGCTGGACAGTGTATTGGGCCAAGGAATAGAAAATATTCCAACTAGACCTAGATTTTCTCAGTCATGTGGTCAGGGTACTCACCCTGGGTCTGGGTATGATGTACCACATTACCCCAGAGGGACCCAGAACAAGGCATGGGCAACTGGGCACTTCCCTTGTCCCAAATTCCCACTCTACGTTAAAATGCTCATCCTTGGGTGCGAGCTGTAAGCACTCCCAAGAAGTCACTGTTACAACGAAGACATCTAAAAGGGTGCTCCCGTATGTCTTGCTCTCCTCCCAGGGCCTGCAATGATAGAGATTAGCTGGTCAGTTACACCAGGCAAGCCCAGAGGGCACGAGATCAGGATTGAGGGGGACAGTGAATTTGGGAGCACTGGGAATGAGATACCCAGGTAGGAAGGAACCCAGGTCCGTGGGTGCGAGTGGCAGCCATGGCATCTAGGAGCAGCCGCACCCGGCCTGAGAGCCAACTGCCAGCATCTCCTCCCAGCTCCCCACTCTGACTTCATACTGGTGGCTTGGAATTGGCCATAGTGGGAGCATTAACACCACAGAAATGTGCAAACACTGCAAATCAGAGTCCCCCTCACCCTCCAAGGAGAGCTGCTGTTTAAACAGCGCATCCCCAACAGCAGCCACGCTGGTTAGCACACATGCCCTGTGAAGTGAGACTCCGTTCTTAGCAAATCACTTACTTTCTCTTAATTGTAGTCTTCCCCCAAATCTGGAGGGGCTGAGGACCAGAAATAAACAAAGATGAAGGTGGTACTGATACGTGTCGTAAGCTGCTCAGGTGGTAGAAGCTCTGAGCTCAAACCATGTACGTGACACCACGTTCTTCTTCACGTGCACTTCCTGCCCAGCTGCAGCTGTAGGCTCTAAAACATCAATCCCCCAAGCACACAACACACCAGTAAACCTGCTTTCAGCTTGCCAGTTTCTCTACACTCTCCAGGCAGGATCTGATGAGTATAACAGTCTTGCTGTCAAGTAGGGTTCGTTTCTTTGGAATGTTTATCGCCTTGTAGTCCATTCAGAACTCTGGGTGTGCCTGGCAGGTTCTGTGTGGAACAGCCTCTTCTGTTTCCAGACTTTCTGATCTGCATTAGCAGAAGCAGTCCTGCT
This sequence comes from Bos indicus x Bos taurus, assembly GCF_003369695.1. Classification (NCBI taxonomy): domain Eukaryota; kingdom Metazoa; phylum Chordata; class Mammalia; order Artiodactyla; family Bovidae; genus Bos; species Bos indicus x Bos taurus. The sequence continues at coordinate 28,080,593 of NC_040085.1, read as the reverse complement.
CTAGCTCTAGATCCAACTCTGCCCCCCAGCTTTCTGATACAAGCTTTCCCATTACCATCTTCTGGCCTCTGGTTTCAGCACACCTGGTGTTGGCTTCCCTGGTAGCTCAGCTGGTCAAGAATCCACCTGCAATACGGGAGACCTGGGTTTGATCCCTGGGTTGGGAAGATCCCCTGGAGGAGGGCATGGAAGCCCACTCCAATATTCTTGCCTGAAGAATCTCCATGGACAGAGGAGACTGGCGGGATATAGTCCATGGGGTCGCAAAGGGTCAGATATGACTGAGCGACTAAGCCCAGCACCCTGCCCCCACACAGTGTTGACAGCTTTCTTACCCTCAGGATACCAATTTCTGACTTTCTGCCTTTGAAAGTGAACGTCGCTCAGTCATGTCTGACTCTTTGCGACCCCTTGAACTGTAGCCTGCCAAGTTCCTCAGTTGATGGAATTCTCCAGGCCAGAATACTGGAATGGGTAGCCGTTCCCTTCTCCAGGGGATTTTCCCAACCCAGGGATGAAACCCAGGTCTCCTGCATTGCAGGCAGATTCTTACCAACTGAACCACCAGGGAAGGCCAAGAATATTAGAGTGGGTAGCCTATTCCTTCTCCATGGGATCTTCTCCACCCAGGAATCGAACCAGGGTTTCCTGCATTGCAGGCAGATTTTTTACCAACTGAGCTGCCAAATCCTTTCACACTCAAAAGAGATTTCCATGGTAACCAAAACAGAGGGGAAGAAGAGACTCTGCTCTGGAGTTTCTGTGGTGTGGACATGTTCTATGTCCGTCTTGCAATGAGTCATTCCCACCTCACCCCCCAGATAAGCCTTCGCGTAAGGAAAGTCGCCCCCACCCCTCGTCAGCAAGAAGTGGGGCCTAGAATGCAGCCCTTTGCAGGTTTTTTGTTCTCACAGGAGTCTCATCACCAGGGAGAAGATAGTCACCTTGGGAGGCAAACAGCTTATTTAAGATTAAACCACAGAAAGGAAGAACGGCGTCCGCAGGCCAACCAAGAGGCAGAGGGCTGGACCAGATGGCCTCTTGAAATGTTGGGTCACCTCACTTCAGATATCAAGAGATGCTTCCCAAGTCATCACGACTAGATAGGGTTTCTTCATCCCCAGAACTTTATCACCATTCAGCATGGTCTCCACAGGTTTCACCTCTAGCATTGACCACCTGAGATGATGTTCAAGTATCTTGAGTGTGTGTCTTATCCCCCACTAGATTGTGGGCTCCTCAGGGACAAGGGTTTTCTTGTAGCTCTTCATACCTCCTTTGGTACCTAGGACCGTACCTTGCACTGAGTCAATTAATGATAAAATGTTTTTAATTGAAATAGAGTGAAAAGTTGCTCTGTAGAGTAGTTAGAGAGTTGTGTCCTGTTATTGGAAGGGCACAGGCAGGGCCTGTTACCTGTGATGCCTTTAGGGGAGGGGGTCATGCATCAGTTAGAAGGTTGAGGTGGAAGGTAGCTGAAGTCATTTCCACCCTGAGATGCTTTGATCCCATGAAGCGTGGCTGCTGCCAGCACTGAATCGAGGGATGGAAACCCCATTGTTGGCTCACAGAGAGATGACTCTCTAGAAGCCACATGGCTTTCCTGCTTGTTCTGTGGAGCAGATGGACCACAGGTCGGGTGGGCCTTCGACCAGCAGCACACACTGCTCCTCAGGTCACGTGATGGAGTACGTAAGGTTGACATTTTATGTCCCACTGAGGTTTTAACCTTTTAAAGCAGGCTTCCACTGAAGTAGAAGGAGAAGCAGATGGTAATGAGAAAATATGCACATTATGCACATTGCATATTGCACATTTCACTTATTAGAATTTTTAGTATGACACCCTGTGTTTTTCAAAAGCCTAAAGCTGCAAACAAAATTAAATTATTTGCTGAAATATTTGAATCAGCTTACAGAAGTTATACCAAACTATCAAAATAAAATCCAGAAGACTGGAAGGTGATCCCCTGGATCACCCACTTTGAGATCTGCCTTTCAGAGGGAGGCTCTTCCCCTCGAGAAGGAAGAAGCGCTGCTCTCTGAGATGAGGGCAGGAGACGAGTGCCTCCTTGATGCAGTCATACAGATGCTGAAGGTCGCATCAGGGAGAGGCAGTGGTGGGAATGAGGGCAAATGCACACACCAGGACGTTCTCCTGTGGAAAAGGGGGCACCGAGGAGCGGGGTGTGGACTGAGATGCCGAGATGCACCTGCCCTCCTCTGTCTCTGCCTCCCTTTGCTGGGTGAGTCACTCCCTCCCAGCCTTACCATTTGCCAGCCGCCCTCCCCCAGAACATGCCCCCGCCCTCTCCCAAAGTGTGGAGGGCGGGGGCATCACAGAACCCTGGGGAAGAGGGGAGTGCAAGGTAAGTGGAGAGTGACTGTGACTGTGAGTCTTAGGCACGGCACCCTTCTTATTTTAAAGGCAACTTGAATGATCAGAGTCCATCCACCAAGACATATAGGAGAGTTTTTCAGAAATCATCAGATGCAAAAAGCTGTCCTTTCAAATGTGCATTAATTGGTTCCAGTCCAATATGCCAGTGGCATCTGTTAGTCTTGTAGCCCTCAGGACTGGAAGAGATCATAAAGCTTATCTACTTTAGCCGTTTCCCCTTTTTCATACTTGAATTCCCTCTTCTGACAAATGGCTATGCAGTGTCATGGAGAGCTGGGGATCTGGAATCAAACCAACCAGCAGCCAGATCCTAGCTCCTCCACCCATTGTCTCTTTGACCCAGACAGAACAAAGGAACTCATCTCTCTGTGTGTTGATTTTCTCAGCTATAAATTATAAGCAGGACCAACACCATTAGAAGTGTTGTGTGAATTAGAAGTAAAATTGTTAAAGTACTTAGCAGAGTCTCCAGTATTGAGTAGGACTTCAGGGCTCAAACAGTAAAGTATCTGCCTGTGATGCAGGAGACCCAGGATCGATCTCTGGGTCAGGAAGATCCCCTGGAGAAGGAAATAGCAACTCACTCCGGTATTCTTGTCTGGAGAATTCCATGAACAGAGAAGCCTGGCAGGCTACAGTGCATACAGTCCATGGTGTCACAAAGAGCTGGACACAAGTGAGTGACTAACACTTTTACTTTCATTTCAGTAAATAGCAGCTGCTAAGCCAGATACAATGATGTGGTTGGATGTCCTGGCCCGCCTCCTCTTGAAAGCGTCTGTGATGGGAATGGCTCCGCTGTTGGGCGGGCTTCAGGATTAGGATTTTTTCTACCGTGTGTTGTGCCCAGGTCTCTTTCCTGTCATTTTTCTCTATTCATCCTCTCTGGTTCCACGGTTTGTGGCCCTACAGAAGAAGTCTAAACCTCCTCCTACACATAGCATTACAAACATTTGAAGATAATTTTAATATCGCTCCTGAATCTTCTCCATAATAAGCCTATCTGGGTCCCTGAATCTTTCTATGTGTGACTTGGTTTTGATCTCACTCAGGACACGTCTAAGCCCCTTTCCCTAATACGTGAGAGTCCTTGGAAAGATGCTTGGCGGCCACAAAGAACAGTTGAGAGAACCGGTTTTAGGTTCCGTCCACACTGAGTGCGTCTGCGATTGTGCCCGTGCCTCCTGTGAACATTCTGACACACGCCCTACAAATACGTTTCAGATCCTCCCGCTCTGTGCCATGACGTATGGGGTAGGAACACCCTGCTTCTGTGAGGAGAGGTGCATTGTAACAGCTCTGTTGTCAGATGCCGAATTGAAAACTTGCATCCCATAATTGTGGCAGAGTGGATTGTTGTCCCATCCTCCAGTTTTTTGCCTTCTCCATATCAGTGATCTTTTCCACCTGACTTTGAGGTTCCTGCCCTTTGCCTTGAGGTTCAGCCGTGACTTTCTTTGACCAAAAGAATAAAGGGGAAGTGACAGCATGCCCGTTCCAAGGCTAGGATAAGAGGCCTTGGACAGTTCCAGTTACCCTACAGCGCCCTGCCATCACCATGAAAACACACCATGGCTAGCCCACTGGTCCAGGGAAGCCGGGGGCCTGTAGGGGAGGAGCCCCAGCGAAGCCCAGCCGATATCAGCCAGCCCCTAGCCAGCTTACAGACGCTTGAGAAAATAAAATATCACTGTTTTCAGTCACGGAATTTTGGGATGTTTTGTTTTACAGAATTTTTGTGGCAGGAGATATATATTACAGAAATTATGTGGGCCAGAAAACAGAGAGTTAGCCGTACTAGCCCTCTCTCACCAGAGGGTAAGTTTAGAACAAGTAATGAAAGATTTACAAAACTGTAACAGGCTAGATTAAATACTTCTTAAAAATGATTTATCGAATTATAACTTTGTTAATTGTAACTTTATAAGTTGTGGCCAAGAAGAAAATAAGTGTGTATATTATATATCATTGGGGATTCCCAGGTGGCTCAGTGGTAAAGAATTCTGCCTGCTAAGCAGGAGAAGCAGGCTGGATCTCTGGGTTTGGTGTATTCCCTGAAGAAGGAAATGGCAACCCACTCCAGTATTCTTGCCTGGGAAATCCCATGGACAGAGGAGCCTGGCAGCAGACTACAGTCCTTTGGTTTGCAAAAAAGTTGAACACAACTTAGCAATTGAATAACAACAACAATTAAATATTAATGAAATAGCTAATGAAACAAGCAAACACAATATCCAAAGAAACATGAAAAGTTAAGGGGTCTTCTTTTTGGTATGCTGCTGCTGCTGCTGCTGCTGCTAAGTCGCTTCAGTCGTGTCCGACTCTGTGCGACCCCATAGATGGAAGCACACCAGATTCCCCCGTCCCTGGGATTTTCCAGGCAAGAACACTGGAGTCGGTTGCCATTTTCTTCTCCAATGCGTGAAAGTGAAAAGTGAAAGGGAAGTCGCTCAGTCGTGTCCGACTCTTAGTGATCCCATGGACTGCAGCCCACCAGGCTCCTCCATCCATGGGATTTTCCAGGCAAGAGTACTGGAGTGGGGTGCCATTGCCTTCTCCGCCTACTTGGTATAGTTCACTCATTTACTCTGTAAATGTTTAATGAGTAACTGCATGTATCAGCACTGTTCTGGACCCTAGAGATATGGTTGTGAAAAAAACAGACAAGGTCAGATCTCACGAAGCTTATATTCTAGTGGAGACTCAGAAAATGAAAATTAAACACATAAAAAAGATAACTTCAGATCATTGGTAAGTGCTATGAAGAAACTCGGGCAGGATCATGGCTACAGAGGTAGTTTAAGGATCACCATTCTGAGGATGTGACATTGAAACTGAGACATAAATGACGTGAATGGGCCAAGGGAAGAAAGGCCACATTCAAGGAAAGAACACATGCAAAGTAGGAATAAGCTTGGAGCGTTTGAGGTATAGACAGGAGTATGGAGAAGAGTAATATGATGTGAAATGAAATGGAAGACTAAAAGGAACCAGAATGGGGAGAGCTCTGTGGGCTGCAGCTGGGAGTTGGTGCTTTATTGCAAGGGTAATGGGCTCCATTGAAGCATATTAAGTACATTTGTGGGTTTTAGGAGCTCACTCCTGGCTGCTTCGTGGAAAACAGATGGCAGGTAGGTGGATAAGAGTGAAAACAGGGAGGTCAAGTAGGTCTCTATGGTGATGATTACAACTAGAATGGTGGCAAGGATGGGGGAACATGGAGAGATTTGAGACCTATTTTGAAAGTAGAATCAAGGCTCACTAATGGATTGGATATGAGGGAAAATGAGAAATAAAGGGTGACCCCTCGGTTTTCTGTTTGGGTAAGTGAAAGGATGGTTGTGGTGCCATTTCTTGAGGAAAAATGGAGGAGAAGTGAACTGGGGAAGGGAGAGGTCAAGAATTTTGCTTGGATGAGTTAAGTCTGAAATTAGACATCTATATGGATTCACCAAGTAAGGCTGAAGATGTCTGTTGGGCAGTCACAAGCATATCAGTGGTATTTTATCCCAAAGGACTATAGATGAATTTCCCTGCCTAGAAGAAATAAATTAATTTTTTTAAGTTAAAACTTAAGTTTTAACTTTTAAAAATTGTTAGAAAAGAAAAAGAAGTGGGAGGACTGAGCCACAGCATGGTGACATTTAAGAGCTCAGCAAAGGAATAGGAGACAGAACAAGAGCCACAGAGAGAAGCTGAGAGAGTGTGATGCTGAGGAAGCCAAGAGGAGAAAGTGTTCCAGGAAGGAGGACAGAGTTGTCAGCTTGGGTTGGGTTGGATTGAATGCAACTTGAGTCATAAAGTAAGATGAGGACAGAGGAATGAACTCTTGGATCTAGCAATATGGACCTGATCAGTGACCCTGAAAATAAAAGATTTAGTGGGATAATGGAAGTAGAAGTCAAAAATGGAATGGTTGAAAGGGGATGGGAGATGAGAAATAGATGACAGTGAAGTTTTACTGAAAGGGGGAGCAAAATTGAGAGATGGCTAGAGAGGACAGGGTTTCAGGTTTTGCTTTATTTCATTTTGTTTTAAATAGGAGGTTCTGGTGCATATTTAAATGCCAATGGAAGTAAACCAGGAGAGAGAAAAGTTGATATTGGAGGAGAGAAAGTGGACAAAGATGGTGTCACTGTCCTTAAGAAAAAGATCCTCAGAGCTCAGTGGAGGCATTGGCTTCTGAAGTGCTTTCCATGGTAACAGAGGAAGGCAAGAAGTAAGAGTAACAGAATTCAGGTGAACTGGTGCATTTGGTGAGGGGAAGGGGAGTGATCTCGTCAGGGTTCCTTACGTTTTCGCAAGTAGTTAATGAACTATGTAGTCATTGTAGTCAATGAACTATGACTTTAGATCATCATTTGAGGATGAGCCAGGACTTCTGAATTCTGAGCCCAGATGGACTGTGTCCTTCATTTACAATTTGGTACACTTAGAAAGAATGAAAGTGTCAACCCCTTTTGTATAATGTGCTTTAAAGAGCAAAAAATGATTAAAAAAAAAAAACAATTCATGTATATTCTTTACTTTGATATTTTCCACTGAATCATTAAAGTTCCCAAGAGGGAACAGAATTCACATGATTTAAGTGAAGACACTTTAATGAAGGGCCACTACTTACAGAGAGTGGAGTTGAGATACTGTACCCAGATTCCCAGAGACTGTCAACAGCCAAAGGTTGCTACCATCCTTAGAACTAAAGTCAAGGGAGAATACAGTTTTAGATCCCAGTGAGAGCTGGAGCCCTGAAAGAGGGGCCAAGCACTATAATCATTTATTGAAGAGACCTGTAGCAGCTGTCAGGAAAGTGGTACCAAAGCAGAGAGGGAAGGAGAAAAATATCCTGACTTCCCTCTCCTCCCATCTCTCGCTGATGCTTCCCAATGGCTGAACCCAACTATCAATTAACTGGCAAGGGAACCTGGTGATGCAGTCCATGGTGAAGGACAGAGAATAGATGTCTGTGAACAACCAGCCCCTAACACTTCCTGCCACAGGTGTTAAAGATTTTGAAAACCACTCTTGGGGGAATCTTTATACCCAGTGCCAGTGTATGGAAAAAATATTGTTATCTGGTACCAGTGGGATTTGGAAACCCAATTAAGAAGCTAACCATGCTCTTTGATACAAATCATCATAGGTACTTGTAAACCCACCCATAATCTCCCAAGGTCACATTTGCCCATAGTCTTCCTCCTTTATGCCCATCTAGAGACGCGTTGCCCGTGAAACTAGGGAGACTTGCATTTTAGGTCCCCTCACTGGCATGAGCCCTTCCAAGATCATGGGCCAGCCCTAGAAATGTATTCATATGCTCATATGTTTTTGTGCAGCTTATAAAAGCAAGGTATTTTAACTGTGATCTATTAAGACTGTAACTCGTTTCACTGGGATCCCTCCCCCCACCATATGCCCTTTGGGAGCCACAAAACCTGGATCTGCTTCTGCTTTCAGCAGACTCACGTGTACCTATGCAAATGGTACCACTTCCCCACGATTCTACCACCTTCTGGCGGGGTGATTAATGAGCATCAAAACAGGCATTTGGGGAAGGGGAGTATGCAGCAGGAGGATAAGAAAAGCCAAGAAGGGAGGGATGTGCAGTGCCGAAGGCCACGGAGGAGGCGCTGCAGAGCCTGCACTCTGGTCTCCCCCACGAGTGATGGGAGTTGGCAGGTGTCCTGTCAGGTAACTAATTCCTCCCTGTGGCCTTGCTCAGATGCTGCTCTTTGTGTTTTCAGATGCAGACGGAAACCTGTGTCGAAGTAACCAACTGTTGCAAGTCATGCTGACCATGCACCGAATTCTCATTTCCTCTGCTGAACTGCTCCAAAAAGTTATCACTCTATATCCTTTAGCCCAGTGCCTGGTGGCAATCCACAAATAGGATTGATTCAGAAGCATCTTGAAATGTGAATGATGCTTTCATTTTGGTTGTTTTGGCATAACCCTGAGTGGTTAATGGGTTCATGCGTCCTTTCAGGGAATGGCATGCGTGTCTGGGGATATGTGTTGTGTGTGTATATGTGTCTTCTGTTGGAAAAGGCAGTGTTATTGATGCTGATGTTTCTGGGAAGAGGTCAAAGAGATTAACATGCAGACACGGTCTTCTTCGTTCGCTCTTGCTAGTGAAAAATACTTTTCCTGAAGATTAATCAAAATTCATATTCATCGCATGCAAATTGACAAGGGTGCTGCATTCTGGCTTTCCTGTCTAATTCTTCAACCTTCCCAGGTTTTGAAGAGAGCTTCCTGACCCCAGGGCAGCTGGTGCCTTTCTGCTTTAGACTGAGGCACTGGCTGCGCCAAGCAAACCCTGCTGGATTCTGACCTTCTTTGGGCTGTAAATTGAGTGGGGTGGGGAAAACGACTGCTTTCTCTCTCTCTGATGCCTGATGACACCGTGGGCTGTAGGTGAGGTGAGACTGTTTAGCACCTTGAAGCCCAGGTCCTGGGCACTGAGTCATGCTATAGAGCTCTTCTAATCCTTTAGCACTCTCCCCAGCCCTCCCTTTTCATCTCATGGCACTCAGCAAAAGCATAAAAGCCATCAGGACTGAATCTATTCCCTAAGCCTGCTTATAAACCTCTCAGAGAAGGTGTTTTCAGTGGCATTTCAGTGGCCTTCAAAGGAGTCCATATAATGAGAGGTACAGGTAATAGATGGATGTCTAATCTACAGAGCGTTCTAAAACCATACTACAACTCCATGTACCAGCAGTTCTCAATAGTGTCAGTAATTAAATACTCAAAGAAAAAACTGTTCTCCAAGGACTAATTTGTGGCCCCCTCTGTGGACCCAGAGTCCTCCTCCCTGCTATTCTCCCTTCCACTTTCGCAGATTCTTTCTCTATATTTTATCTTCCCTCTTTCCTGTCCTTTTAAACCCTGCATCTTCAGTGGCACCTGCCCCTCAGTCTAAAACTCATTCACATCTCCCTAACCTAAAAATAAACTCTCAACCCTGCCTCCCCTTCATTCCATTGTTAGGGTCAGAAATGTGATGCACAAACTTCTTAAAATAGTCCACACTCACTATCTCTCATCTCTCAACTCCCACTTACTCCTTCACCCGACTGTGGCCTCCACCCCTGTACTCAGACTTTCCTCTGATGTCACCAGTGACCTCCTGGTTGTCAAGCCCAGTAGCTTATTTTCCATCCTTGTTTATAGCGACCTCCCTGTAGAGACATTGTTGACAGCACCCCACCTCTCCAAACTCCTTCCAGGGCTCTGGACTGCACCTTCCTGGGTCTCCCTTCTCCTGGGACACCCGCCTCCAGCTTTCCATCCAGCCTTTTCTTTGAGAACCTCTTCAAAATGAGATAGCATTCTGGTTTTCTTCTCTCTATACTTTCCCTGGGTGATTTATCACCAGGATTTCCACCACCATTCTTCTGATGACCTTCAAGTCCATATTTCTCTAACCAACTCAAACCATTTTTTAAAAAAAATGTTGGGACTGCTTTGTCCTATGACACTTCAGTCTTAATATACTCAAAACTTAACTCGCCACCTCCACTACTACCCCGTTAGTTCTGCTTTGACACCTGGATTTTCATTTTCAATTTCAGTCCATGGTGCCGTTGCCCCTCTGATGTCCTGAAGCAGCAACATCAAAGCCCTCACAATCCTCTCTGCCTTTCACCTCCCACGGAGCCAGTCACCCAATCCCAGGGTTCCTGCTTCAGAAATGACTCTTAGCTCTTTTCTCCTCTCCATTCCCATGCCTCCACCTTCCTTTGGGCCCCAGAGTCTCTCTCCTCGGCCTCTGTCCCATGCGGGGCCGCTCATCTGCACAGCCACCTCCTCCTTTATCATCCAGCCCTGCAGTTACTTTCCTAGGAAGCAAATGAGATCTTGCTTCGGAGCCTCTGCAGATAGAGGGGGATGGTAGACCCTCAGCCTACCCAGTGTGCCCTGCCTGCTCCGTCCTCAGCTCTCTCAGAAACCCTCTCTCTTCCATGCCAAACTTCTCAATACCCCAGACTTGAGTGGGTCCTTTTTATTGTTCGTTAAGAAAGCTTGGATCATTTCCTGTTGTTTCCTGTTTTTCCACAGTTGAGACAGAAAAATTTAACAACATGCTTTGAATAGTTTGGATGCCTGTAAGGTACAGTCGGAACTGTCCTGGTACTTTCTTGCCACAGCACTGCCTGTGAAGATGTGGCACCTGAAGCTTCCAGCGAACAATGACGGTTGCCCCCGCAGACGCCTGAGCCTCAGTCCTGGCCTGCAGATGCTGCTGCTTGCTTCCTCTCCTCAAGTGAGAAGCAGTGCCTGCCTCGCTCAGGTGGCCCCACTGTGGCACGCTCTTTGTGACCTTGGGGGCTCTGCCCTCCTGAGTGATGTTCTGTGTGCCCACAGGCTTGGCCCTCAGATGAAGACCGACGGGCTTCACAGATCCTGCTGCAGTGTAGCCGGCACTGAGCACAGGGGAACAGACGGGTGAAGAGAAGGATGGGGGCAACCAGGAGGAAGACAGACTCCACGATAAGAGGCACCGCGTTGATTTGTGTCCACCCAATTGCTTTAGAAGAAAAGTGGGTCTTTTTGTGTGCCTTACTCATTCATAAGGAAGAAGTTAAAAATTTCAACTACTAGACCAAATAATAAAAATACAGACTCTAGAACATTTTTCGCTTGAATATGCCTTATGCTTGACTCTCTTTGCACTGAAGGGATGAATAACGTGTCATAAAGAAATATAAAATCATCTCATTCTCATTCCTCCCTTTTGTGCCCAAAGAAAGGCAAGGATCGGAAGCATTCACTTCAGGAAATTTACCTGGGCTTATTTTTTATATTGATTACCTTTGTTGATGTGTGTATGTGTGTGTGGTTTTATGTTTCGTGTTTCTCTTTGGTTTTCATGCCCTTAAGGATAGATTTTATAAACAGTAAGTCTATCAAAAGTTAGGTTTTTTAAGTTAAACTCCTTTTATGAAAAGTACAAATTTCACAGTCATAGTTTTTCTTTAGGGGTTCAAGTTTAGCTTGCAAATCTTGTTCTTTCCATAGGTCTAGAGTGTCCCTCTAAGCACTTGTAAGGGACCTTTAAAAATGTTTGTTTAATTAAAATAATGCCAATTAATTAAATACTTGTAATGGTTTTAAACTGCAAGTTGGATTTTATTTTTTATCCCAGGTTTTTTTTTGAGATAAAGTTGACTTAAAGCACTATAAAACTTTAAGGTTTAAAGCATGATTCATAAGTTTAGTGAATATTTATCATCTTATATAGATACAAAATTGAAAATAGATGAAAGTTTTATTGTGATGATAACTTAAGAGTTTATCCTCTTAGCAACTTTCACATATACTGTAGAGCAGTGTTAATTATGTTTATCATGTTGTACATTACATCTCTAGTACTTATTTGTCTTATAACTGGAAGTTTGTACCTTTTGAGTGCCTTCATACATTCCCCCCTTTTTCCACCGCCTACCTCTGGTAACCACAAATCTGATTTCTTTTTCTTTGTTTATTTGTTTTTGAAGTATCATTGACCTATGACGTTATGTTAGTTCCTGTCATGTAACAGTGATTTGATATGGCTCAGATGGTGAAGTGCCCACCTGCAATGCAGGAGATGCGAGTTTGCTTCCCGGGTCAGGAAGATCCCCTGGAGAAGAGAATGGCAACCTACTCCAGTATTCTTGCCTTGAGAATTCCATGGACAGAGGAGCCTTGCAGGCTATAGTCCCTGGAGTCAAAGAGTCGGATACGATGCAACTAACACACACACGTACATTTCAAAATGATCACCACAATGAGTCTAGTTATGACATGTCATCATACAAAGATACTATATAATTATCGACCGTATTCCCCATACAGTGCATTTCATACCCATGACTCATTTATTTTCACAAACAAAAGTTTGTACCTCTTAATCTCCTTCACTTATTTCTTTCCTCCTCTCTGGCAAACACCCGTTTGTTCTCTGTACAAATAACTCTTTTTTCATTATATTCATTTGTTTAGTGTTTTTAGATCCATGTATAAATGAAGTACAGTATTTTTCTTTCTCTGACTGTTTTCACTTAGTGTGTACCCTCTGGGTCCATCCATGTTGTTGCAAATGGCAAAATTTTGTCCTTTTTTATGGCTGGGTAATATTCCACTGTGTGTTTGTGTACACCAAGTATTTATTCATTCGTCTCTTGATGAACACTTAGTTTACTTCCACACCTTTGCTATTGTAAATAATGCTTCACTGAACATCGCGCTCCATATATCTCTTCTCATTAATGTTTTTGTTCTCTTCAGATAAATACCCAGGAGTTCTATTTTTAATTTTTTAAGGAACCTATTTACTATTTTCCATAGTGGCTGCACCAATTTATATTCTTACTAGCAGTGCGCAAGGGTTTCGTTTTCTCCACATCTTCACCAACACTTGTCATTTGTTGTCTTTTTTATAATAGCCATTCTAACAGGTATGAGTTGACCTCTTTGTGGTTTTGATTTGCATTTTCCTGATAATTAATGATGTTGAGCATCTTTTCATGTGCTTGTTGGTCATTTGTATGTCTTCTTAGAAAAATGTCTATTCAGATCCTCTGCCTGTTTTTTAACCAGTTTTTTTTTTTTTTATGTTGTATGAGTTATTTGTATATTTTGGGTATTAAGCCTTTATTGGACATACTGTTTGCAAATATTTCCATCATTTAGTAGGTGGCCTTTTCTTTTTTGTTGATAGTTTCCTTCATTTTGCAAAAGCTTTTTAGTTTGATATAATCCCACTTGTTTATTTTTGCTTTTGTTTTCCTTGCCTGAGGAGACATATCCAAAGAGCATACTTCCTATGTTTTCCTCTATAGGTTCTATCGTTTTGGGGCCTTTACGTTCTTAATCAGTTTTGAATTTATTTTTGTGCGTGGTGTGACTGCATAGTGGTTTGATTCTTTTGCATGGAGCTGTCCAGTTTCCCCAGTAACATCTATTGAAGAGACTGTCTTTTCTCCATTGTATATTCCTGCCTCCTTTGTTTTAGATTAATTGACTGTAAGTTTCAAAGTTGTTTTCTGGGTTCTCTCTTCTGTTCCATTGATCTAGACGTTTGTTTTTATACCAACACTATACCGTTTTGATGGCTGTAGCTTTGTAGTTTGTCTGAAGTCAGGGAGCATGATAACTCCACCTGTGCTGTTCTTTCTCAAGATTGTTCGGGTTGTTCAGGATCTCTTGTGTTTCCATAGAAATTTTAGAATCATTTTAATTCTGTGAAAAATGCCATTTGTATTTTGATAAGGATTACATTGAATCTATAGACTGATGGGTAGTATGGTCATCATAACAACATTCTTCTAATCCGTGAACATAAGTATCCCTTTCCATCTGTTCTGTCATCTTCAATTTTTTTCATCAGTGTCTTAAAGTTTTCTGAATATGAGTCTTTTACCTCTATAGTTAGATTTATTCCTATATATTTTATTCATTTTTGATGTGATTGTAAATGATAGTTTTCTTAATTTCTCTTTCTGATAGTTCCTTGTTAGTATATAGAAATTCAACAGATTTCAATAATTTTGTACCCTGCACCTTTACCAAATTTATTGATGAGCTTTAGTAGTTTTTGGTGGCATCTTTAGGCTTTTCTATGTATAGTATTATGCCATCTTCAAACAGTGACAGTTTTAAATTCTTCCTTTCCAAGTTGGATTTCTTTAATTTCTTCTTACTGTCTGATTGCTGTGGCTGGATTCTAATACCATGTTAAATAAAAGTGGTGAGAGTGAGCATCTTTTGTCTTGTTCCTGATCTTAGAGGAAGTGCTTTAAAGCCATTGAGTATGATATTAGCCATGCACTTGTCATATATGGCATATATGTTGAGGTATGTTCCTCCATTACTCACACTGTGGAGAGTTCTATCATAAAAGGATGTTGAATTTTCTCAGATATTTTTTCTGCATCTATTGAAATGATCATATGATTTTTATTCTTCAATTTGTCAACTGACTGATTTGTGGAGACTGAATTGTCCTTGCACCCACTGGATAAATTCAAATTAATCATCATATATAATTCTTTTAATATATGGTTGAATTTGATTTTCTAATGTTTGTTGAGGATTTTTTCATCTGTGTTCATATTTTTATCAGTGATGTTGGCCTGTAATTTTCTTTTTATGTCAACTTTTTGTCTGATTTTGGTATCAGGGTGGTGCTGGTCTCATAGAATGAGTTAGGAAGTATTCCTTCCTCTGGAACTTTTTAGAATATTTGAGAAGGATAGGTGTTCACTCTTTTCTAAATATTTGGTAGAATTCACCTGTAAAGCCATCTGGTTCTGAACTTTTGTTCATTGTATTGTTTTAAATTGCTGATTCAGTTTTGTTATTGGTAATTGGTCTGCTCATATTTTCTATTTCTTCTTGATTCTGTCCTGGGAAATTGTATATTTCTAGGAATTTGTACATTTCTTCTAAGTTGTCAAATTTATTGTCATATAGTTGTAATCTCTTATGATCTTTTGCATTTTACTGGTACTCGTTGTAACTTCTTTTTCATCTCTGATTTTATTGATTTGGGCCCTCTCCATTTTTTTTAAGTCTAGAAAGGTTTACCAGTTTTATCTTTGAAAAAAAAACAAAAAACCAGCTCTTAGTTTCATTGATCTTTCCTATTGTTTTTAGTCTCTATTTCATTTATTTCTGCTGATCTTTATAATTTCTTTCCTTCTACTAACTGGGTTGTGTTTGTTTTTCTCTTGTTCCTTTAGATTTAAGGTTAGGTAATTTATTTGAGATTTTTGTTTGTTTCCTAAGATGAGCTTGTGTCACTATAAACTTCCTTCTGGGAACTGCTTTTGCTGCATCCCATAGATTTTGTGGTTTTGTTTCCATTTGTCTCCAGGTATTTTTTTATTTGTTCCTTGATTTCTTCAGTGATCCATTGGTTGTATAGTAGCATATTATTTAGTCTCCACACATTTGTGATTTTTGAGTCTTTTTTTTATAGCTGATTTCTAATCTTACAGTATTGTGGTCAGAAAAAATACTGGGTTATGATTTCAGTTTTCTTAAATTTACTGAGATTCATTTTGTGGCCTAGCCTGTGATGCATCCTGGAGAATGTTCCGTTTGCATTTGAAAAATGTATGTATTCTGCTGCTTTTGGATGGAATGTTCTCTATATATCTTAGCACATCTAGGCTAATGTTTCACTTAAGGCCAGTGTTTCCTTACTGATTTTTTTGTTGGATGATGTTCATTGAAATAAGGGTGTTAAAATCCCCTATTACTATTGTTTTATTGTCAATTTCTTGCTTTATGTCTGTTAACATTTTCTGTGTATGTTTAGGTGCTCTTATGTTTGGTGCATATATGTTTACAATTATATCCTCTTCTTGGATTGACCCCTTGGTTACTCTGTAATGTCCTCCTGTATCTTGTTACAGTCTTTGTTTTAAAGTCTGATATAAGAATCACTGCCATGGCTTTCTTTCAATTTCCATTTGCATGGAATACCTTTTTTCATCCCCTTACTTTCAGTCTGATTCCAAAGTGCATCTCTTGTAGGCAGCACATATGTGGATCTTGCTTTTGTATTCATTCAGCTACTCTGTGTCTTTTGTTTGAAACATTTATTCCATTTACATTTAAAGTAATTATTGATAGGTATATACATATATAACTATGAATTTTATATTTTATAGTTTTAAAACTATTTCAAGGACCTTTTTGAATTCTAAATAGGCTTGTAACTTCAATAGATTAAAATTATAAACAGTAAAGCTGACATCTTAGGTGTTTCAAAGCTATGCATAAACTTAGTAAGGTTTGAATTTAAAATTTAAGAGTAAAGCCTTAATTGTATATTCCAAATTGAAGTTTCACAGCTATCATTCTAATATGCTCTTAAATACTACGGGTATGTAAGATTTCAAAATACACAGACTCCTTCCTAATTAAAAAAAAAAAAGTAATAAGCTTTGGACTGTTTTACTTTACTGTATCTACATCTGTGTTTTCCAAGGGTTAAAACATGCATACCCAGTGAATGAAGACTGCTCAGCCCTGGTTAATTGAGACATCTGCTGGCTGCTCAGTAGAGTCCTCTCAGGGACCTGCTGGAATTCACAGAGTTCTGGGTGGTTTTTAAGAGAAAGAGGGCAGTGGCGTGTATAGCACACAGCCTGCATAGTATTCCTCAGTATGTTGATAGAACAGAGTACAACCACACAGCTTCATCACTGGCCTGGATTTTGCATTTCTTTGACCTTTGCAATAAATGTATATTCTTTCCATATATCGCTAGAGACATGTGAACTTGGTGGACTGTTGCTGTTCTTTCATGTTCTTAGGATGGCATCATTCTCATAGAATATTCCCAGTGATATTAATCCTTCACATGCTCTCCAACTGTATTTCGGTCATTCACATAACTTTTTCTGACTTGCTATTACAACCTGTAAGATCAGTCTACTGACACCCGCTATGCATATATTATCATTTTCCTATTATTGCTTGAATTTTCATTATATCTGAATATTTATTCCTTCTTTTTTTTCTTATTCACTGCATAGGGTGTTTTTTGTTTTAAATCAGTTGCTGGAAAGAAAAGAAGGGGCTCTTCTTTTTAGCTTGTTTTCTCTGGCAGACTAGACTCCTAGTCTTGGATGTGGGCAGAGGCACCTCTTCACTTCTTACAGATCATCTTGCTGGGGCCTTGCTGTGCTGGTGACTTCCTCCTTCTGTAGAGGAGATGCTATGGCATTCTTCCATAAGCCACTTCAGCATGGGCTAGATAAAGTCACAACCTTTGCCCTTCTAGGTGATGATAAGCATACAGCTACACACATCAAGTTGGTTTTATCCTAGGTCCAGAGACGTAAGAAAACATTTTAATTAAAAGAAAATTTTAGGAGGGCTGGGGAAGGGCAGTTTTAGCAAATCTTCCAAAGATAAGAAGTTGCTTGGTTTTTATAACAGAGGCTTGCATTTCCCTTAACCACAGCCCTACCTATAAGGATGCCTTGGCAAAGAATTCACCAGGGCTTTGCCTGAAGATCTGCTATTTTGTAAGGTAACATTTCTGCATACATTTGGGACTTTGTGGGGAGGGTGAAATGAAAGAGCCACATGTTGTGCCTAAATCTTTTGTCATGGCTTCTCAGATTATGATTCACTTTAGCATAGCATAGCATTTGATATGGGCAGGTGTGGGGGCCCACAGATGATTGTCAGTGGGTGGTTTTCTTCTCTTCCCCCTACCCCAACTCCAGCTCCTTATATTCTGTACAGAGAAATATATAGTCTTTATTTCCAGGGATACAGGACAAATCAGCCCGTCTTTTTCTGAGTCCTTCTTGTGGGAAGAACCTACCAAAATATGAGTCCTTGGCTTCAGTTTTGGCTTATGTTTTGTGATTCCCACCATGTAGGTACTGGATAACAGAATTCTGGATCATGTTTAAGATGGATACCAGCCTGGCAAGCACCATGGAGGAGTTTCAGGAACTGGTGAAAGCAAATGGCGAGGAGCTCCACTGCCGCCTGATCGACACAACGCAAATGTGAGTATCCTATCTTTCGAAACCACCTCCCTCCTGTGATATAACCCAGGCTGCTCAGCAAGGCTCTGTGTCCTGCTGTGACCCAAGAAGGCTTCAGGCAGGTTCAGTGGCTTTACCAAAGAGAAAAGCCTGCCAGGTACCAGGAAAGCAGAGAAGTCCCTGGTGATAATGCTGTATGTGGCTTATATCTGACAGCAGGAAAAAAAAGTCTCAGTGAAAAAGAAATCAGGTAGCAAGACGCTGATTAAAATTTATACAAATCCTAAGAAACTGAAAGTACAGTGACTAAATTGGTGCTTCTTCAGCAGCCAATGCCTGGAGGCACCCTGAACTTACAAATACAGAAGGCACTGCTAGAAAATGGATCCTGCAGAGGGTTTATAACATACATGGTACATCTGCGAGAGACACTCCAATCTGTGCAGAGGTGGAAAAGTACTCAGGAATATTTCATATTGTTCCTTGGGATTTCATATTTATGAGATGGTCCCAGTCTGAAAAAATGAATGCCTAATTTGGGGGGAGCAGAGTACACTCATTGTCTGCTAAGGTTTTCATAATGTGATTGCTTTATTTTAGAATAATACAGATCCCGAGGATATAGAATTCTAGTGCTGAAATGTATTTTAAAGATGCTTTTATCTTGGGAAACTGAGGCTCAGCAAGACTGGCTCGTCTGGGGATACAGAGCTAGTTGAGTTAATGACAGAGCAGAAGCTGGACTGTGAGAGCCCCTAGTGCCTTGTGCCACGGCCAGATAGAAATGATCTCCACATCACGTACCAGAGTCCCACTTAAATCTCCTTCGCAGGTTGGACTCTCTGAACTTCTTTCCTTAGAATTGTAACAACGTGAAAGATAAAAGGTTTTGCAATAGCAGCATCTTCATTTTTAAAATGCAGCACACAGGGCCTGGGACAGTACCCTGACTTCCTTGTCCCAATACACCCCTAGCTGACTTTCCTCTACCAATATTTTCCACAGTATGTTCTTTAGGAATTAGTCAGTGGGATGTTGCCTGACCAGATATACTTGAGAAATAGTGAACTGAACTTCCCTTTTGCGATGCATCTCCGAGCCTATAATGTGCTCTTTGGCTAAAGGGGCTGCAGAATTTGTAGCATTTCCCAAACTTGTCTGACCATAGAACCCTTTTGTCAGGAGACAAGGTTCTCAGGAATCCCCGTTTGGGAAACACAGCCTGCAACCTGCTACCTTTCTCTTTGCTTCCTTAGTGAAGGAAACTGAATAAGAAATATGTGGATCGATTACAAGAAAATGTGTGTGGGGCCAACTCTAGAGCTAGCTAGGCTTCCTTGGTCATTTCATTTCCTGGGGACATTTGAGGAAAATGTCATAAGTCTGCCCAGAGGGACCGTGTGTTCCTACACATGATTCCCCAGCATGGCACCTCCTCTCTGTGCTCTTCTGGCATGGAAACTGCCCCCAAACCTTGAGATTTCGACCAGATAGAGTCCCCATCACCTTCATGAGATGAAGGAACACACAGTGGACATGGAGAGAACATATGTAACGGGGCCAGGACTTGAAGGCCAGGGCACCGTGACCAGTGCATTGTTTCCACTTCCTTAAGATCAGCACATTTTACCCAGTTCCCATGGCACATTCAGAAGGCTCATGGGAACTATCAAGGCTCCCTAGCTGTCACCACAGGAAAAGCTGACTAAAGGACACCGTTAATACATTGTTTTGGCCCTGGGAAGTTAGCTAATGGTGCTTTGCATATTCTTGTGAGAAACGTTCATGGATTTACTTGCATTAGAAAAGCAATTTTGATTTATTCTTTTCCCCCGTCTTCTCCCTTTTCACTTTTACTCACAAAAGCAATGCCCGTGACTGGTCCAGGAAACTGACCCAAAGGATAAAATCGAACACCAGCAAGAAGCGGAAAGTCTCCCTGCTCTTTGACCATCTGGAGCCAGAAGAACTGTCTGAGCACCTGACTTTCCTAGAATTCAAGTCCTTCCGGAGGATATCGGTATGTATCCAAGGGGCTGGAGAAAAGCTGCCCTGCGACAGCTCTGAGAGTAAGCAGAGGAATTCAACAGGCCGCCCACCTCCTCCCCCTGAAGACCCCTCTGGGCTGGTGGGCTTTCCCGTCAGGCTGTGTGTAGGTGGGCAAGTCAGGGCACACTGCTGGGCTGTGTTCCTCCTGCTCCGCTCCCCGCTCCACCCTCCAAGCCCAGCTCCCCCTCCCCACCCCTCATT
This sequence comes from Bos indicus x Bos taurus, assembly GCF_003369695.1. NCBI lineage: Eukaryota > Metazoa > Chordata > Mammalia > Artiodactyla > Bovidae > Bos > Bos indicus x Bos taurus. Next base: position 28,060,440 of record NC_040085.1, on the reverse strand, counting down.
CAGGTGGTAGTACTATGCACACACGATGCCTTGTGCACATGAGTGTACACACAAGACATGTACACACATGCACACACACACACACACACACATTTTTCCCCTTATAATCATCAGTCTTTCAGAAATTTTCTTTAAAATTTTCCTCTCCCAAAATGAGGATAAGTCCTATAAGAGTTTGAATTCATTCTAGAATAGGCTTTGGATGGCTGGGGGAAATTTCAAAATAAATCAGTGGCTACTGGTCTAGTTCAGAATTTACCTAAACTCTTGAAGTGCTGCTGACATGGCCCCACAGTCACCCCTGATCCTAGAGATAAACTCTGCTGACCGAGACCTTGCTCCTTGAAACTCTATATGTGATACCAAAGAACACCTCCATGCAAGAGAACTCGCTTCCACTGAAGCCAACAGAGCTTCGTTGGAGAGAGAGAAAGAGAATGACATACTAAATTTTGGATTATCTTTGTTTTTCCCCTTCAGCAGCAGAGCTGGAACTAGTATTGAGATTTTTCTTTTATACTGTACTCGTTAAGAGTTTAAACAAGATCCTATCCATATCTGCTCAGCATAATATTTGGGTTAACTAGTATATGTACAGAGAAGGCAATGGTAACCCACTCCAGTACTCTTGCCTGGAAAATCCCATGGACAGAGGGGCCTGGTAGGCTGCAGTCCATGGGGTCGCTAGGAGTCGGACACAACTGAGCGACTTCACTTTCACTTTTCACTTTCATGCATTGGAGAAGGAAATGGCAACCCACTCCAGTGTTCTTGCCTGGAGAATCCCAGGGACGGAGAGCCTGGTGGGCTGCCGTCTATGGGGTCGCACAGAGTTGGATACGACTGAAGCGACTTAGCAGCAGCAGCAGCTGCAGTATATGTACACATCCATTTATGCCTAATGACTTCTGATGTAGAGGGGCATGCTGTGCGTGGAATAAGAAAGATGTCCTTCCTGCTGTCCTTGCTGGCAGGAAAGGAGAGGAGGCCCAGGAGCTCCTCTGTCCCTTAGCAGATGCTGGCCATCAGCTTAGCAGAGGCAGCATGCCCCTCGGGTCTCCAGGAGTGCAGGAGCGCAGTCGTGATGAGTTTCTTTTTCCCCAGTTCTCTGATTATCAGAATTACCTTGTGAACAGCTGCGTGAAGGAGAACCCCACCATGGAGCGGTCCATTGCTCTGTGCAACGGCATCTCCCAGTGGGTGCAGCTGATGGTTCTCAGCCGCCCCACCCCCCAGCTCCGAGCTGAAGTCTTCATCAAGTTCATCCAGGTGGCTCAGGTGAGTGACTGGATGAAGACTTGAGGCCTGGGCTACCGGGTAAATTACTCCCTCTCCCCTCAGCCTAGTCTGTCCCTGAGAGCTGCTTTCCCCTCATGAATCTCCTGGTGGGGTTTGTGCACCTTCACCTGTCCTCAGATCTCGATATGATGACTTTTCTACATCCCACATGAGATCAGTATGGAGAGGGCCATGTAGTCCGTCTTCAGAGTCAGGGTACATCTTTAGTTCTGTTTAAATCTTTAACACGTTTCAGAAGGTGCTTACCAGCCAGCTTTGTTTTACCTAATGTGGTCCACTTAGCAAAGGAAAGGGTAATTCAGATTTCAGTACAGCTGGGCCAGCTTGATTTAGGTCTGTGAGCCCAAGTTATGTTGAATGGCTGGGTTTAGTGTTTGAGGAGTATGTTTTAAGCATGTGATAAGAAAAAAGCAGATACTATGAACACATATCTGAAATTTCACAGAGATTCTAGCACTCTATCCCAGTTAGTTACAGTCCTGTTTAAGCCATGGTGTTGCCCTCAAAAATAAAACAGTCTGGTTACTTTGGGGTAAAGTATATAAAAGATTACACCGAATAATATATTTTTCTAGCTTTAATGTTCTAAACCAGTGTTTCTTAAAGTGTGGTACATGGACCACTTGGTCTGATATTAACTAGAGCTATGTTAAAATCACAGATCCCTAAAGCTCAGCCTCAGCTCCAGGGAATCTAAACATCAGGACTTGGGTCCAGAATCTTTGTGTTAAACAAGTACTTTGGGTGTTTCTTAGAAAAGACTGATGTAGAGAGTTGTCTGCAGACCAGCTGAAATGAAAGGAAGAAGATGGGATGCTTTGCTAGATTTGGGATCTGCTGGTCTAGAACTAAGCCTGAGAAAAGAAATGTTTGGAAAACTGCAATACCTGATCACTAGCCTTTGGCCAGAATTAGGAATACTCACAGCACAGAGACAAGAGACAGCCTCAAGCTCCCACATAACTGACATGTACAGTGACTCTGCTAACATCTGTTTTCTGTGTCACAGAAGCTCCATCAGCTGCAGAACTTCAATACGTTGATGGCCGTGATCGGAGGGTTATGTCACAGCTCTATTTCCAGGCTCAAGGAGACAAGTTCACATGTCCCGCATGAAATCAATAAGGTCAGTGCTCCTGTCTCCTCTAGGGCCCTTCAGCAGCATTCCTAGGACCAGTGTCAGCATTTCCTCCTTGAGGGGCAACCCAGAGAGCATTTCCAAGCCACGCCATCCCTTTTTTAACAAGGCAGAATACCCAGGAGAGAACCCCTTAAGTAAACCCACAGGGTGGGGACATCACAGATTTGCGGGTGACTGAGTCAGTCTGGCCACAGCGTTACTGCCCTCATTCCCGCTGGTGATTTGGAACATGTGCCTCTTTTCCATGCTCATTGGCCACTGAGTGTCCAGAGCCACCATCTTTAGTACTGACTCCCTTGCTGAGCAAGGAACAGTGGTGGCTCAGTGACCGTAGTTCAGTTTGCATGTCAAGTGAGGTTATATAGTGACACGTTAGAAATCTAACTAGCCACAAACCTTGGAGAGTGCCATTCTGGAAAGTTGAATTTTCCCAGATAGTTGGAAATAAGCTTTTCAGGTACGATTTTGTAATAGGTGGTATTTTATTGGTATTTATTAAGTGTCCTATGTACTTTCCTACATTAGATTTTACAGAGACTTTAATCCTTTATGATACAGGACTATTATTATACATATAAACTATTATGATATAGTGCAGATATAAATGCAGCTATGTATAATATAGGTTTGATGATGACTGCTCTGAGTATTTCATCTCACCTGGCCTTTCTTACTGAACTCAAACCCCAGCCCCCACCTCCAAGCTGACACAGAAGGAGACTCTCTTCTTAGGGAAGAGATACCTTAGCCTCAGTGTCCCATCTGCTTTTCCCAGATGTTCACCCTTTCAGGAAGTCTCTTATTAGCCATCCCTGCTCTCACAACACTGGGGTTGGAGGGTGCTGCCCCACCCCTACCTTCCAGTGGTCTGATAACCTTCTAATTTTTGGATTATGCTGGCTGACACCAGGCAGAACAACTGAAGAGGCACATACTGTTCCAAATCAGAGGTGACCCAGGGAGAGAATCACAGACACGAATGTGCCTTCATGTCATATTGACAAGCTTGCTCCTCTGCAAAGCTGCTGGACCTTCGGGGTGGTCTGCAGAGTGAATTCCTAAGACCAGGGTTAAAGCTAGTGTCCCCCAGTGGTTTATTTCACTTTCTGTGGGGAACAGAAAGTTCTCTAGCGTCTCTGCTGCTCATCTCTCATCTTGTGAGCCTTTCCCCGACTCCACATTCCCCAGCCCTATTTGCTCAGGTGTGTGCTCTCTTGAGTGCCTGATGAACTATGGAATGAGGTTTGTGACATTGTACAGGAGACAGGGATCGAGACCATCCCCATGGAAAAGAAATGCAAAAAAGCAAAATGGCTGTCTGGGGAGACCTTACAAATAGCTGTGAAAAAAGAGAGGTGAAAAGCAAAGGAGAAAAGGAAAGATATAAGCATCTGAATGCAGAGTTCCAAAGAATAGCAAGAAGAGATAAGCCTTCCTCAGCAATCAATGCAAAGAAATAGAGGAAAACAACAGAATGGGAAAGACTAGAGATCTTTTCAAGAAAATTAGAGATACCAAGGGAACATTTCATGCAAAGGTGGGCTTGATAAAGGACAGAAATGGTATGGACCTAACAGAAGCAGAAGATATTAAGAAGAGGTGGCAGGAATACACAGAAAAAAAGATCTTCACAACCCAGATAATCATGATGGTGTGATCACTGACCTAGAGCCAGACATCCTGGAATGTGAAGTCAAGTGGGCCTTAGAAAGCATCACTACGAACAAAGCTAGTGGAGGTGATGGAATTCCAGTTGAGCTATTTCAAATCCTGAAAGATGATGCTGTGAAAGTTCTACATTCAATATGCCAGCTAATTTGGAAAACTCAGCAGTGGCCACAGGACTGGAAAAGGTCAGTTTTCATTCCAATCCCAAAGAAAGGCAATGCCAAAGAATGCTCAAACTACCGCACAATTGCATTCATCTCACATGCTAGTAAAGTAATGCTCAAAATTCTCCAAGCCAGGCTTCAGCAATACGTGAACCATGAACTTCCAGATGTTCAAGCTGGTTTTAGAAAAGGCAGAGGAACCAGAGATCAAATTGCCAACATCCGCTGGATCATGGAAAAAGCAAGAGAGTTCCAGAAAAACATCTATTTCTGCTTTATTGACTATGCCAAAGCCTTTGATTGTGGATCACAATAAACTGTGGGAAATTCTGAAAGAGATGGGAATCCCAGACCACCTGATCTGCCTCTTGAGAAATTGGTATGCAGGTCAGGAAGTAACAGTTAGAACTGGACATGGAACAATAGACTGGTTCCAAATAGGAAAAGGAGTACGTCAAGGCTCTATATTGCCACCCTGCTTATTTAACTTATATGCAGAGTACATCATGAGAAACACTGGACTGGAAGAAGCACAAGCTGGAATCAATTGCTGGGAGAAATATCAATAACCTCAGATATGCAGATGATACCACCCTTATGGCAGAAAGTGAAGAGGAACTCAAAAGCCTCTTGATGAAAGTGAAAGTGTAGAGTGAAAAAGTTGGCTTAAAGCTCAACATTCAGAAAACCTAGATCATGGCATCTGGTCCCATCACTTCATGGGAAATAGATGGAGAAACAGTGGAAACAGTGTCAGACTTTATTTTTTGGGGCTCCAAAATCACTGCAGATGGTGATTTCAGCCATGAAATTAAAAGATGCTTACTCCTTGGAAGGAAAGTTATGACCAACCTAGATAGCATATTGAAAAGCAGAGATATTACTTTGCCAACAAAGGTCTGTCTAGTCAAGGTTATGGGTTTTCCTGTGGTCATGTATGGATGTGAGAGTTGGACTGTGAAGATGGCTGAGTGCCAAAGAATTGATGCTTTTGAACTGTGGTGTTGGAGAAGACTCTTGAGAGTCCCTTGGACTGCAAGGAGATCCAACCAGTCCATTCTGAAGGAGATCAGCCCTGGGAATACTTTGGAAGGAATGATGCTAAAGCTGAAACTCCAGTACTTTGGCCACCTCATGCGAAGAGCTGACTCACTGGAAAAGACTCTGATGCTGGGAGGGATTGGGGGCAGGAGGAGAAGGGGACAACAGAAGATGAGATGGCTGGATGGCATCACTGACTCGGCGGACGTGAGTCTGAGTGAACTCCAGGAGTTGGTGATGGACAGGGAGGCCCGGCGTGCTGGGATTCATGGGGTCGCAAAGAGTCGGACACGACTGAGCGACTGAACTGAATTGAACTGTGCTCTCTTGCAGCCTTGTGACTGTGGGAGGCTGACTCTCAGATCTCAAGTAACTTTATCAGGGAGAAATGGTGCTTCCCAGGCCACAATTTTATGAATTACAAATTTCCGGCACAGCGTTTAAAATTGTTGTTTTGTGTTGTGACATGATTGGCAGGGAGTCTCTTCTTCCTGTCTTTGTTTCTGAGAAAGCTGGTCACCACACATGGGGATGGGGTTCTGTGAACCACATGCTGACTTGAAGCAGGTGTACTGGAAGGAGCAGGAGATGTGGCTGCACCCTTGCCTAGCACCCTTAGGCCATAGCAGAGCACAGCCTCTAATGCAGAGTCCCCAGGCCTCCGCCTCATCCCTGTCCGGTCCTATGCCAGGAATCGGTCTATCCTGTTCAGTCTCTCTGTCCAGGGTTTCAGTCTGTGAGTGGACTGTCACCTGCTTCCTAGACATAGGCCCATCCTGAGACTCGCTGAGTGAAGGCCCACAGAGCCCAGCATAAGAAATATGAACACTCGACAGAGGACTGAAGTGCCACACTGGAAACACACCCTTCCCTACGCCAGCTGTGGGCAGCACACTTCACTTTGTCTCTGGAAGACACAAGGGAAGGGCACTGCGGACACAGTTCAGAGGCACACTTGCCATGTGCTGTATAATCTTGTACCTTTAAAAAAAATTTATCATGTGCTTGTATCACTTATTTTTTAAAAGAACAACTTTAACATAAAAATATTAAAACCTTACTTAGAATTTTCCAGCTGTGAAATAGAGTACACCTTGCGCTTGGTAAGTCTGCTCTGTGACATGTGACGTTAAGTTGGAGCTGTCAGTGGAGAGTCAGAAGCTGCACCTTGAGATGGATCGCCCCACGCCTGACTCGTCAGGCACCAGGTGCGATCACGGTAGGGGCTAAGAGTAAACAGGAGGCTGCTGCAGACAGCAGAGCCCGCCTGGAGGGTGCCTGTGACCAGCTCTCCTCTTCTGTTCCGTAGGTTCTAGGTGAGATGACTGAGCTGCTGTCCTCCTGTAGAAACTACGACAACTACCGGCGTGCTTATGGGGAGTGCACCGACTTCAAGATCCCCATCCTGGGGGTGCACCTCAAGGACCTCATCTCCCTGTACGAAGCCATGCCTGACTACCTGGAGGAGGGGAAGGTGAACGTCCATAAGCTGCTGGCCCTGTACAACCACATCAATGAGTTAGTCCAGCTACAGGAGGTGCCCCCGCCCCTGGAGGCCAATAAGGACCTGGTGCACCTGCTGACGGTGAGGCTCCGTGAAGACAAATTACTAGCACTTCCTTATCAAATATCAGCTCAGTGAAGCCTCACAAAACTCTGTGAAGTAGATACTATCATTATGTCCATTTTACGGATGGGGATTCTGAGGCAAAAATACGTCACTTGGCAGAGGCTGCACGTTATTAAGTGGCAGAGCCTGGTCTTAGACCCAGGTGGTGGGACTCCAGGGCTGTGCACCTTGAACTTCTCGAAAAGCCAGTCCTAAGCTGTCTGGGAGGAGCTGATAGCAAATCATGATACGAGACTTGGTAAGAGATGGAGACAGTGGGTTTTCATTAAAAAAAAAACAAAACGGTGGGGGTTGGGGGGACATGGCAGTGAGTTAAAAAAAAACAAAAACAGGTTCATTATTTGGGTCCTGCCACCACTGGCTTAGATTCCAGAGACATTCAAGCCCAGGGCAGGTGAGCACTTGTCGTGGTGTGGGAGACGAGGATGTGCCCTTTGGGTGCAGCATGAGAGCAAATGAACTCCCTTCCAGACTGTGGTTTTGTAGTTCACCAGCTGTGTGACTGTGGGCACAGAACTCTGTTTCCTTCTCTGTAAAATCAGAGGGGTTCATCTCTGTGATGACTTCTCACTTCTCTTTCAGTACTAAAATTGTACAATTTTTAATCTGCGCTTTTTCTTTTTGCAGCATGGAATAATCACTGTAGCCTCTTCGTACCTCAGGGGACTATTCTGATAGTTCCTCAGGCTTTGCATTTAGCTGGTATCTAATCCCAGCCTTTGTACTAATTGGCCAGGTGACTGTGGCTGGTCTCATCCTTAAGACAGTAACATCTGAGAAAAGAGGCACCGAAACTTAATTTTCTTGGATTACAAATTTTGTGAGGAAAGCAGCAAACATTCTTATACCCAAAACATACATAAACCGCACTCAAAAAAATATGCATGTTTTTGAGTTCTTAAACCCCTGAAGTCCTTCCATAGAATTAGGTTAAGAACAAGATTATTTCTAAGACTGCTGTCCTCTAAAATTTTAAAGTTCTAAAATACATAAACTCTTAATATCATTTGATAATTGTCACCTAAATGGAATTCTGTTGCTGGAATCAAATTTCAGTAGTATCTGGCCATGAACTGTCCTTTCAGTCTGCTTTGGGAGAGAACACCTGAGGTGTGGACTGTCTGACCAGATAGGGCCTTTGGTCTAGGTTCTACATAGAAGCTTAGCTATTTAACTGTAGTTCAAAAGGATCTTCTCCAAATTTAGAAACATTCTGAAGAACTAATGCTTGCCCTACTCCAGTAGTAGATGTTATATCCCCAAAACTTCGTGAATTTTTAACAAGTAACTTACAGCCTGGAAGAGGGAACACCAGGAAAGAAACACTGGCAAACAGCATCCTAGCAATTAACTCTGTTCTACTTTGCTTGGCAGTTATCCCTAGATCTCTACTACACTGAAGATGAAATCTACGAACTTTCCTATGCCCGGGAACCCAGGAATCACAAAGCCCCAGTGAGTTTTTCATACTAAGCCTCCCATATTTAAGAGGTGCTTTACAAGTTGCTCATCAAGGTCATTGATCTTGTAATAGACTTTAGTTCAATTTAAGAAGCATATTATGTTTCTATTATGTGACTAACATTGTGCTAGGAATAAGGAAGACCTGAGTACATATGAGGAATAGTTCCTGACCATAGAGAGCCTGCACAGTACTCAAGGGGATAAGACTCCTATGTGAACAGTAAATAACAACATGCCATGAGTGTCAGAAGTGGGACAATCAGTCAGTGGTTTACTAGTTAGAGAGGGGATATGGTGGGCTGGAGTGACCTTGCCCTCCTGTTGATTATAAAGCATCTTCACATCAGTTGTTTCTCTGCATCCATTCATCTGTTCGTGGATATTTAGGTTGCCTCCATGTCTTGGCTATTGTAAATAGTGCTGCAATCAACACTGGGGTGCATAAATCATTTCAAAGTACGATTTTCTCCAGATATATGCCCAGGAGTGGGATGGCTGGATCATACAGTAGTTCTCTTTATAGTTTTTTAAGGAATATCTGTACTATTGTCTATAATGTCTGTACCAATTTACATTCCCACCAGCAGTGTAGGAGGGCATCCTTTTCTCCCCACCTTCTTCAGCATTTATCATTGGTAGACTTTTTGAAGATGGCCATTCTGACCAGTGTGAGGTGATACCTCAAAGTACTTTTGATTCGAACTTCTCTGATAAGTGATGTTGAATATCTTTTCATGTGCTTTTTGGCTGTCTCTGTGTCTTCTTTGGAGAACTATCTATTTAGATCTTCTGCCTTTTTTATAATATATATAGGGTTTGGTTTTAAGGAGAGCTGCATGAGTTGTTTGTATATTTGGAGATTAATCCCTTGTCACTTTTTTTGCAAATATTTTCTCCATTTTCTCAGTTGTCTTTGGTTGTTTTGTGGTTTCCTTGCTGTGAAGTTTTTAAGTTTAATTAGGTCTCATTTGTTTTTATTTTCATTACTGTTGGAGGTGGATCAAAAAAAGATATTGCTGTGACTTATGTTAATATTCTGCCTATGTTTTCCCTCTAGTTCTATAGAATCTGGACTTACATGTAGGTTTTTGATCCATTTTGAGTTTATTTTTGTGTATGGTGTTAGAGAATGTTCTAATTTCATTCTCTTACATGTAGCTATCCAGTTTTCCCAGCACTACATACTGAAAAGACTCTTCTCCATTGTATATTCTTGCCTCCTTTGTGTGGGTTTATTCCTGGGCTTTCTGTTCTGTCTCACTGATCTATAGTTCTGTTTGTGCACCAGTACCATACTGTTTTGATTACTGTCGCTTTGTGGTATAGCCTAAAGTCAAGGAGTCCAATTCCTGCAGTTGGTTTTCTTTCTCAGGATTGCTTTGGCTATTTGGGATCTTTTGTATTTTCATACAAATTTTAAAGCTGTTTGTTCTAGTTCTGTGAAAAATGCCATGGGTAACTTGGTAGGGATTGTGTTGAATCTGTAGGTTGCCTTGGGTAGTCCTTGGAAGAATACTGATTCTTCCAATCTAAGAATATGGCATATCTTCCCATCTGTTTGTGTCATCTTCAGTTTCTTTCATCAGCACCTTAGTTTTTGGCATACAGGTCTTTTGTCTCCTTAGGTAGGCTCTATGCTTAGGTATTTTACTCTTTTTGATGCAATGGTAAATGGTATTGTTTCCCTAATTTCTCTTTCTGATATTTCATTATTAGTGTATAGGAATGCAAGAGATTTTTGTAGTCTGAAACTTTACCAAATTCATTGACAACCTCTAGTTTTCTGGTAGAATCTTTAGGATGTTCTATGTATAGTATTATGTCCTCTACAGTGATAGTTTTACTGATTTTCCAATTTGGATTTTTTCTCTTTTTCTTCTCTGATTGCCATGGCAAGGACTTCCATAACTGTGTTGAATAAATATGGTGACAGTGAACATCCTTGTCTTGTTCCTGATCTTAGAGGGAATGCTTTCAGCTTTTCACCTATGAGTGAAAACGATGTTAGCTGTGCATTTGTCATATATAACCTTTATTATGTTGAGGTAAGTCTCTACGCCCACTATGAGAAATGGGTGTTGAATTTTATTGAAAGCCTTTTCTGCATCTATTGAGATGATCATATGGTTTTTATTCTTCAGTTTGTTAATGTGATGTATCACATTGAGTGATTTGTGGATACTTAAGAATCTTTGTGTTGCTGCTATAAATCCTACTTGATCATGCTGTATGATCCTTTTTAATACATTGTTGGATCTGGTTTGCTAGTATTGGGTTGGCCAAAAAGTTTGTATTTTTCCGTAAAATGTTAAGGAAATGAACTTTTTGGCCAACTCAGTATTTCATCTAGGATTTTTGCTTCTGTATTTGATATGAACCTGTAATATTTATGTGTGTGTGTGGTATCTCTGTTTGGTTTTGGTATCAGGGCGATGGTGGCCTCATATATTGAGCTTGGGAGTCTACCTTTCTCTACAATTTTTTGGGAAGAGCCTCAGAAGGATAGGTGTTACCTCTTTTCTAAATGTTTGATAGAATTCACCTGTGAAGACATCTGGTCCTGGACTTTTGTCTGTTGGAAGTTTTTTACATCACCATTTCAATTTTACTACTTGTGATTGGTCTGCTCATATTTCCTATTTCTTCCTAGTTCAGTCTTGGAAGATTGTATCGAAGAATTTGTCTATTTCTTTTAGGTAGTTTAATTGACATATAGTTGTTTGTAGTAGTAGTCTCTTATCATCCTTTGTATTTCTATGGTGTTAGCTGTAACTTCTCCTTTTCCATTTCTAACTTTATTGATTTGAGCCCTCTCTTCTTTTTTCCTTGATGAGTCTGGCTAAAGGTTAGAGGTTTATCAATTTTATTTTTTTATTCTTTCTCTAGTTGCTTTACAGGGAGGAAATCTAAATGAACTACTGCTTTACTCTGTCAGTAGCTTCAACAAAAAGTTTAATGGAGAGAGAACTGTTCTAGATTACGATTACATGTGGGCCCTCTGCTCCCTGCCACTGTGTAGTTGACGGTTATCCATAGATGCAACTACCAGGTAATGGGAAAACAAAGAGCTGTAGGTTATAAGACTGCATTATAGTTATTGGGATTTCTCTAAATATTTCATTTTAGCCACTAACACCTTCAAAGCCACCAGTAGTAGTGGACTGGGCCTCTGGAGTATCTCCCAAGCCTGATCCAAAGACCATAAGCAAACACGTCCAGAGGATGGTGGATGTAAGTACAGCTGTGTTTCCATGCAGGCAAAAAGCAAGGTACTGCCTGGTTTAGTTCGGGGCGGGGGAAAGGGGGTTGGCTAGGGGAGTACAGCAGTAGAAACAGAAAGGGTAAGAAATTTGGAACTTTCCTTCCTGAGCACGGGGAACCACTTCTCACATTGTGGCTGCAAACAGTTCAGAAGTTACATTTTGCCAACACACTTGGGCCTCATGGACGGAAGTGTACCTCTTAAAAGCCTAGCAAGACAGCATACACTTAAAGGCTGTGAGTTGATTTGCAGGCAGAGAGGGGTTAGAAAAGCTTTAAGTTAAAGGTGATAAGGAGAATCTAAAAAGTTTGGCACTACTTGATTCAATTCACTGTGCTACATGCCTTCATATTTCTGTATTTATCCTGTGGACTATTTCCAGTGTAACAAAAGTACAAGCCAGCAAATGACGGGAGCACTTTGGACTAGGCTCCTAGTAGAAGCTACACTGCAGCCTGAGCTGTGGAGTGGAGGAAGGGCAGAGTGGAGGGAGGGGACGTCCCTCAGTGAGGGGCACTATGGGCACAGTGAGCTGGGGGTGGGGAGCGGCCTATTGACATGCTAATGGAACTGAAAGCGCCTAGCTACCCTTGACTGAGCAACTTCACTTTCACTTTTCACTTTCATGCATTGGAGGAGGAAATGGCACCCCACTCCAGTGTTCTTGCCTGGAGAATCCCAGGGACCGGGGAGCCTGGTGGGCTGCCATCTGTAGGGTCGCACAGAGTCGGACACGACTGAAGCGACTTAGCAGCAGCAGCAGCCACCCTCCAGATGCTGGTGACTGCAGAGACTGGGATGTGACCCGCCGAGTCTCTGCGGCATCTTAAGGAGCAGGTTTCCTTGTTCCTGTCACTTAGGACTGAGGAGAGGCTTTTTACAGGTGTTCCAGCCCCTTGGTCATTTGGGTATGCGTGATTTCTCCCTTGGTAATCACCAAAGAAATACCTTTTTTCACAGTCTGTCTTCAAGAACTATGATCATGACCAGGATGGATACATTTCCCAGGAAGAATTTGAAAAGATTGCTGCAAGTTTTCCATTTTCCTTCTGTGTGATGGATAAAGACAGGTGAGAGTTGGTGCATGGGAATATGTGGTTATGAGTCTGGTGATGAGAATGCCTCATGGAGGTTCTGCTGGAAGAATCTGTAAACTCATATGTTTACATATGCTACTGTGGTCACTGAATGAATTTTGGATCTAAGAGAGCCATCATGAAGCAAATGCCTGTCTGGCTTCAGTTTGGACCACAATGGACCAGGAGAAAATGCATGCTTTTTTGAAATGCCTGAGTTGAGGATTCCGTAACTGCCGGTTTAGGAACAGCCAACTCAAAAAAAAAAAAAAGTTAAGAAAAAGTTTAAATCTCTTCTTGCTTTCCTTACAGATCATGAGAAACTAATATTTATTAATATTTTGCATATTTACTTTTCTCAAGATTACATAAGTTCTATGTTGGTGGTTCTCTGTGTGAAACCAAAAGTTTGATTGGTGGGTTCCAGCTATGTAGATATACTGTCTAAAGCCAGAAGCTACAGCATAAGGTATTTGTCTCCCTATACCCACATTTCCATCACTTCTTTTTGAAGTCTTAATGGATAGTGGTTAAATTAGTTAGGAGAACCAAACCTACTCTTTGGTTTAGCCAAAGAGTAACTGCAGAGATAAGTAGTGTCATCTTACCTAATTATTACATGCAACCTACTCATCCTTATTAAGAGGAGGGCTGTTGGAAGTAACTGTCAGGTAATACATACTGTACTACCCCTCTACCCCTCAAGGATACAAAGACAGTGAGTTTCTAAGGCTAGAAGGAGTCTTGTGACCCAACTCCACTCACACCTCATCTCTCATTTGCTGGCAGGGAAGGCCTCATCAGCAGAGACGAGATCACGGCCTACTTCATGAGGGCCAGCTCCATCTACTCCAAGTTGGGCCTCGGTTTTCCTCACAACTTCCAAGAGACCACCTACCTGAAGCCTACTTTCTGTGACAACTGTGCTGGATTTGTGAGTTGTTCTTAAGAGTGCTTCAGGGTTGAACTTGGGGAGGAGTATGAGATAGTTTAAGAGATTAACCAGGCACAGCCCTCACATACATTTTATCAAATTGTCCCAGCCTAGAGTCTAAGGAAACACCTGTGGTAACCCTGTCCTTAAATGCGTGGGTTTTACTTTTCACTCATCTTTTCCCATTTCTTCCTGACTTATTTTTCCCTCTGGTAGGTGCGGCCTCAAATAAAATGGTGAGGAAATGTTGAATTGAGGCTATACTTTTTTAGATGTTAGAAAATAGAAATATGAGACATCCTTCCCCCTTCAAAAGAAGTCACCTGGATAGCTGCCCCATCCCTGACCCCAGGATTCTATATTCTTGCCCTTTCGTTTGGAGTCTCAAGAATCCTATTTGTCCTGTGATCTATCCACTGTAGACGTTGAGTCATAAATCCACTGTAGTATAAGCTTTTTGAACACTTAACTCTGATTGGCACAAACTTTTCCTGTTTTCAGTTTAAGACCAGGAGGGATAAAGACACATGAGAGATAAATGAGGTTTCCCTCCCACCTGAGGCAGAGAAGAATGCAGAAAAATAAAAGAATGGATCTCAGTGTCTAGGTTCATACCAGGTAAGATCATGGACATGCAGCACATTCTAACCATCTCCTCTTTGTCTCACAGCTCTGGGGAGTGATCAAACAAGGGTATCGGTGTAAAGGTAAGGCTCAGCTTTGTCCAGCGTGTTGTCTTCCCTGGTCCTAGGGGCTCTCCTGTAAGGCATGTTTGACTCATAGCCTCCTCCCCTAACTGGCTTCCCTAGAGCACCCCTGAGAGTGACTGCCACCACAAAGAGAGGAATCCCTAGGTGACAAGTTATGCAGCCTCTGTTACAAGATCCTCTCTTTGCCTGGGTTGCCCTGGAAATTGGGGTGACTGCTAGATTATGTTCTCATGTGGTCATGGGTCCCCAAAGACAGGCACAGAATCACTTTTGAAACAGAAGATAAGTGATTACCAAAGGCCCTTGTCAGCTTTCCTTTTACCATAGTTGTCCTTGTGACTAGAAAAGTTCAAGAGTAAAGGAGCAAAGACATTTAACTGAAAGGAAGAAAGATTAAGACCTAACAGCTGGGAGCCTCTAGAGGTCTCATTAGAGTGGGCAGTATGTGCAGGATGACCAAAAAAGACACCCCTTCTTCTGCCCAAGATAACAGGATGCCACTTCTGATTCTCAAACTCATGATAAGGGCTGTGACAAGACTGAGATCCAGGGTTGACCCAGTAAGAAGAATGCTAAGTTCATTAGAAATGTTAGATGCCCTAGCTCCAGAACTTAGGAAAGGCATATGTGACAAGAACAGTGCACGGGTGTGGCTTTGAGACGCTGGAGGAGAAAGTGAAGGACTTCCTAACCAGGGTGTCTTGTCCACAGACTGTGGGATGAACTGCCACAAACAATGCAAAGACCTGGTTGTGTTCGAATGCAAGAAGCGAGCCAAGAACTCAACAGCTCCCACAGAGATCAGCACCTCTGTGGGGCCAACGTCCAACCTTTGCTCCTTGGGAGCCAAAGATCTGCTCCATGGTAAGCAGGCACTGGGAACATTCATCCTGGAAAATGAAGTCAGAAGAATATAGTTTTGGGGAAGCAAAGATTACCTCTGTCCTTCCTACTCATAATGGAAACTATATTATGCACCTTGTGTTATTAAGAGTTCCTTGTCACCTGTGGGCACCACAGTTCTGTCACACACAATGCAGACGTTCTTAGGAGAAAGGTGGCAGAGAACAGCATGAAGGTCTGGGGACTCAGACTGAAGCCTGGGAAGGGGCTGCACCCGCAGACCATCTGTCCCCAAGCTTTGTCCAGTAGTGAGGCTTTCCTAGAACTTCCGGGAAGAAGAATGGGTAGGTTAAACATGGGTGTACTATGGGCAACAAATGAACACTGATGTAGAAGTGCTATAAGGCAAGGTCTGCTTGTAATGAAAAAACTGACCACCAGTTAGTAGGTAACAGTGATGCCCAGTAAACCCCCTTCTGTGATTTAGAGCAAATTCCTAGACATACAAAAACCTTGGGATGGAATCTTAGGCACTCTGCCTTTTGGGGAGCAAAAGAAAGCAACCAACAGGAAAAGAGCCTTTAAGGATGGCCTTTTCTCATGGTGGATGAAGCCTGACACCAACAGCCATAGCTTGCCCAGCAAGGCCTCTGAATTCAGCTGCCTCACCCCCTAACCTGGCTGCCTAAAAGTAGTAAGTCTACTTTGGGCCTGTGGACTCCTGTAGCAATAAGAAAAGCCTCGTTTGATACTCATGTGTGAATTTCGAGTGCCTGCTTTTCTAAGCTAAAGTACCAACATGTCTTCTTCCTACAGCACCTGAGGAAGGACCTTTCACATTCCCTAACGGGGAGGCTGCGGAACACAGTGAGGAGAGTAAGGATCGGACCATCATGCTCATGGGAGTATCCTCACAGAAGATTTCTGTTCGGCTGAAGAGGACTGTCGCCCACATGGCCACCCAGACTGAAGCACTGTCTTGGCCTGGCAGTGAGGGCCCTTCCAGTCACTTTGTGCTGTCATCCCCAAGGAAGACAGCCCAGGATACTCTGTATGTACTGCCCAGCCCTACATCTCCGTGCCCCAGCCCAGTCTTGGTCAGGAAGCGGGCTTTCGTCAAGTGGGAGAACAAAGAATCCTTCATAAAATCAAAGGAGGAGCTCCGTCACCTCAGGCTTCCAACATACCAAGAGCTGGAACAGGTACCTTCCTTTTTCTTTTTTTGCAGACTCTGAGAAAGTGGGGCTAACCAGGGAAGAACATGTAAACTGAAGATTCCAATCAGGTTGATTATTAGAAAGATAAAGGGGAAGAAAAGGAAAAGAGGTAAGAAAAGGATTCTGCTTTGTCTCAAAGAAACCAGTGAGGGCCCTGGTTCACATTACATATCTAGGACAGGACAGACAGGGCTCCCTGTTGCCATAAAGGTACAATCTCAAAGTGCTGGTACCAAGGTCCAAAGCTCTTTTCACAGCAGGCTCCTTGAGAAAAACCAGTTTCTACTGACCAGCTTTACTGTGGTGACACCACACCCTTTTTCTAGACTTAAAGGCAAGTTGCCTAAATATTCCCTCCCTAGAAGTCTTTGTTACATTATTCAGTTATGTTTGGGGAGGGGACTGGGGGGAGTACTTCATGAAGGTTACCTGGGCATCTTCTTAAAACAAGGGAGATGAACATCATGCTATCAAAACAGACTATTTAGCTCACTGCACAGAAAGCCTCCTCCTCAATGTAAAATGAGGGAGCTTTCCTCTAAAACTTAATATGTACTGATTTATATGTTTATACATTAGAAGAGCTAAATCAACAGTAGCTGGTAAATGCACAGTTGATTATTACATATGGCAATATAATCCATTAATTGCTAACAGTTGTGGTACCAGTTTTTTTTTTTTCCTCTATTAGGCTCATAATGTCCTAATTATAATGTACGTAATGGAGGCATGAGAAAAGACAAGGTTATAAAAGAAAGGAAGGAAAGTAGGAGCTAGGACAACTGGAGGCAGCAGGTCATTGTCCAAATAATTCTGTAGGGTCATCACTAACGTACTTCTTTTTGTGTAGAGTACAAAGCTCAGAGTGAGAGCTGGTTAGACAGACCTCTTGTCATGGGATGGTAGTTTCTTATCAAAGATAGGTAACTTAGTTATTTTAGAGATAGCAAAGACACATTAGCTCCAACATTATCAATCACCTTATTAAAGGGGAAGAAGGCCTGTCTGCTTTTTACCCCCAGAACATCAAGGTCAGCAATGTGTTTTTGGAGGCCTATCAGTACAAACACAAAACCAACATACAACTGGCTAGAATTCCTTACGTAATTCTACACACTACATAGTAAAACTGCCCTATAGGGTTTCAGGACTCCCTGCCTGGTCCTCAAGTGTTGTGCCTTCCCTGCTAGACCCCCAGGAACTGAATCAAAGGAACAAGTTAGATGAGGCCTGTAAAACTCTCGGTTTGGTGCCTAGAACAAAGAACATAATATTAGGAAGCACACACCTGATAAAATAACAGATTTTCCAGATGAAAAGTACTCTCACTCAGAAATACTTAGGACATGCTTTAAGAAACAGATGGTGGCACAATGTGGGCTTGGCCAGAATCAACCTTTAAGAACAATGAAAGAAACTTTGAAAAGTGAACTTGATAGTGTAGAAAGAATCTCAGTCTTGATGACAAACACCTGGGTTCCTTATCCAGACTATTTCTTACTGCTGCTGTTAGAGTCTGTGACCTGTTTGGTCCTCTGTAAAGTACATAAAGCCAGACATTGTCCATGCTGTCTACAGCTTGCTTCAGATCCTGACATTTTACATGCCCATGAAAAGGAATAATGTAGTTGGCAACAACGACTTCTTGCTGCAAAGAGTGAGTGGTAGAAAGATTTCAGAAAAGTGAGTTAGGTCCAGAACTAATTCTCACTCAGTAATACCAGAGCATGTAAACTCTATTTTTATCCTTGTCTTAGAGTATTTAAAATAATATGTAATATTAAAATAACGTACAGCACATACTAATAGTGTAAGTATGCTGCTGTTGCTGCTGCTAAGTCACTTCAGTCGTGTCCGACTCTGTGACCCTATGGACAGCAGCCCACCAGGCTCCTCTGTCCACAGGATTCTCTAGGCAAGAATACTGGAGTGGGTTGCCAAAAGTATGTTTACACCTCTAAACCAGCATAGGACGGCAGAAAATACAATGCCTCTTAGATTCAAATCGCCAGTCTGATACTATTCCCACCTCTATCATCATGTAACACAGTACCTGGGGCTTCCCTGGTGGCTCAGTGAAAATCTGCCTGCCAATGCAGGAGATGCAGGTTTGATCTGTGGGGTCAGAAAGATCCCTTCGAGAAGGAAATTGCAATCCACTCCACTCCTCTGTCTGTGGGCTTTCCGAGGCAAGAATCTGGCAGGCTGAAGTCCCATGGGGTTGCAAGAGAGTCGAACGTGACTAAACAACAGTTACCTGGCACATAGCAAGTACTCAGTGCTACACAGTAGCTAATAGACAGCTATCTAGGTAATTTACGTTGAGAAGTAACTCATGTATCTCAAATCACCCACATATTTTGGGGGGGGGCGGTAATCAGTACAGTATAAGCAAGGTAAGAACACGAGATTCAAAGTCTTAAAACCCAGGGACGTTGGCATCATGGTAGTGTGTGTTACTCCTTTGTAAATCTCCCCTTTTGTTTAACCATATTGGTCATTCATAAACAAAAGTGACTGTGCATCTTATACCAGAACACCCAGTAGATTTCTACCCACCTGTCCTTCAGAAAGTACTACATAGGACCTCAGAGAGGGCTGTGAAGCCAAGGGAGTTGGTTAGCCTACTCCATGCTGATTCACTGCTATCAGGAAGAAAAATAGAGACCAGAAAAAAAACAAAAAAAGGTGAACAAAATTGGTAGCTGTGAATAATCATTTAACCAAGACTGTTGCCTTAAAAAAAAAAAAGTTGCACCATCATGAACCAAAACTTCAGGCCCACTAACCAAAGGTGAAACTGCCAAACCTTTATTCACACTAAGAAAAAATGAGAGAAGCCTCAATATGTAAAATTAAAAAAACAAAAGGCAACATTACAGCTGTTACTATACAAATCCATAGAACCATGAGAAACTTATGAATATGCCAACATATTAGATAACCTAGAACAAATGTATAAATTTCCAGAAATGACCAAGACTGAACCCAGAAAAAATAGGAAATCTAAACAGACCAATAACAAGCAAAGGCATTGACTCAGTAGTCAAAATCCTTCCAACACAGAAAACCCAGGATCAGATGGCTTCATTGGCAAATTCTACCCAACACTCAAAGAATTAACAAACACTGGTCCTTCTTAAAAGCTTTCTAAAAAATAGAATACTTTCAAACCATCAGGGTAGTTTTACCCTAATACCAAAGTCAGATAAGGACACTAAGAAACACAAACTATAGACCTATGTTACTGGCAAGTATACATGCAAAAATTCTCAACAAGTTATTAGCAACCTGATTTTTTTAAGATCAAAAAGATACTATAAACTATGAAAAATGGGATTTATTTCTTAGGATGCAAAGACAGTTCAACATATGCAAATCAATAAATGTACTATATCACATTAGTAAAATGAAAGAAAAATCATGTGGTCATCTCAACAGATGCAAAAAAACATTTGACAGAATACAACATTATTTCATGATAAAAACCCTGCTCAGACTGAATAAAAGGAATATACCTCAACATAATAAGGGCCATATATAACAAACTGACAGCTAACATTATACTCAGTGGAGAAAATTCCAAAGCTTTTCCACCAAGATTAAGAACAAGACGAAGATGCCCACTCTCACCACTTATTCAAGTACTGAAAGTCTTACCTAAAGCAATTAGACAAGACAAGAAAATAAAAAGCATCCCAATCAGAAAAGTAACAGCAAGAGTGTCACTACTTGCAGATGATGAGTCCATATATAGAAAAACCCCAAAGATCAAACATCAACAAACAAAAAAAAAACTGTCGCAGCTAACATTTTCAGTTAAACTGCAGGATACAAAACCAGCTTAGAGAAATCAGTTGTGTTTCTACACACTAAGGATGAAACATCTGAAAAAGAAAACTTCCCTGTTCCCAATAGCATCAGAAACAAAATATTTAGTAATAAATTTAACCAAGGAAATGAAAGATTTATACAAGGAAAACTACAAGACTTTGCAGAAAGAAACCTAAGACACAAATGGAAAGACATGCTGTGTTCATGGATAGAAGAATTAAGACTGCTGAAATGTCTGGCAGAGGACCTAAATTCTTTCAAGGAAGACATACAGATGCCCAACAGGCAAACGAAAAGATGCTCATCATCATGAGACAATTATTCAGTTCAGTTGCTCAGTCGTGTCCGACTCTTTGCGACCCCCATGAATTCCAGCTCCCTGTCCATCATCAACTCCCGGAGTTCACTCAGACTCACGTCCATTGATTCGGTGATGCCATCCAGCCATCTCATCCTCTGTCATCCCCTTTTCCTCCTACTCCCAATCCCTCCCAGCATCAGAGTCTTTTTCAGTGAGTCAGCTCTTCACATGAGGTGGCCAAATTACTGGAGTTCCAGCTTTAGCATCATTCCTTCCAATGAACACTCAGGACTGATCTCCTTTAGGATGGACTGGTTGGATCTCCTTGCAGTCCAAGGGACTCTCAAGAGTCTTCTCCAACACCACAGTTCAGAAGCATCAATTCTTCGGCACTCAGCTTTCTTCATAGTCCAACTCTCACATCCATACATGACCACTGGAAAAACCATAGCCTTGACTAGACAGACCGTTGTTGGCAAAGTAATGTCTCTGCTTTTGAATATGCTATCTAGGTTGGTCATAACTTTCCTTCCAAGGATTAAGCGTCTTTTAATTTCATGGCTGCAATCACCATCTGCAGTGATTTGGGAGCCCCCCAAAAATAAAGTCTGTCACTGTTTCCCCCCATCTATTTCCCATGAAGTGATGGGACCAGATGCCATGATCTAAGTTTTCTGAATGTTGAGCTTTAAGCCAACTTTTCCACTCTCCTCTTTCACTTTCATCAAGAGGCTTTTTAGTTCCTCTTCACTTTCTGCTATAAGGGTGGTGTCATCTGCATATCTGAGGTTATTGATATTTCTCCCGGCAATCTTGATTCCAGCTTGTGCTTCATACAGCCCAGCGTTTCTCATGATGAAAATCAAAACTGCAATTAAGTACCACCTTACAGCAGCACTACTTATAATAGCCAAGACATGGAAGCAACCTAAGTATCCACTGACAGATAAATGGATAAAGATGAGGTACAGATACAGTGGTATGTGTGCATATATATGTATGTATATGTGTGTGTGTAAAAAAGAACGAAATAATGCTATTTAGATGGACCTAGAGATTATCATAGCTAAGTGAAGTCAGTCAGAAAAACAAAAAAAAAATTTCACTTCCATGTGGCATCTAATGGAGAAGGCAATGGCAACCCATTCCAGTACTCTTGCCTGGAAAATCCCATGGGCCGAGGAGCCTGGTAGGCTGCAGTCCATGGGGTCGCGAAGAGTCAGACACGACAGCGACTTCACTTTCACTTTTATGCACTGGAGAAGGCAATGACAACCCACTCCAGTGTTCTTGCCTGGAGAATCCCAGGGACGGGGGAGCCTGGTGGGCTGCCATCTATGGGGTCACACAAAGTCGGACACGACTGAAGCGACTTAGCAGCAGCAGTGGCGTCTAAAATATGACCTAAATGAATTTACCCATGAAACAGAAAAGACCTACAAATGTAAGAGAACAGACCTGTGGTTGCCAAGGGAGAGGGTGGGGGAAGGATGGGATGGAAGTTTGGTATTAACAGGTGTAAACTATTACATATAGAATAGATAAACAACAAGGTCCTACTGTGTAGCACAGAGCATTATATTCAATATCCAGTGACAAACCATAATGGAAAAGAATATGAAAAAGAATCACTTTGCTTATAGCAGAAACTAACAAAACATTGTAAATAAAGTCAATAATTTTTTTAAAGGACTGTTAAAATGCCCATACTACCCAAAGCAATCTACAGATTGAATCAGAATACCAATGGAATTCTTCACAGAAATAGAAAAAAAGTCCTACCATTTGTATGGAACAACAGAAGACTATGAATAACCTAAGTAGTCCTGATGAAAGAAGCTGGAGATACCACACTTCCTCATTTCAAGTTATATACTACAAAGCTACCGTAGTAAAACACACTACGGTACTGGCACAAAGACAGACACACAGACCAGTGGAACCGACAGCAGCCCAGAATTAAACCCGTGTATGCAATGAACTAATACTAGAGAGCCCAGAGCACACCCAAGGCAAAAAGGATAGTCTCTTCACAAATGGTGTTGGGAAAACTGGATCAGCACATGCAGAGCAATGAAATTTGACTCCCATCTTACACCTCTCATAAAAATTAACTCAGAATGGATCAGAGACAAACATGAGGCCTGATACTATGAAACTGCTAGGGAAAAAAAAGTACGGAAGAAGCTCTTTTTCATTGGTCTTTGGCAGTGAATTTTTGGACATGACACCAAAAGCAAACATCAACAAATGGGACTACATTAACTAAGCTTTTCACAGTAAGGAAACCATCAATAAAATGAAAAGGTAACCTACTGAATGGGAGAAGGTATTTGCAAATGATATATCCAATAAAGGGTTCTTTAAAATATGTAAATAACTCATACAACTCAATACCAACAACAAAATCTAAAAACCAGAACTAAATAGGTTTTTTCCCCAAAACATACAAATGGCTGATAGGAACATGAAAAGATGTTCCATGTCACTAATCAGAGAAATGCAAATCAAAACCACAATGAGATATCATCTCATACCTGTTAGAATGACTGTGATCAAGAAGGTAACAAGTGCTGGTGAAGATGTGCAGAAATCAGGAATCCTTGCACACAGTTGGTAGGAGTGAAAATCGGTATAGCCACTATGGAAAACACTATGGCGATTTCTCAAAAGACTAAAAAAGAACTACCATTTGATTAGTAATTCCACCCCTGGGTATATATCCTAAGAAAATGAAAACACTAACTCAAAAAGATACATGCACCCCAGTGTCTGCAGTATTAAACAGTCAAGATACGGAAGCAAACTATGTGTCCATCAACAGATGAATTGATAAAGATGTGTGTGTAAATGCATATACATATATCAATCCATATGCACAATGGAATATTACTCAGCCATATAAAAACTGAATTTCTATTTGTAACATTGGAAATCAATGGCTGACTCTATAACTAAATCACTGCAAATTAGATAATTAAATCCCAGTTTAAGGGGATAGGATAAAATTCTCACCTTTATCAAGTCTGTTAGTTTTCAATGATTTGGAGAAGAAAATATGTAATATATGGATAATGTATGTAATCTCCCATGTGAACTGTAATATCACATAGTATATTCCAAAGTCATTGCTTTCATACCTCAAACCTGACCAAGACTTTTTCTGCCACATTTAGGTCGCTACACAATATTCAAAGATTTTCTTATTATCCATCTATTGCCCATGAATGGTTTATTCTGCCTGCTAGCTACTCACATCTTTGATATAACAAAGATGTGATATAACAAAACTAACTGATACACATGATCATTTGATAAGTATTTAACTTAGTTTTTATTCAGGGCAAAATAACTACCTTGAAAACAGTTTCGCAGCTACAGTGAAAAGATGCCAGTCAAGTGTAGTACTCCTGATGTTACTAATCTGCCATTTATTCCTGCTTTATTAACATACCTCATTCTCCTTTTCTTTTAGGAAATAAATACCCTGAAAGCAGATAATAATGCTCTAAAGATCCAACTGAAATATGCACAGAAGAAGATAGAAACCCTCCAACTTGCAAGAAACAATCATGTCTTGGCTCAGATGGAGCAGGGTGACTGTTCTTAGCCCAGAAACTCAAGAAACACAAACTGTAGAGTGTATCAGAGATCTCACTTCCTAAACCTCAACACAAAGACCCGGAGAACCTTAGACTGACTGGCTTTAAAAAGGGTACTTTAAAGAAAAGGAGCTACTTTTTTACTTAAAAGATTCTTACTGTGCAGTAAGGTTTTCTCTTCTAGTCAGTTGAATCAAAGGGAGGAAAGCTGAAGAATGCAAAATATTTGCCATTCATTCCACAAACTTTTTCTCCCCTTGGGACTAATATCAAAAGCATGGTAAAAACATGACTATAGTTTTCTGACAAGGTAGCTTCTTCTACATGACCTGTCCAGCTGCTTCTTCCTTAGACCTAAAATCCCTGGAAAATGAATGTTTCCTTCCCTGGCTTTTTCTGAGGCATTGTTCCATCCAAAACTTGCTTATGATGGAAAAATACCCACATTCCAAAAGGAAAATCACTTCCTCTGTATTTCAGCATTCTTTACGAATCTGGTTCCCACTTCACTACCTCAGATCTAATCAATTTGCCTTTCCCCCTCCTTCTTCACTATATTCTTACACAAAGAAGGATATCTACCCAGAAGACAACTTCTAGAGATGTAGCCATAAATTTGGGGGTGGGGGCCAGGAAGGAGCTATTAAACATGACATCATCCAATTACAAGTCAACTCAATTTTAGTCTCACAGTCATGATAAAATAGCCAAATTAAGCACCTGGAAACGTGGCTATTACCACCTCATACATGGCTGGCTAATTGGCTAAAATAAGTATAACACAAACATATTTGTCCCTTACATAATCTACAATGGATAGAATTAAGAATTTATAGCTTTTTTTAAAAAAAGTCTAACTTACATGTGCCATTTTTTTTGAAGTAACTTTTTTGAACTGAATTTGTGCTGGTACTGTCTTCACTATT
The DNA here is from genome assembly GCF_003369695.1 of Bos indicus x Bos taurus. Lineage (NCBI taxonomy): Eukaryota > Metazoa > Chordata > Mammalia > Artiodactyla > Bovidae > Bos > Bos indicus x Bos taurus. The sequence goes on along the minus strand of NC_040085.1, from coordinate 28,035,328 downwards.
AATACTATTTACAAATAAGCTAACTGGATGAGAGGTTTCTATGATAGCTGACAGCATGTACATATGTACATATTCTATATATACAACATCAGACATGCATGTGGCTTGGAATTCTGTTTCCTCCGTCAGATGTGGAAGTGATTTAGACTTTTGGTCATGTGTACAAATTCACAAAGTTCAGTTTGTTACAAGAAATTACTTATAATGTAAATTGTATTGTTTGGCAAAATCACAAGAGTCCTGTGAGTTTTCTATTAATGAAGGTTAATGATAAATGGGCTCAACTAATTATCTGGGCAACTGTTCACAAACTTCTCTGTCAAACTATTTCTCTAAAAAACTTTCACAGCCATTTTCTTCCTTCCATGCTTGGATGCCTAATGCCGAGCTGACTTAAAATTCATACACAAGCTGACCAACTGCCAAGAATATAATCTCAACAACCAAAAGTTCCAAACTGGCAACACCAAGTCTTAGTCAGAAACAAACTATATATGCTGTATAGTTTCCTGGGAGGATTCAGACCATTTAAGAAGTTCCTTTCATGAAAGACCAGTTCCCATTTGCATACCCCCTTGTACTGAGCTTTAGTGAAAAAGCAAATGACTAGCTTTCACTTAGTGTTCAGTGTTTCAAAAAATCACTGTACACACGAATTTACCTTTTTCTACATCCAAACTCAGAAACCCCCTTGGCAGGGCTGTTTAGGTCCACAACTTGGTATATAATCGTATAGGAAGTACTTTGCTACTTACCTTATATCGAACAAATAAGTTTACAGTCATCCTTAAAATGACTTATTCATTTCCTCTGATACAAACCAAAGACAGTATAGCTCAATCTCTTTATGCGGAGTTATAAAACACAATTGAATTTTTTTCATTCTTCTTATATATGCCATCCAAAATACAGAGCCCAGGTTAGTGTATGTAAATAATTTGTAATCTAGAGGAATTCAAAAGGTCACCATCTCCTTAGTCTAATTAACATGGCTAGAAGCTCTCAGGCCTTCCAGAATTTATTACTGAAATGGACAGGAAGCAGTAGTTTCACCGCAGGTCTTTACAGTCCAGCAAGGGCCAAAGAAGTATAGTGTATAAATCAGTATTATTTGCTCTGAGCAATATAGGATTAGTGGAATCTACAGAGATAATCTGGAACAAATTTTTTTGTCAAGCCTACAGTACAAATCTGTGTTATCTTGTATCAACTTGAAGTAAGTTTGCGCATATATTTATCCGTCAAAACAAGGCCAAATCTTGTTTCATTAACAACAGTGTCACTTCTTTTCTTTGGTAATTGATTTGCTGTTTTACTGGGCACTTGTGAATTTCTGTTTAAAGATGTATAATGTAAAAGAACTGCAAGGAAAAAAACATGTACAGATTGTAAAGGTGTTTTTTTTTTTTGATACCTAATGTAAGTTTTCTTTGTGTAATATTTATATGATAAAAGACAGTAGAATCCCTACGACAAAGATGTCCTGTGTTTCTTCTAGTTCATAAACATGTAGATGCTTTATCTGAATTTTTACTATTATCAACAGCTGAGACCACTCCCTAATTCTATTAACCAAACCAGTTGTCCTGAAAGGAAAAGCAAAGCAACTAATTACTCAGTATACATTTTTCTATATATGTAACATGAAGTGGTAACATATAGAAATATTCAATCATTTCCCATCTTATTCCATAATGACAGTGATCCCCAAATATTGTCTATAAACACTTAACACTGAAGGAGACAAGTCTGAGGCTGTCATTTCTCTATGGCTTTCATCTTTAAATCCACAGTTCTATCTAAGAAAACTAGCAAGAAAAGATAAACTTTGAAACTGTGGATGGAATTGGTAAAGGATCATTCAATCTAGTGTACAGATCACCCAGAGTAATTCATTTGTGCTCATGATTAGTGATCATTTAGAGTAATTAAAGATAGCCATGATTTTTCCTTAATCCCCAGGCAACTTTTGTTTAACTAGACCAATGAAGGGGAATAGGGGGATGGATTCTAGTCAACTCCATAGTGGAATGCATTCAATCAGTTTAGTTGAGTCCCTCAGTCGTGTCCAACTCTTTGTGACCCCATGGACTATAGCATGCCAGGCTTCCCTGTCCATCACCAACTCCCAGAGCTTACTTATACTCATGTCCATTTCTGCAGTCCCCTTCTCCTCAGGCCTTCAATCTCCCAGCATCAGGGTCTTTTCAAATTAGTCAGTTCTTCGCATCAGGTAGCCGAATTATTGGAGTTTCAGCTTCAACATCAGTCTCTCCAATGAACACCCAGAACTGGTCTCCTTTAGGATGGACTGGCTGGATCTCCTTGCAGTCCAAGAGACTCTCAAGAGTCTTCTCTATCACCATAGTTCAAAAGCATCAATTCTTTGGCACTCAGCTTTCTTTATAGTCCAACTCTCACATCCACACATGACCACTGGAAAAACCATAGCTTTGACGAGATGGACCTTTGTCGGCAAAGTAATGTCTCTGCTTCTTAATATGCTGTCTAGGTGTCATAACTTTCCTTCCAAGGACTAAGCGTCTTTTAATTTCATGGCTGCAGTCACCATCTGCAGTGATTTTGGAGCCCATGAAAATAAAGTCTGTCACCGTTTCCATTGTTTCCCCATGTATTTGCCATGAAGTGATGGGACCAGATGCCATGATCTTAGTTTTCTGAATGTTGAGCTTTAAGCCAACTTTTTCACTCTCCTCTTTCACATTCATCAAGAAGCTCTTTAGTTCTTCACTTTTCTGCCGTAAGGGTGGTGTCATCTGCATATCTGTGGTTATTGATATTTCTCCTGTCAATCTTGATTCCAGCTTGTGCTTCACCCAGTCCAGCATTTCTCATGATGTACTCTGCATATAAGTTAAATAAGCAGGGTGACAATATACAGTCTTGACATACTCCTTTTCCTATTTGGAACCAGTCTGTTGTTCCATGTCCAGTTCTAACTGTTGCTTCTTGAACTGCATATGGATTTCTCAGAAGGCAGGTCAGGTGGTCTGGTATTCCCATCTCTTGAAGAATTTTCCATAGTTTGTTGTGCTCCATGCAGTCAAAGGCTTTGGTGTAATCAATAAAGCAGAAATAGATGTTTTTCTGGAACTCTCTTGCTTTTTTGATGATCCAACAGATGTTGTCAATTTGACCTCTGGTCCCTCTGCCTTTTCTAAATCCACCTTGAACATATGGAAGTTCGTGGTTCATGTGTTGTTGAAGCCTGGCTTGGAGAATTTTGAGCATTACTTTGCTAGTGTGTAGGATGAGTGCAATTGTGCAGTAGTTTGAGCATTCTTTGGCATTGCCTTTCTTTGGGATTGGAATGAAAACTGATCTTTTCCAGTCTTGTGGCCACTGCTGAGTTTTCCAAATTTGCTGGCATATTGAGTGCAGCATTTTCACAGCATCATGTTTTAGGATTTAAAATAGCTCAGCTGGAATTCCATCACCTCCACTAGCTTTGTTCGTAGTGATGCTTTCTAAGGCCCACTTGATTTCACATTCCAGGATGTCTGGCTCTAGGTGTGTGATCACACCATTGTGGTTATCTGGGTCATGAAGATCTTTTTTGTATAGTTCTTTTGTGTATTATTACCACATCTTAGGGAGAAGGCAATGGCACCCCATTCCAGTTACTCTTGCCTGGAAAATCCCATGGATGGAGGAGCCTGGTAGGCTGCAGTCCATGGGGTTGCTGAGGGTCAGAAACAACTGAGTGACTTCACTTTCACTTCACTTTCACCATGTCTTAATATCTTCTGCTCCTGTTAGGTCCATATCATTTCTATCCTTTACTGTACCCATCTTTGCATGAAATGTTCCCTTGGTATCTCTAATTTTCTTGAAGAGATCTCTAGTCTTTCCCATTCTATTGTTTTCCTCTATATCTTTGCACCGATCACTGAGGAAGGCTTTCTTATCTCTCCTTGCTATTCTTTCGAACTCTACATTCAAATGCAAAGTATCTTTCCTTTTCTCCTTTGCCTTTTGTGTCTTTTCAAATCTTCATAGAAAATAATTCAATACTTCAACACTTCATAGAAAATAATCAAGTTACAATAACAACCTGCCCCTTAAGAGGAGAGATTAAACTACCTCCCCTCCTCTGTCTCCAATTCCCATTCCAAATCCTTCCACCCCTGTGTCCCTGACAAGGAATAGATGGCATCACTGCTCAGAACATTTTCCATCTCAAATATTTTGGGTGTTAGCCATACCTTCTTTTGACACACAAAAATGTAATCAAATAGTTTTGGTTTAAAACATTTTCTGTTCAGTGAGGCAAGATGTCCTTGATCTGCAAAAAACGAGGGAACGGGTTAAAAGGAAATACCTCATTCCATCTTTGAGAGCTTATGTGTTAACGGTGCGGTAGTTATGCATGGGTGGACATCAGTTACTTCTTTAATCTAGACGCTCCCGATAATATGTCTATAGGTGCTATTAGGTACCACAGAATAGACCAAGGCAGGGAGAAAAAAAGTGGGGAGGGAAAATGAGGTGGCAGGAAAAAATAAAATTAAAAACTAGGCAAAAAGGATGATGATGAGATAGCACAGAAAAAAGTGTTAGATTTCAGGAAGCAATGAAGTGCCATTCACCATACTCTACATTTGACTGCACTCAATTTATAAAGCATTTTCACATTATGACCTATGACATTAAGGCCCCAAATTACCTTACTGCTATTCTAGATATTACTGAGTAATTTTCTACAAAAGAAGTTTTTGCTAAGAGAAGATTATCATGAAAACTCTACCCCACAGGAAAGAAAAAGATATTCGGGTCTGGACCACTTTACTTTTCATTCAAGTAGTTTTTAAGAATATGTAAATAAGAGTGGTTCCAGCTTGAGCATGATTCCAGGAGCAAGAGCTAAACTTGGATAAGATTTACAGTGAGAAGCAGATAACCCAACAGCAAGCCTATGCAGGTACCAAGAAATCCTACAGAAATTAATAAACTAATCTTTCTACCATTAGTGATTAAAAAAAAGCTGAAAGTACTTGTAAACTCATTCTGTATCAGTGACTAAAGCTCCTGAAAAGAAATGAAGCAGAAATCTAAAGCTTTTAAATGAGTATTTTAACTAATAATTTTTTGAAATATTTTACTGCAGCAGTCTTTGCTTATATATTTTTAAGTTATTTATTTTTCAGAGTTCATAGCTACTTATAAAAGTATTTCCTTATATGGAAAGACTTTTTCTTCAACTATCACAAAAGAAATTCTCTCTTTAATAAATATAAATTTTTTTAAAAGTTTACAAATAAACAAAATAATTTTATGTTTTCCTCTCCTGAACAAATTTCTTTGAAGGGTTAGCTTGAAAAAGACATGTCCAAGACTATGGTATACACAATATTTAAAGTTTTAACATTTTAGATTTCACCATGGGGTTTACTGTAAAACAAGAGTAACACTGCCAAATCCATTTGTCCACAGATACTCAGCTTTCTATCTTTTGAGTTGGTTAGACTACAGAAAGTTGTTAATGTACCAGGAGTCTACAGATTTTAAAGTGGAACTGAAAAAATTTATATGACTACATCTTTTCCTCTTTATATACTATACGAAAAATATATTACTTGGGCCGCCTTTTACACCTTTCACAACAGGCCTCTATAAACTCTCAACAAATTGGACTTGTACTTAGGTCTTTATAAAACAACCTGAGAGGGCTCAAGTGTCGCATTCCTCGTTTGACAAAAGAGGACAAATTAATCTCTAAGAGCTTTGGCCATTTAAGCCTACAGCCCCTGCCCTGCACTAGTGCCATGATTTAAATTCACAACTCCTGATTCCCAAGCCTTTGACTGCTCCAACCAACAAATCACATTTAAACCTTCTCTAACCCTGTGTTTCCCAAATCTAGCTGTGAATCAGAATTACCAAAGGATACCATGGCCCTACCTTTGATCGATAAAGCTGGATATAAGTGTCCTAATCCTGTACAGCACACAGCAGCCTGCCTTTTAATATCTGGATACCTAAAGCGATGGCACAAATGATAAACCAATTTGCAGAAATTTTTCTCACAATACCATGTAAAATTGGTACATGTCTTTGTTCCTTTACAGTAATTCTGACCTCAGTCTTTAATTCTGCTCTGTGAAACAAAATCATACAGATTTCAAATCCAGTTGGAAAGTAAATATGTGTGGACGGAAAAGCCTGGTAGGCTGCAGTCCATGGGGTCGCTAAGAGTCGGACATGACTGAGCGACTTCACTTTCACTTTTCACTTTCATGCATTGGAGAAGGCAATGGCAACCCACTCCAGTGTTCTTGCCTGGAGAGTCCCAGGGACGGAGAGGCTGGTAGGCTGCCATCTATGGGGTTGCACAGAGTCGGACACAACTGAAGCAACTTAGCAGCAGCAGCAGCAGCAAAAAATAGATTTGGGCTTCAATTATTGGAATTTTAACGGAAACCTGGCCAGAGGAATTGCTCATATACAAGAAAAACACAAGTCACGAGAACTTCTTACTGAACACAATTATCAGTCTCTTTTCCTATTTTGTAAAATAGAATTAACAAATACAAAACAGCCACAGGACTACAGATGAGGCAATAAGTTTATATTCCTTTCCACTACAAGTGGGATCATTTATGTGTCTCAGACCTGAATAAAATACAGGTAACAATCTAAATTCAATCATGACAATAAAATACTTTCCATTTTCCAAGTTTGATGGTAATAATATATTTACACTTTTAAAAATATTTTTTCCTCATTTTTTTGTTTTTTAAAAAGACAGAACATGCTCAAGAGTACACAGAGTGTGGAAAAAATCATCACTTTGTCTAAGAGATCAAACAGTAGTATAAAATAATGTTCTTTTACATAGTCAGGCCAATATCAATCAAGCCAATTCAAGAATGATACCATCAGGGAATCTAACATGGTATTTACTTCAAAGATGACACTCAAGTAGTTATTTAGAATACTATGCCTAATGCACCTATCAAGAAGTAAGCACTGCTATCTAAATTTTGTGGCTTTTAGTATCTTCTATATCCACCACCACCTCCTCCATACGGATCTCCATAACCTCTTCCACCATAGCCTCCTCTTCCTCCATAGCCCCCTCTTCCACCATAATCTCCCCTCCCACCATAATCTCCCCTGCCTTGGAAACCTCCTCTACCACCCCCTCCCCCAGCACCTCCCCACCCTCCGCCTCCTCCCCCTCCCCATCCCCCGCCTCCTCCCCCACCACCTCTCCCACTCCCACCACCTCCTCTGCCACCTCCACCACCCCAACCACCCCTTCCACTGCCTTCCTGTCTCTTTTGCCAAGGCGGCATCTCAGGGGGTGGTGGTTCAATTTCATTCGGCCGTCCTCCCCTGTCAGGCACCCTTCCCATCAGCACCTGTATAAAGAAATACTTTCTTTCAGTTTCCAATATTATAAAAGTTAAAACTTACTTAAAGGATGCAAGCAATATTGAAGTTATTGTTCTAATAAAGAAACAGAAGCCAAATATTTTAGGACATGAAAGTACCAGACATGGCAATATGAATTAATATTGAAAATATAAAAGTGATGTGTGACAAATTCCTCACAATGTGCTGTTATTTTAAACAGTGTGGGAGAATATTTATGAAACTTAAGAACTTGCTTAAACCTCTTTAGTAAATTTTATAACAAATGTAGTACCCATCACACTAAGAAAACTTTTTAGCAAAACATTTACAATGTACATAAACTTCATACCCTATACAACTTAACTCCTATCCATATTCACTTACACAACTCTGGACTTTCTATTGCCACTGGTTTGGTAACAGACTATGCCATAAAAGACTATTTCTAAGCACATTTTATTTCAACAAAGTATGAAGTACATATGATAACACATGGGTGTAATACGGGCAGAGATGAAGGTTATCAACTGCACAGAGCTATAAGGATTTTTCATGAACTATTCCTTTTTTTATGAGAAACTTACGCTAACTTTCAATGATACTAGTTACTATATTATAAAAAAAATAAAGACTTAATACACTTCCTTAACCATGCTTCATAATATTTCACAGGATAAACTAAGGAAGAGTTTGCTTCAAGTACCCAAACTTCTGTAGAAAGGAACTATTTTATATGTCCATGAACAGAGACCAATAGGAAGCAAATCATTTCCTGCTAGTGTCTTTCAGTAAAGATAAACCAAATGTGCCTCAGCCAAAATGACCTATCATTTGTGTTCTACTTTCCTGATCCTCTAATCAAAATCATGTTTTACTACTTTGTATCATAAATGAAGACAAAAAAGTACAAATTCCTCACTGTTGGACAAGCTTCAAAGTACACATATATTCTTCAAAGTACACTATAAAGTTGGTAATACTGTCCTAATCACCAAATCCAAAACCAGCTTTTCTTGGTTGGTGTCCTCAATGCTGTCTCCACCAAACATTCAATGTCGGTGGATATACAGGGACGCTGTTCCAAGATCTGATAGTAAGACTGCCCTCAAATAATTAGACTATGAACTACAAACTCAGAAAACAGACAGGCAATATCACTTAAGAGAACTCTTGATCCAGAAAGACCTTGATGCAAGATATAAAGTAACATATTTAAAAACAGAACACTTTCAGAATAGAGGCTGCTAAGTCACTTCAGTCGTGTTCGACTCTGTGCGACCCCATAGACGGCAGCCCACCAGGCTCCCCCGTCCTTGGGATTCTCCAGGCAGGAACACTGGAGTGGGTTGCCATTGCCTTCTCCTCAGAATAGAGGAGGCTGATCTAAAATGGAAGCAGGAAGGCCCAAACACTGGTGCCTAACTTAACGATAATTAGCAAACTGACTGTATACAACCATCTCCTGATACAGGACACCTTTCTCACTGCACTGAGAAGTGGTATTGTAAAATTACCCAAGTCCCGTACTTCTTTCGGCTGTTTTATAGTAAAGTTTGTCATAGAGTGCTCTAACTGAAGAGTATATGCTAGACAAGGTGATATAAACATTCTAAATTATCTTATTGTTGCTGCCACTGTTGTAGTGTAAAAAATTCAGACAGTCTGAGTTGATTTAAGACCACTGTCAGAGAAATGGACCCATACTCTGAATCAGGAAATGGAACATTCAAGAGATTTTGCAATTTCTAAATTGCAGAAGTGATTTCTCTAAGTAAATAGTAGAGCTCGGATGTGAACCCTAACCTGTATGACTCTAAAGCACATACGCTTTCCTCTAAACCACGGATCTCACGAGTATGTGTGAGTATACAAAATGACTCCTACAGATTTTTTACTGACAAAAAATGGTAAGATTATTGGAAAGAAGGCAAATAATTCTGGCTAATGATATTGATAAAAATAATTCTTAATTCCTCTAATTCAGATAAAACTGTGATTTATGAATACAGAAATTCAAATAAACATGCACATAGAAAACATTAGTAAGCCTAAACTGATTCTCTTTTCTAAGAGTTCACTGGGATGAAAAATGGATTAAAATCTGTAAAAACATCAATCAAGGATATTATAAATTCTTTCTCCACTGTATTTAAAAGAAAAACCAACCTTATTAATGGCACATGCTGTCTTCTCCCGGCTGGATCCACTACTTGTCCTGATGATCTTGGACAGATCTTCACGGGCAGCAAGTAAATGTGCCAAGGTTATTGTTGTCTTGGGTGACAAAGCATAACGCTTAGGTTGGTAAATTCTTGCTATGTCATCTGTTTTTAACTAAATGACAAAAGTCAGGGGGAAAACGGAACCAAAGAACATTTCAGTGAAAGAGCAATGGCAATCATGATCTTCAGAAAAAAAAAAGATAAAACACAAGCAAAGAAAAAAACAGCAAAACATTCAAATATCTGATAATCTGTTAGTAGAATGAAGGGGAAAAAAAAGAGACCAAGAAATGCTAAAAGACCATGTAACTACCCATAACAACTCATTTTAAAAGTAACACAAAAAAGATTCCACTATTACCAAAGAGCAAAATACCTAAAAATAGCTTTACTGAAAACACACATACAGAAACTTTAAGATGAAAACATTAGTAAATCTACAAAAACAAAAGGAGAGCTTGAATAAATGGCGAGAAATACCATGTTTCTGAATGGGGACATTGAGTATTGTCAGTTTTCCTTGCAATTAATTTATACATTTACCGCAGTCCTCTTGGGATGTATTTTTAGTGGAGCAGGGAGGTAAGGGATATCTACAGTTAACTCAGAAATGAAATATGTATGAAATGACTAAAAGAATTTTGGAAAGAGTTTTATCATCTATTAACAGGTAATATGAAATTATTCATCACTGCCTTAACAACTTACATTCACTGACTACTTGTTAAAAGTGCTATGATATTCATTTAATATCATTTCTTTAATCCTCAAAACATCCTTTTAGACTGGTTGTACAGGTACGCTATCCTACCTCACTCTAATTAAATGGAACTTGTTGAGGGGAGGGAATGAACTGATGAAACAAAAGGGGCAGTTAAGATTCCCGGCCTCAAAATTTATGAATACAAGACGAAGCAGCAAAGATCAGTGAGACAAAAGACATGGAGGAAACTTAAATGCCTATTATTAAATGAAAGAAGCTAATCTGAAAATAATAATCTGTATGATTCCAACCATATGAAATTCTGAAAAAAGCAAAACTAGAGAGATAATAAAAAAATATCAATGGGTTGCTAAGGTTGTGGGGAGGGAGGGAAGAATAGGCAAAGAAGAGAAGATTTTTAGGGCAGTGAGAATACTCTGTATGATACTATAATGGTGGATATACCTCTTTGCATATTTTCTCAAACCCACAGAATGTACAGCACCAAGAGTGAAACCTAATGTAAGCTACAGACTTTGGATAATAATGATGTATCAATGTAGGTTCATCAACTGCAAAAATTTACTACACTGGTGGTGGATGTTGATGATGGGGCTAAGTATATGTGAAAGCAAGGGCCAAATGGAAATCTCAGAACCCTCTGTTCAATATTGCTATGAACCTAAAACTGCTCTAAAAAATAAAGAATATTAAAACATAAAAAAGGATCAATGAGAAAACATTTTTTTAAATGGTGCTGGAATGAACTATTGTCTATTTGTAGAATAATAATAATAATGCATAACCTATAACAAGGGATTCCAAATATAACAAACGTTCATTGTTTAACTAGAGCAACTATATGCCAATACAATGGACAACCTAGAGAAAAGGACAAATTCTTAGAAAGACACAACCTTCCAAAACTGAACCAGAAAGAAACAGAAAATATGAACAAGTCATCAGAATTTGTAAATTGAATCAGTAATATAAAAACGTCTAATAAAAGTCCAGGACCAGACAGCTTCACTGGTGAATTCTATCAAGCATGTAGTGAAGAGTTAACACCTATCCTTCTCAAACTATTTCAAAAACTTGGCAGAGGAAGGAACACTCCCAAGTTCATTCTATGAGGCCACACCTTGATGCCAAAACCAAAGATATAAAAAAAGAAAATTACAGGATAATATCACTGATGAACATGGATGCAAAAATCCTCAAAAAAATACTAGCAAACCAAATCCAACAACACATTAAAACAATCAGACACCATGATTGAGTGGGATTTATCCCAGGGATGCAAGGACTCTTCAACATAGGTAAAATCAATCAATTGGATATATCACGTTAACAAACTGAAGAATAAAACCATATGATTATCTTAACAGATGCAGAAAAAGCTTTTGACAAAATTCAACACCAATTTCAGATAAAACTCTCCAGAATGTGGACACAGAGGGAACATACCTCAACTTAATAAAGGCCATACATGACAAACCCACAGCAAAATCATTCTCAATGGTGAAAAATTGTAAGCATTTCCTCTAAGATCAGGAACAAGACAAGGATGTTCACTCTCACCACTTTTATTCAACATAGTTTTGGAAGTCCTACTCATGGCAATTAGAGAAGAAAAAGAAATAAAAGGAATCCAAATTGGAAAAGAAGTAAAACTGTCACGTTTGAAGATGACATAATACTATACATAGAAAATCCTAAAGCTGCAACCAGAAAACTACTAGAGCTTAAAGAATTTGGCAAAACTGCAGAATATACAATTAAAACACAGAAATCTCTTGCATTCCTATCCATTAACAATGAAAGACTAGAAAAAGAAATTAGGGAAACAATCTCATTTACCATCACATGAAAATGCCTAAGAGCTTCCCAGGTGGTGCTAGTGGTAAAGAATCTGCCTGCCAATCCAGGAGACATAAGAGGTGCAGGTTCAATCTCTGAGTTGGGAAGATCCCCTAGAGGAAGAAATGGCAACCCACTCCAGTATCCTTGCTGGGAGAATCCCATGGACAGAAGAGCCTTGTGGGCTACAGTCCATGGGTCATAGAGAGTCAGACATGACTGAGCACAAAAAGCATAAAATACCTGAACTCGGAAAACTGTAAGATACTGATTAAAGAAATCAAAGATGACACAAACAGATGGAAAGATATATACCATGTTCTCAGATCGGAACAATCAATATTCAAAATGACTATACTACCCAAAGTAATCTACAGATTCAATGCAATCCCTAACAAATTACTAATATCATTTTTCACAGAATTAGAAAACTTACAATTTGTATGGAGACACAAAAGACCTCAAAAAGTCAAGGCAATCTTGAGAAAGAAAAACAGAGCTGGAGGAATCAGGCTCCCTGACTTCAGATTATACTACAATGCTAAATAGTAGGGTATATAAATCAAAAGGATAGAAAGCACTTATAGTCATCTAATCTATGATAAAGAAGGCAAGAATATACAATGGAGAAAAGACAGTCTCTTCAAGAAGTGGTGCTGGGAAAACTGGACTGCTATGTGTACAAGAATAAAATTAAAACATTCTTTAACACCATACACAAAAATAAACTCAAATGAATTGAAGACCTAAATGTAAGACTGGATACTGTAAAACTCTTAAAGGAAAACACAGGCAGAGCACTATGATATAAATCACAGCAAGATCTTTTTTGTTCCACCACCAAGTGTAATGAGGGCAATGGCACCCCACTCCAGTACTCTTGCCTGGAAAATCACATGGGTGGAGGAGCCTGGTAGGCTGCAGTCCATGGGGTCACTAACAGTCGAACACGACTGAGCGACTTCACTTTCACTTGTCACTTTGATGCATTGGAGAAGGAAATGGCAACCCACTCCAGTGTTCTTGCCTGGAGAATCCCAGAGATGAAGGAACCTGGTGGGCTGCCGCCTATGGGGTCGCACAGAGTTGGACACGACTGAAGTGACTTAGCAAGTGTAATGAAAATAAAAATTAACAAATGACAAATAAAAGTGCTTGCACAGCAAAGGAAATCATCAACAAAACTAAAAGAAAACCCACACAATAGGAGAAAATATTTGCAAACAATGTGAACAAGTGATTAATCTCCAAAATACACAAACAGCTCATGTAGCTCAACGTGAAAAAAAAAATGGCCAGAAGATCTAAAGAGACATTTCTTTAAAGATGACATAAAAATGGCTAAAAAGCACATGAAAAGATGATCAACATCACTAACTACTAGACAAACGCAAATCAAAACTACAATGAGCTATCACCTCACGCTGGGAGAATGGCCATCATCAGAAAGTCTACAAACAATAAATGCTGAAGAGGGTGTGGAAAAAAGGGAACCCTCTTCAATGTTGGTGGGAATATAAATTAATATAACATTACTATGGGTAGTATTCTGGTCTAGAGAATTCCATGGACTATATAGGCCATGGGGTAGCAAAAAGTCCGACATGAGTGAGTGACTTTCACTTTCTTTACGGAGAACAGTATGGCGATTCCTTAAAAAAAACTAAAAGTAGAGCTACCACATGATCCCGCAATCCCACTTCAGGGCATATGTCTGGAAAACTGTAATTCAAAAGGACACATGCACCCCAATGTTCACTGCAACACTATTTGCAATAGCCAGGACATGGAAGCAACCTAAATGTACATTAACAAAGGAATGGATAAAGAAGGTATGGTGTATATATACAATGGACTATTACCCAGCCATAGAAAAGAACAAACTAGTATCATTTGCAGCAACATGGATGGACCTAAAGATTATCATACTAAGTGAGGTTAAGTCAGACAGAGAAAGACAAATATCATATGATACTGCTTATACGCGAAATCTAAAAAAAATCATACAAATGAACCTATTTACAAAACAGAAATAGAGTCACAGATGTAGAAAACAAACTTAGGGTTATTAAGGACGAAGGGAGGGAGGAATACATTGCAAGACTGGGACTGACATATACATACTACTGTACATAAAACAGACAACTAGTAAGAACCTACATATAACACAGGGAACTCTCTCCAGTACTCTATAATGATCTACATGGGAATAGAATCTAAAGAAGACTGGATGTAGGCATATGTATAATGGTCTTACTTTGCTGTACAACAGAAACACAACATTGTAAATCAACTGTACTCCAATTTAAAAAAGTAAAAATTTTTAAAAAGAGTTCATTTTTTAAAAGTTTTAAAACTGAAAAACTTAACTATGTTATAAAGACTACAATTTCTGCACATCAAAAGACATAACAACTGGGGAAAATATTTTCAACAAATAAAGCAACTAGCTAACTTCCTTAATATATAAAAAGCTCAATCAGAAGGAAAACCGGAAGGCCTCAGGGGAAAAAAATATAAGACACAAATAGAAATTTCAAAAAAATAGGAAATTTAAATGACTAATAAGCTTATGAAAAAAAGTTCAACTTTACTAACAAGACAAATAAACGAAAACAATTTAGTAATTTTTAACCATCAAGTTAGCCATAAAATTGACAATATTCTATTAAAGGGGCTAAAGTTAGAGCAAAATGGCATTGACCTTATTTGTACGAGTTTAAATTCATACAAAATTTCTAAAAAACAATCTGGCCATGTGAATCAAGAGCATTAAGAGTCATAACCTTTGACACAGTGAATTTCCATTTAGGAATCCACAGGTTTCTCATCTGCAGACACAAAAGGCTGATTGTGCAGTTATGTGGGGAAACATGAATGAAACTTGACAGCATTATGCTAAGAAGTCAGACATAAAAGCCACACATTGTATAATTCCTTATATATATGACATACACAGAACAGGCAAATCCAAAGAGAGACAAACTAGATTATAGTAAAGGAAGGTTTCTTTGGAAGGACTGATGCTAAAGCTGAAACTCCAGTACTTTGGCCACCTCGTACGAAGAGCTGACTCACTGGAAAAGACTCTGATGCTGGGAGGGATTGGGGGCAGGAGGAGAAGGGGACGACAGAGGATGAGATGGCTGGATGGCATCACTGACTTGATGGACGTGAGTCTGAGTGAACTCCAGGAGTTGGTGATGGACAGGGCAGCCTGGCGTGCTGAGATCCATGGGGTCGCAAAGAGTCGGACACAACTGAGCAACTGAACTGAACTGAAAGGAAGGTGAGGGTACTGTGAATGACCACTGAAAGGAATATTTCTGTTGGGGTTGAGGGAAATGTTCTAGAATCAGATCATGGTTACATAATTCAGAGAGTATACTAAAACCCACTAAATTATATACTTTAAGATGGTGAATTATATCTCAATTAAAAATTAATATAAAAAGGATATTGAAATAGAACTTTTAGAGATATGGGACAATGATCATACTATATTCAGTAAAAAAAAAAAAAATCGAACTATAAAATTATACTTTTATTTCAATACTAGCAACATAGAGAAATCAGATTAACCATACAAATAAATGTGCATAATCTTCTTGAAGGGCAACTCTATACAGGGTGTATGAAGAGCATTTTTAAAATGCATATTCTTTGATCAAGAAATTCCATTTGTAGGAATATATCATGTACATGAACAAAAATGTAGTTGTCAAGGACTTCATTACAGGCTCTAAGAAGACAAAATTAACGGAAACCTCAAAATCAATAGAGTATATCCATATGATAAAATGTGGAAAGATTTTAAATGCTATAGAACAACTGTTGATCAATCATTCAACAATATCAGACACATGAAATAGGGAGAATAATATAAAGATACATTAAATTTAACAATTTTAACATTAACATTAAATTTTAACAAAGAAAACTCAGGGTATAAATGTGTATGTACAACTGAAAAGGATGACATGAAAGGTCAAAATTTGATCATAATCTAAGAAAAAAACATTTAAAAAATCTTCCAGAATAAAGAAAAATGAAAACATAATCTCCTTGTCCTAAAACATGATGAAAAACACCAAGAGAAAAATATCAAGGTACTTCCTAAAAGTATTTTCTCAAAGTCTCTAAGTTTAAGGCTAGTCAAGAGTATACATTATCATAAGTCTGTGCCACTCTGAATGTTCAAAGAGCACGTCAAAACTCATTTGTTTTGGATTCTTCTATAAGCTTAAGGACAACACTGAAAATATCCTCCAATTTGGTATGTTAAGATACTTTTAATGCACTACCTTTCACAATATTCTTTATATTCCTAAATTCCTTTTCTCATTAAAATTCTAGCAGATTAAACTGGATACCCAATATGTATACAACCTCTGTTAAGCTTCCAGGGGTCAGTAAAACTCATACTTTTCATACATCTAAATTCTATTTCCTTTCTTTAAGTCAGCAATCATGTCATCTACTTCTTTGGTAACTCAGACCTCTCGGAGCATCTAGGTTTCTTGCATACAATGGTTACTCCAAACACATGGACACACATGTCTAAAATTTATCCTGGTACACATGCAGAAGAGAAACAGGTTTTAACCTTCTGAGAAGCCAATTAGATATTACAGACAGTGAAATATTCTAAAAATGTTCTACATCTAATCATACAAGGTAATGAGATGCTCATCCAGAACCAGGTACATTGTAATGTGTGCAACATGTGAGGTGCTAAATAAATATTTATTGAAAGAAAATACACATAAGACAGTCCTCAACTCTCCCTTACAGCTATTCTATTACTATGCTAAAAAAAATTTATCCTGTTCTAATCACTCTTTAATTTTTTTTTGTATCTGTCTGCTAGGTGTTTGGAAGGAAACTATGTATATATATAAGGGAGTATTTCTAGGTAAATGAGTCAGATAACACATACTAAATTATTAAAAAAAAAATACACATATACTATAATAAAGAGACTAGAAAGAGGGATACAGGTAAGAAGAGAACCAACATCTCAGAAAATGAGATCAGGAGCCAAAAATAGGGGTTAACTCAGTCTATTTGTGGAATAATCTATTCTTCCAACCATTGGTGCCATGCTGCCACTCCTCCCCTGGCCAAATGAGAATAATGTACAGAAAATACGAGGCTTCCCTTCTTTAAAAAAATGAGCAGTCACACTTCTACAAGTGAGCATTAGAATTCCAGTTCACAGTAGCCAAATCCAAAACCTGACATCAACAATCCTGATCAATGACTAGCTCCCAAACAGTTTTTCAGTGTCTTCTCTTAAATATGGACAACGAAAGACCATAATCCATTTGAAGAAAGCCTCCATAAGACCAAGACCAAGAAAAACAAATCAAAAATTGCCCTGAAAGAGACAGGAAATAATGAAGGGGAAAAAACAAAACAAAAAACCTTTTATAAAAAATTGTCTTCATCCCCATTTAAGAAGATAGCACAGTCATAAAAATAAAACAAGAAAAAAAAAAAAAAAAAAAAACACAGGAAAAGAAAACTCAAGAAGAAAAAAAAATTCCCAGAAAGGAAAAAATGGCAGAAACAAAAATTTAATGACAAGCACAAAATAAAATTGAGGAAAATTCCAAGAAAGTGAATCAAAAAGGAAAAGAGAAAATGAGAAAAAAAATAAAGCAACTTATGAGGATCTACTCAGAAAGTCTAATATCGGAATAAGCGTTTCAGAAAGAGAAAATATAAAAGAAATATAAAAGTTGAGTTTATAAATTGAAAGGCCCACCTAATGTTTAGCACAATGAGTTTAAAAAGACCCTGACTGACATATGCTGTGAAATTTCAGAACTCTAAGAATAGAGAAGAGAGTCTAAAAGCTCTCAGAGAAAAATAAAAGCTCATCCAAAAGAATGGAGAACGGCATCGGTTTCTCAACTGCAGCACTACATGCTAGAGAACAATGAAGTAACGCCTTCAATATTCTTAGGGAAAATGCTTTCCACCTAGAATTTTATATTTACCTAAACTATCAATCAAATGTGGCAGCAGAATAAACATATTTTCATAATGTAAGGATTCAGAAAAATCACTGCTATGTGTCCTTTGTTAGGAAGTTATTTGTGCATTTACTGTAGCAGGTTGAGGGAAAAAACAATGAAAGAGAAGACCATGGGATCTAGGAAATAGTGGAGTAGCCAAGGATAGGCATGCAAGTGGCCCAAATTGCAATAGGAGGATACAAGCCATTAGGATGAAAGAATACAGAAAAAAAGGACTCATCAGAATACCTGATTTTTAAAAACAAAAAAAAAAGGAAAGGAAGAAAAAAGCAGCAGCAGCATATGGTAAAGAAATACAATGCAGGAAAAAAATAAAATCCATTAAAAGGAAGATAAAACATCTGGTAAATAGAATGGCTCCCCAGAGATGTCTCCATCCTCCCTGAAACCTGTGAATATGCTGCCTTGCAGATATAAACGCAAGTTAAGTTAGGATCTTGAGATCAATTATCTGGGTGAGCCCAGTGTAATCACAAGGATCTCGATAAGCGAGACACAGGAGAAGGCGTATGACAATGGAAGCAGAAACAGAAAGACTGAAGATCCCACACTATTAATTTTGAAGATGGAGAATCAGGTCCAGAGCTCAGGTATACAGGTGGTATCTGGAAAGTAGGAAATGCAAGGAAATAGATTCTGCCCTGCAGTGTCTGGGAGGACTTGCAACCCTGCCAATACCTTCATTTTAGGACTTCTGATGTCGAGATCTGTAAGAGAATACATGTGTATTGTTTAAATCACTAAATTTGTGGTAGTTTGTTACAGCAACCACAGGAAACCAATACAGGGCACCACATGGAGAAAGACCACCTAAGAGCACAGATGACAAGTGAGGGACCCCTTGCTAACAGCAGAACCCAGACATGCAAGACAACCATCTTAGATGTTTCAACCCACCCCAGCCCAGGTACCCACTGAATGAAGCTGCGTAAGTGACCTCAGCTGATACAATACCGGGCAGAAGAACCACCCACTTACCCAAAGAATATAATAATAGTATCAAAATAACAGGCACAGATTTACCCTATCACTTGAAACAACTATAAAACTGGACAATCCACATGAACCAGTGGTTTTCAGACACTGGATATCCAGAAGCATAGGACAATGATCCCTCTAACAGGAGAAGCAAATGTTTTCCTCTATTTGTCCCAGCTTACTGTCTGGAGTGATTCCAGACTGTAATGCAGGGTGCGGTGGATGATCCCAGATAAAGCCTGGGTACAGATTAAAGGCATAAAAACGGAATGATGGACGATAGCTCTCCAGAAAACTATCTGAAGAGATTCACACTTGGGAATGCTCCCACCCTGCAACCCTTTTCAATTGGCACACAGTTCACAGCCTTAAGACACCTTTAAGATTTGTTCAGACATCAGTGCTGCCTAATTGACCAGTTGCTCATTATACCTATCTCACTACCACATATGATGCCTTCTTTTATGTATCAGTTCAATTCAATTCAGTGGCTCAGTCGTGTCCAATTCTTTGCAATCCCATGGACTACAGCACACCAGACTTCCTCGTATCCTTGCATAAATCATAACAACTGAGTTTTAAATAAATGTGAAAGATACGGTCAGAAATTAACATATCTATGAACAGAGACCAGGATTATTTAAGACCAGCAGTTGGTCTAGGCAGGAGCTTCAGATAGAGCAATAAAGTGCAAATGCGGCATCATTACATAACAGACGAGAGAGGCTGAAGAGCTGTCACAGAGTACCACCTACAGGACATGAGTGGGAAAACAGCCTAACCTTTGCTCTATCAGACCATCCAAAGGACTGCACTGTTACATCTAATCGCTTCATCAACATCCGCCGGCGGCACTCATATTCACATGAAAGAGCATCGTTGATTCTTTCCAGTTTTTCCTAAAGAAATTGGAAACAAAAATCATAACCTTTAGACTCATTATGCACAGAAAAGAATTTTGAAAATTGTGGTCAATGTTTCCTACTAATTCAAAAAGATGGTACTTGATGGTCATTTTGATCCCATAAGACCTAACAGTAAATTGTTTAAATAATAAAGATATTTGATAGAACATTTATGATATTCAACAGATATCAAACATGCAAATTAAACTCAACAGCTGTTAGTTTACCTGATCTTCAATCAAATATATTAATTTAAGTGAAAGGTCTATTTGCAAAGTAGTCTGAACCAGTAAGGATAGAAAATAATAACTTCCCATCTTATTGACACTGAGCTACTATACTTTTCAAATTACCACTATGTTAACATATTGGGCACTGTAAATACTTTTGGTCAATTTTCTTTTAATTAATAATCTGAATGAAGAAACATTAGGACCTACTGTTCTAGAATATCAATCCATTTTAATTCTCCAGTATAAAAAATCTACAAGATGGCACTAAGATCATGGCATCCAACTCCATCACTTCACGGCAAATAGATGGAGAAACAGTGGCTGACTTTATTTTTTGGGGCTCCAAAATCACTCTAGATGGTGACTGCAGCCATGAAATTAAAAGTCGCTTACTCCTTGGAAGGAAAGTTATGACCAACCTGGACTGCATATTAAAAAGCAGAGACATTACTTTGCCAACAAAGGTCCATCTAGTCAAAGCTATAGTTTTTCCAGTAGTTATGTATGGATGTGAGAGTTGGACTATAAAGAAAGCTGAGTGCCAAGAATTGATGCTTTTGAACTGTGGTGTTGGAGAAGACTCTTGAGAGTCCCTTGGACTGCAAGGAGATCCAACCAGTTTATCCTAAGGGAGATCAGTCCTGGATGTTCACTGGAAGGACTAATGTTGAAGCTGAAACTCCAATACTTTGGCCACCTCATGCGAAGAGCTGACTCATTTGAAGAGACCCTGATGCTGGGAAAGATTGAGGGCAGCAGGAGAAGGGGACGACAGAGGATGAGAATGGTTGGATGGCATCACTGACTCGATGGACATGAGCTTGGGTAGGCTCTAGGAGTTGGTGATGGACAGGGAGGCCTGGTGTGCTGCAGTCCATGGGGGTCACAAAGAGTCCGACACGACTGAGTGACGGAACTGAACTGACAAGACAGCAAGAGATACAGATGTAAAGAACAGACTTTTGGACTATATGGGAAAGGGAGGGCAAGATGATTTGAGAGAAAAGCATTGAAACATGTGCCGGTTCGATGCAGGAAGCAGGGCACTCAAAGCCGGTGTTCTGGGACAACCCAGAGGGATGGAGGGGGGAGTGAAGTGGGGAGGGGGTTCAGGATGGAGAACACATGTGCACCTGTGGCTGATTCATGTCGATGTATGGCAAAAGCCACCACAATATTGTAATTAGCCTCCAATGAAAATAAATGTTTTTTTTTAAAGCAAAACCATATATATAAAATTTTTTTAAAAAGCATGTAAAAATCTAATGTCCATTCATAAAATTAAGCTAATATTAATATAGCTAATTACATAAAACTAATGAAAAAGGGGGGGATGCCTTACCGCCTGTTCCAGATTTAAATCAATTTTCAGCAGTGGTTTTCCCACATGATTTTTCTGGACTTTTGAGAGAATATCTTTCACCTAAAATTAAACATAGAAGATTGTGAAAATGTATATCCCCAATTTAAAACAATCTTATTCATGCTTAAAATGTTGTGAATGCCAGAGAATTAATAAAATGTTAACAAGAAATCATTAAAACATACCTTCACATACTAAGGGCTTCCCTTGTGGCTCAGAGGATAAAGTGTCTGCCTGCAATGCAGGAGACCCGGGTTCAATCCCTGGGTTGGGAAGATCCCCTGGAGGAGGAAATGGCAACCCACTCCAGTATTCTTGCCTGGAGAATCCCATGGACAGAGGAGCCTGGCGGGCTACAGTCCACAGAGTCGCAAAGAGTTGGACACGACTGAGCAACTTCACTTCACATACTAAGAAAGATTTTCAGTACAATGCAAAGTATCTTCCTCAAGGAAGCAAGTTACATTAATCCAAGCCATAGCACACCTTTTCCAGAGTAAGAAATAACGTACATGGACAACTGAAGTAACTACCAAAAGACTTCATTATGAGAATCTAAGTTTCGTGTGAAATAAATTCACATTCTTAGGACAGCACACTCTTACATCCTGACAAAAAATAAATAAAACCTTTGCTGAGTAGGTTGCATGTGTTAGTCACTCAGTTATGTCCGACTCTCTCCAACCCCATGGCCTACAGCCCACCAGGCTCCTCTGTCCATGGGATTCTCCAGGCAAGAATACTGGAGTGGGCTGCTGTTCTCTTCTCCAGGGGATCTTCCTGACCCATGGATCGAACCCAGATCTCCTGCACTGCAGGCAGATACTTCACCATCTGAGCCACCAGGGAAGCCCTGAGTATGTTGGTTTTACTCAATTAAATATTTTGTACACATTCCATTGTTCACCAAGACAATGAAAGAGTAAGCCCTCAATTAGTCACCATACAGCACATTTCATCACTTTTGCAAAGCCACTGATTTGAATTGAAACATTTTTATTTTTGGTGAACAACATTTAGACATTTGTTTTTGCTTTAGCAATATCAGAAGTCTTTCAAACAGGATGAAATATATACAGTTGCTTAGTTTATAATATAATAGAGAAAATAGGAACAGGTCACATTTGAGGAGTATGAAGCTTAATGTTGGGGGATCTCTTTTCAAAAAGAACTAAAAATTATGAACAAAAAATTAGCTTGGAAATTGGTGGTGGTAATGCAAAGTGGCTGTTAAGTGCTGGGTACATGGCTTCTTTTGAGAATGATGGAAATGGTCTAAAATTAGATTTTGATGATGATGTACTCTGTAAATAAAATCCACTGAATTGTACACCTTAAATAGGCATACTTTATGGCACTTCAATTGTATCTTTTGGATCAGTATGTGGATGCACTGGAAGATTAGGAAAAGTCTAGAAATCTGTCTCAATCTGAAACAGCCCCAGGTATTAGGTAACCCCAGATAATTCTTAATCCAGAGAGACAAATTCTGAAGAGCAATTTATGAACTACAGAACAATATTCTTGAGCTGGGATTCATAGACTTATTTTTTGGTTTGCTAGTTCTAAAAACAAAACAAAACTTTTTAATACTGTGTTTTTATCTTAATGATACTAAAATTCTCTTACATTCATTAAGACGAATCTTGTTTTCAGCTCATAAATTATCAGTACAAAAGAGTACTTTATTCAAGAATATAGTTTAAAACAGCAAGTCTAAAAACAGAGTTTTAGTATCTATTCTTGAGGGTGAAAATTTTCTTTTCCTTGAAAAATTAATCCTGTATTATTCTCCTAGAGGACTCCTATGAAACCTAGAAATTAGGCTAGAATTTGGTCTGCAGGGGCAGTATTCTAATTTATGCCTTGACTGGGAATGAGGATAGTTTTATAATTGAAAAAAAAAAAATCAAAAGCTAGAGATATCATTTTGTTGTTGTTAATTACTTGTTAGTTAATTGGTTGTTCTTAGTTGTTCTTAATTACTCCATCAAGGTACTCATTCATTTATTAACTATACAACAAACATTTCCTAAACACTTATCCATCAGATATTGCAGATTTCTTTGCTCACTGCCAAAGACAATCACATTGAAATTTTATTAACAGCATCCATTAAAAAGAAATTTAGTTTGCCTTTAAAGAAAAACTCTACTTCTTTCATTATACTGTAATTCAACCTTGGTTAGAAACCAGACCCTTAACTTTGCAAAGAGATTTCTATCAGGGCAAACAGCAAACTTTCAGAAAGCCTAGCACTTCCTCATTAAGATCTGATTCCTGAATACTGCTGCTGCTAAGTTGCTTCAGTCATCTCTGACTCCGCAGACAGCAAACTACCAGGCTCCCCCATCCCTGGGATTCTCCAGGCAAGAATACTGGAGTGGGTTGCCATTTCCTTCTCCAATGCAGAAAAGTGAAAAGTGAAAGTGAAGTCACTCAGTCGTGTCTGACTCTTGGAGAACCCATGGACTGCAGCCCACCAGGGTCCTCCATCCACAGGATTTTCCAGGCAAGAGTACTGGAGTAGGGTGCCACTGCCTTCTCCCTCATGAATACTAGTAATAGGCAAATAAAGTCATACTATTTCGAAAAGCATACTATCTCGTTTTATGTGAAAAATTTAGCTTTACACAAAGATAATTGTCTCTCTAATTAGAATGTATATCTTGTACTTAAAGGAAATACAGTTGATTCTTGAACAACATGGGTTTGAATTATGCTGGTCTGCCTCTACATGAATTTTTTTCACTAAATACAATTACAGTACCATCCGATCTATAGGTGGTTGAATTTACAAATACCAACTGAAGATACAGAGGCCATCTGTGAAGTTGTATGTTAATTACTGACTCCACAGAGGATCAGCACCCCTAACCCACACAGTATTCAAGGGTCAACTGTATTTCCATCCTTAATACATGTACTGGAGCTTTCCTGGTGGCTTAGAGGTAAATAATTTCCCTGTCAATGCAAGAGACACAGGTTTGATCCCTGATCCACAAAGATCCCACACACCATGGAACAACTAAGCCCACGCAACGCAACTATTGAGCCCATGCACCCTAGAGCCCATGCTCCACAAGAGGCCACCACAATGAGAAGCCTGTGTACCACAATAAGGCTGCATGCCACAACTAGGGAATAACCCCCGCTCTCCAAGACCAAAGAAAAGCCTGCGCAGCAATGAAGACCCAGCACAGCCAAAAATAAATAGATAAAATTTAATACATTTGCTGTTGTTGTTCAGTCGGCAAGCCATGTCTGACTCTTTGCAACCCCATGGACTGCAGCATGCCAGCGTCCCTGTCCCTCACCATCTCCCAGAGTTTACATGTTAGCATTTAATTGAATTTGGGGGAAATAAAAAATAAAACAAATACAATACCTTTGATTCCACTTGGTTTAGCATAAGCGGAATGTCAGAAGTTGTTGACTTGGGAATCCCAAGGGTATCGCAGATAGCTTGAACTTCCTGATAAATTTCACTATTTTTATCTAATTGAGAATTTTTACACTTCTTGTTCTGTAGTATCTGTAAAGCTTGAAGCTCTGTACTTAAAAATACTACAATAAAAAAAGGGAAAAACAAATAATGTTAAAATGCACAAGAATGCTTTAAAAATCCCACTTGTGGGTACACATGCAAAGGAGCTGAAGTGAGGATCTCAAAGAGGTCTTCACTACCACACTCACTGCTGCACTGTTCATAATAGCCAAGATATGGAAACAGCCTAAGTGTCCTTCAACAGCTGAATGGATGAAGACAATGTGGAATGTGTATACAAAGGAATATTACCCAGCTTTAAAAAGAAAGGAACCCAGTCATTTGTGACAACATGGATGAACCCGGAAAATGCAAAGTGAGACAAGCCAGATGCAGAAAGACAAATACTAATGATTCCATCTTTATGGGGAATCTAAAACTCCTAACACAGAAAGTAGAATGGTGGTCACCAATCTAGGGATGAAACAGGATATTTGTTAAATACAAATTTCTGAACAACGGGCAATCCATTTTACTGAAGTTTCAAAATCAGAGGGATCTTGGCACAGTCCTCATAAGCAAAGTTTGACACATATTAGTTACATAAGATGAGTAAGTCCTAGAGATCTACTTTACAGCATAATAATACTGTATTATATTCAGTTAACAGTTTCATTGTAACAGTTTAGTTAACAATACTGTGTTGTATACTTAAAGATTTGCCAAGACAGTAAATCCTACATTGAGTATTCTTATCACAAAGAAATAATAAAGAGGGCAGAAGGAAATTTAAAAAATAGTGCCTACTCACAGAATCTAAAGTCTAGTATGAGGGCCCCATCAGTAAAAGAACATTAAAATCTTCAAGCATGTATAAAGCTGAAAAATTACTCTCTCTCTGATACGCAGAGCTCAAGCCAAGGGAGAATGTATAGCTTTAAGTGATCTATAAGCAAATAGAGCAATCTGTAAAACTGCCTTTAGGATAGACCACTCCAGACTGTTCACAAGTCCTTTCAGTCACCATTTCATCTTTTCAACAGTCATCTTTCTAAAAATTACTCAAAAATCTTAGATGGAAAAAATAAAACAAAATGCTAACAGACTCTCACATACTGAGAAGTAAAAAGAAATGGCCAGAGAGCAGCATGTGGAGGTGGGGGTGTAACAGGTAAAGGCACAAACCTCCAGTTAGAAAAGAAATAAGCCTCAGGGATGTAATATAAAATATAAAGCATACAGTCAATAATATTTTAATAACTTTTTATGGAAAACAGATGGTTACTAGACTTACCACAGTGACCATTTCACAACATATGCAAAGGTCAAATCACTATGTGGTACACCTGAAACTAACATAATATTTATATGAACTATATTTCAATTAAAAAAAAAAAAAAAACCACATCATTTTGGAAAGCAAAAAATTAAATCATTAGTCTTTTTTAAATTAACTTTCAGAACAGTAAATGCAGATATTGGGGGTTCATTTGTTTTCATTTCAGTTAAATTTATACACACACAATTTAATACAATAGTTTCAACTTCAGTTGAGCAGGAAAAGATACCTGAGAAACTGTTTAAAAGTACAAGTACAAGGGTTCCACCCTTAGAGATTCTGAACCAGAACATCTGAAGTACAATTTGGGAATCTGTGGTTTGAGACCCAAGGTGATTCTCACGGACAGGACTGAGAGCCACTAATTTAAGGTTTTTCCATGTAATCTACACATAATAGTCTAAGGAATCCACAAAAAGTTAAGACCAATGCATATCAAACTTTGCTTATGACGACTATGCCAAGGTCCCTCTGATTTTAAAACTTCATTAAAACAGATCACCGTTCTTCAAAAATTTATATTTTGGAACCACAGATGAAGTCTGTCTTTGTTCTACAGAAACATGTTGTACATAAGAGTACAAACAAGAGTTTAGTCTAGTATTTAAAGTGCTAATCCACGCAGATGGACAATAATACTGTGATAACTCTTCTTCCCATACAGATTCTCAGACTCCCCACCCCAAAGCAATCACCAATGTTAGTTTCTGGGTATCTTTTTAGGCATATATGTATATTTAGTATATGTTTCTACCATCTATACACTTTTATTTCTATTACAGAAACAAGAGTATACATCTTCTGTGTATTTCTTTACCAATATATTCTAGAGATCATTCCATATTTACACATTTTATCTACTCTCATTCTAAAGGCTCTATTATGGTATCAGGGTGGCATGACACCACCCTTATGGCAGAAAGTGAAAAAGAACTAAAGGGCCTCCTGATGAAAGTGAAAGAGGAAAGTGCAAAAGTTGGCTTAAAGCTCAACATTCAGAAAACTAAGATTATGGCATCTGCTCCCATCACTTCATGGGAAATAGATGGGGAAACAGTGGCAGACTTTATTTTGGGGGGCTCCAAAATCACTCTAGATGGTGACTGCACCCGTGAAATAAAAAAAGACACTTACTCCTTGGAAGGAAAGTAATGACCAACCTCCTCCTCCTCCTCCTCCTAAGTTGCTTCAGTCATGTCCGATTCTGTGCGACCCCATAGACGGCAGCCCACCAGGCTCTGCTGTCCCTGGGATTCTCCAGACAAGAACACTGGAGTGGGTTGCCATTTCCTTCTCCAGTGCATGAAAGTGAAAAGTGAAAGTGAAGTCGCTCAGTCGTGTCCGACTCTTAGCGACCCCATGGACTGCAGCCTACCAGGCTCCTCCGTCCATGGGATTTTCCAGGCAAGAGCACTGGAGTGGGGTGCCATTGAGTATATTAAAAAGCAGAGACATTACTTTGCCAACAAAGGTCCATCTAGTCAAGGCTATGGTTTATCCAATAGTCATGTATGGATGTGAAAGTTGGACAGTAAAGAAAACTGAGCGCCACAGAATCGATGCTTTTGAACTGTGGTGTTGGAGAAGACTCTTGAGAGTCCCTTGGACTGCAAGGAGATCCAACCAGTCCATCCTAAAGGAAATCAGTCCTGGGTGTTCATTGGAAGGACTGATGGTAAAGCTGAAACTCCAATACTTTGGCCACGTGATGCGAAGAGCTGACTCATTTGAAAAGACCCTGATGCTGGGAAAGACTGAAGGCGGGAGGAGAAGGGGATGACAGAGGATGAGTTGGTTGGATGGCATCACTGACTCGATAGACATGAGTTTGAGTAAACTCTGGGAGTTGGTGACAGACAGGGAAGCCTGGTGTACTGCAGTCCATGGAGTTGCAGAGTCGAACACGACTGAGCTACTGAACTGAACTGATCATGGTATCACTCGAAGATGTACTATTTCTATTTAACAACTATAAACAATGCCATAATGAACATTCTTTTCATATATCTTGGTACACTCAGTATGAACTAGTAGTCTCTGAACTGCCAATTTAAAAAACAGGTGAATTTTACCTGTGTTACTGAAAATTTGCCTTTCCAAAAGATGGTCCCAATTATTCTCCCAACACACTTCAATACCTGTAAGTAGCATATGAGAATGCTTACTTACGACTTTTTTTTCCTGGTATTTGCTAGCCTAGTAAGTGAAAAATGTTTTCTTTTTTTTGCAACTCTAACTTTGTGCATCTTTAAATGTTTAGAAGCAATTTTTTAAAAACTTTTTTCTATAGGATGCCATTTCATGCCTTATGTACTTTACATATTTTCCCAGTGAATTTTTATCTTTATAAAAGCTCTTCACATAGTAAGGAATTTCGCCCTTTTAGTGGTACACACAATGCCAACAATTCTAAGAACATGCCACTTATTAAAGCAGTATGTTTTAAAGGTATTAAAACTAAAAGGTGAAATAGATGCTGGTAAGATTGCTAAAAGGTTATAATCTTTCTGGAACAAAATATGGCTATATAATTTTTTTTTAATGTTCATAACCTTTGTCTAAGTAAAAGCAACCAAAAATATGAACAAAGTAATTAAAATATAAAAATCCAAAAACCTCTAAATTTGAAATCTATTAAATAAAAATGTCCATAGTATAGAAAGCTATGTAGCCAACATAAATTATTTCTTCAAAAAATACTAAGTGATTGGAAAATAGATACGTTAAATGAAAAAGAGGAAGAGCAAGAATTACACATGTAACAAATCTCAATCTTAAACGTGTGTACAAAGGAAAAAGAAGGAAATGGAAATACACTGAAAAGTTATTCATGACTCTCTCTGGGGAGTGAAACAATAATTTTTTTTTTACATATTTATCTACTTTGTAAGATTCCTATGATGAGAATGTAACTTTCCAACAAGTAACATGAAATTTACTATTCTGTTTCTAAGTATACAGTGGCATTAAGTACATTCACATAGCTGTATAACCATCACCACCATCCATCTCCAGAACTTTCTCATTTTCCTTAACTGAAACTCTGTACTAATTTACACTAATTCTCCCTACACTAATTCTCCATTTCACCCTACCTCTCAAGCATGTATTTTTATAAATCAGAAAAAAAAAAAACTATACCAACCTCTCTTATAGTTCCTCTATACTTTACTTGGATCAGAAACTTACAGTACTATTATTGCTGAGCTTCTTAGAAGCAAAGGCAAAAAGGGAAACATGATTTACATATTTCTCATTGACTATTATAAAGAGTATGCAAGTTCCTCACGGCCAGTGCTTCTTAGCTTCCTTTTGTCCCAGTACACTTATGGGTTATTGTGCCCTCCCATTAATAATGGTTCATTAAATCAGTGACTCAGACTGAATGGGAGGAAGACAAGGAAAGAGTGTTAAGAAATGGGGGCACATAATCAGAGAAGGCGATGGCACTCCACTCCAGTATTCTTGCCTGGAAAATCCCATGGACGGAGGAGCCTGGTAGGCTGCAGTCCATGGGGTCGCTAAGAGTCGGACACGACTGAGCGACTTCACTTTCACTTTTCACTTTCATGCATTGGAGAAGGAAATGGCAACACACTCCAGTGTTTTTGTCTGGAGAATCCCAGGGACGGGGGAGCCTGGTGGGCTGCCGTCTATGGGGTTGCACAGAGTCGGACATGACTGAAGCAACTTAGCAGCAGCAGCAATTTTTATTCTCCCCAACGCACAAGATAATTCAACTGTCGAGATTTTGATCATCACCACTAAATATATAAACATGATTTCTGCTCTAATGAAACTAACATCTTAACACTAGAGCATAAAGGAATAGATCATGTGCATCTTTTTATAAATGGTACAACCTAAAATAATAGAAATCTTCAATAATAGAAGATGTTAGAAAAATTCTTTCAAGAGAATCACTGTTAGTAGAACTTTCAAAATAGCATGAAATTAAACTAACTAAATTTCAAAAAAATCTAAGGGACTCAATATAAACAAATGCATCTGTTATTTGTAGTAATTGTTTAGATATAGGTAATCTGTACTCCAAATTCATCCCTGATGAAAAACAGGCCACATGCACTAGAATTCAAGTGGCACAAGGGCACAATTTTCTTTTAAACTGATATATCCCTAACGCTTAGAGCAGTTTCTAATACAATAAAAAGTGATCAATAAATTTTCTGAACTATCACTAAGTGCCTATCATCTAATAATTTGCTTAGCAGCCTAATTTCTGAGAGTTTTAACATTAAACAGGACTTTGGAGATCACCACTTTAGCCAACTAGTCATATATGTCAAGGGATGAATTAGGTGAAGGAAAAACTGCTAAAGTACGAGTCATAAACACAGGGTAATCTATACTGGCCAAATAAATTTTAAGTGTTATGGAAATCTTAGAGAGTACATCAGTAGAATTTACCCTACATTTATACAAATATCTGAGTCAGTTTCACATTTTAAGCCAAATATTAAAACCTTTCTAATACACAAAATGTCTATGCTTCATTAATTATAGTTCATAAATCTTGACTGGAAAATAACACAAACCAGATCAAACACAGGCATTTAAACTGTTCAAAGAAATATAACTTACACAGTAGTTTCAAACAATCATCCTTCTTTTTTAAGCGGTCTTTAATATCTCCAGATATGAGTACAGAATATGGACATGCCATTTCTTTTAAAAAGCCACTTATTTCAAGCTGGAAGCTTTCTAGATCATCTCTCCCTTTAAAAAAGAAGAGGCATAAAACATTTACTAAATATTTACCATATAATCTGATACTATCAAATCTACTAGTTGATTTTAATTTTATATCAATTCTAAATTTTCACTTCAACATTAAATCCTTAAATGTGTGACCAAAAATAACATTAGTTAAGCTTAGTTTAAAGTAATCAAAACATATTTCTACACATAGAAAGTGACACTTAAATTCAAGAACATAAGTATCTAATCATGAAATTATAAATCTTTTTATATTTAAATCTCTGATAAGTATCTTCCAAAGGGCTTTCCATAAAAGCAGATAAAATGGAAATATTTTATGTAGTAACCGAAATATTACAGCATTATTATGGCTATAATTATTAATTGGCTTCAGAGCAAATGATTCATTTCTATTGTATTTCTATGGATTCAGATAATAAATGCAATCATCTAATTAAACCTCAGCACTTGTCCTTCTTTCATAATCGAATTACGTGGGAACTTATGTCATAAGCTCTGAATGCAGCTTATTTTACTTTACTTCAGGTGAATTCTATTAGATTTGGCAAGGAAAAAAAAAAATAATTTGAAAAGTAAGAATAGCATCAGAAGGGAATGCTACTTTTATCTTCTAGCAAATGCCCAACACATTTTTATTTTCTATCAAAGACCCACAAGAATTCCAGCTACCAATAGTAATGAATTAAACAAAACTTGTAAACTAGCAGAGGAATTTTTTATAAATGTATGCCTATGTGAATCCATGTCCTGAGTTATAGGTTTGGTAATATAACTTAAATTAGGGATTACATATACTTTACGTGGAAAAAAAAAAATCTTAATTCCAAAAAAGAAGTATTCAAAAGCTAAACTTTATAATAACCAAATTCAATACTAAGTTCAAGACAGCAGATAAACAATAATTATTTATAATTTTGTATAAATTTAAGAAATAATTTTGGGTTAATCAATATGAAATTAAACTGAAAGATATTTAAATCACATACTGAAGTTCTTTGTATTAATGACTTTTCTGTGTACAGTGAGCACATTATAGATAAAACTGTAAATCATAACCTATCATATAATTTTACTAGTAAACAGAAAAACAAAACTAAATGGCAATACCAGCTGAAGTGATACTTTCTTCCAAGTTGCACAGTGATTTTATTTGAGAGCTTAACCAAACACAGAGCTCTGAAAATTCAGGTGAAGACAGTCCACTCTCTGCTGCCTTTGTAAGCGCTTGCTCTTCTAACAGTGGTCCCTTATACCTAAAACAGAAAATATAAAAGATTAAAACAATAAGCAAAACCCTAATACATGTAATACTTTTTAATCAAAGTCTGTTGCCTGTCTTTGTGAATAAAATATTCTTGGAACACAGACAATAAATGTATCCATGTATCTGACTGTTTCCCTGTATTTGTGACAGAGAAAGCATGGCCAGCAAAACCTAAAAGTTTTACTATCTGGTTTGTTATAAAAATAGTTTGCTTGTTTCTGCTCTACATAATTAACATTTGATTTTTTTGTTTTAAAGTTTTTTAGTAAAATTATCAACCTATTTTAAGATAAATATTACATATAACAAAGTCAAACAGAGTAATAACTATATTAGTTACAGGAATAAGAAAAAAGTAACCATTAAAGGAGAACGGATGCAAATTTTAAATTTAAAAACTTAAAGCCAAAGAGGACGTATGAGATTATTTTACTCTTAACCATTTTTTATAAGTTTATACTTTTAAACATTGCTACAAAGTGTATTTGAATAGAACCTTAAATTTTCAAAGCACTTTTACATATTATCTTCATTGAGTTTGATATCAGTTTTCTTTTATTGTTCTTAGTGTACCTGAGCTTTTTTTCCCATGTTACAAACTTTTTAAGTTTTAGCACATTTGCTGGGTTTTAACCCACTGCAGTTATTTCTCATTTGATAATCAAATTGTCCTATCTCTGATTAGTGGGAGCCCGTTCATGTTAGTCAATGAGTTCTCTGACTAGTTCCCAGAATTCTTTGAATATTTTTCTTGATTTCTATGATAATATGTTCTTGCCTTTTACCTGCAACCAGCCATTTCTCCAAGAAGCCCTGATTCTCTTCAATGGTATTTACTTAGAGTACATAATCTGGAAGTAAAGGTTAGTCACAGCAACTGTACCTTTTTAAGAGAAATTACATCAGGAGTTCACACTGCTATTTTCAATTCAGATTTAGAATTACAGGGTTTTTACTTATTTTGCTTTACATTTTAATCTATTTTTCTCTTACAATGAAAATTCTGGTTTCTTATGACATTTATAGAATCTTAGTATAGCAATTCACTCCAGCATTGTTGCCTGAAAAATGCTACGGACAAAGGAGCTGGTGGACTACAGTTCATGAGGGTTGCAAAGAGTCGGACACAACTCAGTGACTAAACAACAACAAATGTAAAAATAAATATAAATTACATAGTTTCAGAATAGAAAAAAACAGCATTATTACTAATAAAATTACTGAAAACAATTTATATTTTTATTTCTAGAATCCATTCCAGTTCAGTTCAGTCGCTCAGTCGTGTCTTACTCTTTGCGACCCCATGAACCAGAGCACTCCAGGCCTCCTTGTCCATCACCAACTCCCGGAGTTTACCCAAACTCATGTCCATCGAGTCAGTGATGCCACCCAACCATCTCATCCTCTCTCGTCCCCTTCTCCTCCTGCCCTCCATCTTTCCCAGCATCAGGGTCTTTTCAAATGAGTCAGCTCTTCGCATCAGGTGGCCAAAGTATTGGAGTTTCAGCTTCACCATCAGTCCTTCCAATGAACACCCAGGACTGATCTCCTTTAGGATGGACTGGTTGGATCTCCTTGCAGTCCAAGGGACTCTCCAGAGTCTTCTCCAACACCACAGAATTCTTCAGTGTATAGAAAAACAATTTCTTTCCATGTGATTAAATCCTACACAATATATTGACAGATTTTTTTCCATTTTGCTTTTTTTAAAAGAAATTTGTCTTATGTTTTGATTTCATCCTAGGTTTGCTTTATCATTATGTAAAATGTTTATATGGCTTCAATGTCGAAAACTACACATGGTGTGTTCAGACAAATCCTGCTTGTAAACTTAATGCTCTTCCCTCTGCTCTGTTTCCTCCCTTCCTCACAGGAAATCACATGTATTAATTTGGGGTGTCAAACCATGTTTTAAAATATGTATATATATACACACACACACACTGAGTGCTTAGTCACTCAGTTGCATCTGACTCTTTGCTACCCCATGGGCTGTAGCCCACCAGGCTCTTCTGTCCATGGGATTTCCAGACAAGAATACTGAAGAAGGTGACCATTTCCTTCTCCAGGGGATTTTCCTGACTCAGGGATCAAACCCACATCTCCTGCAGCTCCTGCACTGGCAGGTGGATTCTTTACCACTGTGCCACCTGGGAGTCCATACATGCATGCACCCACACAAATATGTATTTGTTTAGATATAAGGCAGCCTACTATCTGCTTGATTCCTTTTTTTAACATATATACATGCACACATATATCTATATATATATTAGAAATCAGAGATACTCTTCAATCATATTTATGGTTGTATAGTACTCCACTGTCTGGATGTACCATATTTTATTTGCTATCCCCCCACTGAAGGATAGTTTGTTTTTTTGTAGTGCTCTGCTATTATCAAAAATCAGGCAAAGAAAAAAAAATCGGGCAAATTTTTGTCACTGTGTATCTGGGATAGATTCCTAGAGGTGCAATTGTTGGATCAAAGGGTAAATGGGTATGTAACTTTGCTGGATACTATAAAGTTTTCCTATACAAAGATTATACAATTAAAATACAAGAATATCCATTACCCATAACTCACCCAAGTTGCCAAACATTTGGATAGTTGACCATATGGTTATCTCAATATAGTTTTAATTTACATTTCTCTTATGGCAAGACTGTACTCTTTTCATACGTTTAAAGGCCATTTGCATTTCTTTTTCTCTGAATTCTCTGGTCATATCTTAGGAAGGGTTTTTTCAAGTCCCCATTTTGCAGATAAGAAATTAGGGCTTAATGAAGTTAGGATACCTGCCTTATGCAGCAGGCCAGAAGAATATTACAATCATCCACTCCTTACAGTAATGCTTTTAGTTAATGTTATCTTAATTCTGGCTTCCCAGGTGGCTCTAGTAGTAAAGAACCTGCCTGCCAAGGAAGCAGAACAAGAGACGTGGGTTCACTCCCTGGGTTGGAAAGATCCTCTGGAGAAGGAAATGGCAACTCACTTCAATATTCTTGCCTGTAGGATCCCCATGGACAGAGGAGCCTGGCGGGCTACAATCCGTGGGATCACAAAGTCAGACACAACTGAGCAACTAACACTATACTACAGAAGGTAATATCAGAAGATAAGTGATGACATTGTTTTAAAACCAGATTTGACCCAAAATGCTCCATGTGAACTCGAACTTCTGTCCACACTAATAGGGAAACAAAGTGAATCACCTGGCCAGGCAGTGCAGTCGGCTAGCACTAGACCACCTCTCTGTTCCTCTAACCAAGACGGGTTCCCCTGGTGTTACCTTTCTACCATGACTTACAGAGCCTCTCATTCAGATTTCATAGTAAACATCTTGTTTCTCCCTACTTGCTTTCATTTCTGCAATAAAGCAACAATCATGAGCTCTCAAAAAAAATTAACTAATTATTGGTGATGTTACTTTTACTGAAATGCCAATTGTAAAATTCAACAAAAATTTACTAAATCACCCAAAATACTAAATCTTGAATACACAATCCTTAATGCCTCAGCTCATTAAAACAGGCAAAAGTAAAAAAGAAAAATAAATGCATTTAACATGAATAGTTAATAACTATCATACTCATAATAGCAACTAACATTTATAAACTAATCTTAGGCCAGTGCTACATGCTGTATGTATATTAACACATTTAATTATAATAATATCCTATAAGAGACGTATTATCATGCCCAGTTTGTTCTATCAATTGTTCAATTAGGAAAGTACCACTCTAATTCCAAACACTGGAGACAACTCCCCTATGCCTAGACTCCGCCAGGGCCATACACAGTGGAACCATAGTTGCTGATCTGACACTACTTAAAGCTGGGTGAACCAAATTCAGTCCAATAGGGCCACTGGCAGATCTTCAAAAGGACAGAGTCAAGGTCTAAATTACTTTTTTTTCTATTTTCATAAGCCAACATATAAAATACGAGACCCCTTTTTCCCCTCGTCATTTACTCACCCTCCTGGCTTGTCTCTGATTCAGCTCTCCACTTCTTCCTATTTTCCAAACTCTTCTGCTATGTTCCATCCATAAAGAACAACTCTCCTATTCTGTCAATGTCTTCTCAGAAAGATTTATAACCACTACTCCGAGCTTTGGGTATTTCTCTCGTAAGTGCCCAAACGTCAAACAGTGGGGTTTTTGTGCTCCTTGCTTCCCAATACAGCATCCATATCACTCACTGCTCCCTATCATCTTTTTTTAAATTGAAAAGTTGTT
This sequence comes from Bos indicus x Bos taurus, assembly GCF_003369695.1. Lineage (NCBI taxonomy): Eukaryota > Metazoa > Chordata > Mammalia > Artiodactyla > Bovidae > Bos > Bos indicus x Bos taurus. The sequence goes on along the minus strand of NC_040085.1, from coordinate 27,998,568 downwards.
TTACAATGTTGTGTTAGTTTTAGACGTACAACAAAGTGATTCAGCTATATGTACAAACATATCTTTCTATTCAGATTCTTTTCCCATATAGATTTTTATAAAATATTGAGTATAGTTCCCTGTGCCATACAGTAGGTCCCTGTTTAGTTTATAGATATAATTCCTAATTTATCCCTACCCCCAACATCTTTCCCCTTTGGCAACCATACGTTTGTTTTCTATATCCTGTGGGTCTGTTTTGTATGTAAGTTCATTTTTGTATCACTTATATGATTGCACATATAAGCAATACTGTATGATATTTATCATTGACTGGCTTATTTCACTTAATTTCTAGGTTCATCCATGTTGTGTAAATGGCATTATTTCACTCTTTTATATACAGAGTATATATACAGAGAGAATATACAGAGTAATATTCCACTGTATAAATACACCACATCTTTATCCCTTTCCTCTGTCAATGTACATTTAGGTTGCTTCCCTATCGTGGCTATCATAAATAGTGCTGCAATGAACACTGCAATTCACATATCTTTTCAAATTATGGTTTTCTCCAGATGTGTGCCCAGGAGTGGGAATGCAGGATCATATGGAAGTTCTATTTTTTAAGGAACCTCCATACTGTTCTCCATAATGGCTTTAACAATTTACATTTCCACCAACAGTGTATGAGGGTTCCCTTTTCTCCACATCCTCCCCAGCATTTATTACTTGTAGACTTTTTGAAGATGGCCATTCTGACCAGTGTGAGGTGACACTTCATTGTAGCTTTTACATTTCTCCAATAATTAACAACATTGAGCATTTTTTCACGTACTTTTTGGTCATGTGTATGTCTTCTCTGGAGAAATGTCTACTTAGATCTTCTGCCTGTTTTCTGATTGACTCCATTTTCTCATATCTCCTGCTCTCTCCACTGGGCTCAGGCCCATCAGACGTGCCACACTCTTCTCTCACGGTTTTCATTGATCAATCTCTTGGACACTCGTCAACATTCCCTGTGCTCAGTTTCCTCTCCATTCCTATTGTTTTTCAGTGATACTGAGTTTCTTCAAAATCCATATGTACATCCTTTCCAATACCCTGAGTTCTCAGCCTCTTTTCCAACCTTTGCCACTGCACATAATCACTTGGAACTAAATCACATCCAAAATCACTAATCTGAACAAGTCACTCCCTGACCACAGCCTACTTATTCTACCTTCCAACTTGCTCTTTTGACCACACTTGATACCATCTCTACTTCTGTTTCTATGGTTCCTCTGTATTCTCTGTATTTACTAGCTCCTGGCTGTCTTCACTTTCTTCCTTGTCCAACTGAGATTCCAAAGTGTATCATTTTATTTTATTGCTCAATAAATACTTATCAGTGAATCATCAATATCATCATCTCCTTCAGCTCTAGTATCTAATCCAATTAATCACTAAGACCAGTAATGTGTACAGGCGTGCAGACTCTTTGAGACCCCATGGATTGTAGCCTGTCTGGCTCCTCTGTCCATGAAACTTTCCAGGCAAGAATACTGGAATGCGTTGCCATTTCCTACTTTTTCCTGACCCAGGGATCAAACCTGTGTTTCCAGCATTCAGGCAGATTCTTTACCACGGTGCCACCTGGGGAGCCCAAGACCAGTAATGTACTTCTTTCTATATCTACTGCCACTAAGTAACCATCACTTCTTGACTAGACTACTAAAAATTCTCCAATCTATTCTCTACCATGCTGACAGAACTTTTTAAACTAGACATCTAAACACTCCCCTTTTTAAGTTTATTAATCATGTTGCACTTCTGTTATGACAAAGAACAAAATCCACAACATGGCCTAAAAGGTGCTGCAAGCCCTGTTCCTCATCTAAATCTCATCAATCCAGTCTTCAACACTGGTCCTTGCTCTCTGCCCTCCAGCAGTATCAGCCTACTTCAAGTTCCCTTTTTTGACTCTCAACTGCCTGGCCCTATGCCTACCTCTGTGCACTCTGTGCTTTGAACCTTTCTTCATTCATTCACCCATCCATTCAACCACTATTTATTGAACCAGACCTGACTGTAAGATGGTCTGAGGAACAAAACAGGTAAAGCACCTGTTCTCCTGGAGCTGATTTTTGTGTATTAGCGGGTGGAGAGGGTGGATGTTCAAGAGACAATAACAAATGTGCAGGAAAAGATAATCTGGAATAGGGATAAAGGCTGTGAAGAAAAACAGGATTATGGCCGAGGAAGAATCTATCTTGCATGCATTTATTCCCATGCCTTTAAGTATTAACATCATTCCAGGAGCTTTCACAGCACTCACCACTCTGAATTGCAAACACCAGTAGACTATACACTCCACGACTAGTTAAGCTACTAGGAGTTTCAGAAAACTCTTTTTCCTTGGCCCAGCACGTAAAATACACATTAGTGACTACAGGTTAACATCAAATTAATTAATATGTTGTTAATGAATGGAAGAAACGGTTGGATGGATGGATTCACACTGAATTAAAACTCCTTCTCTGGTCAAGGAAGCAGGAGTGATTTGCCCCGGGGCCCTAATTAAGCCACTTGTTGTACGAGGCAGGAGACAACAGCTGCACTCTAGACTTCCAGAGCCTCTCAAAAATACCCCCCGCGGGGCAGCGACACTTTCTCCCACAGGGATGCTGCCAGCCAGGCCCCTCCGCGCCTTCGCCGTGGGTCCCCGTTGCTGAGTTTCGAAACAAGGAGTTCGGGAAAGGGGGCCACGCGCCCTAGCTTTTCAGGCCTGCTCCACCCCCCAAACGGATTTCTCTCCCGCCTCCCTCTTAACTCCGTCGGCGCCGGAGGCAGTGAGGCAGGGAAGGAGGCCTGCACAAAGCCTCAGGAGCCCATCGGGAGGCCCACATAGGGGAGACTGCGGCGTCCACGGGGAGAGACAGCTTACGTTTTCCAGGGAAAGGCGATCCCAGGACTACTCACCCCAGCGCCTCTAGTGTGTCCAGCACGTCCCCCTCCATCGTAGGTTCGGGACCCGGATCCGGCCCTCTCATGGTCCTTCGGCCCGAGGCTGTTCCACACTCTAAGGAGCCCGCCGGAAACCGGTGCCGCGGTCCCAAGGTTCCGGCCGGATCTCAACCTGAACTGCCTAGGAAGGGTATACAAACGTTCCTGACCTGCAGACAGTTGGCTGTTCTGCCTAAAACGACTTTATATACACATACTATAATAGCTTTTTAAAATGATATCAACAACAAATAGTAGTAATAAAAAGGCTTGAGTTGTGTCTTATCAAACATCGTTATTCTACCCAAGTTGTTTTTGACGGATCAGATTCCTGCCCTCTTTTTATAAAAAATTCTGAAATAAAATATTACCTTGAGCTAAAATTGTACGGAATATCATGTGCCTACACAAATAATTTTTAACTCAAATACACAATAAAGCTCCAACTTAAAGAAGAAATAAAGACAAGGAGATATATGACAAAATGTTGTTTCATTATGTAACATAGATCAAAGAAATGATCAGATACTTGCATCTATCTGTAGAATCCTCTTCAACACATGCAGACTATGTGTTGCACAGCTGAAAAAATATAGGTGAGTGTGAGACTTCCCTGGTGGTCCAGTGACTAAGACTCCCTGCCCTTAATGCAGGGAGCCCGGCTTCAATCCCTGGTCAGGGAACTAGAGCCCATAGGTCACAACTAAAAAACAAACAGTATTCCCTCTGTATACTATTTATGGAGAATTCAGTGTCTATCTAAAGGATACAAAAATATTTTAAGGCTCATAAGAGAGAGTCAGCATAGAGCATAAAATCATTAACAGCTGTATCTCCCAAATAAATATCCAAATAAACACACAACAATTTATCCTTTTAAAGGACTATCCCAAGCCTTACAGAATGGTATAACATCCTTGGCCCTAGTCCACTGAAGTCAGTTATGTTCTCACCTACCTAATCATTGTTACTAATAAAGAGCTTGCCAATAAATTTGTAAAACCCAGAGAGAAGTTTACCCATAATAATGACTCTTCCTCTGTGACAACCTGAAGGGGTGGGATGGGGTGGAAGGTGGAAGGAAGGCTCAATAGGGAGGGGATATATGTGTACCTATGGTTGATCCATGTTGATGTATGGCAGAAACCAACACAGTATTATAATTACCCTTCAATTAAAAATAAATTATAAAAAATAATGACTCCTCTACCATATACCCAGGTTTAAGTATAAAATTATTTGCAGGTTAGTGGTTAAGAATCTGCCTTCCAATGCAGGGGAAGCAGTTTGATCCCTGGTCAGGAACTAAGATCCCACATGCCACCCAGTAACTAAGTCCACACAACTACTGAGCCTTGGCACCTAGAGAGAGACCTTGTGCCACAACCAAGACCACCATGCGTGCTCAGTAGCATCCGACTCTTTGCAACCCTATGGACTGTAGCCCACCAGGCTCCTCTGTCCATGGAATTTTCCAGGCAAGAATACTGGAGTGGGCTGCCATTTCCTTCTGCAGGTGATCTTCCTGACCCAAGAATCGAACTCACATCTCCTGCATCACAGGAGGATTCTTTACTGCTGAGCCACTAGGGAAGTCAATCGAGACCAGATGCAGTCATAAATACTTTTTTTTAATAAAAGACCGAAATCATAAAAAGTATGTTCTCTTACATTAGAATTAAACAGTGAATCAATAAAAAAAGAAAATTTTTAAAAATCCCCAACATTTAATGCTCAGAATTTAAGCAATGCACTACTTCTGAATAATCAGATTAAACTAGGAATTAAACTAGAAAAAAATGGATATGAGAAAATATTTTTGAACTGAATAACCATAAAAATACCATGTGAAGGATGCAGATAGACCCATACTTAAAAGAAAATATATAACGTTAAATGCACATATTAGAAGATTTTTCAATTTCAAAAGATTGAAAATTAATTATCTAAGCATCAATTGCAAGGTGAAAAGCAAAACAATTATATCCAAAGAAACAGAAGTGAGAGAAAATACAATAAAGAAATGAAGATAAATTTGAGTCTTTTTGCAGACTAAAGGTATTGACAAACCTTTAGCCAAGCTGATCAGGAAAAAATAAATAAATACAAAAGAAGAAGCAAACAACCATTATTAGGAATGAAAAAGAGGACACAGGTACTTCATCATCAGTTATGAGATAGTTAAAGGATGTTATGAATAATTTCATGCCAATAAATTTGAAAATTTAAAGTTGATAAATTCCTTGAGAAACACTGTTTAACAAAAATGATACAAGGGAATTTTTTTAAATGAATAGTTTATATCTGTTAAAGAATGACAAATTAAAAACCACCAACAAAAAATGCTCCAAGCCCAAAGCGTTTTCCTGATTTTTCCAAATACTTAAAAAAGAAATAACACCAATCTTATATAAATTTTTCCAGAGACTAGAAAAACATGGAGTATTTTGCAATGCTTTTTCTGAGGACAACATTATCTTTAAAAAAATCAATACGAACATTATTAAAAAGAATTTATAGACCAGTTCCTCTCATGAAAAGATGGCTGCACTTACACAGCCACTTGAGTGTGACAAAGCCACCGCTGTAGTTCAGGCCTCTTCAATACATGGTGCTGGACCAATGGGATATCCGAATCATGGCCTCTACCTCATGCTATCGTCAACACAAAAATCAAGAAACGATCTATTTTAAGGAATGGAAGAGCATTTTATTCAAGCCAAGCAGAGGACCATAGCCTGGGAGACACAGATGCAAGAAGCACTTGAATTGTGTTCACACCTGACTACCACAAAAAAGGGGAGGCTTATATAGGCAAAGACCACCAAGTTATAGAAGTCGTTTTTCAGGAAGTAGGATTGGAGTTGGCAAGAAGAATGCTTGTTAAGCAAGGTTAGTTGGTATCCAAAATAGCTGCACAGTTTCAGGGAAAGATTTTGAGACCAGAAGGTTGCAGCTGGCAGCTGCTGGCAGATACTGCTTTGAAAATGGCTGGTGGTATCCTTGACTGTGACACAGATCAGAAAATTCAAGTTCTCAGTAATGCAGGAACATGTCTGAAAACACATCCACAATGGTCATCAAGCTCCATTTTGGATGACAAAACCCCAGTTACCCCATTTAATTTTTAATTGATCTTAAATATGTTATCATTGAATTCTTTCCTTTAGAAAGCACTGATGATCCATTTTATTCTTGTTAGGTCCTTTCATTGCCAAAATAGCTAATAACCTGCTCCAGATCCATTGAGTTCCTCAGGGCTGGGATGGATTTGGTCCAGGAAATTTGCATTGCAAGGAAGAGGGACAAAAAGAGTACATTCCAGGCTGGGGTCCCATTTGAGCACACAGATCTCAGGGATATGGTCTCAAGCAGGTTTTGTTTTGATTACCATCAAAGTTAGATGATCCCTTGGGGATGTAATTGAAACCACACACCTCATTTTGGGACTTGAACACAGTCACACTTCAGATGACTTGAACCCACAATCTCAGCTGAAATCACACACCTGGTCTCAGGACTTAATAAAGCTCAGGGTTTTTGTGTTACAACACAGAAGGAATTCTGTGAGAGCCAAAGTTCTAGACAAAGAGTAGACTTATTAATACAGGACACTTGTGAAGGATACCAGTGGGCAGGCAAGGCTGCTCTAAGTGGGAAACCAGGCATATTTAGAGAGAGACACATTCCATAGACAGAGCGAAGTCTCTTTCAAAAGGTGAGAGCGGCCCTAGGAGACACCACACTCTGTAAGTGTGGGCCACCTCAGAAAGCAAGGAGCCCCAAGGTATGGAGGGTGGTTAGTTTTTATGGAGTGAGTAATTTCATAGGCTGATAAGAGGGAGGATTATTCCAACTATTTGAAGGAAGGGGTGGAAATTTCCAGGAATTTGGCCACCACTCACCTCTTGGTCTTTCGTGGTCAGCCTCAGAACTGTCATGGTGCCTGTGGTGTGTCATTTAGCTAACATATTACAGTGAGTGTATGATGAGGCTCAAGGTCTACAGAAGGCGATTCTTCTGCCATCTTGGACCTAATTGGTTTTAACCAGTTTTTGTCATATTCTCAATAGTTGTGTCATTCTCTTAATGGTTTTGCCCTACCCTGTTCCCTTGTCTCGTTCCCTCTTCAGAGATTTTACTCCCATAATTGTATGGGAAACAGAGAGGTGACAGACAGTGTCTCCTATAGCTGCTTCAAGGCTAAGCAGGGGCATTGACCCGACCTATCAGGGAGTAAAAACCTCTGGATACCTGCTTTACAGGCCCCAAGAGCAGAACAGCTCCTTGTGTTAAGTCCGTATGGGCTGGAATCCTTGCATAAACATCCTTTTTATGCAGAACTATTGTAACTGCTTCTATAGTCTTCCTATGAATTGTTTTGAAGATGAAGCACTTTTGCAACAGCATCAGAATACAATATAACTGTCCATAAATTACAAGGCTTAAAAGGCATGGTTAAACATCTGGTTACAAAATAATCAATAAAGAAACTTGGTTACAGTAACCAAAATTACAACTGATCACATTTAACAGAGTTTGGGCTTGGGAAAGTAATTTAAAGATATAATAATTTGTTTATATAGGCTTCTTGGCCTGAATTTTCTATCTCTGGAAATAGGAGTGTCCTTCTACTTCCAGATGTGGGGTGTACCTTTCACGTGGCAGATTTATTTCCTGCTTTCAGGGAGACAGAAAGGAGGATGAGAGTGGCCCTCTTGCATTGGCTGTTTGTTAAAAAATTTTAATTCAAAATAATCAATATGCCATTGAGGCATATTTTGGGGTAGCCTACTTATGGGCTTCCCTTGTGGCTCAGCTGGTAAAGAATCTACCTACAATGTGGGAGAGACCTGGGTTTGATCCCTGGGTTTGGAAGATCCCCTGGAGAAGGGAAAGGCTACCCACTCCAGTATTCTGCCCTGGAAAATTCCATGGACAATCTATGGGATCACAAAGAGCTGGACACAACTCTCACATGCTAGTAAAGTGATGCTTAAAATTCTCCAAGCCAGGCTTCAACAATACATGAACCATGAACTTCCAGATGTTCAAGCTGGTTTTAGAAAAGGCAGAGGAACCAGAGATCAAATTGCCAACATCTGCTGGCTGATCACAAAGGCAAGAGAGTTCCAGAAAAACATCTATTTCTGCTTTATCGACTATGCCAAAGCCTTTGACTGTGTGGATCACAATAAACTGTGGAAAATTCTGAAAGAGATGGGAATACCAGACCACCTGACCTGCCTCTTGAGAAACCTATATGCAGGTCAGGAAGCAACAGTTAGAACTGGACATGGAACAACAGACTGGTTCCAAATAGGAAAAGGAGTACATCAAGGCTGTATATTGTCACCCTGCTTATTTAACTTCTATGCAGAGTACATCATGAGAAACGCTGGGCTGAAAGAAGCACAAGCTGGAATCAAGATGGCTGGGAGAAATATCAATAACCTCAGATATGCAGATGACACCACCCTTATGGCAGAAAGTGAAAAAGAACTAAAGAGCCTCTTGATGAAAGTGAAAAAGGAGAGTGAAAAAGTTGGCTTAAAGCTCAACATTCAGAAAACAAAGATCATGGCATCCGGTCCCATCACTTCATGGCAAATGGATGGGAAACAGTGGCTGACTTTCTTTTTTGGGGCTCCAAAATCACTGCAGATGGTGATTGCAGCCATGAAATTAAAAGACGCTTACTCCTTGGAAGGAAAGTTATGACCAACCTAGACAGCATATTAAAATGCAGAGACATTACTTTGTCAACAAAGGTCCGTCTAGTCAAGGCTATGGTTTTTCCATTGGTCATGTATGGATGTGAGAGTTGGACTGTGAAGAAGGCTGAGCACCGAAGAATTGATGCTTTTGAACTGTGGTGTTGGAGAAGACTCTTGAGAGTCCCTTGGAGTGCAAGGAGATCCAACCAGTCCATCCTAAAGGAAATCAGTCCTGGATGTTCATTGGAAGGACTGATGAAGCTGAAACTCCAATACTTTGGCCACCTGATGCAAAGAGCTGACTCATTGGAAAAGACCCTGATGCTGGGAAAGATTGAAGGCAGGAAGAGAAGGCGACAACAGAGGATGAGATGTTTGGATGGCATCATTGACTCGATGGACATGGGTTTGGGTGGACTCTGGGAGTTGGCGATGGACAGGGAGGCCTGGCGTTCTGCAGTTCATGGGGTCACAAAGAGTCAGACACAACTGAGCAACTGAACTGAACTGAGCGACTTTCACTTTCACTTAGGTCCACAATAGCGCCATCTTCTAAAACATTTCTAAAAGTTTGACATATTAAAAGCTGAGCTGGTAACTGTGAAGAAACAATGGTTTAGAAGAGCCCTCCATTTGTCTGAACCAGTTTTTAGTTCTGAGAATAGGTCAGTTTAGTTAAATAGTTACCTCTCATTTTCTAGAGGAGGAAATGGCAACACACTCCCACACTGCAGTATTCTTGCCTGGAAAATCTCACTGACAGAGGAGCTTGGTGGTCCAGAGAGTTGTAAAAAAGTCTGACATGACTGAACAACTAAGGACTACATCTCACTGTAGGAGGTGATGAATAACTGGGCTCCCAAAACTAGGCCCATGGTGCAAACAGTCAGGTATTTAACAAGAGGCACTTTCCTGGAAATAAAAGAAAAACAAAGGTTCATAATTGGAGCAACTTATAAACCAGTTTCTGGGTCCAAGAGACAGTCAATTAAGATTTCTAGATGTCAGAGTGAAAGCTTCCTTTGCAGTTTGAAATGCCGCTAATGATGTCATCAGGTGTTCAAGTAAACTTTCTGAAGTGGCTCATAAGGACTGTTTAAATATGAGCTGTGGCAAGTTCTCTGAAGTTTATATCAAGTCATTTAGCTTCAGGAAAAGGGCTTAGTTTGAGAGTTCTGAATTTTGGAGAAATCAGGGAGAAAAAGAAAAATGTTTCAATTCTGCTTACAAGGTTTTAATTTACTAAATTGTTTTAAGTTTAAAAAAAATTTTCCTTGTATCTGGGAAAAAAATGATTAAAAATTAGTAATATTTTAGACCATATCATAAAAAATTATAACCATATTTATCAATTCATTCAATCTCATGTAATTAATTCTTCTGCTTGAGTGCAGTTTTTTTATTAGTTCCACTGGCCTTGTCTGATGATTGAAGGTGATAGGAACAGTTATAATTTCAGGAAGTTTGCAAGATTTTTGTTAAAGCTTTCATGATTTGCCTGGTGAAGTGGAAGCTATAATCACTGGATATTGTGAAAGGTATACTAAGTAGAAAATACATTTTTTTTAAAGTTTCTTTGGCATCAACATATATGTACCTAATATGGGAGAATGCAAACTTATAAAATAAATATTAAATACACAAAGGGAGAAACTGATGGGAATATAGCAGGAGACTTTAACACACCACTGGATAGATCTTCTAGAAAGAAAATCAATATGGCAATACAGATCCTAAATGATACAATAGAACAGTTTGATTTAGTTGACATTTTCAGGATACTACACCCCCTGCCCCGAAAAAAAAAGCCCATAATACACATTCTTTCAAGTGTACATGGAATATTCCCTAGGATTGACCCCATGCTGCTGCTGCTAAGTCACTTCAGTCATGTCCGACTCTATGTGACCTCATAGATGGCAGCCCACCAGGCTCCCCTGTCCCTGGGATTCTCCAGGCAAGAACACTGGAGTGGGTTGCCATTTCCTTCTCCATTGCATGAAAGTGACAAGTGAAAGTGAAGTCGCTTAGTCATGTCCAACTCTTCGCGACCCCATGGACTGCAGCCTACCAGGCTCCTCCATCCATGGGATTTTCCAGGCAAGAGTACTGGAGTGGGGTGCCATTGACCCCATACTAGGGCACCAAACTAACCTCAAAAAATGTAAGAGGATAGAAATTATTTCAAACATTTTCTCTGGCCACAATGGCATGAAACTAGGAATCAATCACAGGAAAAGAAATGAGAAAAAAACCCAATTACATAGGTCCTAAACAAAATGCTACTAAAAGACCAATGGGTCAACAAGGACATCAAAAAGAAATCAAAAAATACCTGGAGACAAATGACAATGAAAACACAACCATAGAAAATCTATGGGATGTATCAAAAAAAGTTCTTAGAATTAAAGCTTAGGAGTTCATAGTAATATAGGCCTTCCTCAGAAAGTAAGAAAAAATAAAAAACTTAACATACAACCTAAAAGAATTAGAAAAAAGAACAAACAAAACTAAAGTCAGAAAAAGGAAATAAAAATTAATAAAGATCAGGGAGGAGATAAAGAAATAGAAATTAAAAAACAATAGAAAACAAAAATCAATAAAACTAAGAGCTGGCTCTTTGAAAGGGTAAGCAAAATTGACAAACCTCTGGCCAGGCTCAGCAAGAAGGAAACAGAAATCAAATAAATAAAATAAAATATGAAAAAGGATAAATCTCAACTGACAGTATGCCAAAACATGCCAACAGATTTGATAAAATAGAAGAAATAGACAACTTTCTAAAAACATACAAACCACCAAAATTAAAACAAGAAGAAATAGGTAATTTGAATAGACTAATAATTAAAAATGAAACCTATAACTTAAAAGAAAAACTCCCTACAAACAGAAGTCCGGACCCAGATAGCTTCATGGTGAATTTTACCAAACATACAAAGAGGAACCTATACTGATCCTTCTCAAACTCGTCCAAAAGATTAGAGAAGAGAGAATACTCCCAAAGACATTCTATGAAGCCACCAACACCCTGATACCAAAACCAGACAAAGATATTGCCAAGTAAAAAAAGTGTAGGCCTATTTTTTTGATGAATATAGATGCAAAAACTCTCAACAAAACATTAGTAAACCAAATCCAACAACACATAAAAAAAATCATACACCATGACCAAGTAAGAGTCATCCCAAGTTCACGAGGAAGGCTCAACATAGGCAAATCAGTCAATGTAACACACCACAGCAACCAAAGTCAAAAACACATGATTGTCTTAGGAGATGCAGAAAAAGCATTCGACAAAATTTGACATCGAGTCATGATAAAGACTCCTACCAAAGTGGGTATAGAAGGAATATATCTCAACATATGAAAGCCATTTATGACAAACCCACATCCAATATAATATTCAATGCTAAAAGTCTTCCCACTAAAATCTGGGACAAAGGATGTGCACTATTACCACTTCTATTCAAAATAGTAAGGCAATCAGACATAAAAAAGAAATAAAATGGTGCTTGCTTCGGCAGCACATATACTAAAATTGGAACAATACAGAGAAGATTAGCATGGCCCCTGTGCAAGGATGACATGCAAATTCATGAAGCGTTCCATATTTTTTAAAAAGGAACACATTTGAGTCAGTTCTGATGAGGTGGATGAACTTAGAACCTATTATACAGAGTGAAGTGAGTCAGAAAGAGAAAGATAAATATCGTATTCTAACGCACATATACGGAATCTAGAAAAATGGTTCTCAAGAATTTATTTACAGGGCAGCAATGGAGAAACAAACATAGAGAACAGACTTATGGCCATGGGGAGAGGGGAGGAGAGGATGAGATGTATGGAGAGAGAAACATGGAAACTTACATTACTGTATGTAAAATAGATAGCCAACGGGAATTTGCTGTATGTCTCAACTTCCCTGGTGGCTCAGATGGTAAAGTGTCTGCCTTCAATATGGGAGACCTGGGTTCGATCCCTGGGTCTGGAAGATGCTCTGGAGAAGGAAATGGCAACCCACTCCAGTACCCTTGCCTGGAAAATCCCATGAACGGAGGAGTGTGGTAGACTACAGTCCATGGGGGCGCAGAGAGTCAGACACGACTGAGCGACTTCACTTCACTCACTTTCACTTTCGGGAAACTCAAATAGGTGCTCTGTATCAACCTAGAGGGGTGGGCTGGGGAGGGAGATTCAAAAGAGAGGGGGTGTATGTATACCTATGGCTGATTCATGTTGAGGTCTGACAGAAAACAACAAAATTCTATAAAGCAATTATCCTTCAATAAAAAAAAAATTAAAAAAAGAAATAAAATGTATCCAAATTGGAAGAGAAGAAGTAAAACTGTCACTATAGGCAGATGACATGATACTATATATAGAAAATCATAAGGACTCCACATACAAACTACTAGATCTAATAAATTAATTCAGCAACATTCAGAAATTGGTTGCATTTCTTTTTTTTTTTTGGTTGCATTTCTTTACACCAACTAAGGTGGAGAAGGCAATGGCACCCCACTCCAGTACTCTTGCCTGGAGAATCCCAGGGATGGGGGAGCCTGGTAGGCTGCCATATATGGGGTCGCACAGAGTCAGACACGACTGAAGCGACTTAGCAGCACTAGCAGCAGCAGCACGCCAACTAAAGAAATATTAGAAGGGGAATGTCAACAAATAGCCCCTTTTAAAATGGCACCTGTACCTACTGCTGCCGCCAACCTCTCTGCCCCAGTAGATGCAGACAAAAATCTCTGGAGATGTCATTGCTGCCAAAATCTTGGCTCTCTATGTACAGAAATACGGTGACAGAGTTATGAAGAAGGAAAGAGTGGCTTTTTTTCTTTGCCAGGAAAAGGAAGAACAAAGTAGCTAGCAACTCAAGAACTGTGCAACCCCCACTTCCAATCCCTGGAATAGAGAGAGGCTATATAGTCAGGCATTTTATACAGGTCATGAGGATCTTATGGCAAGTGTACTGGGGTGGTTTGACATTCCCTCCTCCAGAGGATCAGGTTTTGTCAGAACTCTCTGCTATGACCCGTTTGTCTTGGGTGGCCCTGCACAGCATGGCTCAGAGCTTCATTGAGTTATGCAAGCCCCTTCTCCACAACAAGGCATCAATGCAATGGACATGAACTTGGCAAACTCCCAAGAGATGGTGAGGGACAGGGAGGCCTGGTGTGCTGTGGCCCTTGGGGTTGCAAAGAGTCCAACTGAACGACAGTTAACATATAGTTAGGCAGGGGTATGTCATAAGGATCAAAGAAGTAACAGTCTTGCATTCTTCTTTCTTCTGCAAAATTTCAATAGGGTGGGTGGGTTTGCTAACAAGATTAGGGTGTGTGTAGGGTTTTAGGTTTTGGAGAAGGAAATGGCAACCCACTCCAGTACTCTGGCCTGGAAAATCCCATGGACAGAGGAGCCTGGTAGGCTACAGTCCATGGGGTTGCAAAGAGTCGGACACGACTGAGTGACTTCACTTCACTAGGGTTTTAGGTGGTGGGGGTCTCTGAGTTTCTCTGATCCCTTTAATCTTGCCTCTGGCAGTTTTGTGGCTACTCCTCCCTTGATTAGCAACTGTTTGAATCGAATTCACAAGAAGGTCTTAGAGGCTGGAGTCTTGCTTATAAGAAATGGGGGACAAAAGGGCCTCCGTGTCCAGGAGGCCTACAGGGCCTTGCTCCACATCATTATCAGGTCATTGTCATTGCTGCTGTACAAACTACACTTCAGTTTTCTCTTTTAAAATTAAGTGTCATCTTGGACTTCCCTGGTGGTCCAGTGGTTAAGAATCTACCTGCCAATGCAGGGGACATGGGCGTGACCTCTGGTCCAGGAAGACCCCACGTGTCACAGGGCAACAAAGCCACAGCTACTGAGCCCATGTTCTAAAGTCCTCGAGTAGCAACTATGGAGCCCACACACCACAACTACTGAAGCCTGGGAACCCTAGAGCCCATGCTCCGCAACAAGAGAAGCCACTGCAATGACAAGCCCGTGCATAGAAAGCCCACGCACAGCGATGAGGACCAGACACGGCCATAAGCAAAAATAAAGTCACAAGCTAGCAAATAAGAAGACCCCTAGGATTAAACCTGACCAAAGCAGTGAAAAATATATGCTGAGAACTATAAAACATTAAAAAAGGAAATTAAAGAGGATTCAAAGAAATGGAAAGATACCTCATGCCCTTGGAATAATTCATATTGTTAAAATGGCAATGCTACGCAAAGCAATCAACAGATTTAATGCAATCCCTATTGATTACCCATAACCTTTTTCACAGAACTAGAGCAAATAATCCAAAATTTTACATGGAACCCTAAAAGATCCAGAATTGCCAAAGCAATGCTGAGGGAAAAAACATAACTCTCCCAAATTTCAGACAATAGAGTGCGATAATAGCATGAAGACAAAGAGCCCTTTAAATAACCCCACACATCTACAATAAGTTAATCTTTGACAAAGGAAGCAAGAATATAAAATGGGAAAAAGGCTCTTCAGCAAGAGGTTCTGGGAAAGTTGGATAGCTGCATGTAATCGATGAGGTTAGAACATACCCTCACACCATACATAAAAATAAACTCAAAACCGCTTAAAGAGTTAAACATAAGACATGACACCATAAAAGTTTAGAAGAGAGCATAGGCAAAATATTCTCTAAGATAAATCGTATCAATGGTTTCTTAGGTCAGTCTCCCAAGGCTGGAATAAAAAATAAATAAATAAACTAATCGGACCTAATCAAATTTACAAGCTTTTGCACAGCAAAGGAAACCATAAACAAAACAAAAAGACAGTCTACAGAATAGGAGAAAATATTTTTTATACGACAAAAAAAAAACAGCCTAATCAAAAAATGGGCAGAAGACCAATAGACATTTCTCCAAAGAAGACATACAGATGGTCAAGAGGCACATGAAAAGATGCTCAACATCACTAATTATTTAAAATTGCAAATCAAAACTACAATGAGGACCACTTCATAACAGTCAGAATGCCCATCATTAAAAACTTTACAAATAACAAATGCTGGAGAGAGAGTGGCGAAAAGGGAACCCTCCTACACTGTGGATAGCGATGTAAATAGGTGCAGCCACTACGGAGGCTCCTCAGAAAACTAAAATGGAGCTACCATACGATCAGATCAGATCAGTCGCTCAGTCATGTCCGACTCTTTGCAACCCCATGAATTGCAGCATGCCAGGCCTCCCTGTCCATCACCAACTCCCGGAGTTCACTCAGACTCACGTCCATCGAGTCAGTGATGCCACTCAGCCATCTCATCCTCTGTCGTCCCCTTCTCCTCCTGCCCCCAATCCCTCCCAGCATCAGAATCTTTTCCAATGAGTCAACTCTTCGCATGAGGTGGCCAAAGTACTGGAGTTTCAGCTTTAGTATCAGTCCTTCCAAAGAAATCCCAGGGCTGATCTCTTTCAGAATGGACTGGTTGGATCTCCTTGCAGTCCAAGGGACTCTCAAGAGTCTTCTCCAACACCACAGTTCAAAAGCATCAATTCTTCAGCGCTCAGCCTTCTTCACAGTCCAACTCTCACATCCATACATGACCACTGGAAAAACCATAGCCTTGACTAGACAAACCTTTGTTGGCAAAGTAATGTCTCTGCTTTTGAATATGCTATCTAGGTTGGTAATAACTTTCCTTCCAAGGAGTAAGTGTCTTTTAATTTCATGGCTGCAGTCACCATGGGTGTAGAGGAGCTATCCCACGTTGAAGGTCAGGAAGGGCGGCGGTGAGGAGATACCCCTCATCCAAGGTAAGGAGCAATGGCTGCACTCTGCTGGAGCAGCCGTGAAGAGATACCCCACGCCCAAGGTAAGAGAAACCCGAGTAAGACGGTAGGTATTGCAAGAGGGCATCAGAGGGCAAACACACTGAAACCATACTCATAGAAAACTAATCAGTCTAATCACGCCAGGACCACAGCCTTGTCTAACTCAATGAAACTAAGCCATGCCCGTGGGGCAACCCAAGATGGGTGGGTCATGGTGGAGAGATCTGACAGAATGTGGTCCACTGGAGAAGGGAATGGCAAACCACTTCAGTATTCTTGCCTTGAGAACCCCATGAACAGTATGAAAAGGCAAAATGATAGGATACTGAAAGAGAAACTCCCCAGGTCAGTAGGTACCCAATATGCTACTGGAGATCAGTGGAGAAATAACTCCAGAAAAAATGAAGGGATGGAGCCAAAGCAAAAAGAATACCCAGCTGTGGATGTGACTGGTTATAGAAGCAAGGTCCGATGCTGTTAAGAGCAATATTGCATAGGAACCTGGAATGTCAGGTCCATGAATCAAGGCAAATTTGAGCTACCATACCATCCAGCAATCCCACTCCCGGACATTCATCCAGAGAAAATCATAATTCAAAAAACACATACATCCTTATGTTCACAGAAGCACTATTTGCAAAAGCCAAGACATGGAAAGAACCTAAATGTTCATCAACAGGTGAATGGATGAAGAAGATGTGGTACATATCATTGTTCAGTTACTCAGTCATGTCTGACTCTTTGCAACCCCATGGCCTGCAGCATACCAGGCTTTCCTGCACATATATACAATGGAATACTAAGTGGAAGTGTAGTCGCTCAGTTGTGTCCTACTCTTTGTGACCCCCATGGACTGTAGCCCATCAGGCTCCTCTGTCCATGGGATTCTCCAGGCAAGAATACTGGAGTGGGTTGCCATTTCCTTCTCCAGGGGATCTTCCCGACCCTGGGATCAAACCTGGGTCTTCTGCATCACAAGCAGATGCTTTACCCTCTGAGCCACCAGGGAAGAATATTCAGCCGTTAAAAAAAAAAAAAAAAAAAAAAACCATTTGATGCCATTTGCAGTGATATAGATACAACTAGAGATTATTATACTAAATGATGAACATCAGAAAGAGAAAGACAAATACTGAAACAAGGGTAAGGGGGCAGGGCACAATCTTTGAAAGAATGAGACAGCCCGAGGACACAACACAAACTGATTAGAATCAAATGGGTCCAAGACAAATCAACTGACTAGACCTGAAAATCTCCATCTCTTCCCCCAAAATAGTTAGAATAATCCTCTCACGCATTAGCCTATGAAATTACCCAGCCCATAAAAGCTAACCACACCACATTTTGAGACTACACTTGCTCTCTGTGATGGCCCACTCTCTGTATGTGGAGTATGTTTCTCTCTGAATAAATTCACATTTTTACCTATCACTTTGTCTTTTACTGAATTCTTTCTGCAATGAGACATCAAGAACCTCAGCTTCATTTGGTCCTGAAACCAGGTCTGTGATCTCAGCTAGAAAACTGTGCCTTTGGGCTGGGTTTGAGTCCCAGCTATGTGGGTTCAAGTTCCAAACTGGGTTTTGGCTGGGTTTTAGTCCCTGCCATGTAGGTTTGATGCTGAGCAGGGCCCTGTGGGACTCCTGGGCATGGTGGCCCTCGAATCCCTATTCCTTGTAGCAGGACTCTGGACTCCATGACTTTCTCTGAGTTCCAAAGGGCAGAACAGTTGCTAATCAAAGCAGAAGCAGCAACAAAACCACCTGAGGTAGTCAGTCAGTTCAGTCCCTCAGTCCTGTCCAACTCTTTGCAACCCCATGGCAGCAGGCCAGGTTTCCCTGTCCATCACCAACTTCTGGAGCTTGCTCAAATTCATGTCCACTGAGTTGGTAATGCCATCCAACCATCTCATCCTCTGTCGTCCCCTTCTTCTCCTGCCTTCAATCTTCCCAGCATCAGGGTCTTTTCCAATGAGTCAGTTCTTCACATCAGGTGACCGAAGTACTGGAGTTTTAGCTTCAGCATCAGTCCTTCCAATGAATATTCAGGACTGATTTCCTTTAGGATTGACTGGTTGGATCTCCTTGCAGTCCAAGGGACTCTCAAGAGTTTTCTTCAACACCACAGTTCGAAAGCATCAATTCTTCAGCTCTCAGCTTTATTTATAGTCCAACGCTCACATCCATACATGATGATTGGAAAAACCATAGCTTTGACTAGACAGACATTTGTTGGCAAAGTAATATAGGCTCTAAAACAAATCTTATTAAATTTAGAAGACTGAAATCAGATCAAGCATCTTTTTCAATCACAATGGTATGCAGCTAAATATCACTTATAAGAAGAAAACTAAAAAAATCACAAATATGCAGAGATAAAACATGCTACCAAACAACAAATGGGTAAAAGAACAAAAAGAAAAATAAAACCTTGAAAGAAATAAAAACAGAAGTGCAACATACCAAAATTTAATGGATGCAGTAAAAGCAGTTCTAAGAGGAAACTCATAGTGATAAGTGCCTAAATGAAAAAATAAAATAGGTCTCAAATAAACAACTTAATTTGACACCTCAAGAAGCTAAAAATGAACAAATTAAGCCAAAGTCAGTAGAAGGAAGGAAATAATGTAGATCAGATAATGAAATAGAGACTAGAAGACAACAGAAAAAAAATCAAGGAAACTAAGAGCTGTATTTTTTTAAAGATAAAAAAACTGACAAATATTTAGGTAGACTCACCAAGAGAAAAATAGAAAGGACTCAGAATCAGAAATGAAAAAGAAACTACAACTGATGCTACAGAAATACAAAGGATTGCGAGACTACTATGAACATTTATATGCCAACAAATTGGACAACTTAGAAGAAATGGATAAACTGTTAGAAATAAACAACCTACCAAGACAGAGTTATGAAGAAACAGAAAATCTGAATATACTGATTACTAGTAATGAAACTTCACCAGCAATCAAAAACCTCCCAACAGGGACTTCTCTGATGGTCCAGTCATTAAGAATCCAACTTGCAATGCAGGAGACACAGGATCAATCCCTGGTCAGGGAACTAAGATCCCCTATGCTGTGGAGCAACTAAGCCTGTGCACTGCAACTACTGAGTCCTACGCTCTGGAGCCCATGTGCCACAACTAGAGAACCTGTCTGTTGTAACTACTGAAGCCCATGTGCCATAACTAGAATCTATATGCTGCCACAAAAGATCCTGCATGACAAAAAGAAGACCCCATATGCTGCAACTAAGACCCGATGTGGCCAAATATCTTTTTTTTCCTATTTAAAAAAAAGAAACTTCCCAACAAACAAAAGTGCAGGATCAGTTGGCTTCAATGGTGAACTTAACCAAATATTTGAAGAAGAATTAATACCAATCCTTCCCAAACTCTTTCAAAATATCGAAGAGAAAAGAACACTTCCATACTAATTTTATGAGGTCAGCATTACCCTGATACCAAAAGTAGACAAGGACACTCTGGAAAGAGCAAACAGGCCAACATTCCTGATGAACAGAAATGCAAAAATCCTCAACAAGATATTAGCAAACCTGAATCACCAATACTTTAAAAGGATCATCCACCCAAATCTAGTGGGATTTATTGCAGGAATGCAAGGCCTTGTTTTATATCTACAAATCAGTGCGATACACCACATTAACAAAATGAAGGACACAAATCATAATCACTTCAGTAGATGCACAGAAAGCATTTGACATAATAACTCAACATCTATTTATGATAAAAAAAAATTCAACAGAGTGGGTATAGCTGGAATATACTTCAACATAATAAAGGCTGTATAAGACAAACCCACAGCTAACATCATACTCAGTAATGAAAAGCTGAAAGCTTTTTCTCTAAGATCAGGAACAAGATGAGACTGCCCGCTCACTTTTTTCAACAAAGTATTAGAAGTCGTAGTCAGATCACTTAGTCAAGAAAAAGACATAAATGGCATTCAAATCAGAAACAAGGAAGTTAAACTGTCTCTATTTACAGATGACCTGATAATGTATATAGAAAACCCTAAAGACATTACAAAAAAATATCAACTGTTAGAACTAATAAATTCAGGAAGCATGTAGATTACAAAAATCTCATATAAAAGTCTGATTTGGTTTTACACACTAATAATAACTGGCAGGAAGAGAAATTAAGAAGACAATCCCATGTACAGTTGCATTAAAAAGAGAATATCTGAGAATAAATTTAACCAAGATGAAAAACATATAATGAAAAATATACTGATAAAAGAAGTCCCAGAAAATACTAATAATGGAAAGATATTACATACATTGGAAGAATATGGTAAGAATGTCCATATTACCTAAATAAATATAAAGATTCAATACAATCTTTCCCAAATTTCAATGACATTTTCCACAAAAACAGAACAAGCCTAAAATTTGTATGGAACTACCAAAGATTCCAAACAGCCAAAGCAATCTTAAGAAAGAACAAAGCTAAATGCATCATACTTCCTGACTTTAAACTGTATTACAAAGCTGTATTAAAAATCAAAATAGTATAGTATTCACATAAAAACAAATACATCAGTGGAACAAAATAGAGACCCCACACAGAAACCAAGGAACCAAGAATATACAGTGGGAAAGGGAATAGTCTCTTCAATAATGCTGATGGGAAAACTCGACAGGCAGATGCAAAGCAATGAACTGGAGTCCTATCTCACCATATACAAATATCAACTCAAAATGGAATGAGAACTTTAACACAAAACCTGAAACCATAAAACTTCTAGAAGAAAAAATAGACAGTAAGCTCCTTAACATCCCGGTGTGCATACTAAGTTGTTCAGTCATGTTCTACTCTGTGTGACCCTATGGACTACAGCCTGCCAGGCTCCTCTGTCCACGGGATTCTCCAGACAAGAATACTAGAGTGGGTTGCCATGCCCTCCTCCAGAGGATATTCCCAACCCAGGGATTGAACCCAAGTCTCTAAGTCTCCTGCATTGGCAGGCAAGTTTACCACTAGTGCCTAATATCCCTGACATCTATTACTAGTTTACTTGAGATAAATTAATATCCACTTACGCTTCTCTTTTCTTCAGTTATTTTTCTCTCTTCTTCAGTAACTCCAGTTATTTTGCCTTTCTTTACTGTCTGTTTTAAAGATTGGAGACTGTTTTAGTGAATGGTTGAAGCATAGATTGGACTTCTGTGTTCACTGTTATCTAATATCTAAACAGCTCTGCTCCAAAAGCAGCTCTGGAGTTCCATACAAGTACAAGGTTATAGGATTCTAATAAATACAGTTCTATACTTTGATAGGTCTCTCAAATTATACAAGTATATCACATTTTATTAATTATTATTTTAGGTAACCAACTCTCTGTCTTATTAGCCATGGCTGTGCATAAGACTTTGTATTATTACAGTTTGAGGGAAAAATATCCCTCTACTAACAAGAAGAAATAAACAATATATTCCAATAGGCCTTGTCTTGAAAGAAAGTGAAAGTGTTAGTCACTCATTCGTGTCCATCTCAGCAAATCCATGGACTATAGCTCACCAGGCTCCTCTGTCCATGGAATTTTCCAGGCAAGAACACTAGAGTATGTAGCCATTCACTTCTCCAGGGGATCTTCCCAACCCAGGGATTGAACTTGGTAAAGAATCTGCCTGCAATGCAGGAGACCCATATGAACAGCAGGGAAGACCAGCCAAGATGATGTATGTAACATCCCTGACATCTTGGCAAATATTAGACTTGAATCTAATCAAATATTAGATTTGACACAAAAACATGAGCAAAAAAACCATCTGATTGAAGGTCACTTCTGAATGTGACTTTACACATGCGTCAGTTCAGTTCAGTTGCTCAGTCACGTCCGACACTTTGCGACCCCAAGGACTGCAGCACGCCAGGCCTTCCTGTCCATCACCAACACCCAGAGTCCACCCAAACTCACGTCCATTGAGTCGGTGATGCCATTCAGCCACCTCATCCTCTGTTGTCCCCTTCCCCTCCTGCCCCCAATCCCTCCCAGCATCAGAGTCTTTTCCAGTGAGTCAGTTCTTCGTGTCAGGTGGCCAAAGTATTATAGCTTCAGCTTCAACATCAGTCCTTCCAATGAATATTCAGGACTGATCTCCTTTAGGATGGACTGGTTGGATCTCCTTGCACTCTAAGGGACTCGCAAGAGTCTTCAACCACAGTTCAAAATCATCAATTCTTCCGCATTCAGCTTCCTTTAGAGTCCAACTCTCACATCCATACATGACCACTGGAAAAACCATAGCTTTGATTTTGATGGACCTTTGTTGGCAAAGTAATGTCTCTGCTTTTCAATATACTGTCTAGGTTGGTCATAACTTTCCTTCCAAGGAGTAAGCGTCTTTTAATTTCATGGCTGTGGTCACCATCTGCAGTGGTTTTTGGAGCTCCTAAAAAATAAAGTCTGACACTGTTTCCACTGTTTCTCCATCATTTCCCATGAAGTGATGGGACCGGATGCCATGATCTTCGTTTTCTGAATGTTGAGTTTTAAGCCAACTTTTTCACTCTCCTCTTTCACTTTCATCAAGAGAATCTTTAGTTCTTCACTTTCTGCCATAAGGGTGGTATCATCTGTGTATCAGAGGTTATTGATATTTCTCCTGGCAATCTTGATTCCAGCTTGTGCTTCTTCCAGCCCAGCGTTTCTCATGATGTACTCTGCATAGAAGTTAAATAAGCAGGGTGACAATATAGAGCCTTGACGTACTCCTTTTCCTATTTGGAACCAGTCTGTTGTTCCATGTCCAGTTCTAACTGTTGCTTCCTGACCTGCATACAGATTTCTCAAGAGGCAGGTAAGGTGGTCTGGTATTTCCATCTCTCAGAATTTTCCACAGTTTATTGTGATCCACACAGTCAAAGGCTTTGGCATAGTCAATAAAGCAGAAATAGATGTCTTTCTGGAACTCTCTTGCTTTTTCCATGATCCAGTGGATTTTGACAATTTGGTCTCTGGTTCCTCTGCCTTTTCTAAAACCAGCTTGAACATCTGGAAGTTCACAGTCCATGTATTGCTGAAGCCTGGCTTGGAGAATTTTGAGCATTACTTTACTAGCGTGTGAGATGAGTACAATTGTGCGGTAGTTTCAGCATTCTTTGGCATTGCCTTTCTTTGGGATTGGAATGAAAACTGACCTTTTCCAGTCCTGTGGCCACTGCTGAGTTTTCCAAATTTGCTGGCATATTGAGTGCAGCACTTTCACAGCATCATCTTTCAGGATTTGAAATAGCTCAACTGGAATTCCATCACCTCCACTAGCTTTGTTCATAGTGATGCTTGCTACAGGCACTTGACTTCACATTCCAGGATGTCTAGCTCTAGGTGAGTGAGCACACCATCATGATTATCTTGGTCGTGAAGATCTTTTTTGTACAGTTCTTCTGTGTATTCTTGCCACCTCTTAACATCTTCTGCTTGTTAGGTCCATACCATCTCTGTCCTTTACTGTGCCCATAGTGCAGGAAATGTTCCTTTGGTATCTCTAATTTTCTTGAAGAGATCTCTAGTCTTTCCCATTCTATTGTTTTCCTCTATTTCTTTGCATTGATCACTGAGGAAGGCGTTCTTATCTCTCCTTGCTATTCTCTGGAACTCCGCGTTCAAATGAATGTATCTTTCCTTTTCTCCTTTGCCTTTCGCTTCTCTTCTTTTCACAGCTATTTATAAGGCCTCCCCAGACAGCCATTTTGTTTTTTTGCATTTCTTTTTCTTGGGAAGGTCTTGATCCCTGTCTCCTGTACAATGTCATGAACCCTTGTCCATAGCTCATCAGGCACTCTATCAGATCTAGTCCCTTAAATCTATTTCTCACTTCCACTGCATAATCGTAAGGGATTTCATTTAGATCATATCTGAATGGTCTATTGGTTTTCCCTACTTTCTTCAATTTAAGTCTGAATTTAGAGTAAGGAGTTCAATGGCACCCCACTCCAGTACTCTTGCCTGGGAAAATCCCATGGACAGAGGAGCCTGGCAGGCTGCAGTCCATGGGGTCACTAAGAGTCGGACACAACTCAGTGACTTCACTTTCACTTTTCACTTTCATGCATTGGAGAAGGAAATGGCAACCCACTCCAGTGTTCTTGCCTGGAGAATCCCAGGGATGGAGGAGCCTGGTGGGCTGCTGTCTATGGGGTCGCACAGAGTCGGACATGACTGAAGCGACTTAGCAGCAGCAGCAGCAGTTCGTGATCTGAGCCACAGTCAGCTCCCAGTCTTGTTTTTGTTGACTGTATAGAGCTTCTCCATCTTTGGCTGCAAAGAATATAATCAATCTGATTTTGATATTGACCATCTGGTGATGTCCATGTGTAGAGTCTCCTCTTGTATTGTTGGAAGAAAGTGCTTGCTGTGACCAGTGCGTTCTCTTGGCAAAACTATCAGCCTTTGCCCTGCTTCATTCTGCACTCCAAAGCCAAACTTGCCTGTTACTCCAGGTGTTTCTTGACTTCCTACTTTTGCATTCAAGTCCCCTATAATGAAAAGGACATCTTTTTTGGATGTTAGTTCTAAAAGGTCTTGTTGGTCTTCATAAAACCATTCAACTTCAGCTTCTTCAGCATTACTGGTCGGGGCAGAGACTTGGATTACCATGATATTGAATGGTTTGCTTGGAAACGAACAGAGATCATTCTGTCATTTTTGAGATCGCAACCAAGTACTGCATTTCAGACCCTCTTGTTGACTATGATGGCTACTTCATTTCTTCTAAGGGATTCTTGCCCACAGTAGTAGATATAATGGTCATTTGAGTTAAATTCACCCATTCCAGTCCATTTTAGTTCTCTGATTCCTAAAATGTTGATGTTCACTCTTGCCATCTCCTGTTTGACCACTTTCAATTTGCCTTGATTCATGGACCTAACATTCCAGGTTCCTATGCAATATTGCTCTTTACAGCAATGGACATTGCTCCCATCACCAGTCACACCCACAACTGGGTGTTGTTTTTGTTTTGGCTCTGTCTGTTCATTCTTTTTGTCATCCATAGAGGAATGTTGGCTGGCTGAAAAATGTCACCTGAACTTAACATTTTGCAGGATGTATTTAAAATTATCAACCACATTAAAGCATATGCCCTTAACTCACATCTGTTCATGCAGCTCTATGAGGAGATGGACACAGAGCACACAGAGGGAGATGGCTTTCTAAAGGTGTATCTCTGGCCAGAGTCTTTGAGTTATGAGAGCAACTCCAGAGATTTCTTTTAGGAAAACAGTTACCACTGGCAGCACAGTTCAGTGACACAGAATAGGTCACAAAACTTGCTTACTTGTGTGGCATATTCAACCTGCTCAATGAACTCAATCTGTCACTTTAGGGGAGAATAACAACTGTGAATAAGTTGGCAAATAAAGTGACTGCATTCAAAGCCAAACGGATTATGAAGGTGACAAGTGAACATTAGGATTTTTGATATGTTTCAAATATTAACAGATTTTGAAAAAGAATGAGTCAAGGCCTTCTTTCTCCCAGCTGGTACCTGATCACCTATGTCAGCTTTCAAAAGTGTTTGAACATTACTTCCCAACCACACAAGACCTCCAAACTAAGAGGAATATATCCAGGACCCATTTGTGAATAAGCCAGGTGAACTGACTTTGTGCTAGAAGAGCAACTGTTTGAGACTACAAATGATGGTGGCCTTAAAAGTAAGTTTGAAAGTGAAAGTCGCTCAGTTGTGTCTGACTCTCTGTGACCTCATGGACTGTAGTCCATGGAATTCTCCAGGCCAAAATACAGGAGTAGGTAGCCTTTCCCTTCTCCAGGAGACCTTCCCAACCCAGTGATCAAACCCAGGTCTCCCAAATTGCAGGCAGATTCTTTACCAACTGAGCCACAAGGGAAGACCAAGTATACTGGAGTGGGTAGCCTATCCCTTCTCCAGGGGCTCTTCCCAACCCAGGATTCGAACTGGAGTCTCCTGCATTGCAGAAAGATTCTTTACCAACTGAGCTATCAACTTCAAATCTTCATACATTCTGGATTAAAGTCAAGGCAGAATATCCTGAGATTGACACAGATCACTGAAAATCTTGCTTCCATTTCCAGCAAAATATCTTTGTGAAGCAGGGTTCTCTGCAGTGATAGCAACCAAAATGAGATAAAGGAGTAGACTGGATATAAGCAACATATTTTGGGTGTCATTGTCTCCCATCACCCCCAGATAAGACCATCTAGTTTCAGGAAAACAAGTTCAGGGCTCCCACTGATTCTGAGCTGTGGTGAGTTGTAAAATTATCTCATTATATATCACAATGTAATTATGATAGAAATAAAGGGCATGTATAAGTGGAATGTTTCAGTAAATGTAATAAATGTGAATGTAATATATTTGAATCATCCTGAAAACATCCTCACCTTGATCTGTGGAAAAACTGTTTTCCAGGAAACCAGTCCCTGGTGCCAAAGTGGATGGGGATTGCTGCTTTAAACAACTAAAAATAGAGCTACTATATGATCCAGCAATCCAACTCCTGGGCACATATCCGAATGAAACTGAAATCTGAAAAGACACATGTACCCCAAGTTCACTGTAGCAGTATTTACATTAGCCAAGACATAGAAGCAACCTAAATGTTCATCAACAGAGGAATGGATAAATAAGATGTGGTACATATATACAATGAAATTCTGCTTAGCCATAAAAAGAACGAAATAATGCCATTTGAAGCAATGTGGATGGACCTAGAGACTGTCAAACCGAATAAAGTAATACAAAGACAGACATCATGATACAACTTATGTGGGATCTTAAAAAATGGTACAAATGAACCTATTTACAAAACAGAAATAGAGTCACGGATGCAAAGAGAAAACAAACTTATGATTACCAAGCCAGGCAAAGGATAAATCAGGAGATTGGCACTGACATATACATACTGCTATATATAAAATAGATAACTAGTAAGAATGCTCTATGTAGACAGGGAACTCTAGTAAATACTCTATAATGACTTATATGGGAAAAGAAGCTAAAAAAAAGAGTGGATATATGTGTGTGTATATATATATGTATATTCACATATAACTTATTCACTTTGCTGTACAGCAGAAATACAATATTGTAAATCAACTATAACTCCAATAAAAGTTAATTTAAAAATAAAAAGGTCACAGTCAAATGATTTGGAATTAAATATCTACAGCAATGTTGAAGGTTAAGACAACAAAGCAATACCTTTAAGAGTCTGTGGGGACAAGTTTCTACTGTATAGCACAGTAAACTATATTCAATATATTATAATAATCTATCAGGGAAAAGAACCTGAAAAGAATATATATACATACATATATATATACACACATACACATACATATATGTATACACATACATATATGTATGATATGTATAGCTGAATCCCTGAAACTAACAGATCATTATAAATCAACTATACTTCAATTTTTTTAAAAAGCCTTTGAGGAGAGAGAGTCTTGAGGCAAATGAAAATGGAAAAATAACATACTAAAACTGATGGGATACAGCAGAAGAGGGGAGTTCATAGCAATAACTTCTACATTAGGATACAAGAAATATGCCAAATAACACAATTCTGTGTCTCAAAGAACTAGAAAAATAACAACAAACCAAGCCAAAAGTTAGCATAAGAAAGGAAACAAAGATTAGAGCAGAAATAAATAAAATGAAGAACAAGAAAATAGAAAAGATTAACAAAAACTAAAGAGTTCTTTGAAAAGACCAATCTTCAGCTAGACTAGTCAAGGAAAAAAGAGGATCTAAATCAATAAAATTATAATGAAAGAGGAGAAAAGTCATACAGATAAACAAGAAACATTCAAAGTTATTATGAACAACTGTATACCAACAAACTGAACAACCTAGAAAAATTCAGCAAGACCGAATCCAAAAAAAACAACACAGAAATATAAAAAAAACAAATACCTGTAAGGAAATTATGGCAGAAAGTTAAGAGGAACTAAAAAGCCTCTTGATGAAAGTGAAAAAGGAGAGTGAAAAAGTTGGCTTAAAGCTCAACATTCAGAAAACTAATGGCATTTGGTCCCATCACTTCATGGCAAATAGATGGGGAAACAGTGGAAACAGTGTCAGACTTTATTTCTGGGGGCTCCAAAATCACTGCAGATAGTAATTGCAGCCATGAAATCAAAAGACGCTTACTCCTTGGAAGGAAAGTTATGACCAACCTAGATAGCATATTCAAAAGCAGAGATACTACTTTGCCAACAAAGGTCCATTTAGTCAAGGCTATGGTTTTTCCAGTGGTCATGTATGGATGTGAGAGTTGGACTGTGAAGAAAGCTGAGTGCCAAAGAATTGATGCTTTTGAACTGTGGTGTTGGAGAAGACTCTTGAGAGTCCCTTGGACTGCAAGGAGATCCAACCAGTCCATTCTGAAGGAGATCAGCCCTGGGATTTCTTTGGAAGGAATGATGCTGAAGCTGAAACTCCAGTACTTTGGCCACCTCATGCGAAGAGTTGACTCATTGGAAAAGACTCTGATGCTGGGAGGAATTGGGGGCAGGAGGAGAAGGGGACGACAGAGGATGAGATGGCTGGATGGCATCACTGACTTGATGGACGTGTCTGGGTGAACTCCAGGAGTTGGTGATGGACGGGGAGGCCTTGTGTGCTGTGATTCATGGGGTCGCAAAGAGTCGGACACAACTGAGCAACTGAACTGGACTGAATCCAAAAATAGGCCACAGGCCTGAAAAGACATTTTTCCAAACAGGATTTACAAAAGGTCAACTGGTGCATGAAAAAGTGTTCAACATCACTAATCACTAAAGAAATGCAAATCAAAACCACAATGAGATATCACCTCATACCTTTTAAAATGGCAGGCATCAAAAAGATAAGCAATAACAAATGCTGGTATGAATGTGGAGAAAAAGGAACACTTTCTGTACTAGTGGTAGAATTTTAAATTCATACAGTCACTACAGAAAACAGTATGGAGTTTCCTCAAAAATATTAAAAATAGAACTACCACATAATCCAGCAATTCTACTTCTGGGAATATATCCGAAGTAAAGAAAAACACTAACTCTGAAACATATCTGCACTGCCATGTTCATCACAGCATATTTACGATAGTCAACACATGGAAACAACCTAAGTGTCCATCAATGGATAAAGATGCAATTATCCATTATATATGTAAACACATATATACAATATTCATTTTATCATAATTAATTGATATACATGCATGAGTTTATTTCTTAGGTTTCTACTCTAGTTTACTGATCTGTGTGTCTGTTTTTATGCCAATACCATAAGGCTTTTGGTAGGGAGGCCTGGTGCACTGCAGTCTATGGGGTTGCAGAGTTGGACACAACTCGGTGACTAAAAAACAACAATACTGTTTTTATTACTATAACTTTGTAGCAAAGTTTAAAATCAGGAATTTCCTGCGTGATGCCTCCATCTTTGCTTTTTTTTTCCTCGTTATTACTTTGGCTACTTGGGGTCTTTTGTTCCACACAAATTTTAGGATTGTTCTATTTCTGTAAAAAAAAATGCCATTGGTATTTTGATACATATTGCATTGAATCTGTACATTGTTTCAGGTGGTATGGACATTCTCACAATATTAATTCTTCTAATTCATGAGTACAGACTATCTTTCCATGCATTTCAATATGTTGTTCAGTTTCTTTCATCAATGTCTTATAGTTTTCAGAGAAAATATAGACAATTGTTAATAACATTATGTTGAATTTCGTGAAGTATAAAAAATGGTATTACCGGGCTTGCCTGGTGGTCCAGTGGTTGAGAAGCCACGTTGCAATGCAGGGGACACTAGTTTGATCCTTGGTCTGGGAAGATCCCACGTGCGGCGGGGCAACGAAGCCCACGTGCCATAACTACTCAGCCTGCACTCTGAAGCCGTGAGCCACAACTACTGAGCCCATGCAACCTACAGCCCTCACTCTACAACAGAGAGAAGCCACCGCAACAAAAAGCCCGCGCACTGCAGTTAAGAGTGCAGTCCCTGCTCTCCTTGACTACACAAAGCTCGTGCGCAGCAGCAGAGACCCAGGGCAGCCAAAAATAAAATAAGTAAATATTTTTTAAAATGGTATTACAAAAAAATCATCATGAAGTTAGAAGCAGACTTTCCCCTGTTTTATTCCACACAGTAGGAAGTTATTAACTGGCAATCATTTTTATCCAGTTCAACCTACACTCTTCCTGATCCATACCTAATGCTAGGAATGCAGTCTTATTTTAAATGGTAGAAATGATGTTCTACAGCTATAAAATGCTAACTGAGCTTTGACTTCATTTTTTCAGTTTCAAGAATTTATGATGATAAAGATTTTGATCATGATGGTGAAATATAAAGCATTTTCAGCATATTTTTTACCTCGCTGCACATAAACTTTTTGAGTTCCGAATCGCAATGCTGCCTTTACGAAGGCTAGTGTTCTATTCTGTGTTGGTTCAACTGTAGAAAATCTTCATAGACAGTGTTATGAGATTGCCATACCTCTTAGGGACTTCGTGAATCATGATGTGTATCTTGTGAGAAACACTAACAAACAATTAGAAAGGAAAACAAATTCAGAAATATTATATCTGATAAAGTCTGTTTTCCCAGAAGGAAATGATTTGGTTGTCTTTGTGAAAACAGAAGTCTGTCATTTTTTTCCTCCACCAAACTGCTTAGCCTTATGTTAAGGACTCAGAAGCCTTGCTTACTTTCAAAGGTTCTGGATGAAGACCAATAAAAATTCCTGACATTAACGTAGATTCTCCCTGAAGAAAACTTGCTGGTAGGCTCACTGTATGCTTCTTTTTTAAAAGACATTCTACTGATATTATAAATATACTTAACTGTTAGAATTAACGTGATTTATCAGTGCCAGAATCTAGTTACTATTGTTTTATTTCTTGTGTGATCAGAGCCCAAAAGCCATCTCTGAATAATCTTCTCCCATGGTATAGAGATTCAAATATACAGAGTTACTGTCAGATAAGAGCTTTTTCTCTTCAGTTAGTACTTTCCTAACAGCGCAGATCGACTTTCCTTTTCCTTCTCACAACAGAAACCAATGCCATGACTCAAACTGCTCTATAGGACACAACTTTGTCAATCCCCAGTTAAACTAGTATTAACATAAATTAAACACAACTCTTTGACAGAATATTTTTCTTGGTATAGTAAGTTTTGCGTGCATGCTCAATCATGTCCAACTCTTTGTGATCCCATGGACTGTGGCCTGCCAGGCTCCTCTGTCCACGGGATTTCCCAGGCAAGAATACTGGCTCCCAAACCACACCCCATTAAATTTATCAGGGGGGTGGGGATGCAATTCCAGGACATGACCCACACTGGGACTATGAAAAATCATGCAAGCCAGGCTAGGATGAAATATTACTTGTCTATCAAAAGAAATGAAAAGGTGTATGCCCAAGTCTGTAAATTATGATAAGGTCTGAGAGGTTACACAGGAAAAAGATGAAGGCTGGAGAGACCACCAAGAAGCCACCCAGGCCCAATCAGTGTGTCTTTTGTCAGAAAGGAGGGCGATGGCAGGGGGAATGTCTTGAATGCCCCTTCTGTGGGATGCTGGAGGGGCAACCCCAGCCAGCCCTCATTCCTTGCAACTCTCTCTCAAATGAGAGATTCCCTTGCACTGACCGATGGGGTCAATTGTCTGCCCACTTCCAGATCCCACTCGACCCATCCTCATTACTCCATCGAGTCACCCTCAACGTGGCAGAGAGGAGAATTGAATTTTCTGTAGACACTGGAACCACCTGCTCTGTTCTGACTTGGCCAGCCAGCCCCCTCTCCAACCGTGACTGTACTGAGACAGGAGTTGATAGACAACCAAAAGGAAGGAGATTTATGTCTCTCCTTGCCTGCAGAGGGAGAAGGCAATGGCACCCCACTCCAGTACTCTTGCCTGGAAAATCCCATGGACAGAGGAGCCTGGTAGGCTTCAGTCCATGGTCGAGAAGAGTCAGACACAACTGAACAACTTCACTTTCATTTTTCACTTTCATGCATTGGAGAAGGAAATGGTAACCCACTCCAGTGTTCTTGCCTGGAGAATCCCAGGGATGAGGGAGCCTGGTGGGCTGCCATCTATGGGGTTGCACAGAGTCGGACATGACTGAAGCGACTTATCAGCAGCAGCAGTTGCCTGCAGAGTCGGGTCCATTACTGTTACTTACTCCTTTTTGTATATGCCAGAATGTCCTTTCCTCCTCTTGGAAGAGTTATACTAAATAAATCAGAAGCTACTATAGTCTAAGGACAGAGTGAAGTCCAAGGAGATAAAGAACCCAAACAAAGAATGCATCTACAAGTAATGCCAGATGACCCATCTGCTGGGCATCAAAATATTCCCAAGTCATTCCCCAAGAAATTAGAAAACAGGTAGATCCTGAAGTTTGGGATACCTTGCTGCCCGGAAGGGAAAAAATGTGTGTGTGCCACCAATGAAAAAGGTTAAGGCCTGGGGAAAATAATCCTGGAAGAGATAATGTCCTTTAAAGCCTGAGGCCCTGAGGAGAATCCAACTGCTGCTCAACAAAGTCCTAAAACACAGACTCATCAGGCCCCGCCAATCCCCTTAGAACACCCAGATCCTGCCTCATCAAGAGCCTAGCGGGGCGTATAGGCCTGTATAATGCAAGCCATGCATGAGGAAGGCATCCCTTTTCACCCATTGGTTTCAAACCCATTAACCAGCCTCACTCAAGTGCCAGGGAATCCTTAGTATTTCTCGGTTTTGGACCTCCAAGATGCATTTTTCTTTATTCCCCTACATCCAGACTCTCAGTATCCTTTTGCCTTTGAATGGAGGGACCCCGATACCCTCAAGGCTACCCAACCTACACAGGCAGCGTTTCCACAGGGTTTTTAGGACTTCCCATCTTCTTGGAAAGGCAAGGGAACTTCTTGGCAAGGGAACTGAGGGGACTGGGCCTTGAGAAGGGAACTCTGCTACAATCTGTTGATGGTCTATTGTAAGAAATGACACCAAACAAGATTCTGATCAAAACATTATTAGGGTCTTAAATTTTCTGGCAAAAAGGAGATATAACTAGGGCTCGGATCTCACAGTGACAGCTTCAATATTTAGGATTTGAGCCCAGGGGCATGACCCCTGGCCATAGATAGGAAAATAGCAACTAGTGCATTATCATCTCCAACCATAGAGACACAACTCTAAGGCTTTCTCAGGAAGGTTGGGTTCTGTTTTGTTGTTGTTGTTCAGTCGCTAAGTCCTGTGGCTTCTTTTGTGACCCCATGGACTGTAGCCCGCCAGGCTCCTCTGTCCATGTTTTCCAGGCAAGAATACTGGAGTGGGTTGCCATTTCCTTCTCCAGGGGATCTTCTAGGGATCAAACTCTCATCTCCTGCATTGGCAGGCAGATTCTTTACTACTGAGCCACCAGTGAAACCCAAGTTCTGTCATATCTGGATTTCAAATTATAGCCTTAGAGTAAACCCCTCTATGAGACTCTTAAGGGAGGAGAAAGGGAACTCCTTGAATGTAATAAGGACCACCAGCAGGACTTTCATGCTCTAAACACTGAGTTGAGCAGAGCACTGGGACTTCCAACTTTGGACAAGCCCTTTACCCTACATGTTCACAAGAGCTCAGGGATAGTACTAGGAGTCCTGACCCCAAAGCTGGGACTGTATCAGACACCAGTGGTCTACTTTTCAAAACAACTGCACTCAGTGGCCCTGGGATGGCCAAGCTGTCTACAGGCAGCAGCAGTCATAGCCCTGTCGGTTAATGAGGTTTCCAAGCTCACCCTGGGACAACAATTAGATATGTTAACACCTCATCAGGTACGATATGTGCTGGAAGTCAAAGGACATCATTGGTTGACTGGAGGAAGGTTAACAAGATATCAGGCCCAGACTTCCCTTGAGATCCAGTGGTTAAGAATCTGCCTGCCAATGCTGGGAACACAGATTTGATCCTTAGTCTGGGAAGATACCACATACTGCAGGGCAACTAAGTCCATGCACCACAACTACTGAGCCCATACACCCCAGAACCCACGCTCTGCAAAGAGAGAAGCCACCACAAGGAGAAGCCTGCACGCTGCAATGAAGAGTAGTCCCTGCCTGCCGCAACCACAGAAAACCAGCAAGAAGCAAAAAGACGCAGCACAATCAAAAATAATAAATATTAAAACAACAACAAGATACCAGTCCCTCTTAATGGACATCTCTGACATTAAAGGTATGCCAAACCCTGAACCCGGCAACTCTGGTTCTAGCAATCGAGAGTGGAGACTTGGTTCATCAGTGTATACAGACCATAGAATAAACTTACTCCAGTAGGTCTGATCTTCTAGCTGAGCCTCTTGACAGTCCTGGAGTCGACTGTTTTACTGATGGGAACAGTTTTGTAGAAATGGGAACCTGAAAGTCAGGGTATGCCATAGTTAGTCCAAATGAAGTCATAGAATCCAAGGCCCTGCCACTCCAGACATCAGCCAGAAAGCTGAACTAGTTGCATTAATGAGAGCTTCACACTTAGGGAAATATAAGAAATTAAACATTTTCACTGACTCTAAATATAAGTCAGGGAATAAAATCAGTCAGTGAATAAAATCCCTAAATATGAATTCCATGTGCTACATACTCATGCTGCCTTTTGGAAAGAGGAAACTTTTGGAAAGAGGAAAAGTGGGGGAATTTAAACTGCTAAGAATTCCCCCATAAAACATAAAGATTTGATTCTGGCTCTTTTAGAAGCAGTGCAGCTTCCAACCCAGGTAGCAGTAATCCACTGTTGGGGCCATCAGAGGGAGGAATCTTTGTGAGGAAAGGGAAGAGCAAAGCTGATCCAACTGCAAAAAATGCAGCTCAACTGCAGGAACCTGAACAAGTTATGGCTCCAGTGATTGCCCCACCCTACCCCACCCCCCGAGCCTCCCTTAGTAGTCCCCACATGAGCAAGAGAATGATCTGAAATGGGGCTATGAGAAGGAAGCACAGGCTGGTATTAAAAAATCCTGGAGGCCCAACAATGGAAACTCACTAAGAGCTTATAGGATGCCACCCTCTATGAGAGGAACGCACTATGGGACTTGATGCAAAAGGCTTTTTTAGGGAGGAAGCTTAAAACAGCTAAAAAAAAAAAAAAAAAAATGTAATGCCTGCCTGCAACCTATGTGCCCACAATAACCCACAGACCCATTCAATTCACCCTTTGCTCCTCAGGCCAATCCAATACTGAGGGACATATCCAGGCGAGGACTGGCAGTTAGATTTCACCCAAATGTCCCCATGATCAAGATAGTAGTATCTTTAAGTGTTTGCTGATACTTTCACAGGATGGGTTGAAGCCTTCCCCACCAGATCTGAAAAGGCTATGGACATCTGTAAATCCCTTTTAAAAGAAAAAATTCCTCAGTCTGGACTACCAAGGTTCTTCTAGAGTGATAATAGGTCCTCTTTTATACCCCAAATCACAGAGGGGCTCATAATGCCCCTAGGGATAGCCTACAAGCTACACACCCCCAGTCTTTAGGGAAGGTAGAGAAGATGAACCATTCTTTAAAGAAAACCTTAGCAAAGTTCTGCCAAGAAACTTATGAACCCTGGACCAACGTGCTTCCTATTGTACTTTTCAGGGTCCATGCAGCCCCCAAGAGTGATCTAAGACTTAGCCCATTCCATTTGAAATGACCTTTACTTACTAGTGACATTCTACTGGATAAGGACATGAACCAGGCCCTGAGATATATTATTAATCTAGGACATATTCACTGCTGGCTCCCACTAGAACTACAGAGGAAGGAGAAGTTCCTGCATAGATAAAGCCCTGGGATCAAGTTCTTCTTAAAACCTGGAAAGAGGATCCTCCAAAGACCAACTATTACCAAAATGGAAGGATATGTATAAAGTAATTTTAACCACTTCCCTACTGCATCACTTCATGGGAAATAGATTGGGGAAACAGTGGAAACAGTGTAAGACTTTATTTTTCTGGGCTCCAAAATCACTACAGATGGTGAATGCAGCCATGAAATTAAAAGGCGCTTACTCCTTGGAAGGAAAGTTATTACCAACCTAGATAGCATATTCAAAAGCAGAGACATTACTTTGCCAACAAAGGTCCATCTAGTCAAGGCTATGGTTTTTCCTGTGGTCATGTATGGATGTGAGAGTTGGACTGTGAAGAAGGCTGAGCACCGAAGAATTGATGCTTTTGAACTGTGGTGTTGGAGAAGACTCTTGAGAGTCCCTTGGACTGCAAGGAGATCCAACCAGTCCATTCTGAAGATCAGCCCTGGGATTTCTTTGGAAGGAATGATGCTAAAGCTGAAACTCCAGTACTTTGGCCACCTCATGCGAAGAGTTGACTCATTGGAAAAGACTCTGATGCTAGGAGGGATTGGGGGCAGGAGGAGAAGGGGACGACAGAGGATGAGATGGCTGGATGGCATCACTGACTTGATGGACATGAGTCTGAGTGAACTCCGGGAGTTGGTGATGGACAGGGAGGCCTGGCATGCTGTGATTCATGGGGTCCCAAAGAGTCGAACACAACTGAGCGACTGATCTGATCTGACTGCTGTCAAACTCCAAGGGATATCCAGTTGGGTACATTTGTCCAGATAAAGATTTTATCTCCAGAAACCCCACAGGTTGCTATAGAAGAACATTATATACCTGTGAGCCAGTGGAAGATCTGAGATACCTATTCAAAAGACAAGCACTGGAGGGAAACTCTTGTTTGTTCTCACTCCCCCCTGCTGCAGCAGGGGCCCCAGTAAAGTCTTGGCTGATTTAAAAAAAAAAAAAAAAGCACCATCAACAGATAAGGAAAATGATGTAGTGGGTTGGTTCCTATTTGAAGCCTTACTGGAACTTGGGACCTCTCATTGCCTTGGCTGATGTGGTTCTTGACAATCTTCTGGCCCTTGATTGACTTCTAGGCAGAACAAGACAGAGTGGCTTCATAATTTGGGCAGGGGCAATACTGCTTTCCTGGTCTGGTCAACAGTTAGGGAAGCCCAAATTTAACCTTGTTCTTTCCCTTTCTAGGCCCTTTAATGGCCCTTGTTCTTCTCCTTTTTAGTCCTTGTTTGGCTCCAATAGTTTGAAGTAAGGCTCGTGATGGCTCAAGGAATTGAGCCCCTTCAGCAGAAAGTGGCCCAGGTCCCTACAGGTCCTTGGAACAGTCAGCAAGGGACTTCTACACCTCTAGGATAGGCTAGGGTCTGAGCCCCCTGTCCAGCAGGAAGAAGTTTCAGAAGAAGAGACCTTTGGCCCCTTACCCCTTACAAATAAGGGTGTAGACTATTGACTTTTGTATAGTGTTCCACAATCTATTTAGCCTATAATGGATACTACGGTAGTTTCCTTTTTTTTTTTGTTTTGTTTTCAAACAATTGTAAAAGAGTGTCATCCTGTATGACTGTATGCATATAACGATTTCTCTATTGCACGCTTAAGCTTTAACTTGCTGGGCCAGAGTTAGGCAGCTTTAAAGAGATTACTTCATTTGACTTCCAAAATGGCTGTTGGCAGTTTAAAGTTTCTCCTTCTCAGCAGTGAATGAGTATCTGCTCTCCAAATAATTAAGGACATTTGATTTTTGATTAAATTTTAAAATTAATCTAATATGTGAAAATTGTCATCTTTATTGTTTATATTTAGGAAAAACTTGACGCTAGTAAAGATGGACATCTTTTCATGTATTTACTTTAGACATGTGAATTGCCTTTTGCCAACACTGCTCATTTTTCTGTGAATGATTTGTCTTTTTATCTCATGGATTAGTTGGAGGAGTTTTTCATATAGTTTGGATAGATATCAGTCTTTTACATCCATTTCAGTATCTTCTCCCAGTTGGTCACTTGTCTTTAGTTTACTTTTGGTGTCTTTTTTTAAACAGACACTTTTTTATATTTATATATAGTTAAATTGATAAATATTTTTATGACTTATTTCAAAATATAGATAGAGCATATTCTGTATTTTCTTCTAAGATTATGTATGCATCCAGAGCTCCATCTGGAGTTAATTTCTGTGAGGAGTGAAAGGTACAGAGCTACTTTTATTCAAAAGTCCAAAAACTATTTGTTGAAGTCTATTCTTACTGATTTGGGATGCTGTTTTATTATGTGTTAAATTCTCTAAATTTTCCTAATAATGCATTGTATAGATTATAAAAAAAAGAATAATGGTGTAGAGTCTCTCAGGGGAATGAGACAGACTGGGACCTGGAACCCTTTGCCAAAGGGCTGCAATGCTTGCACCTGGACACACCTCTCTTTAAGCAACAAAATACAAAGAAACTGTATGGGGCTAAAATAAATGCATGTATGTGCAGTTGGGGCCAATTCTGGACAAAGGATACAAAGAGACCAAAAATCCAAAATGCCACTTTTGAAGAGCCTGGAGCAAAAGCAGGGTACTGGGCACGCACCCTGCACACACCGCAACCTAAGGGGTGGGCAAACCACCCAGGCCACCCCTCCAGCCCAACCCCTTGACATACCTCTACCCTCAACCCACGTTGGGAACAAGCTCCGCCCCTCCTCTGGGAGCAAACAAGCAAACAAACTTGCTCCCCTCTGCTTGCAGCAGAGGCCCCAGTAAAACCTTGCCTGAAAAAACCAACTTGTCCACAAATTCGTTGACGCCACTTCCACTGAGAGGTGGAGTCTGTACCTTTCCATGGAATGTGGAAGAGCATGTGACAGACAGACCAGTAGGGCACAGTGGAAGTAATGCTATAATTCAGGCTAGAGTGTCAAAGGCTACACAATGCACAACTATTTTAAGTGGCTTTTGGTGCTGTGGTCTGCAACATAAAAAGTGGGAAGCCACTCTGCTGTGAGAGAGCATAGTCCAACTGAAGAAGCCCTTATGGGGATGCAAGTCTCAGGACATGTCCCAGCAAGCAGCCAACATCAGCTCCCAGGACCACTGCTTCTAGCTTCTGAGTTGTCTTAAGCTGAGGCCCCAAATTTAGAGATAAACTATCCCCCTGTATTCTTTCCAAATACTTGATCCATAAAATCCATAAGGATGAAGTATTTTAAGCTGCTGAGTTGGTTTGATAAACAGATGGATACCTTGAACTTCATAGTAAAGGAATAGGCTTTTAAAGGGAAGACATTTTGTCTCTGTCGGGGAGGGAATGGGGAACACTGGATGCTCTTACTGTTGTCTAATATAAGGTGATAAAACTGTGAATGAGTCTTAGGGCAGGAGGAGTGAAGGGCAGGGACAGCTAGTGTACTGACTGAAAGGGGGAAAAAGATGTTCTTACCACTGATAAAAT
Source organism: Bos indicus x Bos taurus (assembly GCF_003369695.1). Lineage (NCBI taxonomy): Eukaryota > Metazoa > Chordata > Mammalia > Artiodactyla > Bovidae > Bos > Bos indicus x Bos taurus. The sequence goes on along the minus strand of NC_040085.1, from coordinate 27,958,783 downwards.
ATTAAGAAAGAAAAAAAGAATCATAGATCAAGTCTTAAGATTTTCTTAAAGGAGCCCTAGGCATGACCTAATTAGACCCATTTTACAGATGAATTCTCAGTCCCAGAGCAGTTGAGTGACTTGTCTAGTCTGACATGTGACTCTGGTCACTATCAGAGCTGAGCAGCTGCCATAAAATCCAAGCCCCTCCTCCTTGATCACACCTCCTCCTCGCTCACACCTCCTCCTCCTCGCTCCCACCTCCTCTGGGTGATCAGTAAGGACTTCCATAGGACAGTGATGGAGAACACCAAGACGACCCCAGAGCAGAGCAGTGTGGATAATGATTGCTGATAAAGTAGATAAAATAATAGCCCAGGGAGGAGGGGAGGATGCACGAAGTTCTGTCAAACCACTCACCCCAGTCTCTAAAATAAAATCATCAAGGTGTTAGGGAGTGGAGCCTTTAATGGGAGAAGTGAAGGGACTATAAATATCTGAGAACTGGTAGGATTGGGCCCTCTGAGAGTTTACTTGAAGAAAAGACCTCATTTGGGGAGAGAGATGCCCACAGAGAGGGATCTAGGGGCTACTGCTTAGTTTGAACCATCAACTTGCTTTCTAGCTTATCCAGTTTCTTTCACAGAGAAAGATCAACAGGTAAAACTCCAAGCTGTGGCATGCTGCCTGGAAATAAAGACCATGTATAGAGTGTCACAGACATGTATAGAGTTTCTTTATATCCCAAGGAACAAAGAAGGAGAGAAGGTAGAAGCTGTAGGGGTCCCTAAGAAGCAGCCTCCTGATTTCTGGGCTTCTAATTCCTGACAGCAAGAATGATGAGAATATTAACAGAAACTGGGGAACTCCCCCTAGTGGTCCAGTGGCTGAGAGTTCAGTCCTTGGTTTGAGAGCTAAAAATCCCAGGTGCTTATGGTTGAGGATGGGGGCGCCACTAAGGCCTCATGCTGCAACTGCTGAGCCCACGTCCTCTGGAGCCCGGGCACCGCAACCAGGGAGAAGCCTGTGTACTTCAAGGAAGACGCGGCACAGCCAAAACTTACAGGGAAATGTCCAGTGAGCAAGGCAGACGCAAAGAACCCAGCGAAACACAGATTTGTAAATGCTCCCGTAAGAGCCGCGGAGTTCCTCCCAGTCCCAGAATGCAGCTAATCTCAGTTACCTCTTCCTCCCACACCACCAGCAGCTGGAGGAATTCCAGCTTATCTTGTTCTCACAGCTTAAAGACCAAGCTAACATTTCTTCAAACAAAGATTTCTAATTTAAACATTTTTTTGAAGACTACTACTGTGAAGCATCATTTCAGCTGCATTTTGGTTCCCAGCTTTTTTGTATTCTTTGATTAAAAGGATGAAAACACTGATTATTTGAATGAATTCAACTGTGCTGGCCCCGAAGCAGGGATGCCTACCACTCAGAACCCCACACGATACAGGGCTTGCTCTCCAAAGACATATCCAGACTTCAGACTTGGAGATTCTGACCCAGTAAGAGAGATGGGACCCAGAAATCTCTCCATATTCAAGCTTTTCAGATGACTCTAGTGAAGAGAAGGTTTGGAAACCACTCTGGTACTAAATATTTACATGCATTTTGAATTTAAAGAATTGTATAAGCCAGCTAACTTCCCCCATGCAGTTGTACTTCTAAAAATATTAATAAAAATTTTAAATATATCTCAAAAGTGTGAGGGGAGGAGGGGGAAGGTAAGAAGATTGAATGAGGTAACCTTGTAGATTCTGACAAGGAGTAGTAACTTCTGAAAATACCTCCCAAACAGTATTTTCAGAAGTTACTACTTAAGTTGTTTTTCATTTCTCCTCAAAATGTGCACATATAAATTCTTCTTACCAGTTGGCCATCCCATGAACTTCTAAGATACACTGTTCCTGTAAGCCACCATTCACAGGTGTGTGTCACACCTCTAATCTTTAGTCTCTTCTGTTTTCCTACAGTCAGAGCCACTGTTCCAGCAAAGACAACATCAAGCTTCATCCTTGCTCCCCAAGCCAGTGACTCCACCTACTGGAGGCCGGCTTTTATAGGCTACTCAGGTAATGCAGCTCATCAGCCAGATTGGGAACTGCTATTTTCAACAGCCTACCTCACTTTTCTAAACAGTGTTGTGTCCTTCCAGGCAAATGACATTAAAGAAAATAAATCTTAATCCTTTGGAAGACTGAAAAAAAAATGAGACAAAATGTCTTATAATCTGAGACACATTTCTTCACGCTGATATCAGTGAAGCCCTGCAAACATCTAAACCCTGAATAAATGCATCAGTTAAAATCTATTCCCCATGCATAAAAGAAGTGATAACACCTTCGAACTGGCTAGTTTGCTAGGAGAGAGGATTTGAGTTGTGAGGTGCCCTGCCATGAGTTAGGAATCATGTGAACTTAATTTAAATTGATTAAAAGCACTTTGCTTAGATTTCATTGGCTAGTTCTAATCTGATTGGATTGGAACTGGAAATTTTGTAAAGGTGGCAGTGTCTGAGTTCAAAGTATTGCTTAAAAACAAAACAAGCAAATGCTATCGTGGATCAATGTAAATTCTGCTGAGCTAGCAGTAACTTCTGAAAACACCTTTTGGGAGGAGAAATTTTTGACACTTTTTAGAGCAAAGTGAAACTTCGGATTGGAAAGACACCACTAAAGGGATTTTTGTGTTCTTAGAAGCTTGAGGTGTCTAAACAAACATTTCTCTTCCAGTTAGTGAGATGCAGAAGGAAAGACTGATTGTAGCAACAAATATACAATTTGATTCCCTCAACTGAAACAGCCATTGAATTCAGGAAGAGAAGAAAAGTGTAAGGATTTTTTAAAAGTTTCATGCTAGATAGAAGATATTTGGAACTTGTGTTAGTCATGGGAAAGGTCTGATAGAATTTAGAGTAAATTATAAAGATGCATACTAATCAAACTCTAGAACTAACACATGAATCAGATTAAAGTGTAACTAACAGTAGGTCTTGATTAGCCACAGATTTAAAACCACAACTGGCTTTATTAGGTAGTAAAGGTAATTTTCCAGTCTTCCTTTTATTAAATCCTATACATATATACCTCTCCTGGAGAAGGAAATGGCAATCCACTCTAGTACACTTGCCTGGAAAATCCCATGGACAGAGGAACCTGGTGGCTACAGCTCGTGGAGTTGCAGAAGGACACAACCTACCGACTAAACAACAAATATACATCTCTCACCTGTTCCCACACTCTGAAGAGAAAGCAATGGGTGTTACACAACTCTCAAAACTCCAGCATAGTATGTCAGCTCTTCCTTCAATTCCAGGGGCTACCCCAATTTTCTAATAATCCATTTTTAGTTTAAGTTAGTTTCTGCTGCTTGCAACCAACCAAAACAAGTGGAAAATCACTCCATAAATATTTATCTGAAACTTAGATTTATAATAGAATCAACATTAAATTTAGGAGTATATGTTACAGAATAGTATTTGCTGTCATTCAGTCACTAAGTTGTGTCCGACTCTTTGTGAGCCCATGAACTACAGGCTTCCCTGTCCTTCACTATCTCCCGGAGTTTGTTTAAACTCATGTCCATTGAGTTGGTGAGGCCATCCATCTCATATACTGCCACTCTCTTCTCTAAGGAAAGAAAGCCTTTATCATGAGTACTATTGCTCCTACCTGTAACTTTCAATACCCTATAGCCCAAGCTTTATGTAAATCATACTGCCGACAGCAGGACTCATTTTTCATTATCATAAATCCTATTATTATTAACTTGGGATGCCAGGTTTATCTTAAGTTATAGCCAATTCTATTCATTATTGTTTCATGGTTTATTTAAAATTGATTGCAAGATAAATCTAATGATCATTAAACTAGAAAGGAACATAATAAAGATTTCTGAAAGCTTAATTTTATCTCGAGTCTGTATGTGTTATCTTTAAAATATACTTTTTTTATTTCCTCCAAGAAATAGTATCAAATTATTCCTTGCTCTAATAAATTATTATGTAAAGCTATTTTTTAAGAACCAAGTAATTTTCATGTCATTCTAAAGTGCTTGCTAAAAAAATTATATTAGATAAGATTTAGCACTTTCACAATGGAATTAGTATACTTATACCTAAAATGAGCAAAAGCTAAGTGTGTCACAGGTATCACCTTAGTCCATTCTTTTTGTACAATTTGTGAAATATTTTCAAGGATTATATTTTCTTGAAATGATGAAATAGATGTAGGCCCTACTACTTAGAGTGATGAAGTCATATGCTGCTGTATGCTGCAAAACTGGAATCAGAAATAAGATGGTGAAACATTGTAAGGACGTGGATATGAGATCACAGAAGAATTTTGGGAAAATTTTTCAGTCTTGTTACATACAAACTCTGTCAAGTTCAAATTTTCACAAGCAGAGAATCCTAAATTTCTGACTACTCATGTAGATTTTGGAAGCACCAGGCAGACCTCATGATTCTAGTCCCCCCAAATCATTCTCACCCTTATGCTACTTTCTAGAATCCCACCAGACATCCTGTGTCAGTCATTAACATATATGCCACTCAGCTCTAGGATTCATAGTGATTTAGGAACTTGGCTTGATGGAAAGGACCTCCGTTTTAATCCTAGCTCAGTTTCAGCTAGGCTGCAGAAACTCTGGCTACAGTAGTACATGCCACAGTCCCGAGTACTTTATGAGTTCTTTGAAAAAGGGTGATCCTCCCAGCATTCTGCTCCATAGAGAAAGCTCAGACTCTCATAGGCCTCTCTGAAACCAATCCTTTCAGATCACAACTTAGCCACTCCCAGGAGACCTGGGATAGCTAGCATTAGATTTGTCCAGTAATTCCATCTCCCTGCTGCTCTAGGGCAACTTCATTTCAAAGGACCCTTAAGGTTCCTCTCAACAGGACTCCCTAACTTTGACCCTTTCAGTGTATAGGATTTATGGTATCAGTTCCTTCTACCCCAGGAGACCCTGATCTCCTTATGTCAATTGTTCCACCTTATTTCTTGGGGCTTTGCTTTCTGGTTCAGACTGCTTCCCAGTTTTTGAGGAGCAAGAATAGACTACATTGGGCTTCCCTGGTGGCTCAAACAGTAAAGAATTTGCCTGCAATATGGGAGACCTGGGTCCGATCCCTGGGTTGGAAAGATCCCCTAGAGAAGGGAATGGCTACTCACTCCAGTATTCTTGCCTAGAGAATCCGATGGACACAGGAGCCTGGCGGCCTACAGTCCATGGGGTTGCAAAGAGTTGAACACGACTGAGTGACTAAGCATATAACTGACTGCATTCTCTGGCCAAATGAAAGAACTGTATCAGAAGACAGACACAGGGGCTGCTGTGTTATGATCTGGTGAAAGCGTTTACTAGGTAGTAATGATCTGGTTTCTATTTTACCATTCTCTTCCCACTTTGGCAAGGTAGCAGTCAGAGTGGAGCAGATCAGGACAATGTAGGGCAAGAGGTGGCAGGTACAGGAAGGCGGTACTTGGTGAACTGTGCCAACCTGGGGGGGGGCGGCGGTGGCGCATCTTGTCTAGGAAAAGCAGTGCCTGGCAGTGACCTGAGAGCCATAGATGGACTAGAAGAGGAAAGAAACCCAAGGGGTGGTAGGAGGATGGTGGATTAGTAGGAGCGGGAGTGAGATATTCTAGCTCAAGAAGGAGATTGAGCCAGATACTACAGCTTAGTTGCACGGATTCATTGTCCTACATTTAGTTTTTTTTTAAACACAAACTAAGATGATTGGCTCATAAGACCAGAGTATTTTAAAATTTAGAGTAAGAATCACAGACTCCTATAGCAGGAAACTTATTCTTTGTTTATTCTCCACTAACTCCTTGAGTTAAACATTTCTTTACACCATCCCTGGCGTATGCTTCCATGCCCCCTCCATGGATGCCAATTCCTCAAATAACAGCACATTTTCACTGTTAGTTCAAATTGTCAGGCTGGAGCCTCTCTGTAAGACTCCAAATGGATAGACTCAATGCCTCCACATCACTACTAATCACAGCTCTGCCCTTAGACTGAAGCAATGAAGTATTACATTCTAGGAAGAGGCGTGGTTATACCTGCAGATTTTCAGTTTGTCCCCCAAGAAGGGGTGAAACAGAAATACTTTGTTATTAGACACAGTGTTTATATCTTCAGGAATGATTTTCAAGTACTGAATGATTCTGAAGGGAGAGTATGCCAAGGGAAATAATGTATTTTTTCTGTGAAACCAGTAGGGTGTCATACACAGAAGTACCTATTCGTTATTTTATTCGATCAACACGTTTTAAGCATCTAACAGTGTGCAAGACTTTATGCACAAAGAAGTCTAGTATGTATGGGCTAGTCTACAACACAGAAGAAATTTCTAGGGCCCCGGGGCCTCTAAGATATGTCCAAATTGCTTCAAGAGGTGAAAAGAACTGCTTACGTTCTTGTAGCATGAGGGCTCTGAAGCACAGATCAGCAGAGGTGTGCTCAGAAAGAGCTGGGACCCTCAGGAGTGGACCACTGGCATGGACCATGTGCCCTGAACCCACAGCTTCAAAGGCTCGGTCCATTTGGCCTCACCTGTGTTCTCTTGAGCAGAACATGGAAAGGTTTCATCTTAAAGAGAGCAGGCAACTAACAAGAAAAGGAAATGAAGAATGTCAATTAACTATTGTTTCCATGTTTCAAGGACCTTTTTTCATGTAAAGCCATACAACATGAAACAAAAAGTCCTGAATGCTACTGATTTCAAAGAGATGCAGAACTGACTGACTGTGATTCTCTAATTCACTCAGGAGCCACCAGCTGGCAGGCAGTGAAACCCAGCTGAACCAGGAGCAGAAATCGCCATGGAGTGGCTAGCAGGGTCTGCAGCTCCCAGGAGCAGAGGGACACTCTTGCACACTGGAGGAAGTCACAGCAATGCCACCTCTCTCCTTAATTTTGTCCTTTACAATTCTTAATCATGGATTTCTCTTTTCTCGCACATCCACTAACAGGAGAGAGCCAAATGCTGCACTTATATTGAATACACTAGAAACAATCATTGAAAATAAAAACACATTAAAAGAAACGAAATATCAGTAACCTCAGACATGCAAAGAGCCAACTCATTGGAAAAGACCCTGATGCTGGGAAAGACTGAAGGCAGGAGAAGGGGATGACAAAGGATGAGACGGTTGGATGGCATCACTGACACAATGGATGTGAGTTTGTGCAAACTCCAGGAAACAGTGAAGAGCAGTGAAGCCTGGCATGCTGCAGTCCATGGGGTTGCAAAGAGTCAGGCATGACTGAATGAGTGAACAGCAACAGAAGAAACAAACTAACTGAGGTCACCATGAAGAGGAAGGAAGTTTAGGGTCTCATTTCAATCTGTTCTTTTAATTGTCATAATTTTGTCATGAGCACGAAGTAAGAGATAAATGGGGCACAGACTACTCTGCATGTTGTGAGGGGGTGAAAACGCTCAGGCAGGGTGACACAATCCTGGTGGAAGCAGAGTCGTCACTGAGCCTTGTTTCACCACGAGCAGAAGCCTTAAGTGCAGCAGAGTGCTCAGCCTGGCCAAGGGAATGTTTAGAGCTGAGAAGGGTTTCTATCAGCTGCATCTCCATCAGTCCAAGAATGAGACCTACCTTCCTGTGTGGGTAAGTGCTTAGCTGAGGACACCCAATACACAATGGACCTAACTTTTAGAAAATTCAAAATAAATGTGAGATCAGACGGAACCTATGAAACAACAAAATACAGACCTTTAGACACATCACCAAAGTGCTAACATTCCAAAAGCACCATGGCTGTTGCTGTTCAGTCACCAAGTCGTGTCTGACTTTTTGCGACCCCATAAACTGCAGCATGCTAGGCTTCCCTGCCCTTCAGTATCTCCCAGAGTTTGCTCAAACTCATGTCCATTGAGTCAGGGATGCCATCCAACCATCTCAACTTCTGTTGACCCCTTCTCCTCTTGTCCTCAATCTTTCCTAGCATCAGGGTCTTTTCCAGTGAGTCTACTCTTCACATCAGGTGGCCAAAGTATTGGAGCTTCAGCTATCACCTTTTAAAACGATGCCCTTGTTGTGGGATTTCATTTAAAAGAAATCTACTTCAGTGCATTTTAAATAGGTAAAATTACAAAAATTTTTAGAAGTATGCCTTTTCACATAGCTTACAGCATACTGAACTATACTGGTAACAGAAAAAAAGCATCATCTTTATGAGATTAATCTTATAATCTTCATAAGAAATCAGTGCTTACCATTCATTTTTATTCTAAAGTTACTATGTAATTATCTCATAATTGTGATATTCAAATATGAGATGTAAGACAATTTAAATTTAGGAAGAAGAATGCCAATCAGTTGCTTAAAAAATATGATGGATTGTCCATCATCATACGTTTCCAAGCTTAAAAGCAATGGAAAAAATTTTTTTCTATTCAAACTGTTTTCTCCTTTGTTTCTAAATATTTAGTACTTCAACCATTTAGTTGTTCAAATGCAAAGATTTCAATTGTATTGCTGAACTGGAAATTGTTGAGATCTGTAAAACTATCACTTATGAAGGAAAAAAGGATTTGCACAAACCCTACACTAATTAAAGCTATGGATATATACTTTGCATGGAATGTTTGAGCCCCAGGCTAACAATCTCTGCTTTAGACTGGAGGTGACATGGACTCTAAGAAACGATAAAACATGTGGAAGCTGAAGGGCGCATCGACCCCCAGACAGCATCTGTTCCTCGTGCCCCCAGGCAGCCAGGGTGCCAAGCGGAGAATGCCTTTGGCAGTCAATCTGTAGGGTCCAAGCTTTGCATAAGAAGGACCTAGAACAGCATCTTCACCCAGGCCTGTGGAAGGCTGAGGGTTCAGGAGATGGGCCCGCTGGTCTGTCAGTGGGCACTGAAGCTCAAATTGAGCAGTGGGGCCTCAAGTCTCCTGCCTCCCTTCCAATCCAAGCAGCCTCATATGTTTACTTAATGGGCTTCTGAATATGACTGTATTTGAAGGAAAGTTTTTGTGGGTAAAAAACATGGATAAGAGGATTAAAAAGTGCTGAAGGGTTATATCTGGTGGATTTTTTTTTTAAGACCATTAGTGGTTATTTTCCTATTTTTGCTTTCTGCATCTTCCAAATTTTCAACAATGAAAAAGTATTACTTGTGTAATTAAAATACACACAAATTTATATTAAAAGAATAAACTGTGCCTACTTCTCCCCCCGCCCCCTGCAAGAAAAAGTGCTGAAAACAGGCTTTCTGCAGGGATTGTAGCATTTTGAATGTGAGTTGCAGTTTTCAAACATAAAGCACAGCTGTTTTGTCTCTACCCCTGAAGCTGTGAAAAAGGGGAATGATTTTGAAAGCGGGAACAGGAAGACTATTGAGAAAAGTGGCTGCTATTTCTAGGCTGAAGTCTCCCTGGCAACACTGTTCTCAGAAGCTATGCCTCCCTACGTGGACTTATCAGGATTCATGAGTGATGAATCCAGAGGATTCATAAGACCCTAAGTAAGCAGAGAACAGAAGAGACTTGAGACAAAGCAGAGAGTCACGCCAGGCCAGAGAGATGTGACAGACTGTGCTGCAGCAGGAGCTGCCTGTGGTCAGTGCAGTCCTGTGATCCACAGGGATCTGCAAGACCAGAGAGGTTGCTGAGTTTGCAGTCAGGAAGGTAAGGATGAGGTTCCTGAGATGTGAGAGGGCTGATGACCTCAAGAAATGTGGTTGAAGAAAAAGAACAGCTTCAAGGAGTAGTTGCAAAGAGCAGAATGTGAACTTAGTCACCAACTGACCTGTACAGGGAAACTGCAGCATTCTGAAAAAAAAAAAAAAAAAAAAGACACACAAAAGGAATCATTTAGAGGTGAGAAACTCTAAGACCACCACCATCAAAGAAACACTAAGCCCAGTGTGATATTACAGAACCAAGTATAAGAAGTAAAAAGAATAACTACAGCTTTCCTGACTAGATTACAGAAATACCTATTCAGTTGGATACAGCAATTCATAATTGTATGCATGCAATAAAAGATACATTAGAGATTTAAAAAACAAAAACAAGAAACCTAATGGAAACTAGGCAGAGCCAGTGCAGAGAGAACCTGAGTCAGCTTCTCAATCAGCGTATATCTAAAGCAATGGTTCTCCAGTATGGTACCCAGCCCAGCAGCACCTGCAGTACCCAGGAGCTTGTTGCAAATGCAAATTCCCAGGCACCACCTCAGACCTACTGAATCACAAGTTCCAGGAGTGAAGGCCAAGAATCTGTGCTTTAGAAAGTCTACCACGTTCTGACGCACACTAAATTTTGAGAACTATCGATCTGGAGGCACTGAAATCACCGGGAAAAGCTACTGGACACAGTAAGACAAAGCAAGGAATACCACAAGAGGATTATGCCAAATGCAGGCATATTCAACCTTCAGTTCCCCTTCATGGCCAGAACTCCTCCTCCTGGAGGAGGGCATGGCAACCCATTCCAGTATTCTTGCCTGGAGAATCCCCATGGACAGAGGAACCTGGCAGGCATGGTGTTGCAAAAAGTCGGACACAACTGAGCAACTAAGTACACGTGGCCAGAACCCCTGTCAGTCTCCCCACCCCAGCTCAAGTCACCATGGTCTGCTGCCTGGACTACTATAATAGCTTGGCAACCACCTGTCTTGGTTTGACCAGAGAAGTCCTGGCTTGAACCTATGGCCCTGCTACAATGATAAGAAGTCTCCCTTTCGCTCTCAAAATTCTCCAGATTCTAAATTATATGGCTTCTCCAGTAATTCTCCAGGGTTTGCTCACCATTTCCCCTGCATCCAATCTTGCCCATCTCTAATATGTTCTCTTCCCAGAAGCTAAAAATATAAATTGTTCCTGTTATCCCTCTTTTAAAAAATCCTTCAATGACTCTTCATTGCTCCGAAATAAAATGTCAACGTCTCTCAATGACCCATAGCACCAATCCTTCCATCTTTGCCTCATTCCATATCCCTACTTGCTTTCTCTGTTCCAGGTACATTAGCCTCCTGTTGTTACCTTCACAAGCCAAGTTCATCAACCCTCAAGGTCTCTGCACATGCTGCTTCTTCCTCCTGGACTGCTCTCAGGCTCTATCCCTCTGTCAATGTTAGGTGCTCTCCTGTTTTCATTTAATAACATCCCAAATGAGTTCTCAAATATTCTTTGAAGGTTTTATTTTAATGACTGCATAGTTTCTCATAATATGGCTGTGGAATAATTTACTTAACCATCCCCTTATATTGTTAAGATTTTATTTTTTCTGTTACTAGTAAAGCTGTTATATAAATTAGTCATCGTTCTTGGTTGCAACCAATTCAATATTCCCTCAGGCAAAAAAGGAATTTATTGGTATGGTACTGGGATTTCTCCATAAACAGAATAAGGGTTAACAAGGAAACTACAGAAAAGGCAGGATCAGTGGAATAACTGGGACCAAAGACCTAATTGTTATCAGGATACCCTTGATAGATAGAATGTACATGTACACACAAACAAATATATGTTGCATTGCAGGCAGATTCTTTACCATCTGAGCCACCAGCATGGTATATGTACATATACATGTATATTAAAACTCCCATTCATCTGTTCTTCCCTCTCTGTGCAGTAGTACCTTTTCCAACCAGCTCCCCTTGGTGGGCAACATGACTGACAATGCTCTCAAATTATGGCTCTCAGTACCAAAAAGAGAGGTGGATTCATAATCTCATTTGCAAATTCTCCAAGGAAGGATTCTAATTGGCTCAGCTTGGGTCTAGTCCCCTCTCTTGAGTCGATCAGCTGTAAGAGCTTATGCACAAACCCCTGCTGAGAAGGATGATGCCAGCAAAAGGGGGCTGTTCTTTTCAGAACAGGGGCAGAGAGATGCTGAGCAAACACAATTATAGGCATCTACTGCAAATGAAGACATTTGCTTGTTATGGGGGGGGTGTATGTTAATCACACACAATATATCTAAATTACTTTCAGTTCAGTTCAGTTCAGTCACTCAATCATGTCCAACTCTTTGCAACCCTTCGGACTACAGCACGCCAGGCCTTCCTGTCCATCACCAACTGCTGGAGTTTACTCAAACTCATGTCCACTGAGTCAGTGATGCCATCCAACCGTCTCATTCTCTGTCATCCCTTTCTCCTCCCGCCTTCAATCTTTCCCAGCATCAGGGTCTTTTCAAATGAGTCAGCTCTTTCCATCAGGTGGCCAAAGTATTGGAGTTTCAGCTACAACATCAGTCCTTCCAATGAACACCCAGGACTGATTTCCTTTAGAATGGACTGGTTGGATCTCCTTGCAGTCCAAGGGACTCTCAAGAGTCTTCTCCAACACCACAGTTCAAAAGCATCAATTCTTCAGTGCTCAGCTTTCTTTATAGTCCAACTCTCACATCCATACATGACCACTGGAAAAACCATAGCCTTGACTAGACGGACCTTTGTTGGCAAAGTAATGTCTCTGCTTTTTAAATTACTTTATGCAGACATAAAAGGAAATGGTTTTTAAAGTCAAACATTTTTCTCATACTTATGCAATCTTTCTTGTTTTTTCCTTATCTCATTGTAAAAATAACATTTGCTCACTGTACTACTACCACCATTAATAATGGTTAAACCATGTATGAGACTGTAAGCCAGAAAATGTTCTATACACATTATATATTTCAATGCATTGCATTCTGGCCCATCTGCCTGAGTCCTGACCTTATGAAGTAGGTGTACTTATTATCATCATTTCTTTGGAAAAGGAACCCAAGGCACAGAGAGGCTGACATATGCTAGCAGAGCCAGGCTTCAAACCCAGGGAAGCCAGCTCTAGACCTACAACAGCAACACTTGGAGGAAGCAGGAAAAATGCCACTTGTGATCATCATTCCCCAAGGCCGCACCTACTTACATTTTGGTCTATCTTCCTCTCATCTTTTTTTCTTTTATAATTGCATTTTAGTTGAAATTATATCCTAAGATGGATGGTAAATATTTGGCAGGGTAGCACACCATTCTCTACCCTGACCCTCATCCCACCCCAAACAACAACATTGCACGTCCACTTTTGTTCACACCATTCTTTCCCACTGAGCCCAGATGTGGCCTCAAAATCTGTCTGGAAAAAAAAGTCACTCACAATGGATTCTAGTTGACACACAACCTAAACCTATATGCAATTTCTGTGCTATTTATTCTCATGACTGCTGCATTTCCCCAGATGGTTAAAAACCTTTTTGAAACATCGCTTTTAAAGCAGAATAACTTCTCCATTTACTAAAGATAACCATTTAAGTTGTTTACAGTATTCTACTATTATAAATAGTACAGAGCTAGTTTTAAACAGTACACAATGCTGTAATGAATAACCAAATTTTATCTTTTTTTCCCCTTACTATAGATTCCAGTAGGGAGCATATATGTCAGTCCATTTATATCACAATTTCCCCAATATTCAGTTTTCTTGTTTTATTTCTCAGACAGCTGCATTTGGGGAGGGTGCAGGAAGAAGAGATATGGACTGATGCAATGGGGAGAGGAGATGCCTCTTCCCTACTCACCATGTCATGGGTAGAGTATCCCTGGTTCCTTTCGTCTCTGCTGGGTGAGGGAGCAGTGACTTACCCGTCCAGCAAGTTGGGCCTAAAAACCAGTCATGTTTGGCATTGCCCCATCCTTTCTGAACCAAGCATGGCTTCGGCATCTATTCTTTTCAGCCCCTCCACGTTGAGTATTTCCAGGGCAGACACCCCCATAGGGGAGAAATTTGTGGTTACAGCTTAGTTCTAGGGTTCAGTTAGGAAAGCCAGTAGTGCACAGAAATAAGGTATATTCTCCAATATGAGCTTTATTAGCAACATAAAGGTATATTTTTGCCCATCTCCCCAACTTCTGATTATTTCTAAATCAGTTCAGAACTTAGGGAGATAAGATGTGTGATATTTACCTCAAACCCTCAATAATTTAGGGCTTCCCAGGTGGCTCAATGCAGGAGACACGGAAGATTCAGTTTCAGTCCCTATGTCGGAAAGATCCCCTGGAGGAGGAAATGGCAACCCACTCCAGGATTCTTGCCTGGGAAATCCCACAAACAGAGGAGCTTAGCAGGCTATAGTTCATGGGGTTGCAAAGAGCTGGACATGACTGAGCACAGCAACAACAACTCAATAATTTAGAAGCTACAGGAATTTTCATGATATCTTCTGAACTCTAACATATTTTAAACTATCTTTGCATTTTTATATACAGTTGTGCTGTATATAAACTTACTCATTTACAACCAGTTAGCTTAAAAATTTTGGCAATTTTGATACATTTCATCTGGCATTTTGTTTTACAAATCAAAGGTCTGGGGCAGTCTGAGTACTATTTCTCTATAGATAATTTCCCCTTGTATGAATATTTTTAAAATCATTTAAAAAAATCATTGCTTGTTTTTTAAAAATTTTCATGTTATGCCTGAAAATAATTTTTTTTTCATCAATTTTTCCTGGAGTGTGGTAAACTAGTTGCATTTACATGTCACACCATGTAATTTTTTAAATTTTTGTAATTTTTTTAAGCTTAGGAAAATTTGTCTTTGATCAAATTTGTACTCCAATCATCTTGTCTTTTGTGTTTATTTTTGTTTTGTGACCAGAAGCATCTGCTACTGCTGAAATAGATCTCCACTCCTGTCCTCGATGTCAGTCATCTCATTTTCACCTCTTTGTGCTCCCTGCATTTTTGAGTGTCTTCTCCAGTTTGTTTTCCATGTCTCTGATGTAATTTTTACCATGTTGACTCTGCTTTTTACAGCTTCTATTTCTGTGCTTTGCACATATGTGAACATTAAAAGTTTCCTGTATAAATAATAAATGCGTGATTACTATGGGAGTTTTAGTTTTTGTTTGTTCTCTTTTCTCCTTTTATGTCCCTTTTCATTTATGCCATTTTTTTTCATGTCAGCTATATCCTCTTCCCAGTTTTTTTGTTCCCATTTCATAGTGTCATGCCTTTCTGTCGTCTAGGGGCACACCAAATGGTTTTCTCCTGGTTCTTAATGTAAACCATTTTTCAGAAGTTTGTCCTTTCTCTGAGTCTCGAGAATGATTTCTTCCTCTACTCGACAATACTTTTCCCCATGAGCCCCCATTTCACTTTCTCTACTCATCTCCAAGTGAAAGCAAGTGAAGTTGCTCAGAGGTGTCTGACTGTTTGTGACCCCATGAATTGTAGCTTGCCAGGCTCCTCCAGTCATGGGATTTTACAGGCAAAAATACTGGAGTGGGTTGCCATTTCCTTCTCCAGAGCATCTTCCCGACCCAGGGATTGAACCCTGGTCTCCTGCACTGCAGGCAGAATCTTTAATGTGTGAGCCACCAGGGAAGCCCAATACTTTTCCCCATGAGCCCCATATTTCCCTTTCTCTTCTTATCACCAAGTGAGGTGAGCTCCATTCATTCTTGCATTGGCTAATACATACACAGAACACGTTTTCCACTTTTAGCCCCACTTCACGTGAGATGGTTTGAGTCACCTTCTCAGATCTGATGTCCTTGCGTGAGGAGTTGATGCACATAATTTTCAGCTAGTTCTCAATTTCTAGCAGGCTTTCAACTAATAGGGATAAGCTGGGATGAATAGACCTTTCCTTGCCCCATTGCATGACTCGCAGATGCTCTAAACAGATGGAGTTCATAAAGCACAACGGTCCCCATGCCCTGACAATGCTTCCCGACTGCTCCCACCGCAGCACTTCATTTGTGGGAATCAAACCTCCCAGGATGAAATTCAGTCCTCTCTTACTTCCTGCCCAGTTGTTTCCTGAAAGTGTTTTATTCTGCTGAATAGAGAAAAAAGAGCTACAGATGGGAAACCAGGACAACACTGGCTGCTTCGAGGGAAAGTGCCAACTCAGGAAAGACTGACATTGTTTTTTTCATTTGGTTCAGATCTTCTGATTTCTGAATGACAGACAAAAAGGTGAGTCAACCCATCTTTGTTCTGGTTGGCACCGCACAGAATAGATCACCAATCATTTTTTCCAAATCAGCTTCTTGGACTTTACAGTTGTTATAAAAAGTTTTCAGATTCTGGCCCTGGGTTAACTAGTGGCCAACCAGCATTTGGGGATGGTTTTCAAACGTAGACTTCTAGACTCCGAAAGGCTTCCTTCTGCCCCCAGTTCTTCTACTCACCAGCTCTTTGACCTTTGGAAAGTTAATTTGTGTCTCCAAGCCTGGCTTTCTCATCTGTAAAATGAGGATGATATAGTATGTACTTTATCCATATGTTGTCTGAAATAATTGGGTTAAGCATTTGTCATCAAGCAAATGAAGATACTCCTAGTAAAGTTATATTTTTATTGCTATTTTAAGTTTTCATTTTTCAAGGTTTTTTTATTGTGGTAAAAGTCACATAATATAAAACATACTATTTGAACCGTATTTAACTATAGTTCAGTACTGCCAAGTACGTTCACATTGTTCTGCAACTCTCACCATCCCCCGAATTTTTTTAAATTTATTTTAATTGGAGGCTAATTACTTCACAATATTGTGGTGGTTTTTGCCATACATTCACACGAATCAGCCCATGGGTGTACATGTGTTCCCCATCCTGAACCCCGCTCCCACCTCCCTCCCCATACCATACCTCAGGATCATCCCAGTGCACCAGCCCTGAGCACCCTGTATTATGCATCGAACCTGGACTTGCAATCTATTTCACATATGATAATATACATGTTTCAGTGCTATTCTCTCAAATCGTCCCACCCTCATCTTCTCCCACAGAGTCCAAAAGTCTGTTCTTTACATCTGTGTTTCTTTTGCTGTCTCGCATATAGGGTCATTGTTAACATCTTTCTAAATTCCATATACATGTGTTAATATACTGTATTGGTGTTTTTCTTTCTGGCTTACTTTACTCTATATAATAGGATCCAGTTTTATCCATGTCATTAGAACTGATTCAAATGCATTCTTTTTAAGAGCTGAGTAATACTCCATTGTGTGTATGTCCCACAGCTTTCTTATCCATTCATCTGCTGATGGACATCTAGGTTGCTTCCATGTCCTGGCTATTATAAACAGTGCTGCGATGAACACTGGGGTATACGTGTCTCTTTCAATTCTGGTTTCCTTGGTGTGTATGCCCAGCAGTGGGATTGCTGGGTTATATGGCAGTTCTATTTCCAGTTTTTAAAGGAATCTCCACACTGTTCTCCATAGTGGCTGTACTAGTTTGCGTTCCTACCAACAGTGTAAGAGGGTTTCTTTTCTCTACATCCTCTCCAATATTTATTGTTTGTAGAGTTTTTGATAGCAGCCATTCTGACCGGTGTGTCATTGTGGTTTTGATTTGCATTTCTCTGATAATGAGTGATGTTGAGCATCTTTTCATGTGTTTGTTAGCCATCTGTATGTCTTCTTTGGAGAAATGTCTGTTTAGTTCTTTGGCCCATTTTTTGACTGGCATCTCCCAAATTTTTTACCTTCCTAAACTAAAACTCTTTCTTCATCAAACACTAACTCCCCATTCACCTATTCACTCCTCCCACTCCCCTGGCATTTACCAATGTACTTTCTGATTCTAGGAATTTGACTATTCTGCCTTACAAATAGCTGTGAAAAGAAGAGAAGCGAAAAGCAAAGGAGAAAAGGAAAGATATTCCCATTTGAATGCAGTTTTCCAAAGAATAGCAAGAAGAGATAAGAAAGCCTTCCTCAGCAATCAATGCAAAGAAATAGAGGAAAACAACAGAATGGGAAAGACTAGAGATCTCTTCAAGAAGATTAGAGATACCAAAGGAACATTTCATGCAAAGATGGGCTCAATAAAGGACAAAAATGGTCTGGACCTAACAGAAGCAGAAGATATTAAGAAGAAGTGGTAAGAATACACAGAAAAACTGTACAAAAAAGATCTTCACAACCAAGATAATCACAATGGTGTGATCATTCACCTAGAGCCAGATATCCTGGAATGTGAAGTCAAGTGGGCCTTAGAAAGCATCACTATGAACAAAGCTAGTGGAGGTGATGGAATTCCAGTTGAGCTATTTCAAATCCTGAAAGATGATGCTGTGAAAGTGCTGCACTCAATATACCAGTAGATTTGGAAAACCCAGCAGTGGCCACAGGACTGGAAAAGGTCAGTTTTCATCCCAATCCCAAAGAAAGGCAATGCCAAAGAATGCTCAAACTACCGCACAATTGCACTCATCTCACACGCTAGTAAAGTAATGCTCAAAATTCTCCAAGCCAGGCTTCAGCAATACGTGAACCGTGAACTTCCCGATGTTCAAGCTGCTTTTAGAAAAGGCAGAGGAACTAGAGATCAAATTGCCAACATCTGCTGGATCATGGAAAAAGCAAAAAAGTTCCAGAAAAACATCTATTTCTGCTTTATTGACTATGCCAAAGCCTTTGACTATGTGGATCACCACAAACTGTGGAAAATTCTGAAGGAGATGAGAATACCAGACCACCTGACCTGCCTCTTGAGAAACCTATATGCAGGTCAGGAAGCAACAGTTAGAACTGGACATGGAACAACAGACTGGTTCCAAATAGGAAAAGGAGTACGTCAAGGCTGTATATTGTCACCCTGCTTATTTAACTTATATGCAGAGTACATCATGAGAAATGCTGGACTGGGTGAAGCACAAGCTGGAATCAAGATTGCCGGGAGAACTATCAGTAACCTCAGATATGCAGATGACACCACCCTTATGGGAGAAAGTGAAGAGGAACTAAAAAGCCTCTTGATGAAAGTGAAAGAAGAGAGTGAAAAAGTTGTCTTAAAGCTCAACATTCAGAAAACGAAGATCATGGCATCTGGTCCCATCACTTCATGGGAAATAGATGAGGAAACAGTGGAAACAGTATCAGACTTTATTTTTGGGGGCTCCAAAATCACTGCAGATGGTGACTGCAGCCATGAAATTAAAAGACGCTTACTCCTTGGAGGAAAGTTATGACCAACCTAGATAGCATATTCAAAAGCAGAGACATTACTTTGCCAACAAAGGTCCGTCTAGTCAAGGCTATGGTTTTTCCAGTGGTCATGTATGGATGTGAGAGTTGGACTGTGAAGAAGGCTGAGTGCCGAAGAATTGATGCTTTTGAACTGTGGTGTTGGAGAAGACGCTTGAGAGTCCCTTGGACTGCAAGGAGATCCAACCAGTCCATTCTGAAGGAGATCAGCCCTGGGATTTCTTTGGAAGGAATGATGCTGAAGCTGAAACTCCAGTACTCTGGCCACCTCATGCAAAGAGTTGACTCATTGGAAAAGACTCTGATGCTGGGAGGGATTGGGGGCAGGAGGAGAGGGGGACAACAGAGGATGAGATGGCTGGATGGCATCACTGACTTGATGGACGTGAGTCTCAGTGAACTCCGGGAGCTGGTGATGGACAGGGAGGCCTGGTGTGCTGGGATTCATGGGGTTGCAAAGAGTCGGACACAACTGAGCGACTGAACTGAACTGACTGAGCGACTGAATTGAACTGAAGTATTAATACCTCATATAAGTGGAATCAAACAGCATTTGACTGTACATAATGCATACTGGCGGAGAAGGCAATGGCACCCCACTCCAGTACTCTTGCCTGGAAAATCCCATGGATGGAGGAGCCTGGTGGGCTGCAGTCCATGGGGTCACTAAGAGTTGGACATGACTGAGCGACTTCACTTTCACTTTTCACTTTCATGCATTCGAGAGGGAAATGGCAACCCACTCCAGTGTTCTTGCCTGGAGAATCCCAGGGACGGGGGAGCCTGGTGGGCTGCCGTCTATGGGGTCACACAGAGTCAGACACGACTGAAGTGACTTAGCAGCAGCAGCAGCAATGCATACTGGAATGCATTTTTAAGATTAACTTAGTATATGTCCTACAAGCAGATTCCATCTTCCTTTATGCCCCCCACCCCGTGCTATACAATAGGTTTTCATTAAGTTTTCTTTTTTAACCTCATGGGTATTACCAAATAATTTTTATTTTTATTATATAATTAGTGAGTATTCATTTTATAAACCTGGAAACTATTATCAAGCAAAAAGAAAAAAATCACCTAGACTCCTACCATTCAGAAGAGCTACTTGGATATTTTATATGCTTTTTCCATTTTTTTCTTATGAGTGTGTGGTGGGCAGAGGTGTGGAAGAAAAGCAAGGTAATACTACTTTCTAACCTAATTTTTCTTTGTTTTTCACAAACATTCTTCAAGATACTAACTATTCTTTGACATTACTTTCCAATGGCTGTGTAAAATGCCACTGTACAAATATGTCAAAATTTATTTTATTTAATCTATCATTGGACATTTAAAATTCTGAAAATTATTACTAGCAGCACAGAGATGGACATTTTAATAAATAAAAAGTTCCTCTTTACCTATGTTCATTTTCTTAAATAAATTCCTAGAAGTGTTAAATCAAATGTATTTGTTACATATTGCCAAATTGCCTTCCGTAAAAGGGAAAGTGAAAATGTTAGTTGCTTAGTCGTGTCCAACTTTTTGTGGCCCATGGACTGTATCCCGCCAGGCTCCTCTGCCCATGGGACTCCCTAGGCAAGATTTCTGAAGTGGGTAGCCATTCCCTTTTCCAGGGGAACTTCTCGACCCAGGGATTGAACTCAGGTTTCTTACATTACAGGCAGATTCTCCCAGTAAAGATGCCACCAGGGAAGCCCATCTGTAAAGTTCACAGCATTTGGCAATTTGTACCATCTTCAAGAGCACAAAAATAACTTTTTTAAGGCAATTATTTGTGAGAAAGAATACTTTAGTAAGTTTACTGGTAATTTAAGTGTTTTCCTTTTTTCCTACGAGTTACCTATTTGTGTCTTCTTAGTTTTTTAATAAAGCACTTTTTTTCATTAAAAGAACTTTATTTAATAAGCATTTTAATCCTTTATCAGTAATAGATATTTCTTTATTAAATGTTTGGTATAATCCACCGATGTTATATTGGCCTGTAGTTTTCTCTCTGGGAATGTTTATAATTATGAATTCAGTTTCTTCAATAGACATAAGTTTTTAGATCTTCTCATTCTTTTTAAATAAGTTTTGTTAAATCATGTTTTTCTAGCAGTTTGTGCACTTCAACTAAAATTCCAAATTATTTGTCAGTAAAAAGACTTATAATATCCTCTTTTGCCTTTTTAATTTATATGTATTATGTTCTTTTTCATTCCTACTGTTAGTAACTTGTGATATCTCTTTTTCCTTTGATTAGCCTTGCCAGGAGACTATCCATTTTCTGCAACACTTTGCTTTTACATGTGTGTGTTGGTATTGGTAGTATATTGATTTATAACAATTTTATATTGTTATGTAAATCTATCTTTTCTTTCTTTGTGATTATTTTTCCCTCTCAAAATCAGACACATATTTATGTTATTTTTTTCAACTTCTTTTGTGGTTGTTTAAGTTTTAAAAATAATATATGCACATATTTAAAGAAAATGTATCAAACAATTCAGAAAGGTGTCATATGAAAAGTTCAGTTCTCTCTCTCTTCATTCCCATTTCCAGTTTATCTTCCCAGAGGCCCTACAGTAAGTTCCATGTACGTTTCCAGAATACTTTTCTGCACGGACCAGCATGTGTATGTATGCACTACATATAATACATATTATTTTAACACATTTTGGAACAGACAATTCCAAAAATGATATATGTGTTCTCATTGTTATTGTTAGACACTTGCTTGTAAGAATAATGATTATGTCCTTCTACATCAGTGATTTTCAAACTTTAACATGTATCAGAATCACTTGCCAAGTTTATTAAAACATAGATTGGTGAGTGCTACTCGCAGTTTCTGACTCAGTAAGTTCTGAGGAAGGGCCCAAGAATTTGCATTTTAACAAGTTTCTTAGTGTTGCCGATTCTGATGGTCTGAGACCAGTATTTGGGAACCAATGCTCTCATTGATTATATCAAAGTCACAGAGTAAATCCCTCCATTCAAGCATATTTAATGAAGAGCAGAGCCCGATGAATGGGAGTAGTCACTGTTATGGCAGGACCTGCTCAGGAATTCCCTCTTCTAGGGTTGCCAGCTAGCCCCTTTTCCACATAGACCGTGCTTTCAAATCGACATCCTATTGATTAATTGAGGGCTAATGCATTACCAGAGAGACCCTGAATTTAAGCCATTATTGTATATGACCACATGTGTGGCTCACAAGACACGTGTCCCATGGTTACAGAGGGGATGGTCTAGAGACTGCTCCAGCATCACCAGAGATAACCTGTTTGAGATATGGATTCCCACTCCAGTTCTAAAGAATCTGGAGCTCCTGGACAAAGGACCAGGGACCTGCGCTTTTAAAAGCACCCGTGGCAATTTTTATGTACTCTTGTATTTTCTAACTCTGATCTGGGGAATGGAGCATAATTCAAGACCACTAGGGGAAAAAGTTGTTAAGAAAGCCTCTGGAAGCAGGGCATGGCATGACAAAAAAGAAAAAATAAATCAAACGGAATCATGCACTGTCTCCCAGAACCTAATACCATTTACTAGTCACCTCCTATGTGCCCAGCACTCTTTAAGACACTTCACCTACATCCCTTCTTTTTATCCTCACAACATTACGGTATGAATGAGGCTGCAGAGTTGAGGAAGAAGATCAAGGCAGTAGTGGCGCTGAGATCTGAACCCAGTGGCTGTGTCCTTTTTCTTTTCTGTGTGATATCCTTCAGCTTCCCTGGTGGCTCAGTGGTAAAGAATCTGCCTGCCAATGTAAGAAACAGGGGTTTGATTCCCGGGTCAGGAAGATCCCCTGGAGAAGGAAATGGCTCTTCACTCCAGTATTCTTGCCTGGAGAAGTCCATGGACAGAGAAGCCTGGTGGGTTACCATCCACAGAGTTGCAAAAAGTCGGACATGACTTAGCAACTGAACAACAACAATCATATCCTTTACCATTTCACCTGAGTGAAGCAGGAGGTAGGTGAATGTGCTCCTACAAAGGTGCTAATTTTGAGTGGGGAGGTGAGGATAAGTGGCAGAATGACTGGTGTTCTTTACATTGATGTGCCAAGTGGTAAAGAGGATGGGAATGGCTGAGTCATTGGTGAATCTGGGGATACAGAGAGACAACTTGAATGCTCAGAGTTCGAGGACAGTTTTCAGTCTGAATTGCTCAATTTAGCCCCTGGCAATGCCTCATTTCTCAGACAACTATTCAGTCAACCATCCTGTGAGTCACTATCACAAAAAAAACAAAAACAAAAACAAAAAAAAACCCAAAATGAGTGTGATTCTAGAAACCCACCAGGCACCAAGTACAGGAAAGCACTGGAAGTCTGGGAAGGTCCCAAACTAAAATTGCCAAGATCTCTTCCCTTCTGATTTTTAAATCTGTATGTGGTTCTTGGAAAATTTAATCCACATGTTTTGGGATCATTTATAGCTAACCCATCAGAATATAGTTTTATAAGAGCCATTTGATGTCTAAGATGCTTGATGTGCCTTCTCCTTCTTTCTTTTTTAAAATATAAACCTCTAATAGCATTCTTCCCCACCCCTAGCCCCAATTTCTAAAGCTGGAAGTTAAATTTTATCAGTAAAAACTAAGTCTAGAACCTGAAAACAAGCAATCTCAGGCCTAACCTTGCCTATGAAAAGAAACAAATATGTTCTCTCATTTCCCAGAAAAGTCCCCTAGCAGCTGTGGGAAGAAAGCCCACCATCTTGCAGATTCAACCACTCCACAGACAGCCCTCTGCCTGGCAGAAACACAAGATGTATTCCAGACCCTTGCTTTTAATTTAAAGGGAGCTTGGCCCACTTTTCTCAGGGTAGCATTCTGGAAGCCCAATTTAGTGATTCATTCCCGTGAAATCCACAGGATACCAAACCATGATGAACAGACTCTAAACTGTTTTCATCTCACTCCTGTGGCAGTATTTCTCTGAAAAGAGCATACTAGCCTCTGCCAAGTGCTAATCACCCAGAACCTCTTCAGGGACACCTGCAATAGAAAATAGTGAGCTTTATCCACAGCACAGTTCCAAATAGGGAAAGAGTAATTATATCCAGATCCATTGTCATTATTCGTTTCATATTCTCTATTTCCCTTTTGCTTTGCCAAATTGGTTGCAACTACAATACAGTTTTTCCAACTTGGAGCTACCATTAAATTACCAGCTTCTAGACTTTGTTTTCGACAGTCCTTCAAAGGTAAACTTCAGTTCAGGGTGGACTGCTCCTTGGCATGAGATTTCTTTTTTTCTTTTCTTCTTCTTCTTCTTTTGTGGCCATGCACACAGTCTGTGGGATCTTAGTTCTCTGACCAGCAATCGAACCTTGGCCCCCGACCATCAAAGTGCAGAATCTTATCCACTGGACCACCAGGAAAGTCTCGAGATTTCATCTTAAGTTGAGAGGAATAAACTGATTAAAATAGTATGGTAATTCCTTAAGAAATTAAAACTAGAAATTACCATGTGATCTAGCCATTCTATTTCTGGATATACATAAAAAAATTATAAACAGAATCTTGAAAAGATATTTGTATGTCAATGTTTATAGCTGCATTATTCACAAAAGCCAGATGGTGGAAGCAGCCCCAAGTGTCCACTGACAGATGAATAAACAAAATATGGTATACATACACCTTAAAAGGAGGGGAACCCTGACATATGCTGTAACATTGATGAACTTGAGGACATTATGCTAGGTGAAATAAACCATCCACAAAAAGGACAATTACTGTCTAATTTCATTCACATGAGGTACCTAGAGTAGAAAAATTCATACAAACAGAAAGTAGAATAGGTTTCCAGAGGCTAGAGGTGAAGGAGAATGAGTAAGTATTCTTGAATGAGTACAGAGTTTCAGTTTTGCAAGATGGAAAGAGATGGATGGTGCTGATGATTGCAGAACAGTGTGAATGGACTTAATGCCACTGAATTATACCCTTTTAAATGGTTAGGATGGTAAATTTTATTTTATGGTTATGTCTATTTTACCATGATTTAAAAAAAAAAAAAGGAATAGGATGAGCCTAAGTATGTGAAGCATGGCAGACGAGTCTATTTTGCAACTAATTAGCATCTATCTTGGGAAGTTTAATTTTGCTCTGTCCTTGCCCTTGGAAATCACTTTTGATGGGATAAGAACACTAACAGATTCCACGATCTTTCATTTTATCTTAATTGCTATTATCACTACTTCTTGGCATTGATGTTAATATAGAACTGGTAAGGTCTTATTGAGATACTGAGAAATAATCAGTTGACTAGTTCATTCCTCCTACCCCTGCTCAAAGCCTGAGGGATAATAAAGCCTTCTGGAATAGGGTGACGGGGTGAAGCTAAATATTAAATTCTATCCCTCAAAACCTAAGAAAAATGGTCCCCAAATAAGTAAAAATCAAGTGATAAATATAGGGGCACAAACTCATAATCTTTAAAAGTGGTGACTAGAAAATATATCCCATGCTCTTGGGACTGAAAGAATTAAAATTGTTAAAATGGCAATACTACTCAAAGCAATCTACAGATTTAACACTGTCCCTATCAAACAACCCATGACATTTTCCACAGAACTTGAACAAATAATCCAAAAAATGTATATGGAATCGTAAAAGACCCAGAATTGCCAAAGTAATCCTGAGGAAAAAACAGGAGGTGAAACTCTCTCAGACTTCAGACAATACCTCAAAGCTACGGTAATAAAAACAGTATGGTATCGGCACAAAAACAAACATATGGATCAATGGAACAGAATAGAGCCTGGAAGTAAACCAGCACACCTACAATAAATTAATCTTCAACAAGGGAGTCAAGGCTATAAAATGGGAAAAAGACAGTCTCTTCATCATTGGTACTAGAGAGGTTGGACTGCTGTAGGTAAATCAATGGAGTTAGAAGACACCTTCACATCACACACAAAAATAAGCTCAAAATTGCTTAAAGACTTAAATATAAGAAGACACCATAAAACTTCTAGAAGAAAGAGATCATAGGTTAAACATTCTCTGACATAAAACATACCAATGTTTTCTTAAGTCAGTCTTCCAAGGCAATAGAAATGAAAACAAAAATAAAAGAGACCTAATCAAATGTACAAGTTTTTGCACAGCAAAGGAAACCATAAACAAAACAAAAAGACAACCTATGGAATGGGAGAAAATATTTGCAAGCAAAGTGACCAAAAGGGCTTAACTTCCAAAATATACAAACAGCTCATACAACTCAATAACAACAACAACAAAAATAAACAACCCAATTGAAAAATGGGCAGGAGACCTTAGCAGACATTTCTCCAAAGAAGACATACAGGCGGCCAACGGGCACAGGAAAAGATGCTCAACATTGCTAATTATTAGAGAAACGCACATCAAAACTACAATGAGGTACCACCTCATGCCGATCATTAAATGGCCATCATTAAAAGTCCACAAATAACAAATGCTGGAGAGTGTGTGGGAAAAAAAGGAATCCTCTTACACTGTTGGTGGGAATGTAAACTGGTGCAGCTGCTATACAGAACAATATGGAGGTTCCTCAAAAAACTAAAAACAGAGCTGCCACATGATCCAGCAATTCCACTTCTGGGCATATATCCAGACAAAACTGTAATTCAAAAAGATACATGCCCCTCTATGCTCACAGCAGCACTATTTACAATAGCCAAGATAGGGAAATAACCTAAATGTCCATTGACATATGAACAGATAAAGAGGATGTGGTACATAATACAATGGAATACTATTCAGCCATTAAAAAGAACAAAATAATGCCATTTGCAGTAACATGGATGTAACTAGGGACTTTCATACTAAGCGAAGTACATCAGAAAGAAAAACACAATATGATATCACTTATATGTGGAACCTAAAATATGGTACAAGTGAACTTATCCACAAAACAGAAGCAGACTTAACAACGTAGAAAACAGACAGTGGTTGCCAAGGGGGAGTGGGGATTGGAGAGGGAAGGACTGGGGTCTGGGGATCAGCAGATGCAAACTATTGAATATAGGATGGACAGACAACAAGGTCCTACCGTATAGCACAGGGAACTGTATTCAATATCCCAGAATAAGCCACAATGGAAAAGAATATGTGTATAACTGAGTCACTTTGCTGTACAGCAAAAAGAACCACAACACTGTAAATCAAGTACACGTCTACAAAAAGATAAATCTAAAAAACTGGTGACCAGAAAAAGAGAGAAACATTCAAAAACTGACTTAAACTCCTACCTTATTCCTTCAACACAGTACTCTAAAACAGTACTGGAGAAAAAGGAGTAGAAAACCACCCCAGAATTAATGAGTTTGGCATATGTTGTACTTTTATCTTACGTGTGGTATCCTTTAAAATAGAGTTATGGCAAAGAATGATCATCAACTCCTTGAGTTCCTCTGACTTGGGCTTTTGACCTTCATTCAAGTCAATAGCATTTTGAATGAGGCAAGACTTGTAGAAATGGAGAGTGACATCGAGTAGATTGAGATCATCATGACATTCCAGATCAAAGAAAATATAAAAGAAAAGCCACTGTTTACAGTATCAGGAACAGAGAGTGGGGTGAGGGAGCACATTTAACAAGGATTTTTTAAAAAATAGAGGTAGAAGGTGAAGGAAAGCTAGGGGAGAAAATGTGTGAGACTATGTAGCAGGGGGTCTAGAGACTTATCTGTTGAAGAGGAAGGGAGCGACTCAAGAAAATGTAGGGAGTTTCGATCACAGATGAGATCCTGAGGGACAGGCATACGAATTGTTACACTCACCTTGTGATGACATGTGTGAAATGTCCAGGTACAAACCAGACAGACTTGAAAGTGGATCAGGAGAGAACTTTTGGCGGAAATATAAGAATTTTGATCTTTGCCAGGGAAGAGGTTCAGAGGATGAGTAAAGAGAGGTTCCTGGAGCCATGCTCATCAAACAAGCAGAACAACACCTAAGGTCTCCCACAGTGAGTTCCATCTTGAACACCAGAGAGATAAACCACAACTTCCACTCGATGCTCAGCTACTGTCTGACCGAATAGGAAGCTTGTCCTAATGTCTACAGATTTCAAACTGTGGAAGGTGGAAGTCTTGCCAGCACACAATGAGTCAGCCTCCATTAACCAGAAGAGTGAGTTAGGGCAACCACTTCAGACAATATGTTATTTTGGAAGTGAGGATTTCTTTTACAACATTTGAGCCTGGGAACATGGTGTGCTTTATATGAAGCAGAAAATAAATAAAAGATTTCAAGGAATTCCTCTCCCACATGACCAATTAAAAAACCCAAGCTGACAAACCCAAGTACTAAGTAGATTCAATGAGCATGCATTTATGCCAATTTTAAAAATACAATACACATGAAACTATTTTAGAATTTTTCCTCCTAAAAAGGGAAGTCTCTGAAATAGAGACAACTGGCCACAGTTATTTGGTTTTTCTCAAATGTGGGCTTTCAAATGATATCAAAAAGGCTCCAGAAAGGATTGGTCTCTTTTTTGGTAGGAGGATTAGAGACAGTCAGTTCAGTGTGATGTCAGGAAGCAAAGCCAGTTCTATTCAAAATAACTTATGATAGATTAGAGTTAGTGAGTGAACTATTTAAAAGTACCTTGGTGGCGCTAGGGGTGAAGAACCTGCCTGCCAATGCAGGAGACGTATGAGGCATGAGCTTGATTCCCGGGAAGATCCTCTGGAGGAGGGCACAGCAAATCACTCCAGTATTCTTGCTTGAAGAATCCCATGGACAGAGAAGCCTAGGGGCGCTACGGTCTATAGGGTCACAAAGAGTCAGACACGACTGAAGCAACTTAGCACACATGGGAGACTGTCACATTGCTTGTTGTTTGCTATTACAATGTTCAAGTGTGACTGATATTACTTGTGCTCTATTATCTATTTTTTTTCCTCCTTCCGTAAGGAAACCCATGATTTTCAACTAAGCCCATGGCTGGTTGGAATAAAGACATTCCCACTGTCCGTTGCAGTTAGGTGTGGTCATGTGGCTAATTCTGCCTAAAGCAAAGAGGAAGTGGTGTGCCCAACTTTTGAGTGCATCCTTAAACAAAGGGGTCGTGCTCTTCTTTCCTTCTCTTCCTCCTTTCTGTTGGTCATAATTCAGATGTAGTGATTACAGTTTTAGCCATGATAACTAAAGGGCCATAGGACCACTGAGAACGGAAGGCATGTACAGTGGAGCAACAAACAGAAGGCACCCAGGTCTCTGACACTGTGCAGTGCTCAAACTGTCCTAGTCGACAACCTCTACATTTCACAATGCAAATCCAACCATAATGCTATATACCTTAAACTTATACAGTGATCTATATCAATTATTTCTCAATAAGATGAGAAAAATGAGCATACTTATGTTACAATAAAATTTTATTTACTTGCTACATTCTTTATGACTTTAGATATATATGTATGTATGTATAGGTGGTGGATCAGCCTGATTTGTTCAGCTTACAAGCTATAGTTTGCCAATATCTAGTCTAGAAGAACTCAATTCTCCAGACTCTAAATCCTGTCCTCTGTTCTCTGGGCTAAGTTACAGATTAAAAAAAAAACAAAAACCCAAATATGAACTCTGTAAGTCTCCACACTAATTGGCTTGTGCTCAAATACAAGGATTCAAAAGGAAGAAACGTACCATCCATGAGCCAGAGTGTCCGCTCTACCCTTTCCTCGCATCTCCATCTGAATCTAAAAATGACCAGGGGCATGGTGTCTTCAGATAACTTTGTTCTGTGACATAGATACAATTAAAATAGCTCATCCCCACTGTAAATACACATGACCTCTAAATCAAGTTGAAAACGGTGTAGGGGAGGGAGGAAAAATGTTTCTTAGAAAGTCTTTTCAATAGGAGACATTATCACACATGATCCTGGACAGAACTGTTTTTATTTTTTTATTTTTTTTATGGGAGGAAGGGGGAGGGGAGATGTGTGGATGGAAGGGGGCTGGGGGCCCTCCTGACACTGGTAGCATCACTTTTTCCGTTAGAAATTTCATGGGGAATAAAGGCCTTGGTTGTTGACTTCATTTGCTTTTCTTTGTTCACTAGTGAGTTGAAGTTTGTTTTTGTGGCGTGTGTGTGGCATATGCTCACTGGGCCAGACTTGACCTTTTGTTTTTTTTTTTGTTTTTTTTTGTTTTTTGGTATATTCATTAGTTTCTTATATTTTTTATTTTTATTTATTTTTTTTGAATGTTAATATTTTTTTTTTCTTGATGGATAATTTCTCTGGATATATAAAGTCAGTCTTTTGTGGAAAAAAGGGTAGTTGCTCAGTGTGTCTGACTCTTTGCCATCCTATGGACTGTAGCCTGCCAGGCTCCTCTATCCATGGTATTTTCCAGGCAAGAATACTGGAGTGGGTTGCCATTTCCTTCTCCAGGGAATCTTCCAGAGTCAGGTATCAAACCTGGGGCTCCACATTGCAGGCAGACTCTTTACCATCTAAGCCACCAGGGAATCCCATGGATTAAAAAAAAAAAAAAATTCCCAGAATTGTTTTTAAGTCAGTCTTTTGGTTTTATACAGTTCAGAAGAAATTTGATGTTTCCAACTAATCTTGGTTAGTAGATGAATTGATGAAAATAAGAAAAAGTCAATAAAAGATAATAATATCTAATATTTCATGAGCCTTAATTTCCTGGCAGGCATTCTGACACAACATGTAATGTTGAATCCTGGCAAATCCCAGTCTCCCAGAATGTATGGAACAGCTATTTGAGGGATCTGTAAGGTAAGTGGGGGCTTCCCTGGTGGCTCAGACAGTAAAGAATCTGCCTGCAATGCAGAAGACCCAGGTTCGATCCCTGTATAGGGAAGATCCCCTGGAGGAGGGCCTGGCAACCCATTGTCCTTACCTGGAGAATCCCCATGGACAGAGGAGCCTGGCAGGCTACAGTCCATAGGATCTTAAAGAGTCAGACACGACTGAGAGACTAGGCACAGCACAGCACAAGGTAAGTGGTAACAGGTGGGTGGAGGAAGAAAATTAGATTAAAAGAACCACCAAACTGACAATGTTTACTATTGTTTTCCTCTCTGATATCCCCAGGGCCTGGATTCAAGGCAGTCTGGAACGTGGAAGTGGACACTGGTATGAACAGAGTTCCAGGAGGGGACCTCTAGATCTGGCTCTGTAGCTGAAAGTGAACTCCTAAAGCTCAGAGGGGATGCAGAGGTCCCCCTCCCTCTGCTTCCCTTCTCTCCATTTCCTGCATCCACAATCCTGTGGCAGCATGACAGAGGCTACAATTCAAAGGGAGCCAGACTTTGAGAGAAGGGAGCCTTCTGTTCAGTGGGTGGAGCTGTGATCCCGAGAGAGTGGGCTGACTCCAGCTGCCTGTCTTTTTCTCTCTCCAGTCTTCCACCACTTGACCCAGTGGACAGCAGAGCTGGGGAACTAAAGCCACAGCATTCTGGCCAGAGGACCAAAGAAGGGAGCTCAGGGGCCCAGAAATTACTGGAAAATTGCAGAGAGGAATGAGCTCAGAAAGTGAATTCATCAAGTTTTTGTGAACTACTGGGTTTGCCTTCTTATGCTCACATGGGTCTCATTTCTAACGGGCATACCAAAGGCCTGGAGAACTGAACTAATACTAGAGTACTGCCTGGTTTGCAGGCAGATCACTAGTTGGTGCCCAGGCCAGGGAGAGGATAGGCCTGACTCTAAACGAACAGCAAGCGTTTTCAACAGGGTAGCACCGTTCTGTATTCTGATTGTGGTGGTGGTCAGGAAGATTCCCCCAGAGGAGGGCATGGCAATCCATGCCAGCATTCTTGCCTGGAGAATTCCATGGACAGAGGAGCCTGGCGGGGTACAGTTCATAGGGTTGCAAAGCATCAGACATGACTGAAGCAACTTAGCATGCACACATGTAACACAAATTTATGCAGGTACTAAAATTTGTAACCGGAGAAGGCAATGGCAGCCCACTCCAGTACTCTTGCCTGGAGAATCCCATGGACGGAGGAGCCTGGTGGGCTGCAGTCCATGGGGTCGCTAGAGTCAGACACGACTGAGTGACTTCACTTTCACTTTTCACTTTCATGCATTGGACAAGGAAAATTTGTAACACTGTACACAAAAAACACATTTTGTATGATAATTTTAAAAACAGAATTGACAACAACAAATCACAGTGAGATAGTGTATCTCATGTTTCTTAGACATATCAGAATTGACTCAAGCTAACTAAGATAGAAAATTGTTTAATTTTAAGACTATTGATTGGCTCCCAGAATTGATAGGAAGGGTAAAGAACTAGGATTGGAAAGGTGATACTATAGCAGCTTCTGGTAGCAATGGGTGTTCACTTCTGCTACAGACACTCATGTCTACTTGCCTCTTTGGCTCCACAGAGATTTCCAGGATGGGCAAGGGGACAACTGTAAACAGAAGTGGTGCTCAGATGTCAGGTGGCAAAAATAATTAAATAAAAATTAAAAGATGCTTGCTCCTTGGAGGGAAAGCTATGACAAACTTAGACAGTATATTAAAAAGCAGAGACATCAATTTGCCAACAAAGGTTAGTATAGTGAAAGCTATGGTTTCTCCAGTAGTCATGTTCAGATATGAGAGTTGGACCATAAAGAAGGCTGAGTGCCAAAGAATTGATACTTTCGAATTGTGGCACTGAAGACTCTCGAGAGGCCCTTGGATTGCAAGGAGATCCAATCAGTCAATCCTAAAGGACATCAACCCTGAATGGTCATTGGAAGAACTGATGCTGAAGCTGAAGCTCCAATACTTTGGTCACCTGATGCGAAGAGCTGACTCATTGGAACACACTCTGATGCTGGGAAAGATTGAGGGGAGGAGAAGGAGGCGACAGAGGATGAGATGGTTGGATGATATCATTGACTCAATGGACATAAGTCTGAGCAAACTCCAGGAGATAGTGGAAGGACAGGAGCCTGTGCTACAGTCCATGGGGTCTCAAAGAGTTGGACACGACTTCATGACTGAACAACAATAACAACAACTGCTATTGGCTCCTGCTAGATAAATGAGGTGTGCAGAGCTTCTATAACTTCCTTGAGTTTACGTGGTTTTACCAGATCTCAAAATTTGTGCTCCTAGCGATGGCTGACAATGTCTGCAACCACAGTAGAGCTCTGTGGAAACCATGTTGCTTGTCTAAAACAAAGAAGAAAAGTAATTTGAAGCAGAAACTCCAACTTCCTCCTGGCTCTGCAATTCAGAGGAATGCTAACCCAGCTGTTTGTTTTCCTTTTTAACAGTTTGTTTTGTCTTTGAAATATAAACACTGAATTTTTTAGTATGTGCACAGCCTCTGATATATTCTCTAGAGCAGTAGCATCCAAACTTTTTGTTCACAAACCCATCAGTGAATAGTATTGAGCATTGCTCCTAATATATGTACGTTTACTTATAAGCTATATATATTGCAATATTTATATATCGTGTGCATTCTAAATGGCATATTTTGAAAGGATAAAATAACAATATTTCAAAATAACATTTTTTAAAACAATACAAAATCACTTTATTTCATTAAGAAATAAATTTGAACATTACTGAATATGCTTCAAATATCTGATAGTAAATTCAGCTTTTTTACTTGATTTTTACAGAAGCTATAACTAGAAAAAATTCACAAAGACATGTAAATCGAAATGAAAGAAGTACATTATTGGCTATGTTTACTAAACTATGGTTCATATTATTTAAATTTCATCTGCCAATTTACAAAGGGTTTTTGGGGAGAAGGGAGAAATCTGGTTAGCAAATTTCCATTGCTGCTGCTGTTGGGCAAACAATTGGAAAATGTTGTATTTTTAACAAATGACTTCAAGACTCACTGGAAATTTTTTTTAGCTAGAAAATTTAAATAGGTTAGAAAGCCATGAGTTCCAGTTTTTAACAGCTGTGCAAATGAGAGATTTTACAAGAGTCAACCTGATATTATGTGTGACAACAAAGTTTTGAGATGATGGAAATGTTTTTCAGACATTCCTTTTCAAAACTCTCCATAGCACAAATTTCTTAAAAGTTTTTCCTTGATTACTGTTAAATATCACCTTTTACTTTGTAGAAATAGAATAAGAATGTTAATTTTTTAATCTGTAAAAGAGCGAATAATAAACAACTAATATGGCATCCAAGGAAACATTAGCAAACTTGGCACACATCATCCTTCATAAAACAGATCTCATACTTCACATTTCCTTTCAGTGGAATTCTGCTTCCAGGTCTGGTAGACTGGGTTGTTTCAGAACTCCTCCTCCATTTATAACAACTAGAAAAATTAAACAAAAAAAAGTAAAATGTGTTTCCTACATTGTTGGTGTGAATGTAAGCTTGTATGAAGGTTCCTCAGGAAACCAAAAACATAATTACCATATCATCCAGCAATCCCACTCCTGGGCAAAGAGACAAAACCCAGACAAAACTATAATCTGAAAAGATACATGCACCCCTGTGATCAAAGCAAAGACAGGGAAAAAACCTAAAAGTCCATCAACAGATGAATGGATAAAGAAGATGTGGTAAATATATATGCCACGGAATGCTTAGCCATAAAAAGAATGAAAAAATGCCATTTGCAGCAACATGGATGCAACTAGAGATTATCATACTAAGTGAAATAAGTCAGAGTGAGGAACACAAATACATATGATGTCACTTATATGTGGAATCTAAAATAAGACACAAATGAACCTGTCTATGAGACAGAGGCAGACTCACAGACTTGGAGAACAGAACTGTGGTTGCCAAGGGGGAAGGGGAGGGGGGAGGGATGGAGGGGGAGTTTGGGGTTAGTAGATGTAAGCTATTATATATGGAATGGATAAATGACAAGATCCTATTGTATAGCACCGGAGAAGGCAATGGCACTCCACTCCAGTACTCTTGCGTGGAAAATCCCATGGACGGAGGAGCCTGGTAGGCTGCAGTCTATGGGGTCGCTAAGAGTCGGACACAACTGAACGACTTCACTTTCACTTTTCACTTTCATGCATCAGAGAAGGAAATGGCAACCTGCTCCAGTGTTCTTGCCTGGAGAATCCCAGGGACAATGGATCCTGATGGGTTGCCGTCTCTGGGGTCGCACAGAGTCGAACACGACTGAAGCGACTTAGCAGCAGCAGCAGCATGATAAACTATAATAAGAAAGAATATTAAAAAAGAATGTATATATGTATAACTGAATCACTTTGCTGCATAGCACAAATTAACACATTGTAAGATCAATTATACTTCAATAAAAGATAAATTTTAAAAATCTAAAAAAAAGGGAAGAAAATTCTGCCATACACAGAAACACGGATGGCACTGGGATAGTGCTAAGTGAAACTAGCCAGTCATCTAGGGAAAAATATTGCCTTATTACACTTACATGAAGTGTACTCCAGTCAAACAGTAAAGATTGTTAGACTGGACAAAAAATGAATAACATTAAACTATATCATCTTTAGGAGCTAAACTTTAGAGACAAGTTAAAAAGACTGAAACTTAAAAGATAAAAAAATATGCAAGTAACACTCACAAGTGAGCTGGAATGACTATAGTAAAATCAAATAAAAATACTTAAGAAAAACTGATGCTAGAAATAATGACGGACATTTTATAAAAATGGTCAATATTTTTGAAAAAAATTTTCACATTACATAATGAAATAAATAATAAACAAATGTGGGAAAGAGAAAGCTTCACCTTCTGGTGGAATGTCAACAGTTTAGAAAGGGATGCTAAAACCA
Source organism: Bos indicus x Bos taurus (assembly GCF_003369695.1). Lineage (NCBI taxonomy): Eukaryota > Metazoa > Chordata > Mammalia > Artiodactyla > Bovidae > Bos > Bos indicus x Bos taurus. The sequence continues at coordinate 27,923,118 of NC_040085.1, read as the reverse complement.
GTGGGGGAAAGTTTGATGACTTTGATGAGTGAATAAATAAGTGAGTATACCACCACCACCAGCAGGACAATATTGGGGAAGCTAAACTGCTTCAGCCTCCACTAACCAAAAATAGGATAATGGGAACATCAATAAAGACAATGATGTGTAAAGGATTAAAGCATGTCAAATATGTTAAATCCGAGAGTCTCTGGATTAAAAAATACTCAAAAAAACCCCAAAACAAAACCAAAACCCTTATGCTTCAAAGAAAAAAAATTCTGCTTCAGAAGGATTCTAGGAAACCACCTTATTATTTTGAAAATTTGTAAGTGAAGGGAAAAAAATCAAACATTATCTTGCCTGTCTTGTATGATCTGGGCCTCAGGGTAAGCAAATAGTTGTTGAGAGAACTTCCCTTTTATTGAGAATCTCACTTCATAAATGAAGAAAGAACAAAGAAGTTAGAAAAGCATTATTTTGCAGCCCCTGATGAATTAATGGTACCAGACAGAACACTAACAGCTGATAATATCACAGAAAGAAAGAAAAGCAACAACGTATTTTGCACCTACCACCCATGAAGTCATCTCACCAAAAATAGCAAAACAAAACCCTGCCTCAGACCAAGACTTTTGACTCAATTTCCAATTTACAGAAAATACCAAGTATATACTGGGAGATGTTATATACACAGAGATGTGAGCAGTAAAATCCAGATTGTGGGAAACTACAAACCACCCCATTTCTTTAACAATAAATTGCAAGGCAGAAAAAGGAAAAGAAATCAAGACTTGAGACATACCAACTAATCACAATGTATGGACTTTATTTGGGTCCTGATTCAAATAAGCAAACTGTTAAAAATTACGAGACATACAAGAAGATACAAATGTCAGTGTGGATATTGGTTGATATTAAGGAATTACTATTAACGGTTTTTAACTGCGATAATGGTATTACTTATATTTTTATAGGAGTCCTTATCTTTTAGAGATACCTGCTGAAATGTTTACAGATGTTTACAATCCTTTTAGAATTTTCTTTAGAAAACTTGATGTGGGGGAGAAAGTTAAAGTATATATATGTAAGATTAGTTCTGAGCTGAAAATGGTTGAAGATGGGTGTTTTGCATATTGAATGTTTATTATACTTATTCCATCTTCTTTGAATAGGTTTGAAATTTTTAATAATAACACATCTTTTTATCTCAAAATTAGTGTGCTATCTCAAATACAAGGCCTCCACATATAGTGTTCATGGAGCACCAATCAGGCTATGAGGACAAAAGGGTCAAAAGCCCAGCCCTGTTCTCTCTTACCAAGCCGTTTGCCTTGGAGAGCAGGGGTATCAGCAGGAAGAAGAAAGATGTGTTTTGTTTTGTTTTTAATATTTCACTTAGAAGCCATCTTGTTATTCATGATGAGAAATCATCCTTTAAAAATTTGCATAAAGATGACTAACAGAGGGCTCTTGACAGAGATCACATTCAAGAACTAGAATCACTGAGGATAACCTCTTCTCTAATTCGGAGACCTGGAATGGAGCTGTAAGTGCACTGCACATACCACAAGCAAAAGCAGGGAAACCAGATGAGACAGAACAGCACCGACCCCATCTTCCCAAGGAGCAGCGGCTGCAGCAGGAGGAACAAGGGACCTAATTTGCACAAACTTGTGGCCACTAGGAGGTGCAGAAGACTCACTGCAGTCTCAGCGATAAGGCATCCCTAGTTCCAGCAAGTGTTTTGGCCAAGGCTCAAAGTATCCACCTTGCGATTATCCTTAAGCCTGTGTCCCTAAGGTGGGAGTAATCTCAGGAAACAGAGGCCTGCAAAATACAAGCACACATACCACCCTGCCCTAAAGCATTCATAAATTCTTCCAGCCCCAGGATGCTGGCTAATATCCCAGGGGTGGCTCTTCACTGATTCCGGCCAGCTGCATGAACTAAACATGAGGAGCCCCTTTCAAAATAGTGATTGGCTTTGCTTCAGGTCACTATGATTTCAGTGGCTAAAAACTGTGTTTAAATGGCAGGTGGTCAGCTGCTCGGAAGGCACTCTCATCACGTTGCAGCACACACAGCATCCTTCTCGCGCCCTGGGTTCCACTCAGGCAGGACCCTCGGCCTCCCACACATTCCCACGCCACGTATGCACAGGGAGAAGAAATGCCCGTTCTCAGACGAGCCGCATGGGGAGCCTGACTCCTGGGTTTCCTCCCTGGTGATTTCCCGACTTGGCTTTTGCAGGAAGCAGAGCTGATGTTCTCCCAGAGGAGGCCAAATGTCATAAGAGAGGAAAAGGCTGCTGGCAACAAAGGGGCCCCCGAATGAGAAAGCAGGGGAAAGGTTGGGCCTAAGCTCCTGCACAGATCATTTTACAGGAATGGAGAGGGGGAAATGAAGGCTTTTCTAAAGCTGATTCATGCACTCCACACCCTTCTTGTCCCCATGCCTCTGCATCCCTTCCTGGATGCTGTCTCCCACCCCCATATATCCCCTCATGGCTAGTTCTGCAAATCAGTGATAGGTTAGCATGGTGCTCATCCCTGTGGTGTCACCTAGCAACATGACATTTCATAAATAGCCACAGTCAGCTCTTCCCCCCAAACGGCTAACATTTCTTTTAAAGACATCAGGAAAAATGCTTAGCTCCTTCAGAGCTGGTGTGAAATAGTCCCTTGTCTCAGCCCTCCTGTTCCCAGTCCTTCTCTTCCCATTCTCAGCTTGACCTCCCAGCATGTTTACTGTTTATACTCTGTCTTTTTTTTTTTTTTCAAATGCACATTTCCTTCTACAGGGTCACATAACAGCTGGTCATGTAAGTCTCCCAGTAGTTTTGTGGACTTTATTCAGCTCAAAAACAACTCAAAAGCCAAAAACATTCCTAGTTAATCCTCATCCCTTGCACTTTAGAATAATTTGAGTTAAAAGCTGTAGAACACTAAGGTTGAAAAAGAATGACTTTTAGGTAAGTTAAGATCACACAAATCAGATATGTTTTACACTTTTATTAAAAGTTTAGATATACAAGAACAAAAAGGGTCCTTTTAAGCAGACCGAAATCTAACAAACATTATTAACTAAAAAATCCAGCCTGCCTATTTTGGTCATCTATTGTATTTCAAATACTGCTCTGGGCGATGAGATAAAGATGAATAACATTATGTCATTGAAGGGTTCAAAAGGTAGTGAGAAATGGTAGGAAATTCTCATTCCGAAGGGACTAAACAGCATTTGGGATAAGCCCCAGACTTCTAACTGTTACAACTACAATTGTAGTTGTTAAAGATGAGAGTTACAGATGAAGAACCTTCATACAAAAATCACGTGGCCTCAGCAAAATGCTGGCATTTTACAGTAGGACAGGGGATGCACGCTGGTGCCACGTAACGTACTATACTGTGAGGTTTAGGAGGGAGGGAGTCTTATTTAGGCTGTGTTAAGTTTGAGAAGCCTAGGAGATATCCATTTCCATTAGTCAGGCAAAAATCAGACATACATTCAAACTGGAGCCCTGAGGAGAGCTGAGTAAAGGGATTGTTGGAAGAGCGGGGGAAAGGAGACCAACAAGTGGTGGGGAAGCTCCCTGGATAAGCCACAGCACACAACAGTGACTGCGACCAGCTCTAGGCCTCACGGGACAAGGGGAAGAAGAGTGGGCTTATCAGAAGCCAGAAAGGATAATGGCAGCTGGTGAGCGGGCAAAGCAGAAGACAAGGGCATGCCTACTCAAACTCCTCCCCTCAGACTTTCCTATCTGATGCCAGTGCCTCCAGTTGGGAAAGACAGCTTGGTGATGCTTCACACTTTACATAATGGTCGGCCTTGCAGGACACAGGACAGATGGGCAAGTAGCCAGCACCACATCCAAATGGAGATGTTGAGAATGTTTTTTTGTGTGTGTGTGGTTTTTTTTGTTTTGGTTATGCAAGTCTGGGAGTTAGCAGAAAGGTCAGAGATATAAATTTGGGAGCCCTTCAGTTAACAGATCGTAATTAGAGCCGTATTTCCGGATGAGATCACTCAGAGAAGATAAAGGGGCTGAGGCTCAAGCCCAGGGATACACATTAGCAGGTTACCAGAGGAGAAGCTAGCAAAGGAAACTGAAAAGGAGAACCAAGAGTCTAGGGAAAACCAGAAAGGAGTATTCCTAGAGCTAAAGGAAGAAAGTATCAAGAAGGAAGGAAAGGTTGGTCTAATGTCCTGAGTGAAACTGAGAGGTTGAGAAGGTGTGTCTTTCATATAGAGATATAAAGATAAAAAATACCAGACACAAATATAATCATTCTGTTGAAGAAGCAGGACTTTAAAGGTACAGCAAAAACCAACTCTAATCTCTTTCTCATAGTTGCCTTAATAATTCTTTTGTGTGGGCTGATTTTGCTTAACCCCATGGATACAATTTAAGCCATGCCCATGATTTTTCTGGTCACTTCCAGACCATGTGATTCAGGCATTGGGTTCCTGAATTTCCTTTCTGTTGTTTTTCAGAACTGGAAGGGCCCATATTGCTCAGGGACCAACGGGTAGATACCCTCTGTCCACAGAGGCCCTTCATAGACAAACACGCAGAACGTCTCCTGGACACTAGGGCTGCAGGTATGTCTTACTTCATCTACAGCACTTTTCATTCCCCTTCAGTGTTCACTCTGCACTCAAGTTACCTGCAATGCCAAGTACAAAATGACCTCAGTGCCCCTTGTGGCGGTTGTTACCAAGGAAAACTGATCTAATAACATGGAGTATTCTGGTCCTGGTATACTTGGGACTCGGGGGAGGACTAGGAGAAGAAGGCAATGATTAATATTATTCATTTAAAAAAAATATTTATTGAGCTCTTGTTTTGCTAGGTGCTAGAAATTCAAATGATGAACAAAAATAATCACAGTTCCTGATCTCATGGAAGTACAGTTTATGATTTATCAAATAATCACACAAATAAATGTAAAGTGCACACAGGAAGCCATGAGTGAGTGCAATCAGTCAGGGAATCCGGGGAAATCTTTCCTGAGGAAATGGGCTCCTTGAAAGATGAATAGGAGTTCATCGGAGGAGGAGACTTGGTGGGAGATATATCAGGTGTAGGGCTGCCTGAGCAAAGGCCTTGAGGAGGGAGCTTGTGCTGAAAAAAGCCTGAATGGCTCAAGGCTAGAGGACAAAGGGGCTGGAGAGTGCACACGGCAGTCATAAGAGGCTATGCTTCTGTCCCAGGGCCAGTGGGGAGCCACAGAGGGGAGCTGAGCAGGGGAGACACACCATCTGGCTTGAAGAGTAGGGAAGGGGCTGAGGAAGATGGGCCAGGGCAAAGATGGGTGTGGGTGGAGCAGACGAATGGTGGAGTCCAGGCAAGAGGCAATGGCAGCTTGGACCAAGGAGGTCTCACTGAGCAGCAGCCCTGGGAGTGGGAATGCAGGAGAGGGTGGGTCCAGAAGAGGACTGGGTTTCTAACTTGCAGACTGATCAGATGGTGATGACAACCACTGATTCCTGAAGCAAAGAAAGGGCTGAAGACCATAAATAATCTGAGGACCATTCTATTCTTTATACCATCTTTCAATAGAACCTGCTTCCAGCTATTTCTCTTTGTGGGCTATGACTAGTATGAATTAATCACTAATTCTGTTAAGGAAATAGCAAGCTACTGAACGCAGCATTTCACTCTTCAATGTGGGCAGCACGTCATGCAAAATGCATAGACATTTCCAAAGCATGTTCACATCCAGCATTTTATTTTATCCTCACCAAAATCTCATCAGTTCCCCTACTCATCCTTATTTAAAGATCGGCACTTTCACAATCTTGATCCAATTGTGGTGTGTGTTTCTGGGCACATCATCAAAACCCTGCAGCTGCTAAATCCATTATGAAATCTTAGAATCTCAGAGGTTTAAGGGAACATTAGCTCTCAGTGACTTCCAAACCACTCATTTCGCTGAGGCCCAGAGAGCTAGCTAGAGGCAGAGCCAGAGTTATAGTTAAGTAACACAAGCACATAACAAGTAATACTCCCAACACTGACAGTTACTCTGTTCCTTTCTTACTGGTTGTTACACATGGAAAACTCAAGACTCACCTAAATGTGTCCTGATCATGCTCGCGGGACAATCCATTTCTGTTGACCAGCAGTTCTCACCAATCAAGCAAAAGGTGCCATGCTCCACACCATGTGCTGTGGGCACTAAAGGGCAGAGGAGGCCCCATCCCTTTACCTCGGCCCCTCCCTGGTGGGGACTGAGCAACACTAGACTCTCTCAACTGTCTTCTCTCAGAAAGCTGCCCCAGCTCTAACAGAGGCCCCCAAAGGGGGTATCAGTGAATCAGAAACGTCTGCTCCAGCAGAGACCCTGGGAGTTCTCTGAAAGGAGCGCTAGGATATTGTCAATTGTGTGGCTGCCTGGAACTCACTGGTTGGGGGATTTGAGGACAAGGAAACTACTAAAGGGAAAGGACATGATGGGTGGTATGGTAGTACTAAAATAAACAAACTGGCAAACAAACTGAGCCTCATATATATAAAACCAACCCCCAAACTTATCCATGACTCCTTCACCCTTTAAGCTTGCTCCTGATTGTTATTTGAATTTGATTTGTTCTTCGGGAAAATGCTGGAGGCAAGAAAGGAGAGATTTCCAAACAGAAGGTTTTCCCTTAAATCCAGTCCCTCACCCTCAGGACTCCCTCTGTCTGTGGTCACAGTTTAACATGTTCCTTATGTACTCTCAGTGCTAGGGTTTGTGCAAGGGTCAGGGACTTATGCATACATGGAAAAGATACTCTTCCTGTCCTTAGGAGGATGGCAGTCTAGCAGGGTACAAAGACTCAGAAATAGGTATCACCATACAAAGATAAGTGTTCACTGGCATATGAACAACCGCTGGAGAATATGCTGGGAAAGACTGTTAGGGAATTTTGGGGGAACCACCACAAAGGAGATGATATGAAGTTTTGAGGAGCATGTATAATTTGAAAGGCAGCCAAGGGCATTCCAGGCAGAGAAAATACGGTGTGCAAAGCACATAAAACATGGCAGCACTAGGGAGAGACTGTCAAGTGATGGCAGGAGATGAGGGGACCAGAGCAATCCACTGAAATGTATTTTGTATATGCTTGGGGTCTTGGCCAGAGAAGGCAATGGCAACCCACCCCTGTACTCTTGTCTGGAAAATCCCATGGACAGGGAGCCTGGTGGGTTGCTGTCTATGGAGTCACACAGAGTCGGACGCGACTGAAGCAACTTAGTAGCAGCAGCGGCAGCAGGGTCTTGGCACATAGTAGAAGTTCATTTTGCTAAGTCACACTGAGGAACAAGAAAATTCAAACTCTCAACGGTTTGCAACAAGGAAGGTTATTGTCATTCATGTTACATATCAGCAATGGACCAGCTGGGATTCAGCAGCTCTGCATCTCTGAGGTTCTACCCTAGGTTGTAGGTGGACTGGGTGCAAACCCCATGTCTCTCTATTTTAGGACTCAGGAAGACCACCAGCCCCTCTAGGAGATGCTATATTCTCATGGCAGAGGGTACACCTCTAAAAGCTTCTTCTTAGAAGCCACATCCACTCACATCTCTATTGACCCAAGTAAGCCAGGTGGCCAAGCCAAACAATGGAAGACATAACGGGGATGATGATGCAAAGTTCTCTTTAGGGGAGGGAACGGATGATTGGAAATGATAACACAATGATCAAGAGGGAGCGAAGAAGAGGCTGGTTGTAGTAATAAAAAGTAAAGGCAGTGTTTAAGTTACCTACTGCTGTGTAACAAATCATTCCAAAATGTACCAGTTTAGCAACAACAATCATTTTATTATTGCTCATGGTTTCTGTGGGTCTAGAATTCAAGAAGGGCTCAGCATGTGATAACTGAAGCCTTCGAAGTTGAGTATTCCTGTCAACACAGTAAAAGCAGCATCAACTTTTATGATGTAGCCTGGGGAATCACACAGCATCACTCCACAGTAGAGATCAACAAACTTTCTCTATAAAGGCCCAGAGAGTAAATGTTTTAGGCTTTGTGGACCATATGGTGTCTGCCACAACTAGACTTAACCACTCGACTTGGCTACTGTAGTATAAAGCAGCTATAGTCAATCAAATGAGCATTGCTATGTTCCAAGAACACTTAATTTATGGATAATGAAATTTGAATCTCACATAATTTTCACATGTTGTGAAATATTATTCAATCATTTTAAAATTAAAAAGCATTTTTAGCTGGAAGGCTGTGTAAGAATGGGCATCAGGACAGACTTTGATCACAGGTTATGGCTTGCCAACTCTTGCTCTATGGGAGAGATAGTCAGACAGGTGTGTCCACTGGCAACTGGGAAACACAAGTTTACACTCATGAGAAATGTCTGAGCCAGAGTTATAGAGTTGGGTGTCACTGCACAAGGGTGGTGGAGAAGGCATGGCACCCCACTCCAGTACTCTTGCCTGGAAAATCCCATGGATGGAGGAGCCTGGTAGGATGCAGTTCATGCAGTCGCTAAGAGTTGGACACGACTGAGCAACTTCACTTTCACTTTTCACTTTCATGCATTGGAGAAGGAAATGGCAACCCACTCCAGTGTTCTTGCCTGGAGAATCCCAGGGACTGAGGAGCCTGGGAGGCCGTCTATGGGCTCGCACAGAGTTGGATGCGACTGAAGCAACTTAGCAGCAGCAGCAGCAGCACAAGGGTGGAAGCCCCACCAAACCAAGATTTCCCCAGAAATGTGCACTGAGTTGCAAGTCAAGTGGTCCTAGGGTGGAATCTTTGGGACGACAGTATTCAAATCATCCTCAAGGGTGATTTGAGGAGCCAATGAAGAAAGGTCAGAGGACCAGAGCCCAGACTCCCTCTCTTTTTTCTCCACTCTAAATTTCAGTCTTCTTGTCTTTACCTCCCTGCCCTGTCTCCCACCTCACCCTCCACCCTCAGGCACTATTCTCAAAGTTAAGGGTAGAGAACAAGGTATATAACACTTGAGATTGGAGATGTTTTTCCTGTTCCTTTCTGTCCATTTATTCACGCAAAAAACAAAGTAACTTCATTTGTGAAATCATATCCTATTTAAATATTAGGTGGCATTACTGCATTTTTAAAATTTTCTTAAAGAAAGCTGGCATAAAATATTTTTATGAACCATAATAATTTACCAAGTAGAGAAACAGAACAACATATTCAACCATATGGGTTAGTATTTGAAAATATTATTATTTGCATCTTACTGACTGAGAAGGAAAGCAAATTTCTCTAGAGGAGGCAGTAAATTGAAACCTTTTGAAAAGAGACTAAAAGTTGTCTAACTACATTTTCTCCACTTCTTTAGTCTTTCAAATATCTGTCCAGAATTTCTTCAGAGAAGGGACCCTAACACTGGGTAAATATTGAAGTAATGAATGTATCTTTTAGTTACTGTGGGAGGTGGAGAATGATAGATTTGGCACATGCAAGGTCTGTGCAGAATGCACAGTAAGATTTACGAGCAACGTATTAGAAGTGAGTTCAGATAATTTTGTGAATCGAGATCAAGTTAAAAGTGACCAAAAAACTCTCTTTACACTGTTGTGGGAATGTAAATTAATATAGCCACCATGGAGAACATTATGGAGATGCCTTAAAAAACTAAAAATAGAATGATCATATGAACTAGAAATCCTCCTCCTGGGCATATGTCCAGAGAAAACTATAATTAAAAAAGACACATGTACCCCAGTGTTCACAGCAGCACTACTTACAATAGCCAGGACATGGAAGCAACCTAAACGTCCATCAGCAGAGGAATAGCTATGTGGTACATAAACACAATGGAATACTACTCAGCCACAAAAAGGGACAAAACTGTGCCATATGCAGAGATGTGGATGGATCTGATCTAGAGACTGTCATGCAGAGTTAAGTAAGTCAGAAAGAGAAAAATGAATATCGTATATTAACATATATGTGGAATCTGGAAAAATGGTACAGGTGAACTTATTTGTAAAGCAGAGAGAGAGACACAGACATAGAGAACAAAACAAATGTATGGCTGCCAAGGGGGGAAACAGGTGGGACGGCCTGGGAGACTGGGATTGACATATGTACACGACTATGTAGAAAACACGTAACTAACGAGAACTGACAGTACAGCGCAGGGAACTCTACTGAGTGCTCCGTGGTGACCTAATGCAAAGGAAATACAAAAAAGAGGGGATGTATGTATACACAGAGCTGATTCACTTTGCTGTATAGCAGAAATTAACACAATATTGTAAAGCAACTATACTCCAATTTTTAAAAAAATTCAGAAAAGCAAAAGTAGCCAGTTGTCATGATATAGTGTAGAAGAAGCAAGGCAAAAGCAGCCCAATCACATGACAAGCTCTGTGAGGACAGATTTCTAACCACGGTGAGGTGGGAATGTGGGGTTGTAGGGGGGAGCCTCGGGGGCCCTCCCCTTTCTGTGATTCATTTACTGATTCCACATAACCAAACATTCATTTATTTAGCAAATACAAATCAAAATGAAGAGTACTCTGTAGCGCTAAAGGGTAAACAACATTTAAATTAACGTCAGATCTGCCCAGTGGAAATTATACTTCGTCATTGAAGATTCCATATACTTGAAAGGATTGCTCTGGACTGCAAACATGAAGTTTTCTATTGACTTCCTTCCTTAAACTTTGATTAGTGAAGCTAGAAGACCTGCCTAAGGAAACTATAGTTTCAAAGTCCTTTGCTTGTGGTGCTGACAGCCAATGATCCAAAGGCTGGCTACTTTAAGAAAACAACTTAAAGACTGTTTTTGTTTTGCAGGTTATGTGCTGGGGCCCAGTCTGGAGAACTAGTTTCCAGCCTAATAATATAAGGCTGTGGCTTCCCCAAGTGGCTCAGTTGGTAAAGAAACCGCCTTCAATGCATTAGACACAGGAGATGAGAGGTTTGATCCCCTGGAGGAGGACATGGCAACCCACTCCAGTATTCTTGCCTGAAGAATCCCATGGACAGAGGAGCCTGATGGGCTACAGCCCTTAAGGTCTCAGAGTCGATAAACTGAAGAGACTGAGAAAACACATATACCATATAAGGCTATCGCCCTGAAGGATAGGAGAAATCTTTGCATAACTCTGTTTTGCTATTTCAGAGGTTACTTTAGAATTTGCAGTATAAATATTTACCAGTCTGTCTTCAAGCAATAACATTTCACATATAATCTAAGAACCTTATAAATTCATTTCTCTCCTCCTGGCTTTTGGGTTATTGTCATACTTTTTATTTCTACATCTCTTATATACCACATGCTGTATTATTTTTATTATTGGTTAAACCATCAATATTCTCATAAAAAATTAAATATGAGTATAGAATTTATTTGATCATGTAGTTACTACTGGAGCTTGTCATTCCTTTGTTTATATTCAGATTTCCATCTGGTATCATTTTCATCCTGGCTGACTTTTTTACATTTATTAGAGTGTAGGTCTGGTAGTAATGAATTCTTTCAGCTTTCATATATTTGAACAAGTCTTTATTTCAGCTTTGTTTTTGAAATATATTTTTGTTGGAAATAAAATGCTAATCATGCTTATTTGTCCTTTATTTGATCCAATTTTGCTGAAAGTTTATCAATTAAGCCAACTTTTGGCTTAGTTGAGCTTCTATATTGCATGTTTTCTAGTTTATTAAATTTCAACCTTACACTCTGTAAAAAATTTAATAAACAGAAACCTTAGTTATAGAGAGTCAGGAGACCAGAATGGCGAGCTCTCATGCTCTACGGTGCTGGCAGAGACCAACAGGAATGACCCCTTGTCTCTCCTGGCAAAGACTCAGCCCAGTGAAAAGCCATGGACGTCAGCCCTCCCAACATCATTTTCCTTTCTATAAAATTATTCTCCTTCCCTTGCCAGGTAGACATGCATGTTGCCCACCATGGTTTCAGACCCTGAAATGCAATTCTCAGGTGATTCCAAATAAACTCATTTTTCCTGGAGAAATACCTGTCAGTCTATTTATCTCAGGTCAACTCTTATTTTCTTCCTTTATAAATGTTCTCCATCCTTATTATACCATTACTTTTCTAACTTTACATATTGGCTTTTTAGTAGTTCATAGGACTTTCTTCTTTTCTAATACTAGAATTTAAACCTATAAATTTCTCTCCAAATCCTACTTTAGCTGCATCTTTCATGCTTCTATATTTGTTATTTTTATTTTTGTCCTGGTCTAAAGAATCTCAAATTTTTATTTTAAGCCACTTTGAACCACATGCTATTTAGAAACATGATTCTAATGTTCTGTATATATGTATTTTTTTTTTCTAATTATCTTTTTGTTTCCTAACTTCATTGAAATCAGAGCTCTATCTGTCTTAGACCAAAATTGTTTTCTGGCCCAATGTATAGTCAACTTTTAGAAATTTTCTAAACATGTTTGAAAACAAATTATGTCCTGCAACTCTGGGGTATAACGTGTTCATTAGATGAAGCTTATTTACTATGAGCCCCACAATGTCAAGGCAAAATAATTTCTACACAAATTTTACATCTCTAATTGCTCCTTAAAACTATATTCATATATTTAAGTCCCTAGTCAACTTCCCTACTTGGAGGTCTAACAGTCACTGCAAATGTGATACAGCTTCCCCAGCCCTCCAAGACTTGCCCTTTTCCCAGGCTTGTCTACATTAACACCTCTCCAGATTTAAGCTCCCAAATTACTCTCTTTTACTGATTCCCTTCTCCCACCCACTGTTTAACCCACTAGGAAGTCCTTTTGGTCTCCTGCAAAACATATGTAAAGTCTGTCCACTTCTTTTCATCCTCACTACCACCACCCTGATCCAAACAAGAATAGCTCACAAAGACTGACAGTCTCCAACTGGCTTTCCTCCTTTCTGTTTTGCCTTCCTCCTCCCCAGTCAGTTCCCCGTGTAGTTCTCAGCATAATCTTTAGATTTGTAATCTTTAGAATTGTAACCCTTCAATTATTTCCTCTCATATTTAGTATAAAGTAAAATCTCCTTACCTTGGTTTCGCAAACCTTATGTAATCAGGCTTCTGATGTTCTCCCCATGCTCACTGTACTCCTGTTCTGTTCCTCTAGCTCTTCCTGTAACCCCAGTAAAGCTTGTTCCCAGCTCAGGGCCTGCATTAGACAGGATGGGGATAGATTATGCCACTGTGAGACACAATCCCCAAGTCACACAAAGTATCCAGAAGGGCTAGGTAATTTTTGTCCATGAATTAACTCGTCCATGAAAAGACTCAGTAATTCAGACTGCCTCAGTCTCAAGAGTTCTATCATCTCAATATGCAGCTTTATCTATGACTGCTATGGTAGAGGAAGAGGGTGCTAGAGGGTCTTCCATCGGTCTGAAAATTATTTATATCACTTCCTCTCACACTCCATTTTCCAGAACTTGTCCATAACCCCACCCACCTGCAAGATGGTGGGGAAGAGTGTCCTCCTGTGTGCCAAGAAGAAACAAGTCAGATATGAACACCAAAAGTCTCTACCAGAAGACTGTTCCCTCTTCCTGAAATGTACTTTTCTCTAATTTTCACATGACTGGTTGCCTAGTGACACTTGGATTTCATCTCAAAAGCTATCTTGAGATGTCATTGACCACCCAGGGATGTAACTTGCAACTCTGTGATTTAGTTGTTTATTGAATATCCTCTCCCTGAACTAGAATAAAAGCTCCCTGAAAGCAGTTGTCTGTCTTGCTCATCCTAGGGTCTCCTTAATATTGGTTAATTTAATAAAATAACTGCTCAACAATGTAAATCTGATCATCACATCCCCCTTGCATTCATGGATTTTTATAATCATTAGGATAAAGTTTCAACTTTTTGACATGACATATGAGACTTCATAAGATAAAGTCTGATCATATTTCATTCATCCCCAGGGATTGCCACTGGGGATATGGCAGCAAACTTAAAAATCTTCAGCTTTATATCCTGCATGACTCTTTCCTGTACTCAGTGTTAGACAAAGTCACATAAACAACCTAAGACAGTCAACAAAGTTTTGCTTCTTTAGACAGATACTCTTTAAAGTTTAGGATTTATTTAGTGACGATGGGAACAGATTAATGGTCTACTAACACAAATTGTACAAACAGTGATTCACTTTCTAACTGCTTTCACTGGCCAAAATTGAATCAACGCTCTAAAATGATTCAGGAAAATGATTACACCTTAGATCATGTTAAAATATGTTGCTGAAAGAAAACAAGATAAATAAAGCCCCCAAAGCACCTTAAGGCCTTTGACTGTGTGGATCACAATAAACTGTGGAAAATTCTGAAAGAGATGGGAATACCAGACCACCTGATCTGCCTCTTGAGAAATCTGTATGCAGGTCAGGAAGCAACAGTTAGAACTAGACATGGAACAACAGACTGGTTCCAAATAGGAAAAGGAGTTCATCAAGGCTGTATATCATCACCCTGTTTATTTAACTTATATGCAGAGTACCTCATGAGAAACGCTGGGCTGGAAGAAACACAAGCTGGAATCAAGATTGCTGGGAGAAATATCAATAACCTCAGATATGCAGATGATACCACCCTTATGGCACAAAGTGAAGAGGAACTCAAAAGCCTCTTGATGAAAGTGAAAGTGGAGAGTGAAAAAGTTGGCTTAAAGCTCAACATTCAGAAAACTAAGATCATGGCATCTGGTCCCATCACTTGATGGGAAATAGATGGGGAAAACAGTGGAAACAGTGTCAGCCTTTATTTTCCTGGGCTCCAAAATCACTGCAGATGGTGACTGCAGCCATGAAATTAAGAGACGCTTACTCCTTGGAAGGAAAGTTATGACCAACCTAGGTAGCATATTCAAAAGCAGAGACCTTACTTTGCCAACAAAGGTTCGTCTAGTCAAGGCTATGGTTTTTCCTGTGGTCATGTATGGATGTGAGAGTTGGACTGTGAAGAAGGCTGAGTGCCGAAGAATTGATGCTTTTGAACTGTGGTGTTGGAGAAGACTCTTGAGAGCCCCTTGGACTGCAAGGAGATCCAACCAGTCCATTCTGAAGGAGATCAGCCCTGGGTGTTCTTTGGAAGGAATGATGCTAAAGCTGAAACTCCAGTACTTTGGCCACCTCATGCGAAGAGTTGACTCATTGGAAAAGACTCTGATGCTGGGAGGGATTGGGGGCAGGAGGAGAAGGGGACGACAGAGGATGAGATGGCTGGATGGCATCACCGACTCGATGGACGTGAGTTTGAGTGAACTCCAGGAGCTGGTGATGGACAGGGAGGCCTGGCGTGCTGCGATTTATGGGGTCGCAGAGTCGGACATGACGGAGCGACTGATCTGATCTGATCTGAAAGCACCTTAACATAAAGGTTTATTTCTTACTCAAGTCAGGTCTGAAGAAGTTCAGGTGGTCTTCCTCCACTGTTACACCAGCTTTCCACGGACTTCCAAGAAATCCTCAGCAGAGCAAGAGACATAGGAGGCACACTGGTTCTTAAATGCCTTCCCCAAATATGAAACACACCACGACCCCTCAAATCATCTGGCTAGAATTCGTCTTATGGCCTCAACCTACCCCCAGGGGAAGCTTGAAAATGTAGAAAAGCACATATTTCAGGTCATCAGTTATTCCTTTTATCCTTTCTAACTACACCAAGAATACAATCAATCCATTTCCAAGTGAGGCAACCTTACTAGTGATGCATCCAGCTTAATGTCCTGGATCTCCTGTATTTCTCTTCTTTGAGACATATTTCTTCTCCACAGATATAAGAGTCAGTTGATCTGCCCCTCTATCCAACACATCCAGTATACAATGCTGAAGCAAAAATGGGCTAATTACAATAAAATACTCTCAGTTGGAGAGAGAGGAATAGTAGATATAAAGCAATAAAAACTTATTAATCATTTAAAAAATAAAAAAGGCCACATAGCAGCCAGATCATGAAATGTCCCTGTTCAAAAACTTTCAGTGGACTTTTATCACTCTCAGAATAAAATCTGAACTCTTTCCCATGCTTTCCAAGGTCCAAGATCAGGTGCCTAGTACTCTGTGACTTTACCTCTTTTCATGAGTTTCCTCATTCTGCCACCTCTAGTCCAACTAGCCTGCTGTTCTTTCAATAAGCCAAACTCCTTTCTCTTCAGACCCTTTACATTTGCTCTTCCTTCAACCTAGATAATTCTTTTCCTACTTAAAATTTACATAGCCTCTGACTACTCTACATGAAACGGCACCTCCCCAACATCCTTAAAACAACTGGCCTGGTCTGGAGATGAAACATTCAAAAGAAAAAGAATCTGTACCACGAAGGCTATTTTTGATGTTGCTTTAGGGTAAAAATGAGTTGTAAAAAGTAAAGAAAACTTTTAGAATATGGGCTCACCTGATTATGAAGCTACTGATTTACTTTTAATATTATCAACAATAAGATTCCAAAGGTTTCCAGTAACAGACTTTTCTTTCACCAAGGCTCTCAGAAAACAACCATCACAAGAAACAAGCATGTATTACTGAAAAAAAGGAATGGGTGTTAAGGAAAGGGGAATATACAGTTTGAAGTTTATCATTTGTTTGCACTTGATCAAGTTGCTCTTAGTTCCCCAGTTGGTTCCAGGTGCTGAAGTATTCTTTCAAGTCACTATCATTTGACTCCTCAATCCTACACAAACCACTGTCTAAATTTGGGGATATCTCAATCAGAAGACCTCAATTTATCACCATTTTGTTGCAGTCTACTTTCACCTTCTAATCATACTTACACTATAGTCAATCTTTTGTTAAAAACAAAGATGTTCAAGTGATTCAATGACCAAGCCGCAGCATCAGCAGTGTGAAGTGACTTCTACTAGGACAGTGGCAGGAAGGATAGACACATGAGCAGATCTGAAGGGCCCTTAGGACATGGAGCTGCAGAAAACTGAGACGATGGTCAAACAGAAAGGAAAATGAGAGACTAAAGACAATGACCAGGTTGCGGGCTTAGATTCCTGGATGTACAGTGGTATCACCATCCAGTAAGGCAGAAGAGAGAAAAATGGTTTAAGGAATGGGGTAAGTAAGTTTTGGGCTTACTGAATTTATGGTGCTTGCAAGAGACACACAGTAGGAAGTTCGATGCTACGTTTAGTGCAGGCCGTGTTACTACAGAATTTGATGACCTTGTACTAACATTGTAACCTCTTTGGACCTGTTCCTACATTTGTAAAATAAGAGTATTGTATTAATTTCTAGGGGTCTTCCAGTCCTAAAATGGCAGTGAACTCAGTTTTTTCAGTAATCTTAAATAATTTGATTTGAACCCCTATTTCTTTCTAAGAACTTTGGGGTTTCAGGCTACCTGTATGTTTTACTTTGATAACTTAACAAGAACTTGAGTAAGAATTGTTAACCAGCTGGAAGCTTATACATTCATACAACTTTGTTTTCTCTTAAAATTTGAGAGTGCAACACCATGGATTCCTCTGATGAAAGACAAACATGTAAGCTTGCTGGTCATTCTGGGTAAGAATTTCAAAAAGAATTATAATATCCTATTGAAATTTCTTCTCCATGAATCTTCCCTTCATTGATTTGGAGAAGTTGAAGACATTATTTCTGGTATAGGAAATGGAATTCTTCCTATCTTACTTTCATTCCAAAGTGTATGCAGCTGCTTGGTTATTGTATTATTTACAGGTTAGAATTAAGTTTGAGGAAGACTGGACATACCTCATCATCACATGTAAACAGCAGCCCTGATACTAAATGCAACTCTGGTTTAAAGACAGGTTTTGTCTTTTAAGGCAAATAATCAACATTGTTTAGCTTAAATATAATTTCTTTTTAACAGAACAATGATTATTCTATTAAGTGCATCTGTGACTCTTTAACAAAACTAGAAGCTGCACTGTGACTAAAAGCATGGAATTCGGAATACGACAGTTCAAACCTGGTACCTCTAATTTGATCTTGTGTACATTTTTAACCTCTTGAAGCTTAAATCTCTTTGTAAAATGAGGATAATACTTACATTACAGGGTTATTTGAGAACTAAAAGTAATCAATTAAAAACATTATGTAGCAAAAATTAAGATTGCTAGACAAAAGAAAACACCATTTCAACTATGATTTTGTTAGACTTTTATTATGAATATATTTTCTCATTATTTTAAGGATCCCTCTAAAACTGCAAATCTTAAGAGTAGTTAAATTTTGAGTTGACTCCTGCTTTCATATTATTAATGCTGATTTTTCTTTAAGGACCACTGTGTGCCTGACACTGTATTGACAGTCGAGCAGAAACCCTAGTTTCAATTCCTCTTGTGTAAAACTATTCTACTTACTTGTGGGTATTAACTTGATGTGAAGAATATAAAGTAAATCTGAAAACCTTTAAATAAACACATGAGACTGTATTTCATAATTCATGATAGAGGTATAAAGTTAATTCTTGATCTTTCAAATATATATAAATGTAATAAAGCAATTCAAAAGTTATTCTGGTGTTTAAATACTATGATTTTTTGAACATTGTACTAATAATTTTTCATTTATTCTTGCTTATAGTACTAGGTTAAGTGAAATGCTGGTATTATGATATATATATGTCTGTGTGTGTGTGTGTAAAAGAGTAATAGTTGTGGGTTAAAAATTTCCCACGTATCATTTAATGAAGTTAATCCAGATTTAGTTGTAACATGCTCCAAAATCAAATAATGTATCAGGTAACAAACTACAAAATAAATCTGGAGATAATCATGAGTGAATAAGTAAGTCATTAAAATGAACTACACATGAACTTTCAGTTAAAACACACCTTAAAATTATGATCAAAAACTTCCATTTCTATTAGTGCTTTCTCCTGTAAGAATTACTATCTCATAGTTTGTTAACCTCTAGAAGAGTAAGAAAAAGTCCTTTTATATTTCATGATAGGTTTAATCAGGTAATTAAAACAAATTCTTATGATATCATCTGATATGTCCAATTACATGGGTATGATGTAACAAAAACAGTTACAAACTTATATATGCATATTTACATTATATATCCAAAACTGGCAAGCTAGTCAACTATATCTAAGGAGATACATTATGGCATGAGTTAAACAATTTTTCATTGCTTATTAGAAAGAATGCAGTCAAGCTTTCAATGGAAATAATATACAAGTGAGGCACTTTTGAGGTCAAAAATAGAAAGCAAATGACACTACATACTGGCAATGTTCACAAAAATCTATGTGTATTTTAATACAAAGGCTTTTCAACTAGATTATTATTGAAAAATCTCAAAACTAGCAACTTATGCAATTTAAGGAGCTTTCAGGAACAACGGCTAACATCAGTGTATCAAAGCATATGAAAGTTTTATAACCACCTGGCTGCTAGGCAAACAGTACCTTAATACCTTAAAAGCCCTTAAAAAGAAAAAAAATTTTTTGGCTTATATAAATTATCTCAGGTTGTGATTTCTTTTTAGATGTTTTGACTCACTGAAAAACACCTTATGGTGCTATTATTGCGGAGTATAGACCAATCTCTTTTTTTTTGGTGCAACAATGATGCAAGTTTCTAGTGCTTCCCCATATACTTAGATATGTGATCCTGGAAATCAAGAATGAGAATATTTAGTTAAGAATTTATGTTTTCCAGGTAACAAGCTTTCAAATTTTTATGTAGTAAAATGTTATATTTATTTAATGTCTCTTTGGGCTAAAATAAAAAACCCAATCTTAAAACATATATTCCAAAGTGTATCACAAAACCTAAAGTGAATTTCCATAAAACAAACATCCTTAAGCTTCTCTGAATGTGGAGGGAAGTACATGTTTCCTGCATTTTGGAGACATATAAATAATAAGAATCATCTCTGTGGTGATCACTTAAGAGGGGCTGGGGAGAGAAAAAGAAAAAGCAAGACTTACCCAAGATATCAGATGGCACTATACACATGAATTGAAAGCGCATTTGTATTACTTCAAAAGTTCATTTTAGGCACTGCTGAATAACCAATGAAAATAGGTAGTTTTAAGTTTTCCCCTTTAAATTCTAACCCTTGCCCAATATCATCCCAGAGACACACACACTCTCTGAAGTTGTCATGATGAAATACAGTGATGTTTATTTTTTCTAAAAAGTTCTCCCTGACTGGTAATGGGAGGAAAAGAATACCATTTTAGCAATGGCTTTTACAAGTTAAAAGAATTGGTTCTATAAATGCTTCGGCACATCCATTAAGTTTGATTGCCAGTTCCAAATATTGATAAATATTTAAAACAGGATACGTAAGGGAAAAAGTGCTTAAAATCTTTCAGGACCAATAAGACACATTAGGGAAAAGACTGGTTTTACAGTTCTTTTGAGATATTTCTTGTTCCTGCTTTCTCCATTTGGAGGTGGCCGCCCCTTAAATAGCCCTTTACTGGCAGTACTGATGAACCCTGTCGGATCCCAACTGCCACCTCACATATGGTCTATAAATCATCCAGTAGGTGGTGCTGAAGTTACATACCTCGTATTTCTTCAGAAATCAAGTGATTCCCCTGTCAAGTCAGAGGAAAATCATTTAAGAATTATTAATTCTGAACAAGCCATCAGATCAAAATCTTCTTGTTTTCACTTTCAGTATTTACTATTACTTAAACAGTTTTGCTCAGCCATTTGCTTATACGATCAGATTAAAACTGAAAAGAACGATTTTAGAGGACAAGCCAATTGGCAGTGTCAAATCTGTATGCAGACTGAGAAAATGCTCCCAAACGTATCTATACGTTTAAGAATGAGAAATTTAACCTATTCATTTGTTTTCACATAATAATTCTAATTTACTCAAGAGAAAATTTCCACATAAGGGATTCAGGTAACATTATGAGTTAGCCTTCTAGACTGATTTGGAACCTTGGTGTGTTAAACTATAAAAATTCAAGGTAAAATAAAAACCATTTCATCACCATAGTTTTTAATGAAGAAACTTGTTTAAAAATTGTAAAGGAAAAATTGGGGATGGGACGGAAAGATCTTAGCAGCAAAGTGGTTAAACAAATTGAAAATATTAATGCACAAACATTAAAATATTAAAGCATATATGTTGCATATAAAATACAGTACAGAACCAGGAGTTGCACTATACTGATTAGTGCTCAACAGAAGAAATGATTAAATTTGTTCTTCCCAGAAGTATATACACAGTTCATTTCCACAGCATTTTCCTATATAGCCAGCAAGTTATTTTCTTCAGTTATTCACACCTGCTCAAACCTGAATTATAAACTCAGCACTTACAAATATGAAAATTCAGTCACAAGGAAAACCAGTATTTCCATTTTATCAATAAAAAGTAATTTTGAAAGTTAACAGTCTATTCTAGGAAACCAAGTTTAGTTGAAAACTTCAGGGATGAAGATCATCTGGCGTAGCAGCATCCAAATATATAAACAGTAAAAATAAGACTTAAAACTGCTGCTACGGTGTCGTGTTTTGGACTTAGTTCAACCAATTGATTTTTAGTACAAAACTAGAAATAACC
Organism: Bos indicus x Bos taurus; assembly: GCF_003369695.1. Taxonomy (NCBI): domain Eukaryota; kingdom Metazoa; phylum Chordata; class Mammalia; order Artiodactyla; family Bovidae; genus Bos; species Bos indicus x Bos taurus. The sequence goes on along the minus strand of NC_040085.1, from coordinate 27,901,671 downwards.
TCTTCTTCATAACATCTATAGTTATCAATATATTTTTCTTCTTTTCAATGTGAAATAATACTTCAAGATGATCTATATACACAATGTTGTCAGTTCAAGCTGTCATATAAATATAAATGCTTTCTTAAAAAAAAGTATTTTACAGACAGACAGTGTTATGTACATTGTTCAGTTTGATCTGGGGCAAAAGAAGAAAGCTAACACAAGCTTTTAAGTGTGATATGTAAAAAGAATGATTATGTAAATGACATTTTAAAACCTGCATAGAAAATGAGCTTCAAACAGTAGTGTGATTTTAATTTTGATCATTTCTGAAACTTCAAGCCATTGAAAAAAAGGCACACTTCTCAACTTTATCCCTTTAAGGGAATGTTCTTTAGGAACCCCTTACTTGGTTAGAGTTTCAATGTAACACTTAAAAAAAAAAGACAATTTGACCCCAAAGTACTCCAAACAGCTTGCCGGACATTTATGCAACTACTTTGCAAATAAAACATCCAGTAGGACTATGCTCTGCAAGAGAAAATAAATCTAAACATACGAGATATTTCATTCAGGATGTTGGATTGAATATTTTTCTGGGGTAGTTTAGCACACTCTTTAGCATAATTTTGCTTCTGGTCAGTTTAAATAAAATGAGAAAAGTTATCATTGTTATGTGACAATAAGCACTGAGGATTGAGCTAAAATATTATTAACACAGCTGAACATACTCTGGATTAGGAGAATGGTAGTGGAAATCTCAGGAGGAAACTGTTTGACTCTATCCAGTTGCACTTTTCACCTTGTAAAACATTTGTAAATGCAATATAGTTCTTTGAAAGGAGGAAGTTCTGAAAGAAAACAACTTGCTGGTTGAATACCACAAACAAAACAAAACAACCCAAAACCTCACTTTTTCTATAATGTTTACTCAGTCTCTTTTTATATAAAAATAAGTGTTATGTTCCCATCATAACATTAGACAATTACATCTGTGCTTAAAAAAAAAAAAGTTGGTCACTCAAGGCTATTAGAATATTTTATAAGGATTTTAGATTACCAGAATGTACAGATATAACTCAATATAAACTGTAGCCAAAGGGAAATGACGATGAAAATATAAAATCATTCACATAGAATAAAAACGTTATTAACTAGATGAGTAAAATATTCAAAATATAATGGAATGTGACAGTAGATATATGTACATCTACTTCAGAACTAGGAAGGGGAAGAAAAGCTTTATATGTAATAATTCGTACCTTTTATTTAGTTAAATATAAACATTTGTTATTTATACATAAAACTGCTTTCAAAAAACAACTAATAAATGATTTAGTTGCACTTGTTTTACTTCTTACAATTCCCAAGTGTTAACTTTTCTTAGATTGAAATCCAACTGTCCCCTAGTGCACTTTTAGTTTATATCTTAATGAATTTAAACCTTTAAAGGTCCCATCACCTAATGCATAAATATACAAAAATGCCAAAAAAATTTAATCCCTTTTAGTTGGATCATATTTTATGTTCACTTTATATTGCCAATAACCAGAAATGGTTTCCTTTTGCAAATATTCTTGACAACCTGTTAACAAAACATGCCATGCACTCCAGGGAAAAGGGCATGGCGAGCATTTGTTGAAATGCCAAGAATCGATAAGTTCTGCTTCCTCCACGTGTGGCCCCAAGGATACCAGGCAAGACTGCATAATGCTTGCCAAAAGCTTCCACAAATCCAAGTTAGCTAATTCCTGGACACAAGGATTTTAAGCTCACTTCGTCACTGGATGCTTTCATCCAGCAGCTTTATGTTTCCCACCACAGCACCCACACGCCTCACCACAACGATGGCACATTCTCAAAGGGACGTAGCAGCACATACATGGAACAATGAAAGACAAAGCTACTAGGGCTAACCATCGTAAGCAGAACTTGTCATCGCTAGTGTCACACGAACAGGGGTCAGAGAAATCTCCCTCTGAGTCTGACATACAATGATACAACATGCTCTCTGCACAGAGCATGCAACTAACTTGATATATGCATCTCTTAATAGGGTCTGGAGCATCTTGACATTTTCCCCTGCCATTTTCTTCATGATTAAACCTTTCCTGGCAGTATACGCAGCGAGAACGTTCACCATCTTCTTTTCTTCGTTTTGACTTCTTAAATTTTAATGAGGAAGGCTGTGTCTTAAATACCACAGAGTCTTTGAGCGAACTTAACTTAGTTTCATCCCCACAAGAGTACAGATAGTCTGATTTTTTACTGTCTGGTTTAGAAAATTGAACACTGGAGTCAGTATCATCTCTCTCCAGGTCATTTTTCCACATGTCAGGATGTCTATAGTCTGCATAGCGACGTATTAAGATATCGCGAGGGTTTATTCTGACAATCTCATCCTCATCTTGAAAGCTGACATGTCGAATTGATTTCAAAGGGACCTAAAAATGAAAGAGATGAAAATTGCAATAATAACAGTTAAGATTAATTATATTGCCTAAACTTGCCTGGGCCACAGTGCCCAGATACTTGGTCAATTAGTTTGCAAGTTTAAGTGAAGATGTTTCTTGGAAGAGATATTTCAAAGGGTGGACTATATAAGCATAACAGATTATCTTCCATGACATAGGTGGCCCTCATCCAATCAGTTCAAGGCTTTAATAATACAAAGACTGACCAAGAAAGAGCAGGAAAGAATTCTGCCAGCAGACTGCCTTTGGATACAGACTACAGCTCTTGCTCGGGTTTTAAGCATGACAGCCTACTCTGAAGATTTTGAGTATGTATGTACCTATGCCATCATATGAGTAGGGCCTCCCAGAGGGCTTCCCAGGTGGCTCAGTGGGAAAGAACCCACCTGCCAAGCAAGAGAAGTGGGTTTCAGCCATGGGTTGGGAAGATCCCCTAGAGAAGGAAATGGCAACCCACTCCAGTATTTTTGCCCGGGAAATCCCATGGACAGAAGGGCCTGGTGGGCTACAGTCCATGGGACTGCCAAGGAGTCGGACATGACTTAGAGACTTAACAACATCACATAAGCCATTCCTTAAAGTAAATGTCTTTTTCTTTATATATACATATTGTTGGTTCTATTTCTCTGGAGCACCCTGACTCATACAGATTTCAGTAGCAAGGAGTGGGATGCTGTGCTTACAAAAGTGTGGCAATGCCTTTGGAACTGGATAATGGATAGAGGCTGAACGAGTTTTGAGGTGTGTGTTATAAAAAGTCTAGGTAATCGTGAAGAGAGGCCTGGTAGAAACACAAACGTTAAAGGCATTTCTGGTGAGGGTCCTGGATGGAAACAAGAAATAAATACACGGTTGGACGCTGGTGGAGAGATGACCCTTGTTATAAAGTGGCAAAGAATGCAGGTGAATTGTATTCTAGCGGAAGGCAGAATTTGTGAGTGATGGACTTGGATATTTAGCAGAAATTTCTAAGAAAAGTGCTAAGGATACAGGCTTGGTTCCTCCTTGCTGTTTATAGTAAAATATGAGAGGAAAGTGATAAACTGAAGTGTAATTTTAAAAACAAAATAGAACTGAACTTGAAGCCCTGGGAAATTCTCAGGAATGACACTATCACCAAGGGAGTAGGGCCACTTCCCTCAAGGGCCCAGAGGAATTTTGCCTCAGGATGAATCAAACCGAGTCTCACTCACACTTAGATGGTATTTAGATGAGATCTTGGTGGTGCTACTGGTAAAGAACCCATCTGCCAATGCAGGAGACATAAGATGTGGGTTCAATCCCTGGGTTGGAAGAATCGCTAGAATAGGGCATGGCAACCCACTCCATTATTTTTGTCTGGAGAATTCCATGGACAGAGGAGACTGGTAGGCTATAGTCCATAGAGTCACAAAGAGATGGACAAGACTGAAGTGACTTAGTATGCACACACTGGACCTAGAGACAGTACTAGAATGGGTTAAGTGTGGGAGGGGGGTTTAGGATGGGGAACACATGTACACCCGTGGCAGATTTATGTCAATGCATGGCAAAACCAATACAATATTGTAAAATAATTAGCCTTCAATTAAAATAAATAAATTTATATTAAAAAAAATAGAATGGGTTAAGTCTTTCAGAGTGTTATGATGAGGTGAATATATTTTGCATGTGAGAAGAGGGACCAGAGGGTAGAACATCAGCTGAATTCAACTGAGCTGAACTGTGTTTCCTCCAATTTCATATGTTGAGGCCCCAACCCCAGTATCTCAGAATGTGAATGCATTTGGAAATAGAGCCTTTAAAAAAGTGATTAAACTAAGGTCCTTAGGGTAGGCCTTAATCCAATTTGACTGGTGTCCTTATAAGAAGAGGAAATTTGGACACACAAAGAACGAGACACCAGAAATGTGTGTGTAAAGAGAAAAAAAGGAACACAATCAGAAGGTGACCATTGACAAGCCAAGGAGAAAGGCCATGAAAGAACCCAAATGTATCAAGACCTTGATCTTGGACTTCCAGTTTGCAGAACTGTGTGCAAATATATTTTTGTTGTTCAAGGCACTCTGTCTGTGGTATTTTCTTGACAGACCTAGCAAACTAACACAAAGTGTACGTATTCATAGTCTGGTTATACGTGTCTCTGAAAATGACTGAAAAGCACACTACACTCTCTCACCTTTCTGGGAGGCTGTTTCAGGGGGGAAAGTACATCTTTCAGGCATATATCAAAATGACCCTTCCCTTCACCCATACAAGTGACTAGTGTGACAAGACACAGTGACTAGTTTATAAGTAAGCCCATGATCTAGGTTGGGCTTCCAAACTTTCATTCTCCAGATATTTGGAATTGCAGCTAAAAAAATCCATGTGTGGACTAAAGATGGAGTGATGGATGCAGAAAGTTACAACAATTCCTATTGGTGATAAACACACTGTAACAATCTCCCAGACTCAAACCAGAAATCTGGAGGAAATTTAAGTAATGAGGTTTAGAAGTATATATAAAAAATAAGCAAGTTTATAACACTAAAAAATAACTCTAGTATAATTCAACTACATGGAGAATTAGAAAGACTGGAAATTTCACTCATATGTTAATTAGTTACATGCCAAATCAGAGGATAAAACTATAATTTCTTACCTTATTTTGGGACTTCAGGCCTCCACTTTCCTTGGGCATTTGCCGCTGTCCATATTCTATACTTCTGTCCTGAATGTCTAGGCCTGGATGACTGAACATTATCTAAAATACAAACAATTCCTAGTTTAGTGACAAAAGAACACATTTCTTATTTTATTTTTAATGAAACTATGTATTTCAAAACTCCATAATCTATTAGTAGTAAGGTTTTTCAAAATGGTTTTAATAAAAATTATTATGAGTCATCCTGTTTGTTATTTAAACTCAGATCTTTCTCAATACATTTAAAATGAAATTTAAAAAGTAGCATACACTTCACTTCTGGTTTCAGTTTCAGCATGTAAGGAACCTGAAGTTGCCATTCTGCTGCAATTACAAGTAAAAAAAAAAGGGGGAATAATAATAAAAGCATCAACAACTCTTCTTAGATCCATGAGAGACGAAGACAGGACAAACCCCACACCTAAGACTGCAGAGACTCATGAGTAGATATCACCATGGAAACCAGTGCAGGGTAGGGAAAAAAAAAAAATCTCAACGGTAATTGACAAATTGCTGGAGGCTCAGGATAGAAAACTGGGAGTTAAACACTCCTAGGGGAGGGGGAAGGCAGTAATTGTGACATTCCCAAGCTTCTGTCAGTTTACCTCTAACAGCTCAACCAAGTTTACACGGTAAGTATCAGAAAAATCCCTGCATGCTTCCAGCATGGAGACGGGAGAAAGAACCATTATGAAATGTGCTGGAACACTCTTTGTAACAAGACTTGTCCTCAGGGAACACTAATGAACCAGAGCCTAACCTACTATGATATTATCAGAGTCAGGAGGGGATATATACCCAACCCTGATCATCTCAAACCACCTGATCCACCTAAAGGGGGAGAAACAATATATATATAATTGAAATGCACAATCCAGAGGGAAAACCTTAGACTTAAAGACTGATACCTCATCACAACCATAAAATGCTTTCTTTCCTCACACACATTACCACTCTATCACTAAAGGCTTATTTACAGTAGTTCCTTTACCTAGCACATGATGCCTAGCAATCAAAAAAATATTAAAAATTACACCAAAAGACAAAAATATATTCTGAAATGTCACAACAAGCATCAGAACCAGATATGACAGGGATATTAGAAACAGCAGGCTAAGAATTTAAAACAACTACGATCAATATGCTAAGCACTCTAAAATATAAAGCAAGATAGAATACAAAAACAAATGAGCAATGCAAACGGAGAGTCGGAAATCCTAATAAAGAATACCACCACCAGCTCTACCCCAAAGCTAGAGATCAAAAGCACTAAGAGCATTAAGAATACCTTTGATGAGCCTAGTAGACTGGACATGGCTGGGTAAAACACCACTGAGTATGTGAATATAGCAATTTCCAAAATTGAAAGGAAAGCGAACAAAAAGTGGGGAAAAAAAAGAACAATATTTAAGAATGGTAGAAGAATTTCAAAATGTGTAATTTTGTACATATATACAAGACAAAATGATCAGAAGAAGAAAAGAATGAAAATAACAAAAGAAATATATGAAATAATAATGACTAAGAATTTACCCAAATTAATGTCAGATGTCAAGTCACAGATCCAAGAAGCTCAGAGAGTATCAAGTAAGAAAATGAAAAAGAAAAGAAAACCATCTAAGCATATAATTTTCAAACTATAAACAAAAAAAGAAAGATTAAAAAAAATTCTGAAAGATGCCAGAGGAAAAATAATTTACTTAAAAAAAAAATTACATTGGACTTCTTTGCAGAAACCAAGTAAACAAGAAGAGTGAAGTGAAATAGTTTAAGTGGTAAGTGGAAAAGTCCTCCAACCTAGAATTCTGTAACCTGTAAAATTATCCTTCAAAAGTGAAGAAGACTGGTGGCAATGTATTGGTGCAACCACTGTGGAAAAGAGTATGAAGGTTTCTCAAATAACTAAAAATAGAGCTACCATATGATCCAACAATTCCACTTCTGAGTAAATATCTGAAAGAAACAAAAACACTAACTCAAAAAGATATATGTACCCCAATATTCATGTGAAAATTAAAGTCGTTTCAGTTCAGTTCAGTCGCTCAGTTGTGTCCGACTCTTTGTGACCCCATGAATCGCAGCACGCCAGGCCTCCCTGTCCATCACCAACTCCGGGAGTTCATTCAGACTCAGGTCCATCGAGTCAGTGATACCATCCAGTCATCTCATCCTCTGTCGTCCCCTTCTCCTCCTGCCCTCAATCCCTCCCAGCGTCAGAGTCTCTTCCAATGAGTTTACTCTTCGCATGAGGTGGCCAAAGTACTGGAGTTTCAGCTTTAGCATCATTCCTTCCAAAGTATTCCCAGGGCTGATCTCCTTCAGAATGGACTGGTTGGATCTCCTTGCAGTCCAAGGGACTCTCAAGAGTCTTCTCCAACACCACAGTTCAAAAGCATCAATTCTTCGGCATTCAGCCTTCTTCACAGTCCAACTCTCACATCGATACATGACCACAGGAAAAACCATAGCCTTGACTAGATGGACCTTTGTTGGCAAAGTAATGTCTCTGCTTTTGAATATGCTATCTAAGTTGGTCATAACTTTCCTTCCAAGGAGTAAGCGTCTCTTAATTTCATGGCTGCAGTCATCATCTGCAGTGATTTTGGAGCCCCCAAAAATAAAGTCTGACACTGTTTCCACTGTTTCCGCATCTATTTCCCATGAAGTGATGGGACCAGATGCCATGATCTTCGTTTTCTGAATGCTGAGCTTTAAGCCAACTTTTTCACTCTCCTCTTTCACTTTCATCAAGAGGCTTTTTAGTTCTTCTTCACTTTCTGCCATAAGGGTGGTGTCATCTGCATAGTTGAGGTTATTGATATTTCTCCCGGCAATCTTGATTCCAGCTTGTGCTTCTCCCAGCCCAGCGTTTCTCATGATGTACTCTGCATAGAAGTTAAATAAGCAGGGTGATAATATACAGCCTTGACATACTCCTTTTCCTATTTGGAACCAGTCTGTTGTTCCATGTCTAGTTCTAACTGTTGCTTCCTGACCGGCATACAGATTTCTCAAGAAGCAGGTCAGGTGGTCTGGTATTCCCATCTCTTTCAGAATTTTCCACAGTTTATTGTGATCCACACAGTCAAAGGCTTTGGCATAGTCAATAAAGCAGAAATAGATGTTTATTTGGAACTCTCTTGCTTTTTCCATGATCCAGCAGATGTTGGCAATTTGATCTCTGGTTCCTTTGCCTTTTCTAAAACCAGCTTGAACATGAGGAAGTTCACGGTTCACATATTGCTGAAGCCTGGCTTGGAGAATTTTGAGCATTACTTTACTAGTATGTGAGATGAGTGCAATTGTGCAGTAGTTTGAGCATTCTTTGGCATTGCCTTTCTTTGGGATTGGGATGAAAACTGACCTTTTCCAGTCCTGTGGCTACTGCTGAGTTTTCCAAATTAGCTGGCATATTGAGTGCAGCACTTTCACAGCATCATCTTTCAGGATTTGATATAGCTCAACTGGAATTCCATCACCTCCACTAGCTTTGTTTGTAGTGATGCTTTCTAAGGCCCACTTGACTTCATTGAATTCCAGGATGTCTGGCTCTAGATGAGTGATTACACCATCGTGATTATCTGGGTCGTGAAGATCTTTTTTGCACAGTTCTTCTGTGTATTCTTGCCACCTCTTCTTAATATCTTCTGCTTCTGTTAGGTCCATACCATTTCTGTCCTTTATGGAGCCCATCTTTGCATGAAATGTTCCCTTGGTATCTCTAATTTTCTTGACGAGATCTCTAGTCTTTCCCATTCTGTTGTTTTCCTCTATTTCTTTGCATTGATCGCTAAGGAAGGCTTTCTTATCTCTTCTTGCTATTCTTTGGAACTCTGCATTCAGATGCTTATATCTTTCCTTTTCTCCTTTGCTTTTCGCTTCTCTTGTTTTCACAGCTATTTGTAAGGCCTCCTCAGACAGCCATTTTGCTTTTTGGCATTTCTTTTCCACGGGGATGGTATTGATCCCTGTCTCCTGTACAATGTCATGAACCTCAGTCCATAGTTCATCAGGCACTCTATCTATAAGATCTGTGTCCAACTCTTTGCAACCCCATGGACTATACAGTCCATGGAATTCTGAGGCCAGAATACTGTAGTGGGTAGCCTTTCCCTTCTCCAGGGGCTCTTCCCAACCCAGGGATTGAACCCAGGTCTCCTGCATTGGAGGTGGATTCTTTACAAGCTGAGCCACAAAGGAATGGTCATAGCAGCATTATTTACAATTGCCAAGATATGAAAACAAGTGTCCATCAACAGACAAATGGATAAGATGTAGTGTACACACACACACACACACACACACACACACACACTGGAATACTACTCAGTCATGGAAAGAGAATGGAAATTTGACCTGTGCACCAATATAGATAAACTTGGAGGGTTATTTCACTAAGTAAAGTAAGTCAGGCAGAGAAAAACAAATACTGTATGACATCACTTATATGTGGAATCTAAAAAATTTAACACAATATTGTATATAACAGAAAATAAACAGATTCACAGATATAGAAAACAAATGAGTGGCTATCAGTGGGGACAGGGAAGCAGCAGGCAACATGTGGGAAGGGGATTAAGAGGCATAAACTATTATGTAAAAGCAACACCTTAAATTAAAAAAAAGATCAGTTTTTAAAAAGTGAGAGAGAAAGACTTCCTTAGGCAACAAAAATTGAGGAAATTTCTTGCTGGCAGACATGCCTTATAAGAAATGTTATCAGACGTTCCTTAGAGAGAAGGAAAATATATAGGTCAGAAACTTGGATCTACATGACAATGGAAAATTTTAGGAGAAACAAGGGAAAATAATATAAACTTTTAATTTTCTTATTCTTAATTGAGCTAAGAGAGAGGTTTGCTAAAAAATCAGCATATATTTACATACCTATACATATACAGGTATATGCATATAAAGTGAAATGGATGACAGCAATGACAGAAGAAATGGAAGGAGGAATTAGGATTACTGCTAATATAGAATTCACCCACTATCTGTAAAGCAGTTTACTGTTAACGGAAAAGTAAATGAATGAAGTATAATATACCATGCTGCTGCTGCTAAGTCGCTCCAGTCGTGTCTGACTCTGTGCGACCCCATAGATGGCAGCCCACTAGGCTCCCCCATCCCTGGGATTCTCCAGGCAAGAACACTGGAGTGGGTTGCCATTTCCTTTTCCAATGCACAAAAATGAAAAGTGAAAGGGAAGTCACTCAGTCGTGTCCGACTCTTAGCGACCCCATAGACTGCAGCCTACCAGGCTCCTCCACCCATGGGATTTTCAAGGCAAGAGTACTGGAGTGGGTTGCCATTTCCTTCTCCGAATATACCATGCTACCACTAGCCAAAAGAAAATACAAATACAGACAGAGGGAGCTTCAAAACAAGGAAAATTACCAGTGATAAAGAAGGGTATTATATAATACAGGGGTTAAATCTCCCATGAAGACATAACAATCTTTAATGTGTACATGCTTAACAACACAGCATCAAGTTACATGAGGCAACAACTGGTAAAACTGCAAGGAAATGGATGTACCAATTACCATAGCTGGAAACTTCAATATCCCTCTCTCAGAAATGGACAGACTCAGCAAGCAGAAAATCAGTAAGCACAGAGGTGAACTAAACAATACTTTCAAACAAATGGATACAGTGACATCTAAAGAAAACTTCATCTAACAAGAATAGAATACGTATTTTCTCAAGCTTACATGGAACATTAACCAAGACAGACCAATCTGGGACATAAAATGGACCTTAACAAACTTAAAAGAGTAGAAATCATACAATGTGTGTTCTCAAATCACAGAGGAATTAAACTAGAATTCAGTAAGAGGATACCTGGAAAATCCCCAAATAAGTAGCAGCTAAACGACAGAGTTCTAAGCACATGGGTCAAAGAAGAAATCTCAAGAGAAATCAAAAGTATTTTGAACTAAAAAGAAATGAAACACAACTTATCAAATGCTGTGGGATACAGTGACAGTAGCACACAGAGGGAAATTTATAGCATTGAATGTATTTTTAGCAAAGATCTAAAATTAATAATCAAAGTTTCTACCTTAATTGTTCAAACTACCACACAATTACATTCACCTCACACACTAGCAAAGTAACGCTCAAAATTCTCTAAGCCAGGCTTCAACGGTACATGAACTGTGAACTTCCAGATGTTCAAGCTGGATTTAGAAAAGGCAGAGGAACCAGGGATCAAACTGTCAACATCTGTTGGATCATCAAAAAAGCAAGAGAGTTCCAGAAAAACATCTACTTCTGCTTTATTGACTATGCTGAAGCCTTTGACTGTGTGGAACACAACAAACTGGAAAATTCTGAAAGAGATGTGGAATACTAGACCACCTAACCTGTCTCCTGAGAAATCTGTTTGCAGGTCAAGAAGCAACAGTTAGAACTGGACATGGAACACCAGATTGGTTCCAAATTGGGAAAGGAGTACGTCAAGGCTGTATATTGTCACCCTATTTATTTAACTTATATGCAGAGTACATCATGAGAAATGCTGGGCTGGATGAAGCACAAACTGGAATCAAGATTGCCAGGAGAAATATCAATAGCCTCAGATATGCAGATGACACCACCCTTATCGCAGAAAGCGAAGTAAAAAGCTTCTTGATGAAAGTGAGAGAGTGAAAACGATGACTTAAAACTCAACATTCAGAAAACTAAGATCATGGCATTCAGTCCCATCACTTCATGGCAAATGGATGGGGAAACAATGGAAACAGTGACAGACTTTATTTTTCTGGGCTCCAAAATCACTGCAGATGGTGATTGCAGCCATGAAATTAAAAGACGCTTGCTCCTTGGAAGAAAAGCTACGACCAACCTAGACAGCATATTAAAAAGCAGAGACATTACTTTGCCACAAAGGTCCATCCAGTCAAAGCTATAGTTTTTCTAGTAGTCATGTATGGATTGACAGCTGGACTATAAAGAAAGCTGAGCACTGGAGAATTGATGCTTTTGAACTGTGGTGGTGGTGAAGACTCTTGAGAGTCCCTTGGACTATAAGGAATTCCAACCAGTCCATCCTAAAGGAAATCAGTCCTAAATATTCATTGGAAGGACTGATGCTGAAGCTGAAACGTCAATACTTTGGCCACCTGATGTAAAGAACTGACTCATTGGAAAAGACCCTGATGCTGGGAAAGATTGAAGGCAGGAGGGGAAGGGGACGACAGAGGATGAGATGGTTGGATGGCATCACAGACTTGATTGGCATTAGTTTGAGTAAGTTCCAAGAGCTGGTGATGGAGACGGAAGCCTGGCGTGCTGCAGTCCATGGGGTCATAAAAAGTCAGACATGACTAAGCGAATGGACTGAACTGAACCTTGGGAAACGAGAAAAAGAAGATTCAATCAAAATAAGGTAAAGAAAAGAAACAATAACAATTAGTGTAGGGATCAATTACATTGAAAGCAGGAAATTAATGGAGAATATCATGAAACCAAAAACTAGTTCTTTTAACAAGATCCACAAAAGTGATAAGCTTCTAGTCAGGCTTCTAGTCAGACTCATTGGAAAAGACCCTGATGCTGGAAAAGATTATTTATTTTCTCACCTGATTGGCTTGGCTTCGTAGGTAGACACTTCTGGCATTCAGACCTTCAAAGGGAGAAGGTCTTGAGCTTCTGTAAGGCTCACTGGTAACCACGGTATCTTGATGGAAAAGATGATCTTTCACTAGAGAACTGGAAGTATCTTCTTCAGCTGCCTAATGGGAACAATCCCCAACTCATTAGTTTCCAGAATATGAAAACAACAAAATAAAATACCTTCACTAACAAGAATTCAGCAAGTTGGTCAATATGTAGCACCATCACTGTGTATGGCAGTTCCCCAAAATCAAATACACATTATGAAGCCATGTCAAAATAACAGAATATGAATTAAAATTAAAAAAAAAAACTCAAGTTTATGAGCAAAAGGGACCGTCTTATAGAAAACAATATAGGATGAATCAGAAGGCTAACCATGCCATGTGAGAGATGTATCTGATTATAGTAAAGCTGTTAATTATAACTAAAAGTAATATGTACACAGAGAGTGAAGAAATTATGAGGAAGAAAATGCAAATCAGTAAAATTGTTACTTTGAAAATTTTCTTTAAAAATTGTTTTTTACACAGTACCAAAGACTGTACTGTATGATATGAGGGGTCAAAGAAGGAAGATAGTAGTCTATGATCTTGTTCAATAAGGAAATTAATTATTAGCCTTAATTTATGGATTACTTAGAAGGATTCAAATCATATACAGACTTAGGAAAGGAGATATGTCAATCAGTGAGTCATGAATGAAATGCTTTGAAACTTCATAAACAATATTTCTGTGAAATAAATACTGAATAAGTGAAACTTAGCATATCAGAAAACAGAAAGTCCTGAGAAGGTTTTGTTTCTTTTAAGAAATGAGATAACTACTTGCTATTATTTTTCCCATTAGTATATAGTTATCTGGGAAGAAACAGTGACAACCAAGTAAAATGACAGTAATACGTCTACTGCCTCACTCTAAAATATTTACAGTAATCATAACAGGGCTAATATTTTTAAAAGGAGAAACCTTTACAATTTATTTTATAAAAATAAAAACATTAAAATTTGGCTTACTTTAAAATTCAACAATAATACTCATTAAATGGCAAGATATGATAAATTTATAAGTGCACATATGGCCCTTGCTCTGAAACAAAGTAGTTTTGTGACATTTTATTTCTCTGGAACTCAGTTTTTTCAATTATTAAATAATTATAATACCTATACAGTTTTATTACATGGACTACTGGAAGGATTTAGTGAGAATATATACAAAAATGCTCTGAAAACTAAAAGCTGCTATTTTATCAGGAAGCAATTAAACTTTAAAAATGTATCTGAGAATCTACTGCCTACTGAAAACTAACTGTCAAACCCAGTTAATTGCTATTTTTATATAATTTTCCTAATAGTTGCCCCCTGTTATAACAATGCTCAGTTACTGCAAAGGAGTTGGCTAGATAATGGTATTCAGCAAACATTCTTTCAAAATGCATGATAAAAGTTGAGAAGAATAAAAGAAATTCACGAAATGTATTTGTTCCAGAGAGTTTTCAAAATAAATGACCCAAGTAATTGTCAAAAATCATAAACAACTTGAATAGAAGAAAACAACAAGAACAACAAAAAGGTTTAGAGAAAGGGCCTAGGTTGAAACCCTGTCTTATCCACCTAGGGTATAAAATTTTAGCAACTGACTTTTCTAAATCACAATTCCTTTTTATTATAAAGTGGGTACAATATTTGTATTAAAAATCTCAGGGTCAGCTGAGATAACTCAAAGAGATTAAAAACTATAAATAAGCACAAACTGCAGTGTTAGTCATAGTATCAGGAATGGTCATAAAATAATTATGCTTTTTATGGTGACAACTATTTGGATCAGGTCGTCTTTACTGCATTCTAATCTAATGGAAATCATTTAACAATTGTAAAATAAAACTTACTTAAAAATATGTATCTGAACAAATATAAAATGGTTTCATGACCCAGTGTTTTACTGTATGACTAAGGTTAATTATATTCTGTACATTAAACAGTAAATACATTTCTTTTTGATTAAATACATTTTTAAAGGGAAATATAAAAAGTATTATTTCATTATTAAACAAATAAACATGTGGATGATAGTTGGGTAATAAATGATTTAGTTCAACTATTAAATGCTTACCAAACTACCTGGAATTAACCTAAAGAATTATTTCATACTACACAGTAAATTTACAGCTATACACCTCAAAGTGTCTCAGTTAATAAAATAACTAAAACATCTTTCAGGAGTCTGGTAAAACAAATAAACCTTCAATGTACAGTCTACAATCTATAATAAGGGATATACTATCTGTGAATTGTGAGAAACTAACATTTGTAGAGAATCTAACAGAAAAAGGGCATTTTTCTACTACTTAACTGTATCTCTTTCAGCAAGCTTAAATTTAGATGTATGTTAAACTGATGAAGTTAAAAAAAAAAAAGTGGTGATAGGAGAATGGTCATTCTCATTCACTGCTAATTCTATACACAGGAGTAAAATCTGGGCCAACCATTTCTGAATAGCACTTTTAATAAAATATATCAAAAGCTTTAAAAACATGTATACATTTTGAACATTTACTCGATCTAGTAAAGAAAAAAAATGTACTGAATAGAAAGAGCTTTAGACATAAAATATTTTCCTCAGAAAATTTTTTAATAGTAAAAATGAAGAAACAACTTTAATGTCCCAAATTAATGGGATGGTTATGTAAATTATGGTATGTCCACTTAACATAATAAGTGGTCATTTGAAATTAGGCTTATGAATAATATCTACTTTGTGGAGAATTAATGCTAAAAAGTCCATATATAAAATTTTATTTACATATTTTAAACATGAAAAGATAAAAGATTTAAAGGATATAAAATGAATGCTAATTCTATTCCTGAGTATGATAATGAATGCTTTTTCAATTTTCAAGAGTTGTTCACTTTTTATAAGGTGGGTTTCTTTTAAAATATAGGTATATACTTTCTCCCTTTATTTTCATGTAAAATCATAGTATTTTAAAATATAACACAATTATATTCTATCAAAATATTCAAATAATTCATTAACTAATGAACCAGTCTAAGTAGATCCCCTCCCCCTCCACCCCCGCCACTCTGTATTTGAAATAATAAACTGAGACATTGTTCAAGCCTTGTTTCAAACCCTTCAGATTCAGGCAGAATATCTCTTTTGGTCAATAAAATAAAATAATTTTCAAAAACAAGCTAAAATTCTGAGTGTTTTTCAAATCCATTTTCTCTTCTCCATACCCACTTAGCTACTCTCTTAATGCAAACTTTCATTATTTTTTTGCCTCTTATTTTAGCAGGTTTCTAAATGATTGCCTCGTTAAAGTTTAGGCATGAAAATTTGTTGGTTTTCCTACTCAGAATCCGTATAAGGTATCCAATTATCTAAGCTCTGTTGGGGAGCCCTATACACACTGGAAAATAGAGGGCAGAGAATCACTACTGTCTGAGGAATGTTTTCATAAGATAAACAATTTATGCAATCCATAGAAATGGGCTCTCTCACTCTAGAAGCACTGAGATACAAGATAAAGTCTCGTTTATTTCATAGGAAAAAGAAATGTAATAAATACATGAAAACCTGGTGGACTTCAATTAAAGATTTAAAACTTTGATGCCAATTTTTTATAGACTAGAAAAGATGGAAAATATACATAATAATACTCGATACTGGGAAGGGTATGGAGAAATATTTTGTACTGTTGGTGAGAGTGCAATTCTTCTTTGAGAAACTTTTATACAGATACATACATAAACAAATAATCATCTTAGCACTCTTTTTTAACAAAAAAGATAAGAACAAAGAAAATATCCTATGGCTGTATGACCATGGGACTGGTTAAAAATTTATGATATATATATATATGATAAATTCTAAAAGCCATTAAAAAGATCTGTATGCAGTACTCACAAAAATTGCTAAATGAAAAAAAACGCTAGGTATACAATTGTTAATATGACATGATCCTATTTGTCAAGTTGAATGGATAAATAGATATTTTAAAATTTTATCAGTATAAGGAAGGATATACACCAAACCACTGACATTTCCCTTAGGAAATATTTTATATAAAGGACTACAGATATAATAACATAAAGGTAATAAAGTAAATATGTGCATAGTTATCACCCAACTTCAAAAAGAGAAATAACCAAGACAACAAATAACATCAATACGACAATAGCATCCCCTATCTATACCACCTGTATAGGAAAATATTATCTTGAAGTAGTTGTTTATTTCCAATTTCTTACGCTTCTGTACAGTTTTACCACACAAATACTATTTCTAAACAATATTTAGTTATAGATATTTCTGGATTTTGACTGATACCATGCTACTTGGGACATTATGGAACCTGCTTTTCTTGCTTAACTTTTTTTGCATGAAATTTATTCATGTTGACATATGTAGCAATAGCTCACTCCTTTTCACTTGTAGTGTTGACAGCTAACATATATTAAACATTTTCTATGTATCAGACATCGTCCCAAGTACTTTACATGATTTAATTCATTTAATCCTCATAACAACCCTTCAAGGTAGTTGGCATTATTTTGTCTCTACTCCACAAGAAGAAACTAAAGCTTAAAGAGATTATGTAACTTGACTAAGATAAAACACTTAATTTTTTGCTATTTCAAACAACAGTGCTAAGAACATTCTTCTACAGGCCTTATGATACACATTTAAAAGAATTTTTCTGGTACCTACACCACAGGTAGAGATGCTGGAATTATAAAACACATGTATGCTCTGATTTATAAAATAAAAATTATTTTCCAAGGTGCTTTTAACAATTTACATATCCACAAACAATGTTCTACATCTAGGCATTATCACAACTTTCTTATTTGTGGATATGCTACTTAATTTCTATAATAATGAACTAGGCCTCACTAAAACTTAGTGTTTTCTTTCCATGAACAAGAAACTTTGAGAATGAACAAAAGCACTAACAAATGCACGTACAGGTCTGTCACTTTACCATGGCTCCTACTCCACGGTTTTATAATCACTTTCTATTTAAGATTATTTACTACCCTGTTTCTCTCCAGGACCGTCTGACATTTCACAATTCTGATTCTTTGTACATGTCATTTCCTCTGCCCACAAAGACTATCTTCTATTTTCTACTAGAAAAACTCCTTTTCAGAGTTTGGGATTAACATATAGACACTACTATATATAAAAGAGATAAACAACAAGGACCACTACATAGCACAGGGAACTCTAGTCAATATTCTATAATCACCTAAATGTCTGTTGATCCATGATTTAATTCATTTAATCCTCACAACAACCCTTCAAGGTAGTTGGCTTATTTTATCTCTACTCTAAAGCTTAAAGAGATTATGTAACTTGCCTAAGATAAAGCACTTAATTTTTTGCCAAACTCATACGAAAAAAATTGTCATTTTATTAAAAAAATTTGTACTATTTGTTATTAAAATTAATAAAAGCCAAAACATTTTTAAAAATTTGGGTAAGAGTAAAAAGGCAAAAAGTATTCTGGCTAACTTTTGAATTTTTTAATTGGATTGTAACTCTTTAGAAGAAGTAATTAACTACAGGAATAGGGATATAACCTCAAATTAGGTGGTGGAAAATCTTCCACAAGAGCAGAAAATTTAATATATGAATGCCACAAAGAATGTACATACATATGCACAATCTTCATCTTTTAAAAAGTTGTCTATAGCTGTAACATACATCCAATGCTTTTAGTACACTGGCTCCTCTGTATTATCTAAAAAGTAAACTACGCCAATATTTAATGTACAGTGGAAACCTGCTTCACTCTCATAGGCTTGTATAGTAATTACTCTCCTATGGTTGCTCAGAGATCGTTTAGCTTTTTCTTTCTCTAAGATTAATATAGCAATTTTTGTGTGCAGAGGCAAAAGGATGCAGTATAAATTAATAATTTTAGCTGTTCAGTTCAGTTCAGTCGCTCAGTCGTGTCCACTCTTTGCGACCCCATGAATCGCAGCACGCCAGGCCTCCCTGTCCATCACCACCTCCCGTAGTTCACTCAGACTCATGTCCATCGAGTCAGTGATGCCATCCAGCCATCTCATCCTCTGTCGTCCCCTTCTCCTCCTGCCCCCAATCCCTCCCAGCATCAGAGCCTTTTCCAATGAGTCAACTCTTCGCATGAGGTGGCCAAAGTACTGGAGTTTCAGCTTTAGCATCATTCCTTCTAAAGAACACCCAGGGCTGATCTTCAGAATGGACTGGCTAGATCTCCTTGCACTCCAAGGGACTCTCAAGAGTCTTCTCCAACACCACAGTTCAAAAGCATCAATACTTTGGCGCTCAGCCTTCTTCACAGTCCAACTCTCACATCCATATATGACCACAGGAAAAACCATAGCCTTGACTAGACGAACCTTTGTTGGCAAAGTAATGTCTCTGCTTTTGAATATGCTATCTAGGTTGGTCATAACTTTCCTTCCAAGGAGTAAGCATCTTTTAATTTCATGGCTGCAGTCACCATCTGCAGTGATTTTGGAGCCCCCCCAAAATAAAGCCTGACACTGTTTCCACTGTTTCCCCATCTATTTTCCATCTCAATTAGAACATAAGTCTAGAAGACAGTCGTAGAGAAAATAAATACAGATTTTGCTTTTTTCCTCCTTTTGTCCTGTCTCCCTAAATTAATTCTGAGGCAGAGAAAATAGCATTGTTCTGCAAACTTTTTAAAATGGATGGGGAACATATGTATACCTGTGGTGGATTCATTTTGATATTTGGCAAAACTAATACAATTACATAAAGTTTAAAAATAAAATAAAATTAAAAAAATAAAATAAAATGTATTGTTCCCAATAAATAATCTAGTGTGAAGAAAGGTAGTTAAATGAGTATTACAGTCTATCAACTGCTCCAAACTTTAATTCTTATATATCACAAATCACAGGTCTGAGTGTGTGACTGGGTCATATCTAATAAGAGAAGTTTTAAATAATTATACTACTAGTTTATTTTAGCATGATGGAAAAAAACAGAAATGTTCTTTGGTAAGAAATCTTGTATTTTGGGCTTCCTAGGTGGCGCTAGTTGGCCATCTGCCAATGCAGGGGACATAAGAGACATGGGTTCGAAAACTGGATCCAGAGATTACCGGGAGAAGGGCATGACAACCCACTCCAGTATTCTTGACTGGTGAAATCTCCTAGACAGAGAAGCCTGGTTGGTTATAGTCCATGGGGTCACAAAGACTAGGACACAACTTAGCAATTGAGCACTGAGCACATGCAAACTTAGAAAGCAGAGAAAGGGGGAATATATTACTAGTAATTCTACAAGCCCAACAAAATTACTATTTATACTTTGATGTGGCAGCAACGCATTTTAGATTTGACCACAAATGTCTCATGTTCCCTAGGTTTCTTTTAATTATTTTTCATTATCTTAGGAATAAACTAACCTTGAATTTTTAATTTTACAAGTCTATGAGCTTTGTCTTACAACATTAATAGCATATACAGTATTTTGTTTAGGCAATCTGAACACAGTAAGCAGTGATGAAATAATATGGAAGGAATATGAGAAAAATACCAAGATACAATGTCCAGCAAAAACAAGAAAAACAAGTTCTTCAACCTAGATTAATCAACTGAAATACTAACCTATGTTTTCTTTTTCTTTTTTAAAAAAATTTGTCTATTTTTTAATTGAAGGTAATTGCTTTACAGAACTTTGTTGTTTCCTGTCAAACATCAACATGAATCAGCCATAGGTGTACGCAAAAAGTTAGGTTTGGCTTAAAAGTGGTATTAGGTGTTCAGGGATTGTTTATTGTCTGTAAATCTGTTTCTTAGTTAATAGGCAGGCTGTAGTTGTATAGTTCCTACAAACTAAAAATTTTTAGACAATCCTTTAACTGGTGAATATATTTCTAGGATTTTATCCTAAGGTCACATTCAGAAATACCAACAAAAATTAATGTATATGACCATGGAAACTAAGTAAATGTTCAAAGAAACATGAATGGTTAAATAAACCGTAGTATCAGATCAGATCAGTCGTAGTTACATAATATAATGGCTAAATTCAAGGTCTTTCAAATCAGACTGTGTGGGTTCAAATTCTATGACTTTTTACTAAATTTCAATCACCACAATCTCTACTGTTACCAATACAAACAAAAATCCGATCAAGGACACAATCAAAATGGAGAAGAGATCGATTCTAATGGTGATTTTCAGTTAGTTCAGTTCAGTCACTCAGTCGTGTCTGACTCTTTGCAACCCCAAGGACTGCAGAATACCAGGCTTCCCTGTCCATAACCACCTCCTAGAGCTTGCTCAAACTCATGTCCATCAAGTTAATGATGCCATCCTACCATCTCATTCTCTGCTGTCCCCTTTTCCTCCTGTCTTCAAAGTTTCCCAGCTAAAGGATATTGTCCAATGAGTCAGTTCTTCACATCAGGTAGCTTCAGTTACAGCATCAGTCCTTCCAATGAACATTCAGGACTGAGATTGACTGGTTTGATCTCCTTGCAGTCCAAGGGACTCTCAAGAGTCTTCTCCAACACCACAGTTCAAAAGCATAAATTCTTTGGCACTCAGTTTTCTTTATGGTCCAACTCTCACGTCCATACTTGAACTGGAAAAAACAGCTTTCACTAGACAGGCCTTTGTTGGTAATGTTTCTGCTTTTTAATACGCTGTCTAGGTTTCTCATAGCTTTTCTTCCGAGGAGCAAGTGTCTTTTAATTTCATGGCTGCAGTCACCATCCAGGGTGATTTTGGAGCCCAAGAAAATAGTCTGTCACTGTTTCCATTGTTTCCCCATCTATTTGCCAGGCAGTGATGGGACTGGATGCCATGATCTTAGTTTTCTCAAGTTGAGTTTTAAGCCAGCGTTTTCACTCTCCTCTTGCACCTTCATCAAGAGGCTCTTTAGTTCTTCTTCATATTCTGCCATAAGGGTGGTCTCATCTGCATAACTAAGGGTATCGATATTTCTTCCAGAAATATTGATTCCAGCTTGTGATTCATCCAGCCTAACATTTCACATGATGTACTCTGTGGCTCAGCTGATAAAGAATCTGCCTGCAATGCAGGAGACCTAGATTCAATCCCTGGATAGGGAAGATCCCTTGGAGGCTACCACTCTAGTATTCTGGCCTGGAGAATTCCATGGACTGTATAGTCCAAGGGGTCGCAAAGATTCAGACACAAGTGAGTGACTTTCACTTCACTTCACTCTGCATATAAGTTAAATAAGTAGGACGACAATATACAGCCTTGACATACTCCTTTCCCAATTTGGAACCAGTTCATTGTTTCATGTCCAGTTTTAACTGTTGCTTCTTACCCTGCACACAGATTTCTCAGAAGGCAGGTAAGGTGGTCTGGTATTCCCATCTCTTTCAGAATTTTTCCAGTTTGGTGTCCACACAGTCAAAGGCTTTGGTGTAGTCAATGAAGCAGATGTTTTTCTAGAATTCTCTTGCTTTTTCTATGATCCAATGGATGTTGGCACTTTGATCTCTGGTTCCTCTGCCTTTTCTAAGTCCAGCTTGAACATCTGGAAGTTCACGGTCACATACTGTTGAAGCCTTGCTGGGAGAATTTTGAGCATTACTTTGCTAGTGTGTGAGATTAGTGCAATTGTGCGGTAGTTTGAACATTCTTTGGAATTCCCTTTCTTTGGGATTGGAATGAAAACTGGCCTTTCCAGTCCTGTGGTCACTGCTCAGTTTTTCCAAACTTGCTGGCATATTGAGTGCAGCACCTTCACAGCATCATCTTTGAGGATTTGAAATAGCTCAACTGGAATTCCATCACCTCCACTAGCTTTATTCATAGTGATGTTTCCTAAGGCCCACCTGACTTTGCATTCCAGGATGTCTGGCTCTAGGTGAGTGATCACACTATCGTGGTTATCTGGGTCCTGAAGATCTTTTTTGTACAGTTCTTCTGTGTATTCTTGCATCTCTTCTTAATATCTTCTGCTTCGGTCAGGTCCATACCATTTCTATCCTTTATTGTACCTACCTTTACGTAAAATGTTCCCTTGGTATCTCTAATTTTCTTGAAGAGACCTCTAGTCTTTCCCATTCTATTGGTTTCCTCTATTCCCTTGCATTGATCGCTAAGGAAGGCTTTCTTATCTCTCCTTGCTGTTCTTTGCAACTCTGCATTCAAACGGATATATCTTTCCTTCTCTCCTTTGCCTTCAGCTTCTCTTCTTTTTTCAGCTATTTCTAAGGCCTCCTCAGACAACTATTTTGCCTTTTTGCCTTTTGTTTTCTTGGGGATGGTCTTGATCACTGCCTCCTATACTCCATCCATAGTTCTTCAGGCACTCTGTCTATCAGATTTAATCCCTTGAATCTATTTGTCACTTCCACTGTATAATTGTAACAGATTTGATTTATGTCATACCTGAATGGTCTAGTGGTTTTCCCTACTTGGTATTTGAATACAACAGAAAAACTGAGGCAGAAGTACCCAAAATCTTTAAAACAGCAATTACCTCTGGGGTAGGGATAAATGATTCCTGATTTCTTCTTTGTAGTTTTCTAACTATCCAAAGAGTCTACATGAAGTTTAAGAGTCAAGAAAAAAATTCAATGACAAACATTATGCAAAAAGATTATATACAGTTTTTCTCCCTTGTTAGTAATCAAATAAAACTCAGTCTAAAATATACAAAGGTTACAGGAACTGAACTATAAGATAGTACTTAATGTTAAAGTGCTACCTACCACCTTTGAAAATGAATGTATGAACAATTCATATGCTCCTTAACTACAGCAAATGACTTTAAAAAATAAAGGTACATTACAATCCTTTTAATCATCTGGCTGAAAAATGACACTACTTAATTCTAAAAAAGGATAAGTTAGTCAAGTATTTCTCAGTGGTTAAGAGATAATATGATATGGTCTCACTTCAGATCAATTAGGTGTCCTTCTTCTGCCCAAAGCATGGAATCTGAGATCCTGTTCTTATAATCACAACCAGTCGTGAGGCAAGTTTTATGGATTGTTACAAACCTAGCATGTCTGAACAGTAAGAGCTGTTACAACTAATAACTCTGGTTGGAAAAACAATTTAAAATAATCTTAAAGCAAATATAAGCTAGCATTTGAAAACAAACAAAAAAATCCCATCTTAAGTGGCTTATTAAAATAGTGAAAGAAACCAAATGAAAAGAAAGAACACTCATACGTTATTACTACTTGGGGTTTTTCGTTTTTCTAAAAACACCTTAGTTTTGAAGATTTTTCTTCAATAAACTTTTCCTAAGTACCAGCCAGGTATATGGTCAACACTGTACTAAACATTAGGGATAAAAGATGGGCAAGATATGATTTTAAATCCAAATAATGATGTTATGACATCCTTCAAAGACATATATGAAAGAGAAAGGTAAATACCTTTCCAGTGATTTTTGATACTGATGAAGATAACTGCTGAAAGCTCAAAGTTGTCTACTGTAAATAATCAAATGTTTAGTGTAGTTATTAGAACAAAACAGCTATTCAAATCTTTATAGAGCAAATTAATAAATATTCAAAATGGAGAGGATTCCACTCATATTTCAAGTCTTAAAAACATTTATGATGTAACTATAACAGTTATTTTCTTGGGGTTAAAAAGATAGTGGGTTATTCTTTTAACGCCATTTTAGTTACCTTTGCAAATAATTACTAATAAAGTAAACCTAACATAACCACTGGAGAAGGCAATGGCACCCCATTCCAGTACTCTTGCCCGGAAAATCCCATGAACAGAGGAGCCTGGTAGGCTGCTGTCTATGGGGTCACATAGAGTCAGACACAACTGAGCGACTTCACTTTCACTTTTCATGCATTGGAGAAGGAAATGGCAACCCACTCCAGTGTTCTTGCCTGGAGAATCCCAGGGAGGGCGGAGCCTGGTGGGCTGCCGTCTGTGGGGTCACACAAAGTCGGACATGACTGAAGTGCCTTAGCAGCAGCAGCAACATAACCACTATGATAAACTACAGTTAACCTGCACTAAAATTCAAAATGTTATGTATGTCAAGTCCATTGGTGAATTATGAAACTTTATTCCTAATAAGGTGGCTAACTTAATTAGAACACTTTATAACTTCCAATACACTGCAAAATAAGAATGAGGTACTTGAGAACTGGCACTACGGTAAACTTAAGACTTTTGTCAGTTTAATTCTGGAAGTTGATTCTTTTCAAAAATGTCACATTTCGCTAGCCTCTCAGTATCCTTCAAATTAAAGTTAATATATCACATATACATCATCAGGCTCAGAATTTTTTTAAACTAATAAGAACTGATTTTTTCCCTACCCAAACATACTTTTAGTTATAAAAGCACTATTAAACCAAGATGTAATACAATCTTCTTTTGAAAGATGGGATTTAGCCTAAGGGAGATGTATATCTAAAGAAGTTCAGAATGGGAGTAAGATAAAATGAACATGACTATAAATATTAGCTTTCATTCTAATCATCTTCCTTTTCTGCTTAGATATTGGCTAGCTATGGCTGCATAATAAATTACCACAAAGAACATTTACTATCTGATAGCTTCTTTAAGTGAGAAATTTGGGAGCAACTTAGCTGTTCACTAACAGGAATAAGTACATTTCCTCTCTCTCATTCTGAGGACCTGTGAACTAAAGAGAGAAATGATCTGCTCCACATACAACCAAAATACAATGGCAGGGCAGGTAGAGGATAACTGCTATAAAACCTTCTGGTTCAAAGTAGGAGAAAACGGGAGAGTCGCTGATCCAAAGTAATTCTATAATCAAGGTGGGAATATGTTAGAAGTTCCTTGAATATGGGAATAATTCTCCAAAGCTGTTGGCTCTGCCCTTTGAGATTTTGGTTCTATGTCTGAGTTATCTTTCCATTTTATGAAAGGTAGTCAAATTTTACATGTACGACATTTTTAAACCTGCTTTGTGCCAGTGGAATTTGGGGGATCTAGGGGTCACGCCTTAGGTTGGTGATATTTTTGCTAATTAACTCTTTTGAAAACTTTGTAAGTCTCTTGTCAATCTTACCGAGCTTCACTCTGTTAGATAAAAAGCGTAGTCATAAATCTGACTTAAACTCTTTTCTACTTCAAATTTCTGCTAAGAATACCTTTAATCTGTTTGTAAGCCCTCTTACTTTAATTAAAGGTTCTCTGAGGCTCACCTTACATCTTTCTGATTATATAGAAAAGATGTTAACAAAGGATGTTATAGTCAAAACACTGGCTTCATCTTAAGACAAACTTATCTGAGTGCCTTCGACTTACCTCTGCCGGGAAGCCAAGTCCTAATTTTAGCATAGTTCAACATATTGAGAGGATGAGATTTTTCAAAACCAGCAAGTCCTGCTTCTTTTTTTATTTGTTTGCTTAGGAGTCCTTCCTGAGCCTGTTTCTGCCAACTTCTGTTTTATCAATAAGCAGAAGCAGAACATTATCTATTTCACATATCAGTATAGGTGACAGTATTGCTCCACTTTCTGCTACTATATAACAGTGATTTCCTTTCTTAGTTTCCAATATGGTTTTCTTCATTTTCACTTCAGTCGTCATTGGCAGTCTCTTCAAAGGCTTAACATTAAGCTTCTAACTACTGTCCCCAAGTTCAAATTATATGCCACATTTTAAAGTGCTTGTTATGGCAACATCCCATTACAGGTAGCAAAATCTGTATCAGGAATAAATTATCCCCAAACCTAAAGGCTTAAAATGACATTTATTATTTTAGTTTCTCTAGGTTATGAATTCAGGAACAGTTTAACAAGGTGGTTCTGACTCACATTCCCTACAGAAGTTACAGTTAAGACATTAGCTATGACTGCAGTCATTGGAAGTCTCCTTTGGGGGTGAATGACCTGCATTCAAGATGGCTCATGAACATGTTTACTGTCACAGAGTTTCAGGTCCTCACCACAAGAACATCTCCAGAATTGCCTGAGTGTCCCCATGACACGACAGTTGGCATCCTCCAGTATGGTGAACCGAGAGAGCCAGAAAGAAGCTGCAATATCTCCTATGGCCTACCTTTGGAAGTCATACTCTTGTCATTCCTACCATATGCTTTTTGTTCAGTAACAACCCACTAAGTATAGCACCTTCTCAAAGGGACAAGATTCAGATCCCATCAAAAGGAACATAATTTAAGAACCTATTTTAAAAACATCACAGTAAGTAAAAACCAAGAATTAAAATTTGACATAAAAATTGCTCTTTGTAAAATTACATTTAAGTGGAAGCCTATTTTAGAGTCTCTAGTGACAATGCACATTTTCTACTTTATTATGAAAATAAAAACCAAGCAAGTGCTTAAGTGTCTAATGAAGATAAAATATAAATAACTGTTTCAGGGGTGCTTGTGTAACCTGCTGGACTGGGGGCAATAGAGAGACTCTACTATGAAGCACAGATTCCAAGAAGCCAGCAACAGAGTAACTACTCTTCTTGCTTTGGTTATACAGTAATTCTCTTCACTGGGCTCCTCCTTTCTATTTCTGGGCTTCTGTGGTGGCTCAGAGGGTAAAGTGTCTGCCTACCAATGTGGGAGACCCGGGTTCGAAAGCTGGGTCAGGAAGATCCCCTGGATCCCTTTCTATTTCTAAATTTTTACTTTTTTTTTTTTTTTGCCTCTTGCGATAAATTTATTATTCCTCATTCATATCTTGCCCATTTTACTACTCCATACCAAAGACTTGACATATATGGCACTAGAAGGAAATAAGATTATGAAAAGAAGACAATCGTTTTTACAAAACCATTGACTGTGATATGTACAAAGTTTGCAAACAAATCCTGCAGAAGTTATTTCTCTATACAATGTTATATGTAGAAATGAAGCAAAACCAAAGCAGAATGTTAAAAAACTCTTTTAATAGATGAATTTTAAAGAAATTCACTCTCTTCATAGGGAGCAATTCCGAAAACGCTTTTCCATTTCCAACCCCATATTTTCTTTGATTGCTGTGATTGTTGTTCAGTTGCTAAGTTGTGTCCGATTCTTTGTGACCCCATGAACTACCGCACACCAGGCTTCTCTAACCATCACTGTCTCCAAGTCTGCGTAAACTCATGTCCATTGAGTCAGTGATGCCATCCAACCATATCATCCTCTGTCATCCCCTTCTTCATCCCCTTCTCCTCTTGCCCTCAATTTTTCCCAGCATCAGGGTCTTCTCCAATGAGTCAGTTCTTCGCATCAGGTGGCCAAAGTATTGGAGCTTCAGCTTCAGTCTTTCCAATGAATATTCAGACTGATCTCCTTTAGGATTGACTGATTTGATCTCTGTTCCATCCAAGGGACTCTCAAGAATCTTCTCTAGCACCACAGTTCCAAAGCACCAATTCTTCAGCTCTCACCCTTCTTTATGTTTCAACTCTAACATCCATACATGACTACTGGAAAAACCACAGCTTTGACTATACAGACCTTTATCAGCAAACTGATGTCTCTGCTTTTTAATATGCTAAGTTGGTCATAGCTTTTCTTTCAAGGAGCAACTATCTTTTAATTTCATGGCTGCAGTCATTGTTCACATTGATTTTGGATTGTAAGAAAATGAAATCTGACACGGTTTTTCACGTTTTCCCCATCTATTTGCCATGAAGTGACAGGACTGGATGCCATGATCTTACTTTTTTGAATGCTGAGTTTTAAGCCAGCTTTTTCATTCTCCTCTTTCACCTCCATCAAGAGGCTCTTTAGTTCCTCTTCACTTTCTGCCATTAATTGGTATCATCTGCACATCTGAGGTTGCAGATATTTCTACTGGCAATCTAGATTCCAGCTTGTGATTCATCCAGCCTGGCATTTGGAATGATGTACTCCTTTCCCCATTTTGAACCAGTCTGTTGTTTCATGTCTGGTTCTAAATTGTCCTGCATACAGGTTGTGATTCATCCAGTCCAGCATTATTTTCGTTGATACCAGAACAAAATAGAACTTTGGAAAATAATTAACTAAAAAAATATTTATTTTGTATTTTATTACTTACACCTAATAAACTGAAATTCACTATAAAATAATAACTAGTGGTCAATAAAATAAATAGATTCATATATTACAACACAAATAAGAACTCTTAAATGTATAATAAATATGTTAGGATACATCCACTGAAAGCAAATTACAGACACAAAAAGATTGAAAATCGTAAACTTGAAACACTAAGGGCACATAAAAATATTCCCTATTTAAGTGAAGTTTTGGAAAAAATCTATAGTACAATGATATGGTAACACATGCATACCTATTGACTTGTACAGAAAAACACTCAAAGGCTACATTTAAAAATATGTATGATGGTTATCATGGAAGACAGCATATTTATGTTTTATTTTTTGAACTTTGCTATACTTCTCACATTTTCAAAATGAAAACCATTTTTATTTTCTGATTGTAAATGTACATAAAACAGTCTGCCACATCTTTAGGTGATTTCTATGTTTATAATAATATGAAAATTTATATAAGGTATACATATAAATTTGGTTTTTTTCTCTATTATTCTAAAAGTACTAGTACTTTAGGATATTAAAAGTACTAAAAAGAAAACCATACAGCTCAGAATCCCACAATCCAAAAGCAACCAACAAAATTATTTATCATTTTAGTTGAGTAATGATGGATCATAACACCACATAATTATGTTTTTTACTACTCAATATATTACAAGTAAATTACAAATAATAAAATTTTTTTACGGGTCTTATGACAAAGATACCTTAATTAATTCAACCATTTCCATTCTATTTAGATAATTTTTATTATCAGTATTTCACACACGCTCAAAAATCTGTTTATAAAATTTTTGTGTGTATCTCTATCCTTTCAAATTCATTTACTTGATCAACAGGCATGAATGTTTCTATTTTTATGGCTTTTAAATATGTATTACCAAACTGCTTTCTAAAAACAATCTACCAAGCTACATTTTCTCTAGCAGAGGGTCAATCTGTCAACTTCATGGAAAGATCCAGTGAGGGGTAAAATTAACTTTTAAAATCTTTGACAATTTGGTAACTAAAGAATGTTAATTTGTACTACCTCCTGAGATTAAGGGTGTTCAAGCTTATCAACATTTCACACTTATTTTTCTATGAATTTTTAATACAAGTACCTTATGTATGGAATGGGATATCTGTGATGGTTAATTTTATTTGTAAACTTGACTAAGCCATGGTATCAAGTGGTTTGGGCAAACATCAGTCTAAATATTGTGAAGGTAATTTTCATATGTGATGAACATCTAAATCTAGTAGACTCAGTAAAGGAGATAATCCTCCATAAAGTGGGAGGGACCCATTATGAAAAGACTTATAGACTGAGGTCCCACAAAGAGGAAGGAAGTCTGCCTTGAGACTGCCTTCAGACTCAAGACCAAAACATCAACTCTTGCCAGAATTTCCAAGATGCCTGCCTATCTGCCTGCCCTGTGGATTTTGGACTTGCCAGCTCCCACAGTCTGATGAGCCAATTCCTTATAAAACTGAACAAAATCACAGCAAAAGAGACACAGATGTAAAGAATAGACTTTTGGACTCTGTGGGAGAAGGTGAGGGTGGGATGATTTGAGAGAACAGCATTGAAACATGTATATTACCATATGTGAAACAGATTGCCAGTCCAGGTTCAATGCAAGGCAATTGATGAGACAGGGCACTCAGGGCCAGTGCACTGGGACAACCCTGAGTGATGGGATGAGGAGGGAGGTGGGAGGGGGGGTTCAGGATGGGGGACACACGTAAACCCATGGCTGATTCATGTGAATGTATGGCAGAAACCACTATAATACTGTCAGGTAATTGGCCTCCAATTAAAATAAATTAATTAATTTACAAAAAAAATTTAGAATCACATCATAAATTTCTATACAAAAACATTTGTGATTTTGAATGGGTTTGCATACAAATCAATTTTAGGGGAAATTGCAATTTAAACAATATTGAATCTTCTAATTGTGAAAATTTCAGTCTTTATAATCAGGCTTTTCTAACAAGTTTTTTTCTTTCAAGTTTTTTATTAGATTTATTCCTAGGAACTTTATACTTTTTGATGCTATTATAAATAAAATCTTTCAAGTTTTTTTCATAAAAAAAAAACTGAACAAAATCAACCTCTCTCTAAATGTAAAATGTATATATGTATACATATACACACACATACATACACACAAATTTCCTGACAAATATGGCATCTAAAAATTCCCTAAGAATTTATATGAATTGTTTATTTATTAAGGCTAGTGATTTCCACCACATCCTTCAGGTTTTGAAATTCCTTTGAAGTCAAACTACTTACTTGTAAATTATCTTCTGTTCCTTCAGCTTCATTTTTAAATGATGGGCATCCTAAGAAAACAAGTAAAAGTTGATTAAGCATAGAATTTTTGTCTTAGATTTTAGAGTTGCTGACTAATTGATAGTATCACTAAGATACTATAGAAGATTGATCAGAGATCATTCTGGACTGCCCGGCAACTAGTCAGATGTTGGCCACTCATACTTGCCCCTTTGTTAAGAAAAACAGAGAATAAAGTGATTGTTTTCCTCTTCTACAGGTAAATTTCCAGTTACTTATTAAAGAGATGTATTCTGTGAAAGTGCACTATCTCTACTAAGTCCTCCCCTTGATTTCTCTGAAATACTCAAACTGCTAGAAGAGTATATGCATTACGTTCCTCTGTTCTTCAGGAGATACCCACATGATTTATTCAATTTTTCTAAACACTCTGACCTAAGAAACAGTATTCAGTACCTCAGCTAGGATTTTAGTCACTTTAGTAATAAAGAAAACAAATGAGCTTGAATCCACTATTGATAATCAATAGTCATTTGTTGTTATTGACTTTTGAGCACCAATGATTCTATAGAACTTTTTATCACATTCAAGAGTGCCTTTAGTTTCAACAAATTAATAAGAATTTATTTGAGCAAAGTATCCTGAGTTTATTTGCTACCCTTGAAGAGAAAGTTGACCTATGGAAAGGGCTGCATAGTTTATTCTTACTATCATAGAAGGCTAAGTAAGAAATATTTAGTGTGATTTTTAAAATCTGTAATAGTGGCTGGTAATAATGCTACCAAGTATATATTTTTTTAAAGTTCAAAAACAATGAGATAGGCTGAGTACTGTCGTCTACTCTATTTGGCGAGGTGTTTATGAGCTTCTCCTTATTAACTACTTTTTAAAAAAGATAAACCATTCTATCTGATCCTAGAGACAGAAGTATGCTCTTATGGGGGTATGAGTGTGGGCATAAAATTAATTCAAAACACAAAATTCCAGCAGCCAGGGATAACAATTTTCTTTTTAAAGTACTGCTTCTTCCACACTAGCTAAATATCAGAATTAACTGGGAAACTTAAAAAAAAAAAAAAAATACTGATGCCAGAGTACAATCTCAAACCAGTAATGTCAGAATCTCTGCTGGATGAGGCATTTGGCATCATATATTTTTTTATTTTTAAGTTTTTTGCAATAGTTTAAGAACCATAAGCACTACAGGAGAATCTAAAGATTCATATTCACCTCCCCCACCTCCTGCCTAAATTCATGATATATAAGTTGATAATTTCTCATCACATTTGAAATGCACAGAAACGTTAAAGAAAAAAGGAATGCCTCAGCTCTATTCCCCAAGTAGTTGGATTCAAGTGGTCTGGAGTGAGGACCAGTTATTCTATTTTTCAAAAGCCTCCCAGGTTGATTCACATGTTCAGCCAACAATAAGAACACTGATATAGGGAGAATTTATGGGTTCTTGTACTAAGAATAAAATGACTGCCATCATTTCATGGAATTTTTTTCTGAATAAAAAATCAAAAATTGTTTTCCAAATTCTAGTCTTCTAAAGTAGCTAAAACATTATTTAACTACAGCTTCACTCACTAACAATACATATTTGTGCTAAGTTTTTTGATGTTCTTGCTTCTGGCTTGTCTCATAATTAGTTCACGTTTTCTAATTTTTTTACTAAAGTCCCATCTTCAAAATGTACAAGTCACATGCTGTCAACACGTTTTCATTCAGTTGCTTTGTATAAGAAGGTTATTTCTACTAACAGATATATTTTCTTTCTTAATTAAAAAAACAAATTAAATCTTAGTTATGACTTCTTTGGGGGAAAGAAATGACTTTTGAAGTGATTTCATTTTGTTTAATTAAGCAAAACCCAGTCTTACATGTAAATATTCTTCCTCCCTTTTAAACTTGCAAGCTTTAGAGTTTATGATCTAACAGACTGGTAAGATACACAAAGGGATAGGTTGCAGTCTCTGCCAATCCTTATTAATGAAATCAGGTAAAGACTTAAGAAAGGTTTTGTCATAGATTAACTAGAGTCAACATATATTTAATTATTATACATTTTCTGCTTATAATTACCAAAACAAGGATATGAGTAACACACACATGCAGGATTTTGAAAGTTCTGTCTGCTCCTCTCTTTTTGAGCCCTTGAAGTCACTTCTACTATATGTAACTAATAAATTAAGGAAACAGTCAAAACAACCTACCTTGAGAAATATCCTCTATAGCTCTCCGAATGCCTCTATCAAAAGCCCTAGCATCAGCAGGACTTTGAAAGGTAAGGCCAAATTTCTTGTCATCAATCTTCCAGTGGTGAAATGTTGGAGTGACCTTATTGTAAATAAGGTCTTTTTTAAGCATACATTCCAAAACCACCTGCCAAAAGTTAAATGCCAAAAATTACTATACATGTATCAAATGAATTTAACATAACTCTTAAATACAAAGTTAGTTGAGAAAAGGGCTGTTGTTATATTTTAATAAAAGCATCCCTCCATTAATGTGAGGTCTTGTTACTTAATCTACTCACAAAGTCACTTGATTCAGAAATTAATATGGGATTAAAGAAGATTCTGGAAAGATGGCAGAGTTCTTAAGAAGCCCCAGGTATCTATCTCCCTACCTAGACAAAACTGGCTGGCAATATCTATCGGATGAAACTATGTTGGAACCTTAGAGTCTGCTGAAAGCTTGTAATTTTCAGGAAAAGACATGGACAGTAAACTGCAGTTAATTTTGGTCAATTTCAGCTATTAGCTTAGTAGCAGCACCAACCCTCATACCCATTTCCAGCCATAGGGCAGACAGCTGTGCACATGTTCCTGGCACAGCCTGCATACAAATTACAAAAGCCAAGGTGAGTAGAAAGGACCTTATCCTTCAAGAAATAGAGAATTTAACACAGTAATCAACTAGACCAAACAGACATACGAAACACCCTATTCAGTAACAGAACACACGTTTTTCTGAAATGCACAAGGGACATTTTTCAGGATATACCATATGTTAGGCCACAAATTAATCTCACTATATTAAAGAATATGGATATCATACAAAGTATTTCTGACCAAATTAAGATAAAGTTAAAAATCAATAACAAAAGGAAAATTGGAAAATTCAAAATATTCTGGGAATTAAACAACCAACTTATCAAAGAAGAAACCATAAGGGAAGTTGTAAGACACTTAAAGAGGATGAAAACAATGATACAACATACCAAAACTTAAAGGAAACAAAGAAAGCAGTACTAAGGGGAAAATGTATAAGTATAAACACTTGCATTAAAAAAAAAAAAGGAAAAATCTTAAATCAACAATATAACTTTAAAATTTAAGGAACAAACTAAACCCAAACCTAGCAAAAAGAATAAAGGAAATAATGAAGATCAGAGGAGAGACAAAGTAGAGACCAGAAAAATAATAGAGAAAAATCAATGAAACCAAAAGTTGGCTCTTCAAAATGATTTTAATAATGGACAAATCTTGAGCTAGAAGGACTAAGAAGAAAAAGAGAAATCAGAATCAAAAATGGAGACATTATTACGCCAATTCTACAGAAATAAAAAGAATTATGAGAGAGTACTGTGAACAACTGTACACCAACAAATCAAATAACCTAGATTTAATGGACAAATTACTAGAAAAACAAGACAGATCAAGTAAGAAACAAAAAGAAAATCTTAATAAATACATAATTAGTAAGTAGACTGAATCAATAATCAAACATCTCGTGACAAAGAAAAACCCTGGGCCTAATGGCTTCACTGGTGAATTATATCAAACATTTAAAGAACTAATACCAGCACCTCAAACTTTATCAAAAGACTAGAGTAAAATCTTCCTAATTCATTCTATGAGGACAGCATTATCCTGATAACAAAGACACTACAAGACAACTAACTATGTAACAACATCCTTTATGAATATGAAGGACGCAAAAATCCTTAATGTAAAAATCCTCAACATTTGCAAACCAAACTCAGCAGTACATTAGAAGGACGATACATACTATGACCAAACTGGATTTATTCTCGAAATGCAAGGACAGTTATAAACACATAAAAACTGATCAAAGTAATATCCTACATGAACAGAATGCAAGGAAAAAGTCCACACGATCTCATCTGAAAAAGCAGAAATAGCACTTAACAAAATTTAGGAGAGCAAACTGCCAATATCCGTTGAGTCATAGAAAAAGCAAGAGAATTCCAGAAAAATATCTACATCTGCTTTACTGATTACACCAAAGCCTCTGACTGTGTAGATCACAACAAACTATGGAAAATTTTTCAAGAGACAGGAATACCAGACCACCTTACCTGCCCTCCTGAGAAATGTGTAGGCAGATCAAGAAGCAACAAGTTAGAAATGGACATGGAACAACAGACTGGTTCCAAATTGGGAAAGGAGTACGCCAAGGCTGTATATAGTCACCCTGCTTATTTAACTTATATGCAAAGTACATAATGTGAAACGCTGGGCTGGATGAAGCACAAGCTGGAATCAAGAGTTCTGGGAGAAATATCAATAACCTCAGATACACTGATGACAGCACCCTTATGGCAGAAAGTGAAGATGAAAGTGAATGAGAAGAGTGAAAACTTGGCTTAAAACTCAACATTCAAAAAACTAAGATCGTGGCATCCAGTCCCATCACTTCATGGCAAATAGATGGGGAAACAATGGAAACAGTGACAGACTTTATTTTGGGGGGCTCCAAAATCACTGCAGATGGTGACTGCAGCCATGAAATTAAAAGACACCTGCTCCTTGGAAGAAAAGCTATGACCAACCTAGACAGCATATTAAAAACCAGAGACATTACTTTGCTGACAAAGGTCCATGCAGTCAAAGCTATGATTTTTCCCAGTAGTCATGTATGGATGTGAGAGTCTGACTATAAAGAAAGCTGAGCACCAAAGAACTGATGCTTTTGAACTGTGGTGTCAGAGAAGACTCTTGAGAGTCCCTTGTACTGCAAGGAGATCAAACCAGTCAATCCTAAAGGCAGTCCTGAATGTTCACTGGAAGGACTGATGTTGAAGCTGATGTTCCAATACTTTGGCCACCTGATGTGAAGAACTGACTCACTGGAAAAGACCTTGATGCTGGGAAATATTGAAGGCAGGAGGAGAAGGAGATGACAGAAGATGAGATGGCTGGATGGCATCACCGACTTGATGGACCTGAGTTTGAGCAAGCTCTGGCAGTTGGTGATGGACCCTGGCGTGCTGCAGTTCATGGGGTCACAAAGAGTTGGACACAACTGAGTGACTGAACTGAACTGAACATCTTTTCAAGACAAAAATAACCAACAAAAAGGAAACTACATCAAAATATCTGACAACAATGACGAGACTGTTCAATGGAAGAAAGTAAAAGTCTTTTCAACAAATGGTCCTAGGAAACTGGATATCCACATGCAGAAGAATGAAGTTTCATCCTTATCTAACACCACATGTAAAAATTAACTCATAATGGATCAAGGACCTAAAGAAGACCTAAAACAACAGAACTCTTAGAAGAAAACATAGGACAAAAACTCCATGACATTGGATTTGGCAACATTTTCTTGGATATAACACCAAAAGCACAGGTAATAAAAGAAAAAATACTGGTATAGTACTTACTAATCACTTCTTCCCAACTCCATATGCAGTGTTATATTGATTCTATTATATCTCATATTGATGTTAAGCTATAAACTGCCTCTCTCTACCAACTCCCCCACCAAAAGCTTATTGTTAAAACTTTTACCAGCATATCACTGAAAAAATCATATCTGATAGTAAGTTTTGTTAATTCTGCAATAAATGACAAATAAAACAAAATAATGTCCTGCTTGCTTACAGGCAAAGTGTGTTAGCACTTGTACTTTACAAACTGTCACAAAAACCATTTTGTAATAATAATAATAAAATTCATAATTAAGTTCTGGAATTCAAGAAGTTAAAATTGGTATTATAGATTACTGCAACATATTTACTTAATTTATTACTTCATAAGTTAATTTATATTAATTCATAAAATAACATATTAATTCATAAACAGTGGAAAAGACATAAATATTTTGGAAAACTGCTCAATTGCAATTGTCAAAAAAGGGAAGGACATAAAAACCTGAGTGTGGTGCCATAGTCTTATTACATGAAAACTGTCACTAAATTAATTTTTAATAGATGAAAATGCTGTTAACTCTTTTTCAAAACTTCCCTAAGTTCTTTTCCAACTACTATCTGCTAGAAAAATTTCAACATGATCTATACTCATCTATACCACTTGTTTACAAACAGCATCTATTTTTTACAGGGTCCCAAAACACACAGAAAAAGAAGTTTTGTTTTTTTTTTTTTAAGAAAAAGAAGTTTTTAAAATGAGTTTTTAAATACACTGAGGAAACAGTAAGGATAATGAACTAGCTCTTTGACTCATACAAGTACTTATGCAAAAATGTGTTCCACCTGAAAGTTATATAAATATTGAGGTTACACACCATACCAACTTGGTACAAAAACAAAATGCCAACTAATTCTGAAGTAGATGTCAATTTATGTCATTAATTTTTACCTACAAAGTAACATTAGGATATAAAATATATCATACTATGCATAGTATATATTTAGCATACCACAAAAATAACTATTATTTAGGACAAGCAAACTCTGGGAGATAGTGAAGGACAGAGAAGCTTGGTGTGCTGCAGCCCATGGGGTGGCAGAGCTGGACAGGATTCAGCAAATGAAAAACAGGGAAAGGCTACTACAGTGTAGCTATTCTGAATTTAGGAATAGGTGTCAGGAAAGAAAAATGCAGGTAATCTATTGACACAACAAATGACTCATGATTTTTGGAAGTAATTTAAAAAATATGCTTCCTAGAACATTCTGCATCACTCAGCATTTACATAATTATCAAAGCCTCCACATCTGAAGTATAAAAATCTCTTGTCATGCAAGATATTAAAAAACTGTTTTGCTTCTGACTTTAAGTAGCCTTTAAAAAATAAATGTACTCATAACATTAAGGACAATATAAATAATAGTTTTATTAAATAATAGGAATAAAACCCATCTATCTCAAATTTTTAAAAAAGATCAACGAGATTAAAAAGGCTTTTACCCAACATCAATACTAAATCTCCATTCTTTAAAAATAAAAATAACTTTAAGGGCTGAAAGGATTCTTAAAAATTAGTGAATTCTTCCCATCTTCTACTTCCACTTCTCAACTACATCAGAACAATATGTTCTGACTTTAGTTC
Organism: Bos indicus x Bos taurus; assembly: GCF_003369695.1. Classification (NCBI taxonomy): domain Eukaryota; kingdom Metazoa; phylum Chordata; class Mammalia; order Artiodactyla; family Bovidae; genus Bos; species Bos indicus x Bos taurus. The sequence goes on along the minus strand of NC_040085.1, from coordinate 27,863,361 downwards.
ACTGCAGTTATCACTATATTAATTCTGTATTGTAAGATCACCATAATATTATATTAACAGTAATAGGCATATAGGAAGCAGAGTTCAATGTTTACCACATTTGTGTTTGGAACTGTAGAAACTGTAGAAAATGGCAACTACATTTTTGCCAAGGGATGACAATCAACCAATCCAAAGGTGCCAGGTGAATTATTTATGCTGCAGGAAAAATAAGCTAACCAGATAAATTATTAGTCAATAGAGAGTTATATCTATTAATTGTTACTGTTGTTTAGTAGCTAAGTTGTGTCCAACTCTTCTACAACCCCATGGGCTGCAGCCCACCAGGCTCCTCTCTCCATGAGATTTCCCAGGCAAGACTATGGGAGTGGGTTGTCATTTCCTTCTCCAAACGGTTCTTCCTGACCTAGGGATTGAATTTGTGTCTCCTGCATTGGCAGGAGGATTCTTTATTGCTGAGCCACCAGGGAAGTCCCATATCTATTAATTACTAATCCAGTAAAGTAACAGGTGTTCTACTGGCCTGAAGTGGTTACAGCTCTCCCAGAATACATGACCTATACTTACTCTTAGAACTTTTATTTTTTCCTACATGAAGATTTAGCACAAAATGAATAATTTTAAGAAGAGTACCCTAAAAGCAACTACCAGAAGCCATTAAAAGTATAATCATAAATAAACAAGTTGTTAAAACTGTTAATACAGCTTTGCTACTTCTTAGTTGAATGTGCTTCTTTCTGGGGTTAAGGCGTTCTAGAAGTGTGAATTTCATCAGACCTCCACAGTAACCATGAAGGACATTTATAAATTCAGTCCAATCCAATTCAATCACTCAGTAGTGTCCAACTCTTTACAACCCCATGGACTGCAGAGTGCCAGACTTCCCTGTCCATCACCAACTCCCAGAGCTTGACTTATAAATTAGAATGTATTAATCACAGAAATCTGAAAGAAGATCATTGGCCCTGTCCTCATTTCTACGCTAAAGACAGATTATATATTAAATAATAAGGAGAAAAGATACTGAGCATAAATAACTGCAAAGTGAATATTAAGAGTGACTCAACAAGAGTAACTACAAAAGAACATATGCAAAGTAACTTGTTACCAATAACCCCTAATGGATCCACCAAGAATGTGGCTAGTTAACAAAGAAGAAATTAAAGAGTTTTAAAATCAACACTATAACTTCTGAACTCTTGACCATCTACAAATTTATTGGGATTCGGAAAAAATAATTATTTACTATAAACTATAAAAAAGTGTAATGAAAAAAACTTAACTAGAAAAAGCAACAAATTCAAAAGCACTTAAATATTTTTATGCTGATCACCTCCAAAAAAAAAAAAGAGAGAGAGAGAAAATTTCAGACTCTTACATATGAATAGACCTGATCAGATTTGAGTAGAACTTAATCACTGCAAATAGACTGACTGGATCAGCTTTAGGAAAGGGACTTTAAGGAAGGAAGAAAAACAGGGTTATTTGGTATAACAGCTTTGCACTTTTAATATAGATCTGAATAGATCTAAGTTGGCTAAGATATACAAGTCTTTTCTAGCTAGATAAATACTTTTGGAACATGACTATTTTAATAAGATCTTAAGGTCTTTTGAGCTAGTGATAACAAAAAGAACAAATACTCTTTTTCTTCTAGAAAGGTTAAATAGGTATTATAAAAAAACAACCAGATGCATAGGTGAACTCTGAATTTAAGGAAAGCAAATCTACTGTAAGCATTAAATATATCAAAATCTATTATAGATGAAGGCAGAGAAGGAATAGAAGTGGTTTTCTTACAGAAGCAGGCTAAGAGCTAAAAGAGAAAGGAAAAGAAGAAAGATGGTTAATGAGAATGGATATTCTTCACATGAGCAAAATATTTCCAAAGTAAAATGATTAAAATATGAATTATAGTAGAAACAGAACGATCCACATATACTTCCCAAGAAGAAAAAAAGAAAGCCTAAGAGGGATTTCGGTATATAAATTAATTTTAAGCTCAGAGGCTCTAAAGCTTACAGTAACTGGGTCCCCTCCAGTGTTCACCATTCATTACCCATCTGACTTAAGAATTAAATGAGGTAATATACACAAAGTATTCAAATAGCATCTGACACACAGCAGATCTTCAATACATATTAGCAGCAAGGGTGATGTTAGTCATAAGGTGATGCAACCAGCCCATAATAGAAAAGTTGCTACAAAGGCTGAGAGGTCAGTATTTACTTTTTTGAGTACAGGATGGGGAGGAGTTTGAATGATAAATAAAGGTGCTCAGGACCTCAAAGAGCTTGTTAACAGATTGATTCTACAGAGAGTGAAAACATTACAATCTCCAACATTCTTCCTTTCTCTGAAATAAATTCTAGGATATATTATAAAGAAAAAAAAGGAGGGGGATGGGTTTGAGAGTCACTAAATTAACTAAAACTTCTGAAGATATATTTCAAGTTATTTTGGGAAATATACAGCAAATTACTGGACTATTTGTCAGAAGCATTTAAAATAGACCAAGCCAAAAATGGATATAAGTACATTTCTGTCTCACTAATAACAAGTAATAATTTGGGAAAGCAGAGTAAAAATAAATATGTACTTTCAAACTACTATGTAACTTTATTACATATGCTACCTTACAAGTAGATAATTACATGTTTACAGAAAGCATTATCTAAGATGTAGTATAGTTGGTAACTAGACAAAGAAATTATCTTGGTAACTTTAAGGAATATCTTTGAATGAAAGAAAAAACATTTCATTTTAAAAATAAAAACTGCATTTTAAAGTTAAATCACTTGACAAACAAAATCAATACCTGGTAACTCAAATAGCTGCCTCCTATTATGACCTTTAGTTTTCTGGATGATATAAAAAACTTTGTATCTGGATGATATAAAACCCTTTATAAAGGACACCAAGGCATTCTATAAAATATGAAACTATATTGTTATCAAATAACACATTTTTACTAATTATCTACTAATAGAAATTTGTATTTAAAGTTGGGTTCTGAGATAAATGGGACTTTAGAAAAAAATCTAAAAAGTAACAGAAGGCAAAATGGTAGTTTCTTCCCAAATAATAACAGTTTAGCTACCACAAAAAGAAGGGCAGGAGCCAAAATTTTAAAATATGTCAGTTTCATGAAAACTGTTAGCCTTTGCCCTGCTTCATTTTGTACTCCAAGGCTAAATTTGCCTGTTACTCCAGGTATCTCTTGACTTTCTACTTTTGCATTCTATGCTATGCTATGCTAAGTCACTTTAGTCGTGTCCGACTCTGTGCGACCCCATAGACGGCAGCCCACCAGGCTCCCCCGTCCCTGGGATTCTCCAGGCAAGAACACTGGAGTGGGTTGCCATTTCCTTCTCCAATGCATGAAAGTGAAGTCGCTGAGTCGTGTCCAACTCTTAGCGACCCCATGGATTGCAGCCTAACAGGCTCCTCCGTCCATGGGATTTTCCAAGCAAGAGTACTGGAGTGGGGTGCCATTGCCTTCTCCGACTTTTGCATTCTAGTCCCATATGATGAAAAGGACATCTTTTTTGAGTGTTAGTTCCAAAAGGTCTTGTAGGTCTTCATAGAATCATTCAACTTCAGCTTCTTCAGCATAATTGGCTGGGGCAGAAATTTGGATTAATGTGATACTGAATGGTTTGCCTTGGAAACAAACAGATCATTCTGTCATTTTTGAGATTATACCCAAGTACATCCTGAAATGCAAAGTCCAGCAGGCCTTAGGAAGCATCACTATGAACAAAGCTAGTGGAGGTGATGGAATTCCAGGTGAGCCGTTTCAAATCCTAAAAGATGATGCTGTGAAAGTGTTGCACTCAATATGCCAGCAAGTTTAGAAAACACAGCAGTGGCCACAGGAGTGGAAAAGATAAGCTTTCATTTCAATTCCAAAGAAAGGGAATGCCAAAGAATGTTGAAACAACCACACAATTGCACTCATCTCACACAATAGCAAAGTCATGCTCAAAATTCTCCAAGCAAGGCTTCAAGAGTATGTGAACCATGAAATTCCAGCTGTTCAAACTGGATTTAGAAAAGGCAGAGGAATCAGAGATCAAATAGCCAACATCCGTTGGATCATCAAAAAGCAAGAGAGTTCCAGAAAAACATCACAGAGTTCTGCTTTATTGACTTACGCCAAAGCCTTTGATTGTGTGGATCACAACAACCCATGGAAAAATTCTTAAAGAGATGGAAATACCAGACCACCTTACTTGCCTCCTGAGAAATCTGTATGCAGATCAAGAAGAAACAGTTAGAACTGGACATGGAACAATGGACTGGTTCCAATTTAGGAAAGGAGTATATCAAGGCAGTATATTGTCACCCTGCTTATTCAACTTACATGCAGAGTACATCATGTGAAATGCCTGGCTGGATGAAGCACAAGCTGGAATCCAGACTGCTGGGAGAAATATCAATAACCTCAGATACTCAGATGACACCACCCTTATGGCAGAAAGTGAAGAGGAACTAAAGAGCCTCTTGAGGAAAGTGAAAGGGGAGAGTGAAAGAGCTGGCTTAAAATTCAACATTCAAAAAACTAAGATCATAGCATTCAGTCCTATCACTTCATGGCAAATAGATGGGGAAACAATGGAAATAGTGACAGACTTTATTTTGCTGCTGCTGCTAAGTCACTTCAGTCGTGTCCAACTCTGTGTGACCCCATAGACGGCAGCCCACCAAGCTCCCCTGTCCCTGGGATTCTCCTGGCAAGAACACTGGAGTGGGTTGCCATTTCCTTCTCCAATGCATGAAAGTGAAAAGTGAAAGGGAAGTCGCTCAGTTGTGTCCGACTCTTCGCGACCCCATGGACTGCAGCCTACCAGGCTCCTCCATCCATGGGATTTTCCAGGCAAGAGTACTGGAGTGGGGTGCCATTGCCTTCTCCGGACTTTATTTTGGGGCCATCAAAATCACCAACAATAAAATCATCCCAGATGGTGCCTGCAGCCATGAAATTAAAAGAAACTTGCTCCTTGGAAGAAAAGTTATGACCAACCTAGACAGCATATTAAAAAGCAGAGACATTACCCTGCCAACAAAGGTCCATCTAGTCAAAGCTATAGTTTTTCTAGTAGTCATGTATAGATGTGAGAGTCTGACTCTAAAGAAAGCTGAGTGCTGAAGAATTGATGCTTTTGAACTGTGGTGGTAGAGAAGACTCAAGAGTCCCTTGGACTGCAAGGAGATCCAACCAGTCCATCCTAAAAAGAGATCAGTCCAGAATATTCATTGGAAGGACTGAAGCTGAAGTTGAAACTCCAATACTTTGGTCACCTGATGTGAAAAACTGACTCACTGGAAAAGAGCCTGATGCTGGGAAAGATTGAAAGCAGGAGAAGGGGAAGACAGAGGATGAGATGGTTGGATGGCATCACTGACTCGATGGCCATGAGTTTGAACAATCTCCAGGAGTCGGTGATGGGACAGGGAAGCCTGGCGTGCTGCAGTCCACGGGGTTGCAAAGAGTTGGACACGACTAAGCGACTAAACTAAAACAATGTCATGAAAAAAACCTGAAGAACTGCTCCAGATTGAAGAATAAAGACACATGACAGCTAAATGCTACTTGTACTGAGAGAACAAAAAATGTTTTAAGAACATTATCAGAAGAGTTGGCAAAACTGAAATATGGACTGTAGATTAAAGACCTATATTTATGTTAAATTTCCTAAATATGATCATTACACTGTGACTATGTAATTAAAATGGAAGGCAGAGCAAAGATTTAGAAAGTAATATCAGTGTAAGGTTTTAAGATCTCAAATTTGAAAACCTAAGTGAAACAGCAATTTCCAAGAAAAATTATAACTTATCAAAGCTGAATGAAAAAAAATAGAAAACCATTAGAAACCTGTAACTATTCAGGAAACTGGAGTCGTAGAAAATATAAGTGAAATGGGGTGTTATGAGGGAAGAGGAGATGAGATACAAAACAGAGAAGTGAACTGTCACAATTAGGTTACTACTCTGACTCCTAGTGGCAAATTCTTGGGCACAGTCAGTGTGACCCAGCTTCTTTACTTGACTCTCTCCCAAGTCCCCACAGGATGTCAGAACTCTGAACTGAAAGAATAAAACTAAATAAACTTAAACAATTCTCTTCACCCTCCATTGGGTCTGCATAATTTGGAGAGAGGTCCATACAATTCTGATGAAATCAATCTTGGTGACTTAAGACTTTAACAGCCATGAACCTTTGTTAACTGACTTACACAGCAATAGTCACGTAACACAAAAACCATTCAAAACACAAGAATATCCAAATACATGATGACAGCTGTGGATTTTTAACCTTTAAGTTGAAACAAACACACACACACAAAGGATATATAAGATTTGATTAATTTAATAAGTGATATTAAAATTTATAAAGTCAAACTTTTATATTAAAAAAATTGAAGTCTTTCAAAAAACTATGGATATTGGAATGAGGAAAGGTATCAAATCAATAACTGAAGTTTCTACCTCAAGAAACTTGAAAAAGAAGAGCAAAATAAATCCAAAGCAAGCTGAAGGAAGAAAATACCAAAGAAAAGAAATCAACAGAAACATAAACTGAAAATAGATGGGGAGGAAAAAAAAAAGCTGATCTACAAAAAAAAAAAAAAGAAAAGAAAAAGCAAAACTAATAAATCTCTAGTACGATTGACAAGCTAAAAATAAAGATACAAATCACCAATTTTAGGAATGAAACATGAGTTGCTGCTAAGATCCTATAGCCTTTCAAAAAGCACTTGAGAAGATGGTTATTTCAGACATTAGTCTGCCATCTTCTTCGTCAGCTAGCTTTCCGACTTAGTTGTATTCCTTGCCCCCAAAAAGAAAAAAAAAAAAAAAAGAGTACTTGAGATACTAAAAACACCCTTACACTCAAATTAGACAGCTTGGAAGTGGACCAATTCTTTGAAAATCACATTATTATCAAAACTCAACCAAGATAAAACAGATGAACCTAAATAGTCCTATAAGCCTTGAAGAAACTGAATTTGTAATTTAAAAACTTGCAAAGAGACTTTTCTTGGGAATTCCCTGGCCGCCCAATTATTAGGATTTCATACATTCACTGCCAAGGGCCTAGGTTCAATTCCTGGTTGGGGAACTAAGATCCTAAAAGTTGCCGAGTGGCCAAAAGAGAGAGAGAGATCTCTATACACTGAGACAGTTTCAGTGGAGAATTCTACCAAATATTTTCAGAGGAACTAACATCAATTTTACACAAACTCTTTCAGAAAACAGAAGAGGAAGGAGTACTACACAATTCATTTATGAGGCCACCAGTACGTTGACACCAACACCACACAAAGACAGTAATACCAAAAGAAAGAATATTACAGACCAGTACCTCTCAATAACTTAAATACAAAACTCCTCCAAAAAATAGCAGCAAATCAAACCCAGTAACATATAAAAAGATTATACACCATGATCTAGTGGGATTTATTCCAGAAATACAAGGCTGAGTCAACACTGGAAAAAAAAAAAGTGTAATCTACGGTATCAACAAGCTGAAGATGTGAACATAATCAACTGACACAGAAAACTCATCTGACTAATTCCAAAATCCATCCATGATAAAAAATTATCAGCAACTCAATAAAAATCATCTGTAACAAACTCTATAACTAATATCATACTCAAGAGTGAAAGAGTGAATTGTTTCTGCTAAGATCTAAAAGAGCCAAGGATGTCCACTATGACCATTCTTATTCAACACAGAATTTAAAGTTCTAGCCACTGTAATAAGGAAAGAAAAAGAAATAAAAGGCATACAGATGGAAAAGGAAGAAATAAAGCTGCTCATATTTATACATGACAACAATGGCCTATGTTAGAAAACCCCAAGGAATCTACCAAAACACCTCATAGTTCAGCAAGACTGATGAAGTGAATTCCTGTTCACACTAACTGAGCATGCACTAACCAAAACTACAAAGACAGCAGTATATAAACTGCTCCATGGAAAATCAAACACTTAGATATACACTTAACAAAATGTATCTTTAGGATCTATACATTGAAAATTACAAAATGCTAATGAAACTGAAAGACCTAAACTGGAGACAAATCACACTCATAGATTGGAATTTTCAACACAATAAGGATGTCAGTTCTCCCAAAATTGACCAACCAATTTTGTAGACAATGACAATTTCATTCTAAAATTTATATGGAAAGGCACAGATACCAGGACAGTTAAAATAATATTGAAAAATAAAATGGGAGAGATCATTTTGCCCACTATTAGGGCTTACAATACAGCTACAGTGAAACAGTATGTGATTCCTATGGAGGGACAGAGCAATGGAAGAAAATGGAGAACCTACAAAAAAACTCTCAGCTAATTTTTAATAAGAGCTGTTGTTCAGTTGCTTATTCATGTTTGACTCTTTGTGACCCCAAGGACTGCAGCACGCCAGGCTTCCCTGTCCTTCACCATCTCCCACCGTTTACTCAAACTCATGTTCATTGAGTAGGTGATGCCATCCAATCATCTCTTCCTCTGTCATCCCCTTCCCCTCCTGCCTTCAATCTTTCCCAGCATCAGGGTCTTTTCTAATGAGTCAATTTTTTGCATCAGGTGGCCAAAGTATTGGAACTTCAGCTTTAGCATCAGTCCTTCCTATGAATGTTCAGGGTCAGTTTCTATTAGGATTGACTGGTTTGATGTCCTTGCAGTCCAAGGGACTCTCAAGAGTCTGCTCCAACACTATAGTTCAAAAGCATCAATTCTTCAGTGCTCAGCTTTCTTTATAGTCCAACTCTCACATCCATACATGACTACTGGAAAAACCATAGCTTTTACTAGATCAATCTTTGTTGGCAAAATAATGTCACTGCTTTTTAATATGCTGTCTAGGTTCGTCATAACTTTTCTTCCAAGGAGCAACCATCTTTTAATTTCATGGCTGCAGTCATCATCTGCAGCAATTTTGGAGCCCCCAAAAATAAAGTCTCTCACTGTTTCCCCATATGTTCACCATGAAGTAATGGGACCAGATGCCATGATCATCATTTTTTTAGTCTGGAGTTTTAAGCCAGCTTTTTCACTCTCCTTTTTCACCTTCATCAAAAGGCTCGTTAGTTCCTCTTCACTTTCTGCCATAAGAGTGGCATCATCTGCATATATGAGGTTATTGATATTTCTCCCAGCAATCTAATTCCAGCTTGTGCTTCATCCAGCCCAGTGTTTCACATGATGTACTCTGCATACAAGGTAAAAAAAATGGTGACAGTATACAGACTTGATGTACTCCTTTCCCAATTTGGAACCAGTCTGTTGTTTCAAGTCCAGTTCTAACTGTTTCTTCTTGAACTGCATACAGATATCTCAGGAGGCAAGTAAGGTGATCTGCTATTTCCATCTCTTTAAGAATTTTTTATAGTCTGTTGTGATCCACAGAGTCAAAGGCTTTTTAGTGTAGTCAATGAAACAGAAGTAGATGTTTTTCTGGAATTCTCTTGCTTTTGCGATGATCCAATGGATGTTGGCTATTTGATCTCTGGTTCCTCTGCCTTTGCTAAATTCAGAACATCTGGAAGTTCACGGTTCACATACTGTTGAAGCCTCGCTTTGAGAATTTTGAGCATTATTTTGCTAGCATGTGAGATGAGTGCAGCTGTGTGACAGTTTGAGCATTCTTTGGCATTGCCTTTCTTTGAGACTGGAATTAAAACTGACCTTTTCCAGTCCTGTGGCCACTGCTGAATATTCCAAATCTGCTGGCATATTCACTGCAGCACCTCCACAGTATCATCTTTTAGGATTTGAAATAGCTTACCTGGAATTTCATCACCTCCACTAGCTTTGTACTTAGTGACGCTTCCTAAGACCCACTTGACTTCGCATTCCAGGATGTGTGGTTCTAGGTGAGTGATCACACCATCATGGTTATCTGGGTCATGAAGATCTTTTTTGTACAGTTCTTCTGTGCATTCTTGCCACCTCTTCTTAATATTTTCTGCTTCTGTTAGGTTCATACCATTTCTATCCTTTATTGTTCCCACTTTGCATGAAATGTTCCCTTGGTATCTCTAATTCTCTTGAAGAGATCTCTAGTCTTTCCCATCCTATTATTTCCTTCTTTCTTCACAATGATCATTTAGGAAGGCTTTCTCATCTCTCCTTGCTATTCTTTGGAACTCTGCATTCAGACGGATGTATCTTTCCTTTTATCCTTTGCCTTTCACTTCTCTTCTTTCCATAGCTATTTGTAAAGCCTCCTCAGATAACCATTTTGCCATGATGCATTTCTTTTTCTTGGAGATGGTTTTGATCACCACCTCCTGTACAGTGTTACGAACCTCTGTCCATAGTTCTTCAGGAACTCTGTCTATCAGATCTAATGCTTTGAATCTATTTGTCACTTCCACTGTATAATCATAAAGGATTTGACTTAGGTCATATCTGAACGATCTAGCAGTTTTCCCTACTTTCTTCAATTTAAGCCTGAATTTTGCAACAAGGAATTCATGATCTGAACCATAGTCAACTCCCGGTCTTGCTTTTGCTGACTGATTAGAGCTTCTCCATCTACAGCTGCAAAGAATATAATCAATCTGATTTTGGTACTGACCATCTGGTGATGTCCACGTATAGAGTCTTCTCTTGTGTTGTTGGAAAAGGGTGTTTGCTCTAACTAGTGCATTTTCTTGGCAAAACTGTAAGCCTTTGCCCTGCTCCATTTTGTACTCCAAGGACAAACTTAATGGTTATTCCAGATTTCTCTTGAGTTCCTAATTTTGCATTCCAGTCCCCAATGATAGAAAAGACATCTTTTTTTTTTTTTTGGTGTTAGCTCTAGAAGGTCTTGTAGTTCTTCATAGTGAAAGAGCACAAAAGTAATTTAACAGATGAACAAGCAGTGGTCCTAGAAAACAGCTGGGCATTCATAGGCAAAAGAAATGAAAACTGACTTAATCATCATATATAAAAAAATTACTTAAAATGGACTACAGCCTTAAATATGAAATGTAAAATTTTAAAACTTAAAATAGTATAAATCTTCAGGGACCCCGGGTAAGGAAATGCATTCTCTAATGTGATTCCAAAATCAAAATCCATGAAAGGAAAAACAGATAGACTGAACTTCATCAATTTAAACTTTGCTCTATAAAATATTCCATGAAGGTTAAAAAGACAATCTATAGATTGGGAGAAAATATTTGCAGTCATATATCCTGATAAAGGACTAGTATCTGGAAAATAAAAAGAGAAACTTTTGAAACACAGCAGCAAAAAAACAAACAATCCAATGAGAAAACAGGAAAAGAACACAAAGAGATATTTCATCAAAGAAGATACAAATAACTAAACAGAAAGATATTCAACTCTAACCATTATGGAAATGCAAATTAAAACTACAATGAGCTACCACTATGCACCTATCAACACAACTGAAAAACACTGACTACACAAAATGATTGTCGGACACAACTGGGTGCACATTCATATATACACGTTAGCCATTATAATAGCTTAATGGCAATGAGAATGTAATGGAAAGAATGTGAAATATATTACAATCAGGTATAAAAGGAAAAGATGAAGCCAAGATAATCATGAACCTCACTAACTAAATCAACCAATATAAATCAATAACTAAAGAGTGAAATGATGTTAATTCAAAACAAGTAATATAGGAAGTAAATGAAAAAAAAAAAAGTCATCACTGATTCAATTGACTTGAGTTTGAGCAAACTCCAGGAGACAATGAAGGACAGGGATGCCTGGTGTGCTGCAGTCCATGGGACTGCAAAGAATCAAACATGACTGAACGACTGAACAACAACAATATGCAGGTTATTTTCAAATACCTTTTAATACTGATTTTCTAACATAATTGCACAGTGATAAGAGAATAGACTCTGTATGATCTCTTGACCATGAAATCTTTTAAACCTTGTTTTACATCCCTGGATATGTTCCAATGTCTTCTGCTTTGGGAACTTGAATAGAATTTGCATCCTATTAAATGAATATTTTATAAATCTTAATTATGTTGCATTGGTTCATAGTGTTTTTTAGGTCTACTATATCCTTCTACTTTTCTATTCACTCTGCTAACTTTTGAGAGTTTGATATTGAAACTTCAACAGAAAATCATATTTTATCTACTTAAAAAAAGAATTGTAGTATATAGTAGAATTGTATGCTTTAATAACTGTGTTCTGTATTTTCCAAGTTTCTGTTAAATGTGTTATCATACTTTCATAATTTAAAAAATATGAAAAAAAATTGAAAAAAATTAAGAGGAAGTATAGTGTCATCTGTAAAGAGAGTGCTGAAGTGCTAAGCTGATGTTTTCTAAAAAAGAGGAAATAAAAGCAACCAGGAAGGTAATATGAGAATATTCTAAAACTTAAATTTTCAGGAAACCATACAGTGTGTACTAATTTTTTGCTCCCAAAGAGAACAGAAATACAGCAGGCATATTTCTTCCTCTTCAAAGAATATCGATAATACTCAAGAATGAATTATTATCAAACTGCTGTGAGCTCACAAAATTCATCATTGTACAAAAAATTAGCCATACAATTTATTATCTTTTCCAATGGACTGACCCTAAAATGAACAGGTTATTCTACGGGGAGGGAGGTGGGAGGAGGGTTCAGGATGGGGAACACGTGTACATCCGTGGCGTATTCATGTTGATGTATGGCAAAACCAATACAATACTGTAAAGTAATTAGCCCCCAATTAAAATAAATAAATTTAAATTTAAAAAAATAATAAAAAAATAAACTAAATGAATGCCATCATTAGCATTTCTTTCTATCACAACCCTTCACAGCAAAACTGGTCTGCCCAAGGAGCTTCCTCCAACTCAAATTTCCTATTTGCCCGTCTGTGATTCACCTGTAACAATACAACAGAAATTGTTCCTGACATTATTATTTCCTCAAGACTAGCAAGATGGAGGGAGAAGGAAATGGCAACCCACTCCAGTATTCTTGCCTAGAGAATCCTGTGGACAGAGGAGCCTGGTGGGCTGCTATCCATAGGGTCACACAGAGTCGGACATGACTGAAGCGACTTAGCGTGGATGCATGCACTGGAGAAGGAAATGGCAACCTACTCCAGTGTTCTTGCTTGGAGAATCCCAGGGACAGAGGAGCCTGGTGGGCTGCCGTCTATGGGGTCACACAGAGTCGGACACGACTGAGGCGACTTAGCAGCAGCAAGATGGATGTCCACATTCTCCATTCCAGATAAAACCTGCAATATGCTATCTTTCATAGTTATTTAGTTAATGGAAAAAAGGGGATAACATTTTCCCCAAGTTTAATGTATGCTTTTAGTGAACTATGAGTAATTCAGTAAGGCAATATCGCAGAAATGTTGCCTTTGGGAAACAAGCAGATAGATTCAAAGAAGTAAGGGTCAGATTATACAAGTTTATTGTGGTGAAATTAAGGAGATGAAATTGTCTCTAGGAAACTGAGGGGAACTACTAAAGGAATTATCAGACACAAGCTTTAGAAAGTTCAGTATTGTAAGCAATATAAAAGTTAGAAAGAGGTAAAACTGTGCTTTGAAAAAATATTAGAAGCCTTTTCTGAACTGAGGTTTCTGTCTTCATTCATTTACATATCCCCAGTGCCTAGAACAGTGATATCTAGCAAATAGATGCTCAATATATAGCTATTACATGAAAGACTCATCTTTAAATACTGAACTTTCCCTTTTAGTAACGTGGATTCAGTGATATTCCTTTAGTGTAAGGTAAGATTAAAACTCAGCAACATATTGTCCACTGAAATGTGTATAAATGGGTGGTTTAAATGATTTACAAGGAAAATTCACATTGGATTAAAAAAGAAATAAAAGATACTAAAATCAGAAGAAATCTAGTGAAATGGGACACACGGATAATACAGTAAGCATGAAACTGTACAGAAAGGGGTGGGAAATAAAACAGAAATGACATGAAACCACAAAATTCTGGTAACAAGCAGATCCAGAAGAGTAACCTGATAAAATGAAGACCAGAAGAAAAGTAAAGTAGCCAAGAAATGATGTTGAGGGTCCAATGTGGAAAAGCTGGCATTGAGAGGGAATTTCTAAGATCAGTAGATGAAAATAAAAGCTAAAGGATGGTGTTCTGAATGGTACAGAGAGTATCAATAAAAAATTTAAGTGTGTGGGTTATATAGAACTTTCTGTGAGGAGAATAAGGAACAAAATGCTGACACTACCTCTACGCCCAGCCCACTCATTTCCCTAACTCTCTAGTATTATGGTGAACAGGAGAACCAGTCTCTTTTGAGAGAGAGCTGCTGAGTTCCTAAGGGGAGAGCTAATTAATGGAATTGATTTTTAGAGGGAGAAGAGTACTGTGAAGGACTGAAGTTTCACAATGGAAAAATTCACAGTTGGCACAGTGGAAAAAGCTAAGTAGTAAACTGTTATTCTGTACTTTTATAAAGTTCAATCCAAGGTACAAAGATGTTTCCCTGTTCTTTTGGGGCTTTCCATGGTGGTAAGGAAAATGAGTCTCATTTTTAATAAAGCTACTGCTATGTTATAATCACTTTACTCTTTTTCTAAAAAACAAATACTCTAATTTTGCTTTAAGCTCTACTAACTGTAAGAAATTCCATTTTTAAAAAGTTCGAAAGTTTTGGACTTCCCTGGTAGTCCAGTGGTTAAGAATCTGCCTGCCAATGCAGGGGATACTGGTTTGATCCTTGGTTGAGAAAGATTCCATATGCTGCGGGGCAACTAGGCCCATGCACCACAACTATTGAGCCTGAGTTCTACAGCCTGTGAGCCGCAAACCCTTGAGCCCACACTCTGCAACAAGAGAGGCCATCGCAATGATAAGCCTGCATATGATAATTAAAGAGTAGCCCCTGCTCCTTGCAACTGGAGAAAGCCCATGCACAGTAACAAAGACCCAGTGCAACAAGAACAAAATATTTTTAAATGTACCATTTTAAATAATATAACTGTTATCTCACGTGTGTGTGTTATGTGTTAAATCACTTCAGTTGTATCCAACTCTTTGCGACCCTATGGACTGCAGTCTACCCACGGGACTTCTCTGTCCATGGGATTCTCCAGTCAAGAATACTGGAGTGAGTTGCCATTCCCTTCACCAGGGGATCTTCCCGACCCTGGCGTCTCTTACATCTCCTGCATTAGCAGGCAGGTTCTTTACCACTAGTGCCACATTTCATAGGCATTTTAACTTTTATAAACCACTTTTTATCCACAACCTAATTATTAATCAAAAAAATTACTTAATCTCCTTGGCAACTTTCTAAACTTGATGTTTCCTATTTTTTCTTTCTTCAAGAAAGAAAAATTTCTTATAAATTCTAAGTTTATAATGATAGCTATCTTCTAATTTACTTTAACATTGCACCGTGAATTCTTCCATTTTCCACAGAACATATTAAGTAACCCAGGGGTTGTAGAGTCTGATTGTATCTTTCTACATAGCCTACTTCACTTTTGTCATCTCTTGGCACAGTATGTTTTAAAAAGCACAATAACATTAATTAGTGAATATATAGTATTTTATTGTCCTACTACAAAAGCTTAAGAATTGCTAATTTAGATCCCCAAAGTTATTTAAAACTTTGTTTAGAAGGCAATGTTTTAGCAAAATTTTGATATTACTGAAAGTTTATTCAGGTACTTATAAAGACTTTAAAATGTGCTATAATTTAATGTTTTAGATTTTCTAATCATATAAAATTCAACTAAAAACAGTCAAACAATTTAACCTATATATATTGTAAGTTGATAAAATGTCAGCCTATAAAATAAAAATGTCACACTAATAGAGAAGAGCAACTATATAAAAATGAATACAAAAGAGAGTTTCTATCATGGGGAATCTAAAGCTCTATAGTAAAGATTATCTGTACAAATTAACAGTTAAGTTTTAGTTGGCATTTAAGGGAGAAATTAAAGCTATAAAGATTTAGAAGCAAACACAGGATACAACTCATACATATCAAGAAAAGGGTTCTGAGAATCTATGCTTGTCAGAGACCACTCTATATATCTATCTCCAAGTGTCTGGGAGAAAGATAGTACTTTCATTATCTTGGGCTACACCACCAAAGCCTAGTGTTTTTAAAAATTTCTCTGAATTATCAACAAAGTATGAAAGCCAATTACATAAAGCAGTGCTTTCCAACTTCTTCATCAGGCGTACTCAGAAGAACAACAATTATAAGGCAATCAGGAAAGAGGAGGAACCTCGTGGTTAAGAGGTAACCAGCCTGGGCAGCTCCTGCCACTTATATCTATTCATGGCATACAGCTTGGGAAGCTCTAATGTAGATCATCAAAAGGTCAACTTGGAAATAAACTCACAAAAACAAGCAAGTTATAGGCAAGCATCATAGGAAATAATTTCAGTTCACTCTGAATAAATGAATGAATGAGTACCAAGCCAATTATACAAAATGTCACCTTTCTGAAAAAGTCCTCATCAGCTTTCTCGATTTGTGCTCCTTTTCTTATTAAAACAAAATAAACAAACAAAAAAGAGTGAAATATAAGCCTCTGGGAAGCATAATAGGACATTTTTAAAACAAGTACTGTAAACCTAAGACTGGAAAAACTTTCTACCAAATACTTCTTTCACTCTTCAGAAAAGTTATCTTTCATCTTCACCACTATTACCAGTATTTTGACTATTATAAGCCCTCTTTAAAATATCTAGTATTTATTAGCTATGCCAGTGGCTATAGGCACCTCATTAATAATTACCTATTCTTTCTTAAAGGGCCTAAGTTTTTTCCTGAGGTATGAGGGGCAGGTATCTTTATTTCTAGAATTCATCCAAGGTAGAAGATTCTAAGATGTCACCAACAGACAAAATGAACAGAGAACAGAGTTTTTTTAGCAGTATTTTTTAAATGATTATTACACAGGAACAGTATTAAAATGCAGTTTATCATCAAGGATTTTAAAGAAAACTATCATTAACTTGGGAAGACTTTGCAAACTTATGGATTCAACCATCACAGTGAACATCTTTTTTATATTACTAGAACCCAGAAAAATGGACTAAATTAAAACCAATCGGTAAAAATATCTATAGAAATGGACATTAATGACCTCAAAATGCAGTGAAAACGAATACATATTTTAATTCTATAACTGCTTCAGAAGTATCTTAGAAGTGTATTATGCAGCAGAGGGGGCCAATTAATGTTTATATCAGTGTCACTTCCCATTTGTCTTGAGACTTCACAAAACTGCTATCTTCAATTTATAGCCATGTATTATTGCTCTGCCTTTGATCATACAATTTGAGCATACAATTCAAATGCTTTATTACAGCTATTCCCTACAGAAATAAGGCAATCCTACACAGAGATACATTTATCCTTCCTATTTCACAAACAGTAAGCTTTCTCAAGGAGAAACGGCTAACTGAAACAACAGTTATGATTCCTAGGTCAGTGTTTCCATCAAAAGGACCTATTTTCTTGTTAGTTTATTATTTTACACCTTAGGATTATGTTAAAGGCACTTTTTTATGTCTCATCACAGAAAGTAAGTTTGGATTATGTCCAAATCCCAGGCTTATTCTCACTAAGCTTTATGTCAAAAATCACACTCTGAGCAACCACCTGAAACATCAATCTGAGCTTATTCTCTGACTAGCCTTCACTCCTAGTGATGCAAATTTGGTTCCTTATTTAATTATCTTCAAGTAAACTGTCCACATTCATTAATATGGCCAATACAGTAGTCCCTTGGTATCCATAGGGGACTGGTTCCAGTATCTGCCTTGTCTGTTTGGCCCCTGCTGACACCAAAATCTGCAGATGATGAAGTTCTTTCACATAATGGCATTGAATTTGCATATAACCATATGCATCCCCTCTCCCATATATTTTAAATGATTCTCCAAATTATTGATAATACCAAATATAAAGTAAATGCTATGTAAATAGTTGGCAGCACAAGGCAAATTTAGGTTTCACTTTTTGGAATCTTTTTCCAAATATTTTCCATCTGTGGTTGTTTGAATCCACAGATGTGAAACCTATGGATATGTAGGGCTGACTGGGTTCTGTTTCATTTTGATTTTTTTCTTTCTCTATTTCATATCTAGGTCATCATTCCATGTTCTTATGCTTTCTCGGCAAGATGTTTTTCTCCAATTCTTTCTCCACCTTTGATATCTTTCTTCTCTTTTTCCATCTCTACTATTAAGAAATGCCTTTGTGTACTGTGTACTAAGTCACTTTAGTCGTGTCTGACTTCACTACCCTATGAACTGGTGCCCATCAGGTTCCTCTCTCCATGGGGTTCTCCAGACAAGAATACTGGAGTGGGTTGCCATGCCCTCGTCCAGAGGATCTTTCTGACCCAGGAATCGAACCCACATCTCTTACATCTCCTGCACTGGCAGGTGGGTTCTTTAACCACTTAGACTGTGACTGTTTTACTCAGTTTCTAAAACCTACAACTTCTCCAACACTTCCCAGTCATCAATAGCTTGGACAAAAAGCATTACATGTAAGTACAGGTCACCATGGGCTCTTTCTTAGAAGTCTACAGGCTATATTTTAAATAAGCATCAGTATATGCTGGGCAGTGTGTTATCCAAGGTCAGAACCACATTTAAACATTTACACTTTTAGAGATGACATGTTAACTTTATTATACATACTTCTGACTTCAACTGGGGTTTCTTATAAGCCTAAAACCACATTCTGATTAACTGAGATACATCGTCAGAAGGGAATACTAAATTTGTAAAAAATTAAGAGTTAAAAGTCTTTCAAGATGATTTAGGGAAGTCATTAAATCAGATTTAACTGAGACAGAAACTGGAGCACAGACAAGTTAGCTAACCTTTTAAATTACTGAAATAATTCAGGAGTAAAAAATATGCAGAAACCAAGAATCAAAATTAAAAGTAGGTTTATTCAAAATATTTATATATGAATATTATTCAAAACTTAAAACACATTTTCAATAGAAATAATATTATAGATGCTGAATGAGCTCACAAAGCAGTCTACAAATACATATTAATAGTTAAAGGGAATTCTAGCTATTTTCAAGAGCCTTGGAAATTTTGAGAACTTTATTCTCATTTTCTAAGTTCTGCTTGATGCAGAAATGACATTAACATTTCTCAGCTTCTCAGATATGATTATTTTTCGGCTCATAAATGATATAAAGGAGAAACAGTTTTCTACACTAATTAAGAGAGTAGATGCCTAAAATTACCAAAGGTTGGATTCAAAATTTAAAACATATGAATGTAAGGAAACACTTATCTGTGTAGAAGATAGTAGAGTTATAACCTAGGATGGCCACCTACTAGTCACATGATGAGCCTCGGCTGATAGAGGATGAAGGGAGCATGAATCTGAGAACACAAGAGTCTAGAGTAGGGGCCAGATATCCACAGCTACTCAACTCTATCACTGCAGTGTGAAAGCAGCCACAGACAAAACGTTAACAAATGAGCTTGGCTATGTTCCAACACATTTTTTTATGGACACTGAAATTTGAATTTCATGTTCATAAAACCATTACTGATTTTTTTCAGTCATTTAAACGTGCAAAATCCATTCTTAACTCATGGGCTGTAAAAAACACACGACAGGCCTGGATTTGGCCTGTGGACTATAGCGCCAATCTCCAATTTAAGTAACAGTGGGGAGAAGGCGAGAAAGTGCACTTGGTTTAAAACTAGGGGGACTATTCATGAATGTTCTTGCATTAAACCTAATCAGAAAAGCAGCTCCCCTTCAACATGTGTACAATAATACCAGTCCCACATGCAAAGAAAACAGGCATACTGTGCTGTCTTTAAAAGAGTTACAGAAACAATCATCAATCTAGGACAAAAACAATTGCCATAAATAACAGTATACTAATCATAATTTTACAGAAAATTCATTCTGTACAACTTAAAATTATAGAAAAAGATGCATTATTCATTACCATTTTGTCCCTGAGTCGCTCTCCACGGATAAAAAAGTCAGCACAGCCATTCTCTTCCTGGTGAGGGACTTTGAAGACAGTGACGCAGCTTAGTCCACTCCCTCCAAGTGGTAACCATCCACCACTTGAGTCATCCCGGGTCATCACCACAGCTCGCACTCGTGCATAACTATTACTAAAATAGATGCAAAGATTAGAAATTAGCTTTTCCATAAACAAAAAACCAGCCAATATGTCAGTCTTCTTTGAGAAACCAAAGACCACATCACTTAACGTGTGGTACCTAAGTGTTTACTACTTCCATGACAGTCCAGAGAAAGTAATCTAATTGAAAAAGGTCAAAACCCAGAGTAACTAACTTAGAGTTTAACTTTTATTTTGAAGATCAATCTCACAATAAAAGACTACAGATCTCTTATTCCACCACTTGAGTAGTTCAAGCAAATTTGATTGCCATGGAACAAGTAATGAAGGATCCTCAAGACAAACTTGGAGAAGGCAATGGCACCCCACTCCAGTACTCTTGCCTGGAAAATCCCATGGACGGAGGAGCCTGATAGGCTGCAGTCCATGGGGTCGCCAAGAGTCGGACACGACCGAGCAACTTCCCTTTCCCTTTTCACTTTCCTGCACTGGAGAAAGAAATGGCAACCTGGAGAACCCCAGGGACGGGGGAGCCTGGTGGGCTTCCGTCTATGGGGTCGCACAGAGTCGGACACGACTGAAGCGACTTGGCAGTAGCAAAGACAAACTACAGAGACTACCATCAAACTTGTCTATGTATGTCCGTCTCCTAGCATATAACCAGACAAAATACTGTTGTATTCTAGCACATTTAATTGTGACACCGCTATGCTTCTAACATTTCTGAAATATATTATAAACAAAATGCTGAAACAAACATGCTTAGCTCAGGTACATTTTCAATTTTTCCCTAACAACTAGAAATCTAAACCACACAAACATATATAAAGAAATGTTTTATTAACCCATCAGGCAAATTGGTCTTTTCATGCTCTCTTTTTGGCAAACTATTCTTGAGGTACACCACATTCCAGTTCCATTCAGAATTACTTCCTAATATTCCACAACTATTTTTTACATAAAATCTAAGAAATGTTTCATATAGTAATGTTCTAGATAACTGACATCTAAGCATTTTAGTTCTAAAACTTCTAATACAATAATCATTATATTCTTTCTAAAAGTCAAATATCTTGCCAATTTCTTAGAAAATTACACTGAGTTTCTTAGAAAATTACACTGAAAATTACACATGTCTTGGTTATTACAACTATCAACTGAGGTGCAACATAATAATTCTGTGCTACTTAATATCTCTGAATGTTCTTTGCCAGTTGTCTCTTCTGTTGTCAGAGTGCCTCTGAGCACTCTGGGTCTGAGACCCACTCCTTGTTTTTTTTCTATTTTATATATCGACATTTATTTGACTGAGCTGTATACTCTATATATAATCACATATATTGATATTAAGTATAAAATTTCACAAATTCTGACAAACATACACATCTACACAACCAACATCAAGATAAAGAACATTTTCATGACTCCAGAAAATTCCCTGAGGCCTCCTGCCCATCAAATAGGTAACCAAGGTAACCACTGCTACACAAGGTTTCCAATATACACATTAGTTTTGCCTGCTCTGGGCCTTCTTATGTATGGAATCAAACAGAAGCACCACTTGCACCCTCCCTATCTGACTTCCTTCACTTATTGTGTTGTCACATGAGGGCTTCATTCTCTGTCAACACTAAGTAGTCAGTCCTCTCACTGAATAAATAAATATGCATCACAATTCATGTTCCGAGGTGTTGGCTATTATGAATAAGGCTTTCACTAACATTCTTATGTTTTTTTGTAGATGTTTTCATTTCTCTTGAATAATTACCTAGGAATGGAATTGATGAGTCATAGGGGAGTATATTTAACTATATAAGAAACTGTTTTCCAAGGTGACTAGACCGTTACATTCCTATCAACAACGTATGATAGTTTCAGTTACTCCACATCTGTGCCAGCATTTGGTGTTTTCAACTTTTTAAACCATACTCACTGTAGTAAGTATATGAATGCGTGACGTCGTGCTTTTTTTTCATATGCTGGCTGGCCATTTGTATGCCTTCTTTTTAAGCCGCTTATTTTGTATTATGTTGCCTTTTATTACTGATTTTTAGAAGTTCTTCATATTTCATAACACAAGTGGTTTTCTGTCAGAGAGTTGTATTCTTTTAAAGTTGCACGGTGTTGGTCGAGTAAGAAGTCGAAAGTCAAACTTCATTATAAAGTTGGATCCTAGCTCAGCATCTTACCTATATGTCCTTGAGAGAGTTACAATACCCACCTTTAATAAACTAAAACAAAGCCTAACACCTAATAAACACTTATGTATTATTGTGCTTAGTCATTCAGTCGTGTGCGACTCTGTGTATCGTTTTAAGTTTATTATTAGTACTACAACAAAGATTTTAAAATTGAAGTACTTGTCATACTGGTAATTCAAAGCCAGGTAGGAGCTGGGGGGGAAAATTGCAAATTCAAACATAACTCTCTATTAATTACTAGGGTCAAAATAATTCTTTGCAAAGAAGTTCTAAAAGTCTTTAAATTTACATATGACCATTCTAAGCTTTTTATGATTCAGTTACTTACAGGCTCTGATTCTTACCTATCTGGGCTCAACTGTTAAAAATCTTCCATTCAGAGAATTGGCCAGAGGAGGTATGGGTACATAAAGACCAGACTGAATTAGGTATCTAATTCTAATCCTCCTCATGGGCTAAGCTGGAACAAGTACCATCCTAAGAAGCTTGGCGGGATAGAAGTAATAATAAATGAAGGTTATTTGGTTAACCAAGAATTTAATCAAAGGATATCCAGAAACAGCACATTATCTTACACGTATCTGCTTCAAATTATATATCTGTGAATTGAACTCATGCATTTAAAGCTCAGCACATCTGAGGTTCAGTGAAGTTACAAAGTCACAAGGTGGAACTTTGATCAAAACCAAAATTCAAGGTCCCAATAATCATTTAAGTGTTTATTTCACTACAGGATCCTGACTCTTCTCACCTGATTATGTAGTAAACTGGAAACTGAGAATTTTATACTAGATTCTGCAAGACTGGAGAAATCTAAGGAGTAAAATAACCCAATTTAGAAGATCAGAGTACATTTTAACTTGAGTGCAGAAGCAGTTATCCTCCTCAGAGCACAGACTCTTATTTTATCATCTGTGATTATTACTAATTCTCATTTACAATCTGTATAATGCTTCTTAGCATATTTTATATTTTAAAAATATAAAACTGTAAGATTATTAGAAAATACATAAAAACACTGCCAGTTATTTTAGGATGGTAAAATTAAGTATTTTCCTTTCATTTCTCAGTTTCTCCAAAATTATCGTATAATTCAGTCACTCAGTCATGTCTGACTCTTTGCAACCCCACAAACCGCAGCATGCCAGGCCTCCCTGTCCATCACCAACTCTGGGAGTCCACCAAAACCCACGTCCATTGAGTCTGTGATGCCATCCAACCATCTCATTCTCTGTCATCCCCTTCTCCTCCTGCCCTCAATCTTTCCCAGCATCAGAATCTTTTCCAATGAATCAGCTCTTTGCATCACATGGCCAAAGTATTGGAGTTTCACCTTCAACATCAGTCCTTCCAATGAACACCCAGGACTGATCTCCTTTAGGATGGACTGGTTGGATCTCCTTGCAATCCAAGGGACTCTCAGGAGTCTTCTCCAACACCACAGTTCAAAAGCATCAATTCTTTAGTGCTCAGCTTTCTTTATAGTCCAACTGTCACATCCATACATGACCACTGGAAAAACCATAGCCTTGACTAGATGGACCTTTGTTGGCAAAGTAACGTCTCTGCTTTTTTAATATGCTGTCTAGGTTGGTCATCTTTCCTTCCAAGGAGTAAGTTTCTTTTAATTTCATGGCTGCAGTCACCATCTGCAGTGATTTTGGAGCCCCAAAAACTTAAGTCAGCCACTGTTTCCCCATCTATTTCCCATGAAGTGATGGGACCGGATGTCATGATCTGTTTTCTGAATGTTGAGCTTTAAGGCAACTTTTTCACTCTCCAGGCTCTTTAGCTCCTCTTCATTTTCTGCCATAAGGGTGTTGTCATCTGCATATCTGAGGTTACTGACAGTTCTCCCAGCAATCTTGATTCCAGCTTGTGCATCTTCCAGCCCTATGTTTCTCATGATGTACTCTGCATAGAAGTTAAATAAGCAGGGTGACAATATACAGCCTTGACGTACTCCTTTTCCTATTTGGAACCAGTCTGTTGTTCCAAGTCCAGTTCTAACTGTTGCTTCCTGACCTGCATACAGATTTCTCAAGAGGCAGGTCAGGTGGTCTGGTATTCCCATCTCTTTCAGAATTTTCCACAGTTTATTGTGATCCACACAGTCAAAGGCTTTGGCATACTCAATAAAGCAGAAATAGATGTTTTTCTGGTATTCTCTTGCTTTTTCGATGATCCAGCGAATGTTGGCAATTTGATCTCTGGTTCCTCTGCCTTTTCTAAAACCAGCTTGAACATCTGGAAGTTCACGGTTCACATATTGCTGAAGCCTGGCTTGGAGAATTTTGAGCATTATTGTACTAGCGTGTGAGGTGAGTGCAAATGTGCAGTAGTTTGACCATTCTTTGGCATTGCCTTTCTTTGGGGGTGGAATGAAAACTGACCTTTTCCAGTCCTGTGGCCACTGCTGAGTTTTCCAAATTTGCTGGCATATGGAGTGCAGCACTTTCACAGCATCATCTTTCTTTTTGAAAGATGATTTGAAATAGCTCAACTGGAATTCTATCACCCCTACTAGCTTTGTTCATAGTGATGCTTTCTAAGGCCCACTTGACTTCACATTCCAGGATATCTGGCTCTAGGTCAGTGATCACACCATCGTGGATATCTGGGTCATGCAGATCTTTTTTGTACAGTTCTTCTGTGTATTCTTGCCACTTCTTAATATCTTCTGCTTCTGTCAGGTCCATACCATTTCTGTCCTTTACTGAGTCCATCTTTGCATGAAATCTTCCCTTGGTATCTCTATTTTCTTGAAGAGATCTCTAGTCTTTCCCATTCTATTGTTGTCCTCTATTTCTTTGCACTGATCGCTGAGGAAGGCTTTCTTATCTCTCCTTGCTATTCTCTGGAACTCTGCATTCAAATGGGTAAAACTTTCTTCTCCTTTTCTCTTCTTTTCACAGCTATTTCCAAGACCTCCTCAGACAGCCATTTTGCTTTTTTGCATTTTTTTTTCTTGAGGATGGTCTTGATCCCTGTTTCCTGTACAACGTCACGAACCTCTTTCCATAGTTCATCAGACACTCTATCAGATCTAGTCCCTTAAGTATTATAATACTGATAAAAGTAATTTAAATAAATTAAAAAATCACATTTTAACTATATCTTGGCTTTACTCAAAATACCGTAAAAATTTTAGAATGTTACTTATAAGTGTAAGAATATGTTTTAAACAAAAGAATCCCTGACATAATTCCCCTCACTATTCCCAATTTGTTTTTGTTTTATCAGAGTGCCACCTAAAAGAGATGTGTTGCCCTTTCTAGGAAAGTTAGATAAAATAAAGATTTCATTACTGAAAAAATAAGGTTGCCTGATTCATAGTTCACCTTAATACAACAAAGAGGTTTTAAAGCTGGCTAATAACTTACATAAACTTTTTTTTGAATCTCATGTTTTCAAGCAAACCAAATAAATGTTCCCCTTATTAATCCAAGTTGATCATTCAAACTTTAAAGTACTCCGGAAGCTTATGTAAATAAATTTGTACATTTGTATATTTGTATAAGTTTGTATATAAACATCAGCTTATAATTTAACAATTCAGCTTTCAAGTTTAAGACCTACGACTAGAATACTTAACACAAAAATTTTCAAGCTGTTTAGTAAATGTTGGGGTGGGGGAGAGCTGACAGACCCTTCCGAGTGCCACAGTTAAATCTTTTCACCTGTGCTTTTAATCAAATGTCATCTTGTTCTCCCACATAAAATCACTAACTCTTTTGTTTCAAATACGCAACCACTCCCAAAGACATTAGTGGCAGCTCTTACAAACTTTATCATACTCTGCCTTGTAGCATATAAAAATCTGTTTGTAGTCCACTCCTTAGATAAATGGGACTTAAGAGCAAGGAAAGAAATCAGTCTCCTATTTAAAATAACAATAACTGTTTTTCTTTTTTCTGGTCATGTAAACAATAGATGCCCACTCTAGTAAATGTGGAAAACAAAGAAAAATAGTATTTTCCATCATGGAATTAAAATTCTAGCATTTGTTGGATTTTTATTCTCTCTGGTATCATATTTGCAATCTGTTAGTCTCTGAGACAACAGCTGCTACTTGACAATCTACTCTTATTGTCAAAATCTCAGAATTTCATTCTGGATCTTCTTTAAAACAGTTGAAAAGCATTTGTTCCCACTGATTTATCTAAAAAGCTGAAGAGGATGTGGAGAAAAGGACCCCTTGTATACTGCTGGTAGGGATGTAAACTGGTGCAGCCACTATAGAAACTAGTATGGAGGTTCCTCAAAAAACTAAAAAAAAAACTACCTTATAACCCATTCCTGGGTATATACCTGGAAAAAATGAATACACTAATTTGAAAAAATACATGTACCCCAATGATCACAGCAACAGTATTTACAATAGCCAAGACACAGAAGCAACCCAAGTGTGCCCATCAACAATAGGACTAGATTAAGAAGAGATAGTGTGTGTATATAACATATGTTAACATATTATATACAAACACTAATCAGGTGGCATAGTGGTAAAGAATCAGCCTGCCAGTGCAGGAGACACAAAAGTGACAGATTTGATCCCTAGGTCAGAAAGACCCCCTGGAGTAGCAAATGCAACTCACTCCAGTATTCTTGCCTAGATAATTTCATAGACAGAGAAGCCTGATGGCAGTCCACGGGAATAGGACACGATTGAGCAACTGAGTGTTCATGCACACACACACATACACACACACACACATATTATATATAAAAAAGAATATAACTCAGTCATAAAATAGTAAAATAATGCCATGTGCTGCAGACTCACAGATACAGAAAACAAACTTGTGGTTATCAAACGGGAGAGGGAAGGACAAATTAGGGTATAGGATTAACAGATACAAACTACTATATGTAAAACAGATAAGCAACAAGGATATACTGAATAGTGCAGGGACTTATACATATCATCATGTAATAATCTATAGGAAATACAGTCTACAAAAACTCTGAAACACTACACTGTATATCTGAAACTAACATAATATTATAACTCAACCACATGTCAATTAGGAACTCCCCTAGTGGTCCAGTAATTAAGATGCCACACTTGTACCAAAGGGCACATTGGTTTGATCCCTGGTTGGGGAACTAAGATCCCACATGCCGCGTGGCTTAGCAAAAAATACAAAAATAAACAAACAAAAAACCCCAAAAAAAACAAAGCAAACAAAATACGTCAATTTTTAAAAGCTTGCTGTTTCAAAAACAAATAAATACAAAGTCAAATATGACAACAACCATTTAATATTATTTTCCAAAATGGCTAAAATCTAAAGCTCTTTTTGTCCCTTTGGTACTGAACTACATAATAACCACTTTTCAAGTCAAGTTTTCATTCTAATGAAATGAAGATGCTCTTGTAATAAACTGCTTGGTTTCCCTTATTTTATGCAAAATCTAAACTGTATCTCAACCATTAATTTCTGATCTTATCTGAATAGCTACATTAAATATATCCTTCACTCACAGTAGGGGAACTGCACAATTAATGCAGAAGTCTAAGTGAGAGGTAATGTTGAACTGAACTACAATGATAACAGACAAAAGAGGGATGGACTGATGGGGGGCAGGGCTCTATTTTGGAAGAAAAGCCAAGAAGATCTGTTGATGTATTCTGAACTATCTCTAATTAGATAATTATCTATAATTCTTAACAGTCATCAGCTTCATTATCTAGAATTTATTATTTCAATAGAGCAAAAGATGATCAAACACAAAGATAAACTTTGCTTCAGTTGTATTGATCCATGTAGTTTCTTTTGAAATAGCAGTACCATATTATATATGATCCAGAATAATTCTTAAGTTATACTTTACTACATGTTGTGAATAAATACATATTGTGACTGAATTTTCAAATGCAACTTGGCAATTTTTTAAAACAAATAAAGAGTACAGTTATAGAAGAATTTTTAAATCTAAAACAGCCTCCCTGGTGGCTCCCACCTGCCAAGAACCCACCTGCCAATGCAAGAGACACAGGTTCTATCCATGGTTCAGGAAGATCTCCTGGAGAATGAAATGGCAACCCATTCCAGTATTCTTGCCTGGAAAATCCCATGGACAGAAGACCCTGGCGGGCAACTGTCCATGGGGTGGCAAAAGAGTCAAACACAACTTGGTGACTAAACAACAATAGTCTAATACACAAGATAATCTTTTTCAGTTTCTTTTCTCCCTCGGAGAATCCTCTAGCTTTCTGATTACCAAGCTGATTATATGATATATTCACTCAACTATCCCCTCTTCATTTCTTCTATATTATCCCAATTGTCAACTAGGTTGTCCTTTTCTGTTGATTTGCATAAATGCTTCATATTACATATGCTAATCATTTGCCAGTTATGTGAATTACATATATCTTCTTCCAAACTATGGCTTCTTTTATTTTTTAATGTCCATTGAAGAATGAAATTTTTATCTTACCACGGTCAAACATTTCTTTCCTTTATGATTTGTGCTGGCAACTTTTGGCAAGATCTCATACATACCTATTTTAAAGCTTTTTACATCCAATTAAGAGATAAAACTTTGTTTTCTTTTTAAAGTCATTTTAGCAAACAGAATATTCTATTTTCTGTGACAGTAAGAAAGTCCCTAAAATCACCCATGTCTGGCAGAGCAAGTATTCCTGTTATTTACTAAATTAGAGCACACATTCTTTTCCACTATCCAGAAGTTAAATCCAAATTGGTTTTTGTTTCTCAGCTATATATGACCTTGTTTCCACTAGGAACAGCTACCAGGTTTTCATAGCTGCTGTACAGGGTTGGTGAACTGCAATCTATTTTCATTAGTTTCTCTTTGTATATAGGGGCCATCCTGGTTTAGTGTGGATTTGTTCCAGATAATTTCTCCATCCCAACTTTCCATAAGCTTAACCCAACTTCCTACCTTTTCATGCTTTAAAACTTCTAAGTGCACATTTTTTTAAAACTTGACTGATGTATTTAACATTACTTTAAACAGTTTTCAATTATACCTTCACCAAAAAAACTGACCACTTACTACAACAATGTTGCCAATACACATCATTTACGCCCTGATCTAAGAAGCTTCCTACCAAAGGAGGAAGGAGAGTGTTCAATAAAGATTTACACAGCTTCAAAATGCAGGAAAAAAATGTAGCAAAGACAGACTATGGGCAGAGAAAATACCTAGGAAGTTATTATAATGAACTTTATATAATAAAGTATCTTAATAAACATAGTTATATGGACATATCAGTTTATATCACACTGTCACAACGCACACCCACCTGTAAGGGAAGCTAAGAAAGGTAGTATTCCAGTCCACTACGGATCCATCTAACATATTCCAGTCCACTATGGACCTATCATCCTAAAAGATGATGCTGTGAAAGTGCTGCACGCAATATGCCAGCAAATTTGGAAAACAGCAGTGGCCAGAGGACTAGAAAAGGTCACTTTTCATTCCAATCCCAAAGAAAGGGAAAGCCAAAGAATGTTCAAACTACCGCACAACTGCACTCATCTCACATGCTAGTATATTTTAAGTAAACATTATCATCCAAATATTAAATATTATTACATAGACTGGGTACAAGAGAAAAAGGAAGCATTTAATAGAAGTATTTTATCATACAGCACTTCACAGTGTAGTCAGTAACTTGTTTTCTTAGCTAAATATAAAGGCAGATGATATTCAGAAGATAACCACATTAGTACTCACGCATCTATTCACTTATCCAGCGAGCATTTATTTATATGTTTCACACATAAACACAATTTAAAGTTATGCTTCTTTGCTTATAGAAACTCCTAAGTTAGCGGACAAAGATATGTTACCAAAGATGGGAGTACATGGTAAGAAATGACTAATTTTCATATCCAATGTGGATTTTGAAATAGCAGTATCATCAGGTAGAAAAAGGCAAAGTGCACACCATGGAGGGCATGAGGAGCATGACACGAGTAATGTCATATTTAAGGACCAATATTAAGTTCAAAAGAGGATGGCATGCATAAGCAAAAGAAAGGTAAGAAATAAAATAAATGCCATCCCAAAGAAAGATGATGCCAAAGAATGCTCAAACTACTGCACATTTGCACTCATCTCACACGCTAGTAAAGTAATGCTCAAAATTCTCCAAGCCAGGCTTCAGCAATAAGTGAACTGTGAACTTCCAGATGTTCAAGCTGGTTTTAGAAAAGGCAGAGGAACCAGAGATCAAATTGCCAACATCCGCTGGATCATGGAAAAAGCAAGAGAGTTCCAGAAAAACATCTATATATGCTTTATTGACTATGCCAAAGGCTTTGACTGTGTGGATCACAATAAACTGTGGAAAGTTCTGAAAGAGATCGGAATACCAGACCATCTTCTGACCTGCCTGAGAAATCTGTATGCAGGTCAGGAAGCAACAGTTAGAACTGGACATGGAACAACAGACTGGTTCCAAATAGGAAAAGGAGTACGTCAAGGCTGTATATTGTCACCCTGCTTATTTAACTTCTATGCAGAGTACATCATGAGAAACGCTGGGCTGGAGGAAGCACAAGCTGGAATCAAGGTTGCCAAGAGAAATATCAATAACATCAGATACACAGATGACAACACCCTTATGGCAGAAAGTGAAGAAGAACTAAAGAGCCTCTTGATGAAAGTGAACGAGGAGAGTCTGGTCCCATCACTTCATGGGAAATAGATGGGGAAACAGTGGAAACACTGGCTGACTTTATTTTTCTGGGCTTCAACATCACTGCAGATGGGGATTGTGGCCATGAAATTAAGAGACGTTCACTCCTTGAAAGGAAAGATGACCAACCTAGACAGCATATTAAAAAGCAGAGACATTACTTTGCCAACAAAGGTCCATCTAGTCAAGGCTATGGTTTTTCCAGTGGTCATATATGGATGTGAGAGTTGGACTATAAAGAAAGCTGAGCACTGAAGAACTGATGCTTTTGAACTGTGGTGTTGGAGAAGACTCTTGAGAGTCCCTTGGACTGCAAGGAGATCCAACCAGTCCATTCTAAAGGAGATCAGTCCTGGTTGTTGATTGGAAGGACTGATATTGAAGCCGAAACTCCAATACTTTGGCCACCTGATAAGAGCTGACTCATTGGAAAAGACCCTGATGCTGGGAAAGATTGAGAGCAGGAGGAGGAGGGGACGACAGAGGATGAGATGGTTGGATGGCATCACCAACTTGATGGACATGGGTTTTGGTGGACTCCGGGAGTTGGTGATGGACAGGGAGGCCTGGCATGCTGTGGTTTATGGGGTCACAAAGAGTTGGTCACGACTGAGAGACTGAACTGAACTAACTTACCAGACCTTACCGTATCAAGCCTTGCACATCATGCACAAAGTTAGTACTCTATCACAGTGAAGAGACCACAGGGTGAAAAAAGCAAAGGAGTAGAATACTCTGACTTGTGTTTTTAGCAGAACTTTTACTACATCAACCTTAATGAGATGGGTTATTTCTTCATTTTACAGATACGGAAATTAAGGAATCACATTAAAAAGACAAAGGTCTTGAAAGACTCCTTTTGTATCGGCAACTTTAAAAACTATAAGTTATAATTTCCTACATAGTAATCATCAATCTGAAGCAACCACATGGCAGTTAGTAACACTGTGTTTTAATAGCAAGTCAGATTTCCTAAATTCCAAAGGCAGTTGTGTCATTTAAAAGTTATAATCTTGAACAAATTCACTTAACTTTCTGTACCTCCATTTTCCTGGTCTGTAAATTGCATCTATGGCAGGGTTTGAGAACTAAATGAGGAAATGTGTGCAAAATGCTTAGTTAGCGCTGTGCCTGGCTCATAGTTGAAGTGAACTGAAGTCGTTCAGTCTTATTCGACTCTTTGCAACCCCGTGGACTGTAGCCTATCAGGCTCCTCCGCCATGGGATTTTCCAGGCAAGCGTACTGGAGTAGGTTGCCATTTCCTTCTCCAGGGGATCTTCCAGACCCAGGGATCAAACCCAGGTCTCCCACATTGTAGACAGACACTTTACTGTCTGAGCCACCAGTGAAGTCCATAGTTAGGTGCTCAATAAATGTTACTTCTATAATGACTTAATATATTAAACTAACTTTATGATGTTCCACTATCTGTGTTCTGAAATGGTCTAAATTTGTTTTGTCCTGTAGTGTTATATAACAAACCCAGGAGACAGCCCGCATCAGAACTTTTTTCTTTGAGTAAAAACACGTAAGTATCAGTTATCTAAATCTTCCATCTACTGCTTACATAACGGAAGCATTTACATTTAGTCATAAGAATCTGGGAAGCCTTCCACAAGAATGAAAAATAAAACTAAAATCTGAAGGATATACATAGAGGTATTCACAAAACATTCTTTTAAAATCAACCATTCTAGGTTCTGCTAAACAGTTATCATCAACCTGCCAAAGTAGTTTAAAACTCCAACACTTAGTATATCTCTGCCTTCTGGCATGACTACTATCCATTCCTCTGACTCCTTGATTACCAGCACTGATGCTATCATTTCATTTTTGGAAGTTGTCTATGTCAGAAGAGCTGAACTATAAATAAAAGTTTTCACTAGTGGTCAGAAATCAGATTGTAGAAGGCAGGGAACCAACATTAATACTAGAGTTCATAATGAGATAAAAGCATTAGAATAAAATATGGTAAATTTTAAAATAATCTTGTAGTAGAAAAGACTTAAGATTCAGAGGCCATTAAAAAAATAAACTCAATTATACAAACATTCCTGCACAGTAAAAATACCATAAAGTTTACTTTTGAAAAAAGGGTAACAAATTGAGGGAGAAAATGTAAAACAATATGTATTAGTCTTCTATTGCTGCTGTAACAAATTACCCAAAACTTAGTGACTGAAAACAACACAAATGTATGCACTTCTATAAGCTGAAGTCCAAAGGGCGTCACAAGGCTACAATCAAGGTGCCAGCACTGCTGCATTCCTTTCAGGAAGTCATGCAAGAGAATGGGTTTCCTCATCATGTCCCAATTCTACAAGTCATCCACATGCCCTGATTTGTGGTCTTCAATCTTCAATGCCAGGTACATTTTTCTCTTTGACTCTTCTTCTAAAATCACATCTTTCTCTGACTGCAGTCCCACAGACAGGAAAGGTTCTCTACTTTTAAGGATTTGTATGATTAGACTAAACCCTTCCAGATAATCCAGGATAATCACCCCATATCAAAGTTCATAACCTTAATCACATTTGCAAAGTCCTAACACATTCACAGGTTCCAAGGATTAGAGTGAGGATATCTTTGAAGTATGGGGGCTATGGGTGAGGGGAGGACCAACACATTATTCTGTCTAACACAAACAACAGATAATAAAGCACAGTATCTATTTCCTTAAAAATAACTTCAAAATCAGTAAGAGAAAAACCAACAATCCAGAATAAAATAGGCAAAGCTCATGAACAAAATTTACAGAAGAAAAATATAGGTGCCATGAAATACATATATTAAAAACCCCTAACTTTGTTCGAAATAAGAGGGCAAATTAAAGGCCCTTTTTTACTTATCGGATTGGCAGATACCAAGAAATAAGTTCACTGGAGAGGGACTCCAGTATTCTTGCCTGGAGAATCCCAGGGACAGAGGAGCCTACTGGGCTCCCGTCTATGGGGTCGCACAGAGTCGGACACGACTGAAGCGACTTAGCAGCAAGAAATGTTAACACAAAAGTTAGTGAGTAGAACAGAAGTATGACCTGTTTGTAAGGTTATTTGGAAATACCTATCAAAACTTAAGATGTACATAGTTTATGACTCAGCAAAAGCTACTTCTACCCACTTTTTTACATGTATGAAATTATACCTTTATAAGCAAAGTTTAAAGAAAAATACTGCTTTTAACAGAAAAAAAATATGAAAGCAATCTAAAAAGAGGCAATAGGAAATTAAATTATGGAACACCTATTCAATGCAAATAGCCATGACAAAAATAAGCAAGCTCTTTATATTATCAAAGTGAGCTGATCTCTCTAGGTTCTATTAAATTTTTTTAAAGGTACATATGTATATTTAGTATACCACCATTTGTGGCAGAAAACAAATTCACACATACACTTATATATGAATAGAATCTTCCCTGGTGGATCAGACGGTAGAGTGTCTGCCTGCAATGTGGGAGACCCAAGTTCGATCCCTGGGTTGGGAAGATCACCTGGAGAAGGCAATGGCATCCCACTCCAGTATCCTTGCCTGGAAAATCCCATGGACGGAGGAGCCTGGTAGGCTACAGTCCATGGGGTCGCAGAGAGTCAGACACGACTGAGCGACTTCACTTTCACTTTACATAATAAAACTAGTAACTGTCTCTCTAGTGAGGGGAAATAAGAGAGGTACAAGGGTAGTTTTCTTTCCATTAAAGCCTTTTATATTTTTTGAATTTTGTACCATGTATACATATAACCCATTCAAAAACACATTTACCAAACTCTTACACATGTACGTGCACACACACACACACTCACACTCTCCCCCCACCTCCCGCCCTGCCTTGAAGGGCTATGATCTCAAAACAGTATTTGTCTCTCTAACAGGAGTTAGAACTTGCCATTAAGAGTAAAATGACAACTTTTCCAAGGAACACAGATTAATCTAATTGCCTTGTTCCCCTCCCTGTCAAAACCTGCTGTACTCTATACTCCTCCCATCAACCTGACAGAAGAAATACCTCTGCTCTGTTCCCACTTACTTACAATTTATAGTTCTCCTCAGTCACAGACACCTGTTCAAACATAAGGACTGGAATCCCAGCTCTCTTCACATATTTATGCAGAATATCCCACAAATCATCTCATATGCATATATTTCTTCTAAAGATGCTTGGCTCATTTTACTAAAGAAGCTGCTCTGTAGAAGGGTAGATAGCAAATAAGGTCTTGCCTGAAGAAAACCAGATATTCTCATACTGGACATGTCCTAAGAGAGGAGATACAAACTCAGAAGGTGGAGAGACAGGAGAAAAGATTCCAGACTACTCTCACACCTTAGAACAAGGTTTTGGGAAGGAAAGATATGCTTAAGAGGGGGTCCCTTGGTAGTAAGAGAAAAATTATTTCTACCCTCTGAAAGCAGACATAGGTTTAGCAGAGCGGTATGCCCTGCTGAATATGGTGATACGGATGCCCAGGTGAACATGGACAAGCACTAAATTATAATACATTATATAGCTCTATTTATTACTCTCCAGAAAGTCTTTCCCGATGCCTACCATTGGATTAGTATCTTTTATAAATGTTTCGACCAGATAAAGTGTGAACAGGGACTCAATTGATATTTGAGAGTCAGCTGTGGTTGATAATTCTTATTTAAAGCAAAAAGGAAATGCTGTTCCATTTTTCTGATTTAGATTAGTACATTATATCCTTATGTGTATGCTATGTAGTTGTATGTTAGGTCTATACAGGTCAGTTAGGAAATTCAACTGACAACTAACAGAAGCAGAAGATATTAAGAAGAGGAGGCAAGAATACACAGAAGAACTATACAAAAAAGATCTTCATGACCCAGATAGCCACAATGATGTGATCACTCACCTAGAGCCAAACATCATGGAATGCAAAGTCAAGTAGGCCTTAGGAAGCATCACTATGAACAAAGCTAAGGGAGGTGATGGAATTTCAGGTGGGCTATTTCAAAACCTAAAATATGATGCTGTGAAAGTGCTGTACACAATATGCCAGCAAATTTGGAAAACTCAGCAGTGGCCACAGGACTGGAAAAGGTCGCTTTTCATTCCAATGCCAAAGAAAGGGAATGCCAAAGAATGTTCAAACTACTGCACAATTGCACTCATCTCACATGCTAGCAAAGTAATGCTCAAAATTCTCCAAGCTAGGCTTCAATAGTACATGAACTGTGAACTTCCAGATGTTCAATTTGGATTTAGAAAAGGCAGAGTAACCAGAGATCAAATTGCCAACATCCATTGGGTCATTGAAAAAGCAAGAGAATACCAGAAAAACATCTACTTCTGCTTCATTGACTACGCCAAAGCCTTTGACTGTGTGGATCACAACAAACTGTGGAAAATTCTTAAAGAGATGGGAATATCAGACCACCTTACCAGCCTCCTGAGAAATCTGTATGCAGGTCAAGAAGCAGGTCAAGAACAGTTAGAACCAGACACAGAACAACAGACTGGTTCCAAATTGGGAAAGGAGTATGTCAAGGCTGTATATTGCCACCCTGCTTATTTAACTTATATGCAAAGTACATCATGCAAAATGCCTGACTGGATGAAGCACAAGCTGGAAATCTAGATTGCAGGGAGAAATATCAATAACTTCAGATACACAGATGACACCACCCTTATGGCAGAAGGTAAAGAACTAAAGAGCCTCATGATGAAAGTGTAAGAGTTGGTGTGAAGGTCAACATTCAGAAAATTAAGATCATGGCATCTGGTCCCATCACTTCATGGCAGATAGATGGGCAAACAGTGGAAACAGTGACAGACTTCATTTTGGGAGGCTCCAAAATCACCCTGGATGGTGACTATAGCCAGGAAATTAAAAGACGCTTGTTCCTTGGAAGAAAAGTTATGACCAACCTAGACAGCATATTAAAAAGCAGAGACATTACTTTCGTGACAAAGATCCATCTAGTTTTCAAAAATATGGTTTTTCCAGTAGTCATGTATGGATGTGAGAGTTGGACTATAAAGAAAGCTGAACGCCAAAGAATTGATGCTTTTGAACTGTGGTGTTGGAGAAGACTCTTGAGAGTCCCTTGGACTTGAAGGAGGCCAAACCAGTTAATCCTAAAGGAAATCAGTCCTGAATATTCATTGGAAGGACTGATGCTGAAGCTGAAGCTCTAATACTATGGCCACCTGATGCAAAGAGCTGACTCATATGAAAAGACCCTGATGCTGGGAAAGATTGGAGGCAGGAGGAAAAGGGGAGGAGAGAGGATGAGATGGTTGGATGGTATCACTGACTCAATGGGCATGAGTTTGAACAATCTCCAGGAGTTGGTGATAGACAGGGGAGCCTGGCGTGCTGCAGTTCATGGGGTCGCAAAGAGGTGGACACGACTGCGCAACTGAACTGACTGACTGACGTAGTTATATGAGAAGTTCCCTTTTACCAAGTAGGAAGAAGGCAAAGTAATTTACTACTGTAGTTTCTTAGGGTCTCCAGTAAATTCCTACTGTCTGATCTCAACTGTGCTACCAAAGACACTAACGAAAACCTTGTTTGTTTATGCCTGAGATTGACTGCATCGGGGCAATAGCAAGAACATTCAGTGAGATCACTGCTCTCTCTGGTCAGGGAATAGGCTCAGGGAAATTCAACTGACACTTCTGAAGAGGGAATTATTTCACTGACAACAAAAGATAGCTTTCCCTAAGGAAGCTACAAGATTCTCTTACATTTAGTATCCACAACTTCTCAATATGGTGCCAGAGTATGGTTCTGCTCATCTTACCTTACTTTTAGTAGCGGGAAAGAGCACTCACTTTTCAAACGCACCTAGAGGCAAGTATTTAGGTAGAACCTTTGCACGTACTAAGAATGCACATAACACTTTGGCATCTAACGGCAAGGAATAGAGGAGTAACAAGGGTAAGCTGCCAATCCCGTAAATCCAGAATGCCAGTTCTTCAGGGGTCAAGCAACAAGCCGAGACACCAAAGATATGGAATCAGTGGCATGGACCCAAATTAACCACTAGAATAATCTGCTGAGGAAAATAAGTATCTCCACATTCAGTATTAAAAATCACCAACATCTCAGAGTGTGGGTTATGGCTAACAAGTGAAAGTAAGTCCAATGAGTACCTGTATAAAATAGACATTTAGCAAATATGTGTATAAT
The DNA here is from genome assembly GCF_003369695.1 of Bos indicus x Bos taurus. NCBI lineage: Eukaryota > Metazoa > Chordata > Mammalia > Artiodactyla > Bovidae > Bos > Bos indicus x Bos taurus. The sequence continues at coordinate 27,825,213 of NC_040085.1, read as the reverse complement.
TGAATCCAGAAATAAAAAACAAAATCCAATGAAGAAGTATGAAGAGTTCTCAGGTCTTCTTATCAACAGTGCATTTGGAGAGAAGCAGACAGCACAAGGTAGCTTAAACACTTAATCAAATGCTAACTGAGTAAAAATTGAGGCGCCTTCAGTGAAGGAGGTACACAGATACACAATGTTAATAACACTATCCTATACAGGGGAGTTTACAGAGTTCCTCTGAAAATGTCACACTAATCTGGGAATAAAAAGTGTAATCATAAATAGCTAATTCTAATTGTGCAACTGTGGGACCTTTGAACATTTTTTTCCTTTCAAATTCAACATAAATAGATTCAACTTTTACTGAAAATGTGGCATCCTACAGCAGCGCTGTCCAATCAAAATACAATCGAAGCCATATATGTAGTCTTCAACTTTCTGGTAGTTGAGAATAGACAGTAAAGGAGGAGGATGGCAGTGAAATGGCAGAAAAAGTAGCTCAAAGAGCATATCCCACAACACAAATACTAAAACAAAAAAAAAATTGTCAGGCAACTTTGTCAGAACTCTAGAAAATAATCAGAGGTTAACAGTGATGAAGCAAATGGTAAATCAAAAGGCAACTTTAAAATGGTAGGAAGGCTTTGTGGTACTTTTACTTGCCAGTGGCCTAACCCCACTTCCCACCTCCGCCTCAGCAGTGCACTTAAATGTCAGTCTGCATTCTCAGCATGGAATCCTGGTCCTTGGTTCCAAAGGGCACAGCAGACCTTAGTCTTAAAGTTGTATTCCTCAAACACATGGTAAGGCAACAAACGACCAGCCTCTGCTGAGGGCAATTATCACAGAAGAGGCCAACAACTGATATACCAAAAGCATAGGAGAGAAAGCTTGGAGAGACAGTCTTTTAGGAAATTAAGAAAACCATGTGCATACCCAGGGCAGGACACATGTTCAGAAAAGATGTGCGAAAAACCAGTTTTCATCTGGGCTCAGCACAGCAGGAAGTAATGGGTAAGGCAGAGTTGTAAACAGCTTGACTAAGCATTAAAGGAGTGCCTTGATACAGAGATAATCTGCAAAGAATAGCAGAATTTTCCTTCCCTCCCTGTCTCTCTCTTTTTAAACTCCTGGTGTTTAAGAAAATCTTCATCAAAACACAAAAGGAACAGAGACTTTAGGAATCATATACCAAAGAATAAAGACTTTTAACAAAAAACAGTTCAGAAAAACAACCAAACAAAACACCCAAAGCCTATAGCCAGCAATAAAACAAACACTGAAATGGGAAGAATACAAGTTCCAGAGTTGTCACGTTATAATATTCAAACTGTTCAGTTTTTAACAAAAATTTATGAAGTATGAAAAGAAATAATGAGAGTATGGCCATTCAAAAGTGAAATTAACAAAACCTGTCTGTGAGGACTCACAGATATTGGACTTACTACACAAACACTTTAAGTCAACTGTCTTCACTATACTCAAACAGGCAAAGGAACCCAGGAAAACAACATAGTAGCAAATATTATTAAAGCGACAGAAATTATAAGAAATAGCCAAAAAGAAATTTGGGAGCTGATAAGTACAGTAAATGAAATGAAAACTGCATTAGAAAGTTTCATAGCAGATATGTGCAAGCTAAAGAATCAGTGAACTTAAAGATAGGCCAACTGAAATGACCTAGTCTGAGGTGCAGAAAGAAAAATGAAAGGAGCCTAAGAAGTCTATGGGATGCTATATGTATATGTAATGGGGAGGCTAGAAGAAAAGAAGAGAAAGGGGAAGTTACGGCTGATTCACATTGCTGTACAGCACAAACCAACACAACATTGTTAAGTAATTATCTTCCAATTAAAACTTTTAAAAAGAATATCTTTAGTCTCCAAAAAACTTTCCAAATTTGATAAGGACATAAATCTGCACATCCAAGAAATTAAATTCATAAAGGGATAAAAGAAGAGAGAAACTGGAGTTGCTGAAAGTCAAAGAATCTTGAAAGCTGTGACAGAGAAGCTACCAATCATATATAAGGGACTCTTAATAAGATTAACAGCTGACTTCTCACTGCAAACAATGGAGGCCAGAGGCAGTGGGATGACATATCTAAGGTGTTGAAAGAAAAAATAATGTCAACCAATCTATATACAGCAAAACTATCCTTCAAAAATGAAGGGTAAATTAGGGCATTCTCAGATAACTAAAGGGTTGAGGGAGTTTGCAACTATCCTTAATGAAAAGATACCAGGTAGTAACTCAAAGCCATATGAAAAAATAAAGAACTCTGGTAAGGGTTATTACATAGGTAAACATAAAACTATCATTTTTTGGACTGTAACTTCTCTTTTTGCTTCCAATAATTATTAATCTATATAATGTAAGGGGCCCATTAATGTACAAAGATGTAAATTGTGACAATAACAACATAAAAGGTAGTGGAGATGAACAGGAGCAGAGCTGTTACAGGCTATTAAAGCCAAGTTAGTATCAATTTAAAGTATCAATTTAAACTATATTAACCTGTATACTACCTGTACACTGTTTATAAGACACTGAATTTACATCCTAAACTACAAATAGGTTAAAAATGGAAATATGAAAACAGATATTCCATGAAACAGTAACCAAGGGAGCTGAGGTGGCTATATTAATATTATTATAAGTGACAAAGAAGTCATCATATAGTGATAAAAAAGTAAATTCATTAAGAAGATGTAACACTTATAAACATATATGCACCAAACAACTGCGTCCCAAACTATATGAAGAAAACACCAAAAAAACTGAAGGGAGAAACAGACCTACAATAATAGTTGGAGACTTTAATGTCTACCATACTTTTAATAATGAACATAACATCACCTAATAAAGAAGAATAAAGTACTTATATCCTGCAAAATGGTATCTCACAAATATTGTAAATGAAAAAAGATCACATATTGTATGATTTCGTTTATATGAAACATCCAGAAGAGACAAATCTACACACAGAAAACAGACTGGTGGTTGCCAGGGGATTAGGGGTGGGGTAAAGCAGAGTAACTGCTAAATGGATATGGGTTTGGTAGCTGTTTTGTTTTGTTTCTGGCCTTGCAGCTTGCAAGATCTTAGTTTCCTATCCCAACCAGAGACTGAACCTGGGCCCTCAGCAGTGAAAGTGAAGTCTTAACCCCTGGACCATAAGGGAATTCCCATGAATTTGTTTTTTTAAGGGTGATGAAAGGGTTGGAACTACACAGAGATGGTGGCTGCACACAACATGAACATACTAAATGCCACTAAACTGTACACTTTAAATGGTTAAATTTATGTTGTATGTGAATTTAACCTCCATTTAAAAAAAGTAAAAGCAGGTGGAATTAATGTTAATGTGTCAGTCATTCAGTCGTATCTGACTCTGACCCCATGAACTGTATCCTACCAGGCTCATCTGTCCAGGGGTGGATTGCCATTTCCTTCTCCAATTAATGTTAATAGTATACTTTAATCCATTATATCCCAACATATCATTAAAATAGGTAATATAAAATAATCAATGAGGTATTTTACATTTTTTTTCATACCAAGTCTTTGAAATTTGGTGCACATTTTACAAACATATATGCTATGCTATGCTATGCTAAGTCACTTCAGTCATGTCCGACTCTGTGTGACCCCATAGACGGCAGCCCACCAGGCTCCCCTGTCCCTGGGATTCTCCAGGCAAGAACACTGGAGTGGGTTGCCATTTCCTTCTCCAATGCGTGAAAGTGAAAAGAGAAAGTGAAGTCGCTCAGTCATGTCCGACTCTTAGCGACCCCATGGACTGCAGCCCACCAGGCTCCTCCGTCCATGGGATTTTCCAGGCAAGAGTACTGGAGTGGGGTGCCATTGCCTTCTCTGACAAACATATATAGCACATGTCAATTCTGACTAGTGCTCAATAGTTATATGGAGCCAACAGCTACCTTACTGGCCAGAGAATCTTATTAAAAAGATTACAAAAATAAGTTGTCAGGTAAGAATTTATTGAAACAAGACATTCTTAAAATTAGGAATACTCACTTTCTATCTTAAAACACTTGTGGGTAATCTCTAGTACTTTCTTTTTTACAAATGTAAGTAGCCATGAAATAAATAAATGTATGTATAATCCTACCTTCAATCATATTTTCTCCCTGAAATTGTCCTTACAGATTGGTAAAAGATCATCACTTAACTCTCCTATTGTCTTTTAAAGACTATAAAAGCCCCTTCTGATGAACTCAATGTATTCATTACATATCTTTCACCAGGCGCTTATTAACTTTATGACTCCTCTAAGATTATCTTTTATTCCTCCCATTTATCACATCTTAAACTTCCCTGTACCACCAACAGTGCCTTGTATACAGCAAGAACTTAACAGTTAACATTTTCCTGTTTCATCATTACTCTCTCCCCTACTACGCCTAACAAACAGTATTTCACATGCAGGTAATGATGATACCAAAAGGACAACTGCAACATCCTCAGTTCAGTTACAACAGAATGAAATCCCATGGGTATACAATTGTGAATGTATGGAAACACTCTTAGTTTATAAGCCCCACATTCCAAAGAAGAACCGAAATATGTCATTACAGTCCATGGACATAGCTTCCTCAAGTCCTGGCAAGGTAAACAAATATACCCCACTCAAGGCAAATCAAAGTTCTGGCTTCCCACCAGGTATATACACTTAGTTCATTCACAATCCTCCCAAGGCAAATGCCATTTACCAATCAGCAATGTTGCCTTGTGAGCTTCCCAGGTGGCACCAGTGGTAAAGAATCCACTTGCCAATGGAGCAGACACAGAGACATGGGTTCAGTCCCTGGGTTGGGAAGATCCCCTGGAAGAGGCCAATGGCCACCTACTCAGTGTTCTTGGCTGATGAATTCCATGGACAGAGAAGAGCTGCAAACAGCTGAGCACACAGGCACGTACAATGCACAATGTCGCCTGCTAACACAACTGATGTTCTATCTTCACCAAAATTCCTGAGGGCCAGAGCCGAACCCAAAGTCATTTTTCATAAAGGAGAAAAGATTTGGTTAGGTCTTTATTATGCAAAACAAGAGAAATTGCTAAGTAGATGGGGACACACTTACAGAAGGAAGTGCTTGCTCAATGTAATTCACCTTACTGGTATCATTGATCAGAAAACGGGTATTACCTAATTATATGCAACTTAAATTATAACAATATTCTGTTTAAGACTAAAGTTTCTTACACATGTATTTTTAATAGTACAAGTTCTAAATGTGAGAACACTGCTGTTTTCAACAAGCAAACTATCTTCCAACAACATCTCAACTGAAATGTCACTGATGGGGCAAAAAAAACTCTAGTAAAACCTTATTTAGAAAGTGGACTGTGATGGAACATTTAGAAATAACCATCTGATATGTATCTGGAGTTGTGGGGACAAAGAGCAGGTGAGAAAGTTTATAAGTGCCAGATAATTTGTGTTGGCAGAGTAGAATTTAAAAGTGGGAAGACAGGACATATGCTCCTCCAAATCAAGCCTTCTGAGGAGAAAGTCTGGCACCTGCCAATTAATGAAAGGTACAGGGATTCCCCTTGGGGATCAAAACAAAGACATTCTCAATATTTCTCCAGTTAGACTAAAATAACTAAGATTCAATTTGCAAACTACTTTTTCTTCCCTTGTAGTGAAGTTTTTTAGCTCCTCAATTTTTCCATATCCAATTACTTAGACAGTAAGTGACAGCAAGGATTCGAAGGTCTGAATAGAAATCCTATGCTTTTTATCACTGTTACAACCAAGCAAATGCACGATTGATATAGCTCACTGGTAAAAAAATGATATTCACATTTATATGTATTCATTTACTCAAAAATAAATTTTTTAATCTCATTTTTCACAGTTCCAAAAAGCTGTTGGGATTCCTGTACATTAAGTAATTTCTCTTGCATGTGTACATATGCATGCATGTGCGCACACACACACAACTAGCTGCGTGTGGACACAATATACAAATGTTAATATGGGAATTTACCAGGATCCCTGCTATTGAGCTGTTTGCAGTATGCTGCTAATGCTTCAAACAGGAAGGGTTTTAATTTTAAATAAAACTGACTTCATTGTAAAGTTGGCTCTGGTTAAGCTTCCTTATGTATCTCCACCAACCCAATTAGCTCTAGAAATCAAAATTTTTATAGTTGCAGCAGAGAATGCCTCTTTTCAGCATTCTCAAAAGTCCTAGAATTGAGTCTCACTGTCTCTCATTTGTCTGCCCTAAACCAATCACATCCATGAACCCACTCAAACCTAAAGGCCTAAACGTAAAGGGATAATTTCCAACCCCCCCAAAATACAGAGCTCTGAACAGAAGAGGAATTGAGGTGTACTTGACATAATAAGACAACTGATGACCATTACAATATTGAAGAAGATAACATGAGCTGGGATTCAAGATAAGATAAAAAATTATTCAAAATGGGTTGCATGTCATAAAATAGGCCAAAAGAGTATGCAATATAACTTCTTGCTTGAGTTGGAAGATTATTGAAGACAACAAAAATGAATTAGACTAAACAGGAATCCTACTGGTGAAGGCCTTGCATATTCAAAAGGGAACTATTCTAGGCTTCTGTGCAGGGAGGATATAATTAAATTGGTGTGTGTATGTACATGGTCAGATATGTACAACACTTTGGGACCTCACGGGCTGTAGCCCGCCAGTCTCCTCGCTCCATGGAATTTTCCAGACAAGAATACTGGAGTGGGTTGCCATTTCCTCCTCCAGGAGATGTGCCCGACCCAGGGATCGAACCTGTGATTTTTGCCTCTCCTGCACTGCAGGCAGATTCTTTACCACTAGCATCACTTGAGAAGCCAATTAAATTGATATCTAAGAGTAATTATATGGAAAAATCGATCAGGAAACTTGGGAAGATTCAGAAAGCAGAGAGAGAAAGGCAGCTAGGAAGATGTTATTTGAATCCAAATGCTATTTCAATAATGAAACCTGGGAACACAACAGTGTCTTTACAGGTAGAAGTTCAAGGTAGAATCCTCAATTTATTCTTTGAAACAGATCAAATTTCATGAAAATAAGGAGAGGATACAAAAAATACAGTAGTCAAAAATAACGTCCAAGATTGTAAGCTTGTAAAGGTTCAGTCCAGTGGTGGTACAGAGTGTAAAGGATGCAGAAAAGAATCTGTCGTCAATCTAGAATAAGAGTTGGCATCAATTATAGTGAGAACACTCAAAGGAAATAAAAAGCCATGGAGAACATAAGTAATCCAACAGTTCCAAGCATATAATAGATATCTGATTTAAAAATCAGAAATAAGGAAGAAGACTGGATGTCTTTTACAAGAAAATATATTAAACAAAAAGTATCCAAAAAATGAGTAAGACACAGCCCCTGTTCTCAAAGAAATCACAATACAACTAACTTGAATTCTAAGAGCAATAATTTTTTAATTACCACTAATTCTGGTAATGGAAGCTTCAAAAATGCATTAAAAGCCTGTAAAAAAGAAAAGCAGGCTATACTGAGACTAAACTTCGGAAGAAATACTCCTCCTTTTAAAAGGAAGAAGAAAGGAGTCAGTGATATGGGTCAAGTACCAAGATAGGTAGGAAAATTTGAGGAATACAATGTTATGAAAACCAAGACAATGGTTTTGTCTTAAAATGCCAAAGAGAAGCCTAGTTTACTGGAAATTTGATTTGAATGCAAAAGTACTAATGGACTGATACACTAAACGTAGAATACTCATTTCTCTAGGAATAGAGAATTAAAGTAATAATTCAGATTCTGTTAATATCTTTCTGTTAAAGCATTTTAAGACTGTTAGAAAGGAATTACTAACTATAAATAAATGTTTGAATTTTCTCTCTTCTCATTTCACAGAAGACCCAAGATTCGGCCTATAAGACACCTCTAATAGTATCTGAGATCTTAAAGTAAAGGTCAAAAACGAATGAAGATTACTACTTTAAGTGCTTATAATACTTGTCGTGGTGGGAACTCTGGCCATCTAAAGGGAATATATAACACTCCATTCTAGCAGCTGCCTTGCAGGAATGCAAGTTCAGTATTATGAAAATATTTTGATCTTTTCAGAGAAGCTGGAAATCCTGCCTGTATCAAGTCCCTTGATTTCTTAAATACTGGTTCATTTCTATGTAGACTGGTTTCACCTGCAGTTTTTATCTTCTGTCTTAAATAGTGAATCTTTAGTTGAACAGAAATAAAAAGTTTTTATACACGTTAATGACTGTACTTCTTTTTAACTGAAAAACTACGCAAATAAACACAGCATTTGGGATCTCCAACACATTGCAAGAAATAAGAAACATCAAGTAACCAATTAGTACTTTATCTTTAAGTCCCTAAACTAAACGTCACTTTAATTTATTTTCATTACACTTTGGTCTTAAACACAAAAACTGCAAAATCCAACAAATTCTTTCATAATGAGCACATTAATGACCAGGAATTAATGGCCAAACCTGCTCCAGACAAAAATTTCACTGGTTCGGTGCTGGAGAAAATGCTTCAGCACCCCTTGGACAGCAAGAAAATCAAACCAGTCAATCCTAAACGCAATCAATACCGAAAATATACTGGAAGGACTGATGCTAAAATGAAGCTCCAATACTTTGGCCACCTGATGCAAAGAGCCGACTCAATGGAAAAGATCCTGATGCTAGGAAAGACTCAGGGCAGGAGGAAAAGGGGGCGACAGAGGATGAGATGGTTGGATAACATCACCGAGTCAATGGATATGAGTTTGAGCAAACTCTGGAAAATAGTGAAAGACCGGGAAGCCTGGCATGCTTCATTCAGTCCATGGGGCTGAAGAGGTTGGACAGGACTTAGCAACTGTTGTTACATGGTATTTTGCTATAATTTACTTAACTAATTTTAGAAATCCTGAGATATAAAATACCAATTTTAGCAGTTTTTTCAGTTGCTTTTTCCTGACAATCGTACTTTATTTCTTTTGAAAAAAAAATCATTGTATAAATAAAAATTTTCTTCTAAAAAGAATCAAACAAAAAAATCCATTATGCTAATGAAGAAGCTAGTCATAGAAGTACGTGTATTATAAGATTCCATTTATATGAAATATCCAGACAGGCAAATCCACAAAGTATGAATGGTGGTTGTCTAGAGCTGGGGAGAGGGTTGAGGGGAAACAGTGAGATGGCAGATAGGGATGGGATTTCCTCTGGTGTGCTGGGAATGTTCTACAATTAATTGCAATGATGACTACATCTCTGCAAATATACCAAAACCCATTGAATTTTAGACTCTAAATCAGTGAATTGTATGCTATATGGATGATATCTCCATAAAGTTACTATTAAAAAAAAAATCCATTGGTTCAGAGGTTCCAAAACTCATGTTCATTCTCTAAGTATTATATGGAGATCTTTTTAAAAAACAGACTCCCAAAGTCTACTGTCTACTGCCTTGATTCCAAAAGGATGAGACTTAGGAATGCTGTATTTTAAATTTTCTGAAGGAGTTTTGATGTGTAGCTCTATTGGGGAATAATTACTTACTCAGAATATTAATAAACTATAAAACTAATCCTCATTTTGAATAAATTGATTAAAATCTATCACATAAATTCTATTCAGAATACTTTATTCCCTATCACTTCAGGCAATATAGCCAGGTTACTCTTGTATTCGGCTTTGCTGCTAAGTCACTTCAGTCGTGTCCGAGTCTGTGTGACCCCATAGATGGCAGCCCACCAGGCTCCCCCATCCCTGAGATTCTCCAGGCAAGAACACTGGAGTGGGTTGCCATTTCCTTCTCCAATGCATGAAAGTGAAAAACGAAAGCGAAGTTGCTCAGTCGTGTCCAACTCCTAGCGACCCCATGGACTGCAGCCCACCAGGCTCCTCCATCCATGGGATTTTCCAGGCAAGAGTACTGGAGTGGGGTGCCATTGCCTTCTCCTGTATTCAGCTTTAGATAATCTTAAAAATTAAGTTCCAAAAGAAAGCACTAACTCAAGAATTCAATATACATAACTAAACGACTGATTTAAAACAGCTTGGCAATCTAAAATCTTTTAACAGCTCATTACCATGACTTATAAAAGACATAAAACAGCACTTCTCTGACTACCTCTCCTAGCTCACTCACGATCTCCAACCACAACAGCATTCTTTCCACTCTTTAAATGGTTTCCCTCTACCCCAGATCCTCTGCACTTACTTGGCGACTCCTCTGAGATATTCTACTGGTTTCCTCCTTAAGTGTTAGATAACATGAATCCTCCTCAAATTAGACTCACCCAATCTAAAGGAAATCAGTCCTTGGTGTTCACTGGAAGGACTGATGCTAAAGCTAAAACTCCAATACTTTGGCCATCTCATGCGAAGAATTGACTCATTGGAAAAGACTCTGATGCTGGGAAGGATTGGGGGCAGGAGGAGAAGGGGATGACAGAGGATGAGATGGCTGGATGGCATCACCGACTCAAAGGACACGAGTTTGAGTGAACTCCAGGAGTTGGTGATGGACAGAGAGGCCTGGTGTGCTGCAATTCATGGGGTCACAAGGAGTCAAACACGACTGAGCAACTGAACTGAACTGAATCTAAACTAGTTCCAACATCCAGCTTCCCTCCACTCTTATGTATTACACTCTATTTCTTTTCTTGGTATTATTTTCCTCATAATGCTTATGACTATCTGAAATTATCTTACTTACTTCTTTAGGTATTTATTGTCTGTCTCCTATTAATAGAACTTATATTCCACATGAGCAGGGATGTTGTTTTCCTCATTTACTACTGTATTGAGTAGAATGTAATTAGAGATGTAGTTTGTGATCAGTATGTATGTAATTGTTGAGTAAAGGAACAGAAAAACATACAACCCCATCTTACTTTTAAATATGCCACACTGATAAGCCTCTGTGAAGACAATATTTGTTTTATACAATTTTTAGTACTAAGCAAGATTAAAATGGGAAATTTTCATTATCTACCTTCCTCTACTTTTCTCCTCTGAGCCCGTTCCTCCAGAAGCAGTCATTCCCCTGCACCTTTGTGGTCAAGTAATTTTAATTTGGGACAGGTAAGTCTAAGAGCCTCCAAAACCAACTCTAACAACATTGAGAGTTGCAAGCAAGTACATTCTTACAATCCAAGCAAAACCAAAAAGATATAAATTAAAACTTGTTTCAATTACGTGTCATTCAGGGAAGACTACCAAGGATCTCAGAGTGATTTGTTTTCCCAGGAAACAAGTGCACTCTGGATCTTTTAAGAGCTTAAGGATGAATGGAGGTAAATTAGAAAGAAGAGGAAACATGAAGGAAGGGATAGTGCTTTTTCTTATTGAAGACTACTTTCTGTAAAAGACACCACTTTCTTCAAGGAGTTCACCATCTAAAATGCATTATTAAAGAGCATGATAGACAATACAGATAGCAACATAATAATGTGTACTATAAATAAAAACACATAGAAACATGAGCAGAGTTTTAAAAGGAAAACACTATTTTACATAGCTTGTAGCCCAAGATTCAAATGCTGAAAAATAAACTAATCTGGGAGTGAAAATACATTGTTTCAGACTTTACTACCTTGAAAGATGCTAAAAAAAATTTCAACATTAACTCTTGAAAATATTCTTGAAAGAATATATATTGCTAAAGAAATACAGAAATCAGTTCAGTTTAGTTACTCAGTCTTGTCTGACTCTTTGCGACCCCATGGACTGCAGCACGCCAGGCTTCCCTGTTCATCACCAACTCCTGGAGCTTGGCCAAACTCATTTCCATTCAGTCAGTGGTGCCATCCAACCATCTCATCCTCTGTTGTCCCCTTCTCCTCCTGCCTGCAATCTTTCCCAGCATCAGGGTCTTTCCCAGTCTTTCCCAGCATCCAGTGAGTCAGTTCTTCACATCAGGTGGCCAAGTATTGGGAGTTTCAGCCTCAGCATCAGTCCTTCCAATGAATATTCAGGACTGATTTCCTTTAGGATTGACAGGTTGGATCTCCTTGCAGTCCAAGAGACTCTCAAGAGTCTTCTCCAACCCCACAGTTCAAAAACATCAATTCTTTGGCATTCAGCTTTCTTTATAGTTCAACTCTCACATCCATACAAGGACTATTGGAAAAACCATAGCTTTGACTAGATGGACCTTTGTCGACAAAGTTAATACAGAAAAATACTTATCTAACAGGTAAAGGCTATTAAAAAGCTCCATAATTACTACACACTGCTAAGTGAAAATATCTGAGGCACTTCTATTATAACCAGCTATAGGACATTTCTGAGGAAGTTAAAAAATTAATATTACAGTAATATGATTAAAGAGGAGTGAGGGAGGAAAAGAGAAATTAAGTACATATTTAAAAATTATCCTTATTTAAAATTATATGATTGCTTTTAACACAAATTTTTTATTAGAAAAATAAGGATATTCTGTTTCTAATCCTGCCCATAGGAAGCTTGGAAGCCACCAATCTCTGCTAACAATAAATAAAAAGCTTAACAAACTGAAAAATCAACACTTCCTGGGATCAGTAACAAAAGTGAGGTCACAGGGCAAACTACTGCCCCCAACCTTGAAGAGGCAGAGACTGTGGAGAATGACAGTTTATCGGATCAGAAGCCTGAGGGCAAAGAGCTCTTTGGGAAATAGTGCTGTGGCAGGGGGTGGGGGTATTGATGGGCTGCTGGAGACTGGGAGTGAACAATTCTGAGATTAAAAATTCAGTCCTCAAAATGCACCCCCCCCTTTTGTTAGTTTTCCTTCCTGGCACTCTAACAAGTCCTCACAGCAAATATCAGGGAAAATTCCCTCATATTTCCAGAAGAGGGAAAGAAAGCATTTTGAAATACACTGGAGCACACTGTTCTTCTTAACAAAGCTTGACTTCAGGAGAAATTATTTAACCAGAGTTTAACCTCCTAAATGGGTTTTCCTGGTGGCTCAGAAGTAAAGAATCCACATGCCAATGCAGGAGAAATAGGTTCAATCCCTGGGTCAGGAGTATCCCCTAGAGAAGGAAATAGCAACCCCCTCCAGTATTCTTGCATGGGAAATCCCATGGACAGAGGAGCCTGGTGGGCTACAGTCCAAGGGGTTGCAAAGGAGTCAGACACAACTGGTTGACTAAAACAACAATAACCACCTATAGTTGTATCAGAACCTAACTGACCTAAGGGAAGGTAAACAAATACCCAACTACAACCCAATTCAGCCATCTTGTCCTCCTTAAGAGGGGTAAGATCTTAGAAACAGCATTTAAGAAGTTCACAATCCAGAGACACAGGATCACAAAAAGCTAAGTTCTGGAGACCAAATGTTCAGCAATGTGATTATAATTAACAATACTGAATTATATACTTGAAGTTTGCTAACTGTTCATTTTAAATGTTCTTAACAGAAAAAAGAAAAAAAATACCTATATGCTGTGATAGATATGCTAATTACACTGACTGCTGTGATTATTTTATAATGTATACAGATGTCAAAACACTAAGATGTAAATCTTAAGTATAAAGAATTTTTGTCAGTTATAATTCAATAAAGCTGGAGCAAAAAAAAGACTGAAACTTAATAACAGAACTGGGGGGCTTCCCCTGTGGCTCAACTGCCAATGCAGGAGATGCAGACGCGGGTTCGATCCCTGGGTGGGAAAGGTCCCCGGAGAAGGAAATGGCAACCTGCTCCAGTGTTCTTGCCTGGAAAATCCTATAGACAGAGGAGCCTGGCAGGCTACAGTCCATGTGGTGACAAAGAGTCAGACACAACTGAGTGCGTGGGTACACACGCGCATGTGCACACACACAATAACAGAGCTATAAAACACTTTCCTAGCCATCCCCTACACACACACACACACACACACACACACACACACACACTTTACCACATTACTAACGGCCTATTTATAGCTTTTCAGTCAATACATCATGTCTGGCTATCAAGAAAAAATTACAAGGCATATCATAATAAAAGGTAACAAACACAATTTAAAGAAACAAAGGATCAGAACCAGACTCAGACGTGGTAGAGATGTTGGAATTACCAAACCAAGAATTTAAAACAACTGTGATTACTATGCTACAACACCAAGAATAAACCCTAAATGTTAACTATGGACTCTGGGTGATAATGATGATTGATGTGTAGGTTCATAAATTGTAACAAATGTTCCATTCTAGTGGGGGAGGTTGACAACGTAACAGTTAGGTACCTGTTTGGGCAGGCAGTGTGTGGCAAATCTGTACCTCCCCGTCAGTTTTACTGTGAACCTCAAACTTCTCTAAAAAATAAGGTCTACTAAAAAAAAAAACAAGAAAGCACAGTGTAGCAGATGGATATAAAAAAATACATAAAAATTAACTGGCTTTCTTCTTTACCAGTGAGTTAAGATTATTAAAAGAGCTAATCTACAACAATTAAACATAAAATTACTAAAATGAAATGTGCAGGATCAACAGAAAGAAATCTTTAAAATGTTTATGAAGAGCATAAATGACCTGAACAGATAAAAGCACAGTTTATGTTTTCTAAAAGCAAAACTCAATATTACAAAGATGACAATTCTGTCTAAATTCTGTTTATCTACTGGAAATTCAGTTTAAAATATCAATGGACTTTTTTGAGGAAGAAGGTAACTTAAAAATAAAAGTGTCTTTAGCATATTTAGAAGCCAAGAACATTTGAGTGGTCTTTAAAAAACCTAAGGGACTTCCCTAGCAGTCCAGTGGTTTAGACTCCACACTTCTAAGGCAAGGGGTGCAGGTCTGATCCCTGGTTGGAGAACTAAGATCTCATACACAACCTGCGGTGTGGTCAAAAAAATAAAAACAAAAACGTAAGTCAGGTCATATGACTCTTGCTGAAAACTCTGCAAGAGCTATATATTTCACTCATGGTAAGAGGCCAAATCCTGAAGACCCAGTTTTAGAGAAATAGTAAGATAAAATGTGCATAATATACCTTAAAAAAATTCTAGAAAAATTCACAGCAGTCAGAGGTAACCTTTATTCTCTTCTTTTATAATCACAAAAACAATCAAAGTACCAAAACGAAACAAAGCAATCCAGGGTCTAACAACATTTAACAGCAAAACTTATGTAGCTTTTACTATATACCCAATCTATTGGGAGTAAAGTTATTATTTTTAATTCCAAAATAACCCTGCAAAATGGTGTTAATCCTATATAACAGGTAAGGAAACTAAAGTTTCAAGAGGTTAAGTAAGCATAAATGACCTTCTTATAAGTGACTGAACAAGAATTTAAAATTTATGCTGTTGTAGTTCTTCTCTGCAATTTAAAAAGCTGTGACTAGAAGGTAAAGAAAAAAGCTGCTCTTTATCCCCAGCTTCATTTATGTAAAATAAGAATAGTATTTGGAATATTCTTTATCAATTATATTTTTCATTTTTCTACAATTTTATCAGTCTAAATGTAGAAGTATAGCAGTTACTTAAAAAAAATGATTAAAAAAAATTATTCCATGATCTTGACTCCCCCTTCTGCAGAGAAAAATGTTTCAAATCTGTAATTGTAACTTCACAAAGTAAACATGTCCTCCTTGACAACACAACACATTTATACAAAGCCTAATACCACTTCGTGCCCTGCCCCGCAAAATGTTCATATCTCATGGAAACACACTAAAACTTAGGAGACACTTTTAAATTATGAGCAATACTGGATTTAAATCAGCATCGTGGTTCTCATACAGTGTTTTAAAAACTAAAACAGCGTGCTATTAAGGCTCTTATAAACTACAGGCCATGGTCCTCAGGTGAAATTAAAAACAGGTAATGTTGAAATGAAAACAGCCATCACCAAACAAATTTTAATCATCATCACACAAATTATAAGCTTTTATTTTAAAAGCTGTAGTAAGTAAAAGATTACAGTTAAGATGTAAAGAATACATTTCTCATTGATACTAGGAAACAGGCATCAGTTCAGTTGCTCAGTCGTGTCCGACTCTTTGCGACGCCATGAACTGCAACACACCAGGCTTCCCTGTCTATCACCAACTCCCGGAGCTTGCTCAAACTCCCGTCCATCAAGTCAGTGATGCCATCCAACCATCTCATCCTCTGTCATCCCCTTCTCCTGCCTCTAATCTTTCCCAACATTAAGGTCTTTTCCAGTAAGTCAGTTCTTCACATCAGGTAGCCAAAGTATTGGAGTTTCAGCTTCAGCATCAGTCTTTCCAATGAATAGTCAGGGCTCATTTCCTTTAGGATGGACTGGTTGGATCTCCTGCAGTCCAAGGGACTCTCAAGAGTCTTCTTCAGGATCATAATTTGAAAGCATCAACTCTTAGGTGCCTGGCCTTCTTTATCACCCCACTCTCACAACCAATAGAACATAACTACTAGAAAAACCAGATTTTGACTGTATGGACCTTTGTTGGCAAAGTGATGTCTCTGCTTTTTAATACACTAAGTTAGTGATTAATTCTGGATAAGAATATAGATGATCATTATCTTCTTTGCATCTGTTTTTTACTTTTCTAAAAATAAAGAACTCACCCTAAAGCTAAAAATAAACTATTTCATGCCAATATTCTGCTGCCCAGCAAGTGAACTAAACCACGCTTTCAGAGATGCTTTTTTATTTATCTGCTGTTCCTATTAAACCCCTCTAAAGAGGCAAATCATATATTATCCTCCAACTTAATTGGTTATATTTTAGGAATTACTGTTTGATACCAGTAGGTATCAAGGACTCCTAAAAATAAAGAAGAGAATGATATTCCACATAAATCATTTCCCTTAACAGAGATTAGGGGAAAAATCTGTAGTGGAAAGAACATTGAATTAACAGCCATAAAGTCAAAGTTTCCACTGAGAGTGATACAATGCAACTTTAACAGTTTGGGCAAGTTCAGATCAGATCAGTTGCTCAATCGTGTCCGACTCTTTGTGACCCCATGAATCACAGCACGCCAGGCCTCCCTGTCCATCACCAACTCCCGGAGTTCACCCAGATAGTGATGCCATCCAGCCATCTCATCCTCTGTCGTCCCCTTCTCCTCTTGCCCCCAATCCCTCCCAGCATCAGAGTCTTTTCCAATGAGTCAACTTCACATGAGGTAGCCAAAGTACTGGAGTTTCAGCTTTAGCATCATTCCTTCCAAAGAAATCCCAGGGCTGATCTCCTTTAGAATGGACTGGTTGGATCTCCTTGCAGTCCAAGGGACTCTCAAGAGTCTTCTCCGACACCACAGTTCAAAAGCATCAATTCTTCTGCACTCAGCCTTCTTCACAGTCCAACTCTCACATCCATACATGACCACAGGAAAAACCATAGCCTTGACTAGATGGACCTTTGTTGGCAAAGTAATGTCTCTGCTTTTGAATATGCTATCTAGGTTGGTCATAACTTTCCTTCCAAGGAGTAAGCATCTTTTAATTTCATGGCTGCAGTCACCATCTGCAGTGATTTTGGAGCCCAGAAAAATAAAGTCTGACACTGTTTCCACTGTTTCCCCATCTATTTCCCATGAAGTGATGGGACCGGATGCCATGATCTTCGTTTTATGGCCTTAGTACCCTTTTCCAAAAAAATCAGAGATAAAGATGCTATTTAATCAAATCCCTTTCTCATTCCCAATTTCTTTGATTCTATGAATTATCCAATAGTCACAAAATTATCCCAAGTAGTCCATCATAGTATCTGTCAATTATTAGTGTTTATTCTACTGTTGAACTTTTGATGTTTCTTTGCAATGTATTAGTTACTTCTGCTATTACCCCTACTATTATTAACAGGCACCTAACTCTTCAGTACCTGCTATTTGCACAGTTCAATGCTTTCCATGAGTTATATTTAATCCTCAAGATAACCCTCCAAAGCAGATATAATTATTATCCTCATTTTACAGACATGATTTAAAAAAAACTCCAGGATCACAAAACTGGTAAGTGACAGAACTGGGCTTCCTACCTTGGCAGAATGACCTCAAAATCCCATATGTAGGTATATAGAATAAACTTTTTCATCACACCCTCAACCTGAGAACTAAGGGACACTCTGAAAGTGTGAATACATATATAACATAAACAGCGCTTCACACAGTGCGCAGCGTTCAACTTGGATTTAAAACCACTTTATGGTATTTATTAAGATTTTATGATCTTAGGCAAGTCATTTCTCTTTGCTCACATGGAATATGGGAAAAATAGTATCAATTCAAGAAGTTAATGCAAGAATTAGAAGCAACAACAAAGTGTGTATTTAAGTGTGCTCAGCCAACAGATATTGTTTAATGGTTGCATAACATTACTAAAATTATTAAGTGGCAGTACATTAAAAAGAGGTATATATAAATATATATTAACCTAAATACTATATATTTATTTAGCATGATTTATATATAATATATAAATCTCTAAGCCATTTAGATTCTTGGACAATGAATCAGTTCACAACAGCCCCAATCCCTCATCTACCTCAACCCTTCAGCTATTTATTGAGGGGAAAAAAATACCATTGTAAACAAACAAAATTCTCAGCATGATGTCCTTCCAAAACATATAAGCACATACTCAAATACTACCAATGTCCACCATACTGCCTTAACCACAGTAAACATATAATAAAATATTTTTCGAACTGTAAAGACTATTTTCTGTTTTGAAATATTATACTATGCCAAATTCAGACTTAAATTGAAGAAAGTAGGGAAAACCACTAAACCATTCAGGTATGACCTAAATCAAATCCCTTATGATTATATAGTAGAAGTGAGAAATAGATTTAAGGGAGTAGATCTGATAGAGTGCCTGATGAACTATAGACTGAGGTTCCTGACACTGTACAGGAGACAGGGATCAAGACCATCCCCATGGAAAAGAAATGCAAAAAAGCAAAATGGCTGTCTGGGGAGGCCTTACAAATAGTTGTGAAAAGAAGAGAAACGAAAAGCAAAGGAGAAAAGGAAAGATATAAGCATCTGAATGCAGAGTTCCAAAGAATAGCAAGAAGAGATAAGAAAGCCTTCCTCAGTGATCAATGCAAAGAAATAGAGGAAAACAACAGAATGGAAAAGACTAGAGATCTCTTCAAGGAAATTAAAGATACCAAGGGAACATTTCATGCAAAGATGGGCTCCATAAAGGACAGAAATGGTATGGACATAAGAGAAGCAGGAGATATTAAGAAGAGGTGGCAAGAATACACAGAAGAACTGTACAAAAAAGATCTTCATGACCAAGATAATCACGATGGTGTGATCACTCACCTAGAGCCAGACATCCTGGAATGTGAAGTCAGGTGGGCCTTAGAAAACATCACTACAAACAAAGCCAGTGGAGGTGATGCAATTCCAGTTGAGCTATTTCAAATCCTGAAAGATGATGCTGTGAAAGTGCTGCACTCAATATGCCAGCAAATTTGGAAAACTCAGCAGTGGCCACAGGACTGGAAAAGATCGGTTTTCACTCCAATCCCAAAGAAAGGCAATGCCAAAGAATGCTCAAACTACCACACAATTGCACTCATCTCACACACTAGTAAAGAAATGCTCAAAATTCTCCAAGCCAGGCTTCAACAGTACATGAATGAGAACTTCCAGATGTTCAAGCTGGTTTTAAAAAATGCAGAGGAACCAGAGATCAAATTGCCAACATCCGCTGGATCATCGAAAAAGCAAGAGAGTTCCAGAAAAGCATCTATTTCTGCTTTATTGACTATGCCAAAGCCTTTGACTGTGTGGATCACAATAAACTGTGGAAAATTCTGAAAGAGATGGGAATACCAGACCACCTGACTGCCTCTTGAGAAACCTATATGCAGGTCAGGAAGCAACAGTTAGAACTGGACATGGAACAACAGACTGGTTCCAAATAGGAAAAGGAGTACGTCAAGGCTGTGTATATTGTCACCCTGCTTATTTCACTTATATGCAGAGTACATCATGAGAAACGGTGGGCTGGAGGAAGTACAAGCTGGAATCAAGATTGCCGGGAGAAATATCAAGAACCTCAGATATGCAGATGATACCACCCTTATGGCAGAAAGTGAAGAGGAACTAAAAAGCCTCTTGATGAAAGTGAAAGTGGAGAGTGAAAAAGTTGGCTTAAAGCTCAACATTCAGAAAACTAAGATCATGGCATCCAATTCCATCACTTCATGGCAAATAGATGGGGCAACAGTGGAAACAGTGGCTGACTTTATTTCTGGGGGCTCCAAAATCACTCTAGATGATGAAGGCAGCCATGAAATTAAAAGACGCTTACTCCTTGGAAGAAAAGTTATAACCAACCTAGATAGCATATTCCAAAGCAGAGACATTACTTTGTCAACAAAGGTCCGTCTAATCAAGACTATGGTTTTTCCAGGGTCATGTATGGATTCGAGAGCTGGACTGTGAAGAAAGCTGAGTGCTGAAGAATTGATGCTTTTGAACTGTGGTGTTGGAGAAGACTCTTGAGAGTCCCTTGAACTGCAAGGAGATCCAATCAATTCATTCTAAAGGACATCAGCCCTGGGATTTCTTTGGAAGGAATGACGCTAAAGCTGAAACTCCAGTACTTTGGTCACCTCATGTGAAGAGCTGACTCATTGGAAAGACTCTGATGCTGGGAGGGATTGGGGACAGGAGGAGAAGGGGAGACAGAGGATGAGATGGCTGGATGGCATCAGTGACTCGATGGACATGAGTTTGAGTGAACTCCGGGAGATGGTGATTGACAGGGAGGCCTGGAGTGCTGCGATTCATGGGGTCGCAAAGAGTCGGACAGGACTGAATGACTGAACTGACTATTTAATAATTTTCTTGAATATTAAGAACTAGAGTGTGCCTATCTGTTCCAAAAAAGACAAATAGTAGAATTAATGGAAATGACAAGTGTAAGGAAGGAACTACAGTGATACAGGAGAGCAAGTGGAAAGAATCTGAACTCTGGACTGAAAAGGCCTGAGTTTATGTCTCAACTCAATCACTTTTTTCTGACTTTTAACCTTCAATTTAGCTCTCTTCATTTGTAAAATGGGGTCTGCTCCACCAGCCTCACCCCAATGCCAATAAGCACATCTGTGTGTACACATGTGCTCAGTCAAGTCCAACTCTTTGTGACTCCACGGACTGTAGCCCACCAGGCTCCTTGTTCCATGGAATTTTCCAAGCAAGAATACTGGAGTAGGTTGCTATTTCCTACTCCAGGGGATCTTTCCTGGCCCAGGGATCAAACCTGCGTCTCCTGCATCTGCTGCACTGGCAGGTGGATTCTTTACCACTGTACCACGTGGCAAGCCCATAAGCACACCTACTACTCAGGTAACAGTTTCTCATTATAAGTCTCCAATAAAAGAAACTAGAGTTCCTTGGATAAATACAATGACTCTAAAGCTGTGGCAGGGAAAATATCAAATGAACGTAGAACATATTGTGAAGCCAAAATGGAAGTACTCATTTGCAGTCAGTTAAGCTGACTGTGCTCTTTTCCCTGAGGGGGCCTGGTGTACCATGGCTGCAAACAACAGCCTCTTCGCAGTGTATGCATCGTGTTGCCTATATGGGTTGCTCTAAGGGACCCTGGAGACAGCCCTTTCCAGTGGACACTCATGACTGGCATAGTGTCCCCAATCTAGGCCCCAGACAGGTATGCACAATGCCTTTGGAAAGCCTCAGGGCACACTGGCAAGTATCCAAACTGGTTAAGGCATAATGTCCATCTGTGCCAAGCTACAGAACAAGAAGCAACTAACTGAAGCCCTGACTAAGAACCTGGCAGACATCACGTTAACCAAATGATCAAAGCTCATATCATTAGTACAGGACGTATCACCGTCACAGACCTCCTGAAGCATGAACACACCTTCACTCTACAGCACTGTCACCCAAAACGTTTAACTTCAATTTAGTCAAGACTGAGCATCAGAATTTTGCAAACTGAAGAACATTCTACAAAATACTTGGTCAGTATTCTTCAAAATAGTTTCAAAATTATGAAACAAAGACTGAAGAACTATTCCAGATTACAGGAAACAAAGAGACGTGAATACTTGCTACAACACGCAATGCTGGATTGGATCCTGAACTAGAAAAGGACACTAATAGAACAACTGATAAAACTTGAAATAAGGTCTGTAGATAATATTATTATCAGTGTTAATTTCCTGTTTGGCTGTTTAAGATACCAACATTTTAGAAAGCCAGTCAAAGAATATATGAATATTCTTGGTACATTTTTTCTTACCTTTTTGTAGGTCTAAAATTATTTCAAATTAAGACTGTACACACACATGAAATTTCTGAGGAAACACAGCAATATGAGAACTATTTTATGCTTGCTTTACCAGTATCTGCCACAAACTTTTGAAAGCTCTTTAGTATACAATAGAGAAAAATTCTCAAGATGATGTAGGCTGATGAGAGACAATGACAAAACAGCATGTGTATGTAAACCCTTCAATGCTTCTACCTTGTCCTCTCTGCCCATAAAATCTATAGTTTTTAATACAATAATTAAGAAGAAATGGAGAAAAATTACAGTAGCTTAAGTTCATGGCAAGTTACTTGACGAGTTTGGAACCGCAACAACGTACTTCACCTAAAATGCCCCCTTTGTCTTCCTATCAAATTTAGGCTTTTTGCACCATTTATCTAGCTTTGATAACACAGCTCATGTTCTTACACTAAAACCTGACCCACGTGGACTAAAATATTACAAATGACTCATTTCAAAGCTCTTGCTAACCAAAGAAATGATTTTTAAAAAGAAAAGATTAAAGTATTTTTAAGTAAACATTAATATATATAATTTATTTATATAGACTAGATTTATATGTATTAGATTTATATATAAAGATTTCATATCTTTTAAGTAAACATCAATAAATGTAACTATCTATAATACATAATCTAAAGTCATAAAAAGGCTAAGTTCACAATAATCATCTACTCTCAGCTCTAAGTTGTTAAGACACTAAATCTTTTTCCTTTGTTATAAAAATTTATTTTTATTTATTTGGCTACTCCAGGTCTTAGTTGCAGCATGTAGGATTTCTACCTTCACTGCGGCATGCGGGATTTTTTTAAATTGCAGCATGCTATATCTTTAGTTCCAGCACGTGAACTTAGTTGCAGCATCTGGGATCTAGTTCCCTCACCATGAATGGAACTCAGGGCTCTTGTGTTGGAGGCTTGGCGTCTTAGCCACTGGACCACCAGGGAAGTCCTTAACTTTTACCTTTCTTACACAGTAAAGAATCTGACTGCAATACCAGAGACCTGAGTTTGATCCCTGGGTTATGAAGATACCCTGGAGAAGGGCAGGGCTACCCACTCCAGTATTCTTGCCTGGAGAAATTCACAGCTTCTCTGCTGGCTCAGATGGTAAAGCATCTGTCTGCAATGCAGGAGACCTGGATTCAATCCCTGGGTGGGGAACATCTCCTAGAGAAGGGACTGGCAACTCACTCCAGTATTCTTGCCTGGAGAATCCCATGGACAGAGGAACCTGGCAGGCTACAGTCCACTGGGTCACAAAGAGTCAGAAACAACTGAGCGACTAACACTTCCACATTCAGACACAATCTATCCTACCATAAAAACTTCAAAGTGAATTGAAAGACAAGACTGTAGCTACTTTAATCACCAGATTACTGAACTACACACAAAGTTATATACATAACATGTAAACATGTCTTTCCAAAATGAAGTACTTTTTACTTTCAATGTTTTTCCTCACTCTTCTGGGACTATCTTTTCCAATAGCAGGGAATCAAGTCCTTCATTACCAAAGAACCAATCATGTATTTCCAGTATCAGACTGAGAACTCTGTGAAGGCAAAAAGACTCAGATTTTACTCATCTGTATCCCCAAAGCTTATCGGCTTAACACCAGAAAACTTTAAAAAATTTAGTTCCAATCTTTTCTCCAGCAAATAAGAAATGCTCATTAATGTTTGTTTTATCTATTTCACTCAGAATCAATATTAATGACTGTGCCAAAGCTAACAGCAATGTAAAAACCAGAAGAAGGACTAAATTTGACTAGTAAAAAATGCTGCAACACCCTGATCTCCATCTGTTTGGCTGTTTCTATCGGCCTGCCACTTCAGCACACATGTATGACTGATGCTTATAGGGCTCACTGCACTGCAACATTTAACTACCACTACATGTGCAGCACACACATAATGGATTTGAATTAACAGACTTTACTGAAACAGTTCTAACTGCTATTTTTACAGCACCTAAACACTTAAAGATCTGAGGTTGAGATAATATCCTACTTTGGCAAGATATACAGATAATTAAGTATATACAACTGGGTCTAGAACTTTGTCATTCAATATTAACCCAATAAACTGTCAAATAAACTGTCATCTATCACTAGAATCAGAATTTTAAAATAATATTTTATCTTAACTCAGTACCTAAAGGGTAAAACAAAAAACAAAACATTTACAGATCAAGTGGCAGCAGAGTACAAAGATGACTGGCTTAAAAAAACAAAACAAACAAAAAAACCCTCAAGAACAATACTTACAAACACTAAAGGAAAAAATTTCATTCAGCTCAACAGACGTATACACAAAAGCCTATGCTGAAATCAGTATATGTTCACGTCCATGCCAGAATTGTTAGCTACTTAATAGCTTGCTGATGTACAGATAATCACTCAGTCATGTCTGACTCTTTGCAACTCATGGACTATAGCCCCCCAGGCTCCTCTATCCATGGAATTCTCCAGGAAAGAATACTGGAGTAGGTAGCCATTCCCTTCTCCAGATGATCTTCCTAACCCAGGTCTCCTACACTGCAGGCAGATTCTTTATTGTCTGAGCCACCAGGGAAGCTGACAATATTCTGTTAAACATAAACAATTAACTTTAAGTGAAATTTTACAATGAAATAAAGCATTCTAAACTGTTTCACATCTTAAGATTTAAGAAACAGAAAATGTGAAAATTTTCTACATAGGAGACTATGTCAAGTTACAAAATACTAGAGCCAAAAATGCTAGGTATCATCTGAACCATCTTACTCATTCTACAAATGAGAAAACTTTGGTTTTTTAAGAAATTGCTTTTTAAAGGAAGACTACACAATGGATAATGCTAACACAAAATAATATAAAGAAACAATAACCAAAACTCACTATCAAAAGCAAATAAAGACCAAGAAACTGATGGGGACAGAGGAAAAGGAAAGGAGAAGGTAAATCCATAAATGGGCATTTGGAAAGGTAAGATATCCCGACCTAACGAAGTTTGAATCCTATCATGTACTAATAGGTTAGTCCTCTCATGCCTCAGCTTCCTCATCTATAAAACAGATGTAACAGTGCCCAACAGGATGGATGTGGGAATTTAAAAATTTATTAATTCATGTAAGCATTTAGAACAGTGTCTGTCACACAGTAAGCAAAAAAAAAAAAAACGTTAGCAAATATCATCTGTTACATCTGTTATAAAAATGTAGTTTTTATACCTCTTCTCTTACACTGCCAGTAGGAGTACAAATTGGAACTGCATGGGGACAATTTTGTATTACCTTGTAAACTTGAAAATTTACAACATAACTTAAATCCAACTATTTTAACCCCAAATACATTAAAGAGAACCTTTAGCATATATGCATTAGAATACTGCAAAAAAGTTCACAGTGGTAACACTCATGATAGCAAATACCTAAAAATAACTCAAATATTCTTAGACAACAGACTGTCTATATTGTGGTAATGTAACACAATGGAGTATTATATGGCAGGGCAAATGAATAAAAAACTATAACAAAAAGAATGGAGACATCTTAAGACATTACTGAGCATAAAAAAAATCAGTTCAGGAGTTAATATACACTAAGTACATTCCTTTTGTTGTTGTTGTTTAGACGTATGGATTATAGCTTCAGGCTCCTCTGTCCATAGGATTTTCCAGGCAACAATATTGGAGTGCGTTGCCATTTCCTTTCAGGAGATCTTCTCAGTCCAGGGACTGAACCTGTGTCTCCTGCATTGGCAGGCAGATTCTTTACCACTGAGCCACCAGGGAAGCCCATATCCCCTTTATAGATTTCAAAAATAATGAGACACTGTTAGGCGTACATATACATGATAAAGGTTTTTTTAACAGGAAGTAAAGGAAATCAACCCTGAATGTTCACTGGAAGGACTGCTGCTAAAGCTCAAGCTCCAATACTTTGGCCAATACTTGATGTGAAGAGCCAACTCACTGGAAAAGACCCTGATGCTGGGAAGGATTGAAGGCAAAAGGAGAAGCAGGTGGCAAAAGATGAGATAGATAGCATCACCAACTCAACGGACATGAATGTGAGCAAACTCCTGGATATAGTGGATACAGAGAAGCCTGGCATGCTATAGTCTGTGGGGTGGCAAAGTCAACCTCATGGACAAGTTGGTGACTGAACAACAGCAACAAAATGATATACACAACACATGATAAAGTAACCTCTAGGAAGAGGTCAAAGGAATATAACAGCAGTATGTTAGGTAGATTTTAGCTATCATCAATGTCCTGATTCTTGGATTATACTAAGTGAATACTTGTCAAGTAAATAAAAAAGTAAAAATAACAGACTACAGAGGTCCATACATAAACCAATGATGACAGTACGAACCAAGATAATCATTAGTCTAATTTCGTGCACCAAAGGTTTTTAAAAAAAGAACTGAAAGTTAATCATAATCTGCTTTGGAATGAAAGGTCAAATGAGGTAATTCATGTTTGACATACAGCAAAATACTTAATACACTTCAGCAATTAATATTATCCAAAATGGAAGAACGTATCAGGATAAAATTCATACGATGTATAGAATAAATCATAGAATAAAAGCCTATGATTTATAGACTAAAACACATTTCAAGATTTAAAATCTCCTCACACTAAACTAACCTCTTTCCCGTTTCCTGAAGTGGAAACCAAATCTAAAAAACACAGAAGCAGGAGTGCTGCAGTCCACAGAGGTCAAAAAGAGTTGGACACAACTTAGCGGCTGAACAACAACAAATAATCTTTAACTTAGCTATACTTTTTATATGTACCGATACCATTTAGTTCCCCAATCAGGCCCACACACTTCGATTCTAATTCCTAGGCTTTCCTCTTCTTCCTGAAGTCTTCTAAAACCTTTCCTTTTTCTGCCTTCTCTGCTTACTTCTATTTTTTTTCCCCCCAATCATCTAAAAAACACTTCTTCTCCCCATTGGTAAATCAAAACTCATACATACACAAATCCATTTTTATATAATTTTCATGCAAAAAGTAATTTATGGGTAAGAAAAGATTACTGTCTTCATAAGCACAGATGCTCAGACACTAAAAGACTTGCTCTAACTCACATAAGTAAATGGCAAAACTGAGACTAGAATCTGAGTTTCTTTTCTTTTCTATATAGATCTCCAGATTTTATAATGTGCCAACTGGCATAATTCTATTCTTTCTGATACAGGTAACTCACTATATATATAAATCATATGATCTATGTGACATTTTTAGAGAAACAAATCTTAAAATCCTTTCTATGTATTTTTTGCCTTTATAAAACTTTTAACATGAGTGCAAAAAAGAAAACTTCTTCTGTGGGTAATTTCCTGCTATGTTCCAAGTTTCCTACAATGTGATTGTATTCTTTTTGTACTTCAAAAAGTTTCTATTAATCTTTGCTGGATTTTTACGTTCTTACTTTTTGTTTGAAAATGGCATCTGCTGTAATTACAGTGCACGATCATGACTTGCCCTTGAGCAACACCCTAATGTACTCTAAATGCTGCCTCTAACCAGAGTACACTTCCTCCCAGAAATGTGCCACACAAGTTAGAGGCATATAATGCCATAGGATATAAATACACAAAGACTTTACAGTTAAAAGTTTTCCTTTTTTCCTAATATAAATGATTAAAAACATTCCATTTCATATTGAAAAAACAACTCAATTATTGACTAAAATGCAATATTCATAGTATCTTTGAAATTGTTTATCAGATTTCAAAATAACTATATACTTTTTACAAGCTGCTTTGGGATACATTCCCAAATTCATGAATGATAAATTCGGGGCACTTCAGTGAAAGAAATCTGAGACGCAATGATGTAACGCTTATTATCTATAACCTAGCTTCAGTGATTCAAATCTGAATTCCCCTACAATGCCTCACAACTCAACCCTGAAATGCACTGCCCTGAGAATCCTATACCTTTTCATATTATCTATTTTCATGAAATAATAAGCTGAACATAAATATAAATCTTTAGTACCAATAAGGAGACACATCCTTAAAGGACAATATTCCATAAATTGCACTGTAGTTCAGAACCTGGCACTTTTAACTACAAGTGTCTTAAGCAGCATTATTTTTACACAGAATAGATAAAATATCCTATAATTCTAATCTACAGAATACAGAAATCAGCTTGTGTCATCTTAAGTCCAAGTTGTTTTACAAAAGGTTTTGTGTGTGTGTGTGTATGAATGCATGTATGTACCTATGCACACTTTGTTAAAAAATATAAAGTATTTGTTACTGTTACAGTCAAGAGTTTAAAAGCTGTTTTAGGGTATGGGCCTTGGAGTCTCCACCAGCTATTCAACTTTCTTAAGTCCCAGTTTTCTCACCTTTGTAATTGCAGGTAATACAGTAATAACATTTCAAGTAGCTGTTATCAAGACTAAATCTATCAAATGATTTTAAGACAATGCTGCTACTCATTCCAACATTAGCTGTCACTTAATTACATATTGGGAGCTATGTAAAAAACCCACAAGGTACTAAAGAATAAAAATGAAATCTAAGAAATATGAGAATGCATTTATAAATAATCCACAATAGGCAAAAAATACAATTGTTTGAAATCAACACTTCGTAATTAGAATTTAAGGCCACATATTCTTTGAAATTAAGTATTTCACTCCATAAATGTACCTAAGAAATTAATTGAACAGAAAAAAAAAACAAATGTATGCAGAAAAGATGCTCATTACAATTTTATTGATAAGTCAAGAGCTGGACACCAAAGTGTTCACTACCAAGAAAATACCTATGTAAACTTATGGTACAACTTGATGAACTATTATAGACATTAAAATAATGATTACTAAAAAAACCCATGTGTAAGTATAGAAATTAAGTATATTTGAGGAAAATAAATAATATTCATATATACACTATTAAAACGAATAAAAATATATCTGTACGGTACTAGAAACAACTGAAAACTATGCTGAGTTTTGTTCTTGTTTTGTCCTCCCCAAAACAAAGTCAGTGTCTTAGTCCATCAGCTTGCAGTAACAAAATACAACAGAATGGGGAAGGTAGCTAATAAACAACCGGAATTTAGTTTTCACAACTCTGGAGGCTGAGAAGTTCAAGATCGAGATGCCAGCATGGCTGGGTAAAGGCCTTCTTCCTGGTTCACAGCTAGGGACTTTTCACATGGTGCAAGGGACTCTGTGGAACCTCCGTCCTCATGATTTAAGGCCCCACACCATTATACCATTGTCTCTGGGGGTTAGGATTTCAACATACTAGTTTGGTGGGGATATTCAGATATCAGAAATCAATTAAAAGGATTCAGCTCAGTTTTCCTCCTACTAAGGACCTAGCTGAAATAGTGTAAAACCAAAAATGACTAGACATTAGCCAGTAATTATTAAGTCAAACTACTTTTGTATGATGTATGCTGGGACCGAGTACACAGTACAGATTCAGACTCAATAGGACCTATATAACTTAAAACTCAACATTCAAAAAACTAAGACCATGGCATCACTTCATGGCAAAGAGATGGGGTGGGGGGAATCAAAAAACAGTGACAGGCTTTATTTTCTTGGGCTCCAAAATCACTGCAGATGGTGACTACAATCATAAAATTAAAAGACACCTGCTCCTTGAAATAAAAGCTATGACCAACCTAGACAGCATATTAAAAAACAGAGACATTACTTTGCCAACAAAGGTCCGCTGAGTCAAAGCTATGGTTTTTCCAGAGGTCATGTATGAATGTGACTGGACCATAAAGAGCTGAGCGCTGAAGGACTGATGCTTTTGAATTGTGGTTTTGGAGAAGACTCTTGAGAGTCCCTTGGACTGCAAGGAGATCAAACCAGCCAATCCTAAAGGAAATCAGTCCTGAATATTCTTTGGAAGGACGGATGCTGAAGCTGAAACTCCAATACTTTAGCCACCTGATGCAAAGAACTGACTCATTAGAAAATACCCTGATTTTGGGAAACACTGAAGGGAGGAAGAGAAGGGGATGAGAGAGGATGAGATGGTTGGATGTCATCACCGACTCGATAGACAAGAATTTGAGCAAGCTCCAGGAGCTGGTGATGGGCAGGGAAGCCTGGTGTGCTGCAGTCCATGGGGTCAACAAAGAGTCGGACATGACTGAGCTGAACTGATAAAACTAAGAAGCTAACTTTGCTCTCTCCCGAAGTATCAAGATGAGGAAAAACTGCAAATGAAAACTCAGGTGATTATAGAGAGGCCAGCTTGTCCACTCATTCATCTACTTCTCTCCCCTTTCTTTTTGAAAAAATTATCATAGAGTTGAAAAAATATCTTAATTTGATAGACTACTTATTAAAGTTATTTGTTATATTTTCTTAACTCTAAGTTGATTAAGTTTTTGGATCAAATAAAATAACTCTCAAGAGAAAAAGCATACACATTTTTCCTCGTATTTTTAAGCTCCTAATTTATGTTCATTTAGGACTTTGATTCATAGATAACTTCAAACTCGATCCTAAACCAAGTTTTAGTAACTACATATCTAAGGCTATTATTTTCTAAATAACAAATGACACAGTATCAGAGTAATAATGTTAAACATCAGGCTAAATCAAAATATAAACAAATTTTTGCTTTAGTTGCTGATGATTATAAAATGAACTAAATATAAGCGTACAGACCTTTAGCTGTCCAAATCAAAGTCAGCACTAAGACACAGCAACAAACTTCTAGCTAGCAGATCTAGCTCATGTCACCCATTATGAGTTCCTAGTTGATTACACAGGCAAAAAATTAAAAATCTAAATCTTTAATAACCTGAAAAAAAGACTCCTCCTCCCATCTCCCATGAAAGTAATTTCTTTCCCCCTCCATATAATCTGAAAGTTCCTTCATTCAACTCTGCAAAAGATGACTTTTCCCCACTGCTGCTGCTGCTACTAAGTCGCTTCAGTCGTGTCCGACTCTGTGCGACCCCATAGACAGCAGCCCACCAGGCTCCGCCATCCCTGGGATTCTCCAGGCAAGAACACTGGAGTGGGTTGCCATTTCCTTCAATGCATGAAAGTGAAAAGTGAAAGTGAAGTCGCTCAGTCGTGTCCGACTCTTTGTGATCCCATGGACTGCAGCCTACCAGGGTCCTCCGTCCATGGGATTTTCCAGGCAAGAGGACTGGAGTGGGTGGCCATTGCCTTCTCCCTTCCCCACTGAAATTAGCTAATTTTTATGAAAGTGAAAGCTGTTCAGTCATATCCAACGCTTCGTGATCACACGGGACTGTAGTCCATGGAATTCTCCAGTCCAGAATACTGGAGAGGGTAACTTTTCTCTTCTCCAGGGGATCTTCCCAACCCAGTGATCGAACCCGGGTCTCCCACATTTCAGGCATGTTCTTCACCAGCTGATCCACAAGGGCCCAAGGATACTGGAGTAGGTAGCCTATCCCTTCTCCAGTGGATCTTCCCGACCCAGGAATCAAATCCAGGTCTCCTACACTGCAGGCGGATTCTTTACCAACTGAGCTATCAGGGAAGCCAATTTTGATGGAGAGACATCAAATCTACTTAAACGTATTTCCAAAATGTGCTCAGATGCTAAAATTGCTTTGAAAAATATACACAATAGAGATTTATATTATTTTTTTGTGTTGGAATGTTTAAATTTTAAGTGTTTCTGAAAAGCAGCTTTTCAACATTTAAACTCAAATACAATTTTTCCATCAGGTCCATAATCCTTTTCAAAAAGTAACCCTACCTTAAGGCTAAATGAAAATGAGTACTGATTATTTCATGAACATAGTACCTTTCTCCTCAAGAACTGAAAGTTCTTTTTAATATTTTCTTATCTCTAATCAAAAAATGTTATGGAGGGAGGAGGGAAGGTTACGTTTTATCTTTTAACATCCCGCTGAAGTAGGGACATGTTTTCCTGGCTTTACAGATGGAAAATCAAGCACAAAGTCAGGTTACATGACTTGCCGAAGTCTTAATGAGACAGTCAGTAGTAACCACAGATCATGTTAATTATGAATACCAAGTCAATTATAGAAATTCAGTGAATTTTGTTTCAAAAAGATCTTTATAACCGTATTAGGATTAAAGTATCCCCAAAATACAAAATGTTCTGTCAAAGACAATATCATTTATTCGGATAAAGCCCTATAGTATCAGTCAACATTTTGGTCAGTCTCTCAGAAAATTCTTTAAGTTCATGGTAAGTTCCAAATCTGGATAATTTATTCACATGTCTAGCTTCCTTTCTATTTCCTAATTACCAACACCATTATTATATGAGATCCTATCACTTCCAATACTCCCAACTCCTCCAGGATAAGCCCTTCCCTTTTCTTATCCTCTGTGACACCCTCCTTTTCAATTTCCAATTCCAAAACCCTTACTCCTGATTCTTAAAATTGCAGTGCAGATGTCAATAGTCATACTCAATTTTAAGCAGCTCATCCCACACACTAATTAAATACAATGGCCCTGGCTCAGGATTCCTCTCCACCTCAACTTCTGATACCAACCCAGGAAACTGAACAGCCATACTAGTGAACTTTTAAAATATCCTAAAAAATCCTGGTTCCTCTACTCCAACAACCTGTTTCTACTTTAATCTTCCATCATGTTACCACTCTGGAGTCTGTGTTCTTTGATCAAAATCTATCTTTTGATTTCCCTACTTGCCCTCTACCAGTTCTTTTTATCAAAACTTATAATCCCTCAAAACAGTTGTCACTTCTACTTGTCAACCTATCACTTCAAGCTTATTTTTTTTTTCTTCAAAATCTAGTCTGGCCATGAAATATATGAGGTACTGCTGCTGCTGCTGCTAAGTCACTTCAGTCATGTCCGACTCTGTGCGACCCCATAGACAGCAGCCCACCAGGCTCCCTCGTCCCTGGGATTCTCCAGGCAAGAACACGAGTGGGTTGACATTTCCTCCTCCAATGCATGAAAGTGAAAAGTGAAAGTGAAGTCACTCAGCTGTGTCCGACTCGTAGCGACTCCATGGACTGCAGCCTACCAGGCTCCTGCGTCCATGGGATTTTCCAGGCAAGAGTACTGGAGTGGGGTGCCACTGCCTTCTCTGATATGAGGTACAGTGTGGTATAAATATAGTGCAATTTGAATCTCAGTTCTACCACTCACTCTCTTGCATGGCTACAAGTAAGTTACTAAAACTCTTTTAAGTCTTGGTTATCTCAATTGTAAACTATGGATAATACTTAGTTCACATGGTCATTAGGAGGATTAAATCTAGCACAGTATCTGACCCAAGCAATTAAACAGTTTGCAAGACTCCTCTTTCCTGGGCCGTGCTCTCCCAATTAACAACCTTCCCTTATTTTTTGTTTTCCTTTTCTCCATTATCAACATCACCTCATTTAATAAATAATCTCAACTCCAAACTTCCCCCTAAACTTACATAATCTTGCTTTTTGCTGTCGCCATTTCATCACTTCCCATTTTGTCTAATTTCTCTCCTACCTCTCAAGACTTTTCTGTCTTTTATTGTCCCTTCTCTGCTGCTGCTGCTAAGTCGCTTCAGTAGTGTCTGACTCTGTGTGACCCCATAGACGGCAGCCCACCAGGCTCCTCAGTCCCTGGGATTCTCCAGGCAAGAACACTGGAGTGGGATGCCATTTCCTTCTCCAATGCATGAAAGTGAAAAGGGAAAGTGAAGTCACTCAGTCGTGTCCAACTCTTAGCGACCCCATGGACTGCAGCCTACTAGGCTCCTCCGCCCATGGGATTTTCCAGGCAAGAGTACTGGAGTGGGGTGCCATTCCCTTCTCACTCTCCCTTAAAAACACTCCTGATTCTCACTATTCATTTTCTATTACTTTTTAACATTATCCTTGGGCAATTCTTCACTGGCTTCAACTATAGGCATATTTTGCAGATATTGTAGTTCAGTTTCAGATTACTTAAATATCTTTTATGCTTGTTTTTCAGTTCCCCCTCCCCACCAGCCTCTCTTCTTGGAATGCCCCTCCTCTTCCCATTGCCCTCATCTCTGGCTGACTCCTAAATACCATCTCTTTTCTGAAGGCCTCCTTCACACACAACTCCCACTCTGCAGTTCATCAACGGTAAAATTACTTTCTTCTTAAGCCTTGAAGACTTCATAACCAGAGCACTCAGCACATTTCAGAGGGATCTAGTTCCCTTGCTGGATAGTGAAAGCAGTTATCAGGTTTTACTTATCTTTGTATCTCCAGGGCTAAAGAAAAGTCAAGTGCCTAATAGGCACTCAAATGTCACTGAACTGAGTTTCAAGAAAAAGTTACTAATGGTATCTGACATGAAAAACTAAGAAATCCATATATATAACTTAGCAACTAAAATTCTGAAATGCTTTTACATATAATTAAAGGGACAAACCCAGAACTGATCCCTAATTCCAATCTCAAAATACCAATGTAATTCACAACAGAACAGTGAAAGAAGTTTGGTGATTTTATGCCAAAGTTAATCATTAACATTCTGATGTGGTAAAAGTTATAACTTTGAAAAAGTAGCATCAAAAAAGTCAAAGTTCACTAAATTCCATCTAAAGTTTGGTAATCCAACTATTGGATACTAAAACATTAACAAATACTGCGTATTTGTGAAATTAATCTCTAATCAAGTGAAGAGACAAACAAAATGTGTCTAATCATAAGTATAGTATCATTATATACTACCAAGAGACAATTAAATTCTGCATTCCAAGTCATAATGCCCTTTATTGAAACTATAATACCTGTTTCACAGATAACATTTAGCAATAAAATGATAAAACTGATATTAAAATTTCATTTCCAATTACTCTTAAATTTAGAAATGCTTATTCTTCACACTCTAAATATAGAAAGAAAATGCCTTCCAAAGTAATTTTAAAATTTCATATACTAGGTAATTTCTACTGTTCAATCCTACATTTACAAGCAACATGGATGATCTATTAAATGTGGATTTGCAAAGTACAAAGAAAGTCACTCAGGATTCTTGAACTAAAAGCAATCCTAAAAAGTGGATCAAATACAATCTCATTTTAAATCAGAAAAAGTAAAATTCTAGGAAGCAGAAAAATAATATAAATCCATATTTATGAACATTTATATTATAAATCTATAAAGTATGGACATTCACTTCCCTACTATAAGCAGAGACCAAATGACAATCTGGCATTTAAGATTGTATCATTCGTTTTCCTTGTTCTTCAAATGTGACAAACTATATTGATTTTCTCATGTTGACATTCTTGCAATCTCACAATAAATCCAGTTTGACTGTGAGGCTTTGTTGTTTTTAGTTCACTGAATTGTGTTTCATTTGCTACTTTTTGAAAATTCTCAGCCAGTATCTCTCAGTATTTCCTCTCCCCCATTATTTCTTCTTTTGGAACTGTTAGCTGCATCTTGGACTTGTTCACATTTCTTAACCTTCCTATTCTATATCTCTTTCTTTGGGTTCAGTCTTTAGGACCTCAGTCATAGTAGGAAGATTTTAACCTTTTGTGCCATGGACCTCTTTGGCAGTTCTAGTGAGGTCAATGGCCTCCTTTCTCAGAATATTAAAGATTTTAAATAAAATACGTAAGATTACAAAATTATAATTATATTGAAATAATTATCAAAATATTTTAAATTTTGGTGCTTTCTTCGGCAGCACATATACTAAAATATTTTTAATTTTAATAGAGTAGTAATGTTCCTGTATTAACATATTAAAATGCAAGCCCTACCAATGGCTTAATAACTATAATAATTTCAAACTAGTGATGGCAGTAAGTGCTATTTCAAGATATTTGAAACAACCAAACAGGAAATGTACTGTATGGGGAAAAAACATGAATCTATTGGTGTTATGCACTGAACTGAATCTCTCCAACAAGACGTTAGGTCCCAACCCCCAGTACCACAGCAAGTGACCTCATTTGGAAAGACGGTCACCATAGATGTAATTAATTAAGAGAAGGTCATAGTGGAGTTGAGTGGGCTCCTAATCCATTATGACTAGTGTCCTTAAGAGAAGATGGCCATGAGACACATGTAGCACTTTGTTAGACCAGCCCTGCGAAACTAACATAGTTGCTGTCTCAAGTACCTCTAACCCTGCTATGGTTGCTGGTATTTTCTTCAATTATGAATGCAGACATATTTCAGGTAGAGATTAGTAAAAGCACTCTGAGACATAAGCCCTTATGTCTACATCAATTACCATCTCAGTCTGAGATCCAGTACTCATTAACTATGCTTTAACAAAAATAATGAACTATGTTTAAACAAAAATATACCAACAATTTTTTTTCCTTCCCATTACAGACCATTCTGAGTGCCACAAAAACAACACCTTGTGGGTCTGTTAAGACTTTGGTTCTAGACTCTAAAATGAGATGCCACTATCACACAAAACTTGTAATAAACAGCAAGTTAAACTTAAAAGAACAATTCATTATCTGAGTTAATTTCTTACACTGTATAAATGTGAAATTATCCTCTAGTGTTAGATTAACATTTGTGTGAATAACCAAATGAAAAGACTGACTTTTGACACTTCTAGGCCAGTAAGTAAAGCATGAGAGCTGGTATCTTAATACATTCCTCTTAAGATGTACCCCAAAAGCCTTTTGTTCACTTATTCATCTAAAGACCACATTTATTTAAGAAAATAAAAGTTTTCCATCTGTGATGAATATTATCAAAGACACAGGGTTATTAAATTAAGCTCAAAATGAGGAAGCCTTTAGAGATTAGGAATGCACCAACTGTTTCCAAATGTATCTTGGTTCTTCAAAATTCATGCTTCTACTTCATCATCCTATGAGATCTACTGGAAGTTTTTCATTTGCTTAAACATATCAAAATCAACAATCTCATAAAACTGACCAATTAACAAATACATATGTTACATGTATTAGCCTATGTAGTCTAATACATGGAGAAGGCAATGGCACCCCACTCCAGTACTCTTGCCTGGAAAATCCCATGGATGGAGAAGTCTGGTGGGCTGCAGTCCATGGGGTCGCTAAGAGTCGGACACAACTGAGCGACTGCCCTTTCACTTTTCACTTTCATGCATTGGAGAAGGAAATGGCAGCCCACTCCAGTGTTTTTGCCTGGAGAATCCCAGGGACGGCAGAGCCTGGTGGGCTGCCGTCTCTGGGGTCGCACAGAGTCGGACACGACTGAAGCGCCTTCGAAGCAGCAGCAGTCTAATACATTAGACTGACTTACAGTGTGTCTATCTCTGTATTACTTTAGGATAATTTAGAACAAGAAGAGCCCATGATGATGATTAGTTCAAATTCCTTGATTTACAAGTTAACAAACTGAGGGCCCCAAAGGCTGTCACTTGCCCAGAATCAGAGAATAAATTAGGTACAGTTAGGACAGAAACTCAACTCCCAAGTCCAAGACCAATGTTCTTTACATTATAGTGGTGTCTGACTCTTTGTGACCCCAGACAGCAGCCCACCAGGCTCCTCCATTCATGTAATTCTCCAGGCAAGAATACTGAAGTGGGTTGCCATGCCTTTCTCCAGAGGTCTTTCCAACCCAGGGATGGAACCTGGGTCTCCCACATTGCAGGCAGATTCTTTACCATCTGAGCCACCAGGGAAGCCCCGCATAAAAGCTGGTGAGAGTTACATAAATTATTAATGCCTTTTATATGATCATTTTAATCCTCTTTATATTTAAAAACAGTGCAGTTGCTCTACAACCAACTAACAAGTTTTCTGTTTTCTAAAAAATCAATTTTATTATCCAGACATTTAAAAAATAGGAATACAATCTCATTTCCACCTTCAAAGTGGGCAAAAATTTTTTTCAAAGAGAATTGGACAGACATTTCAAGGCATAAGCAGTCTCATACGTTGAGTCTTCTTTTCTAGAGAGCAATTTAGCAGAAAGAGTAGGACAACTTAAAATTTGCATATTTTATTCAATCTCTAGACGATTTCAAGGAGAAAAAGGTATAGATTTGGATGAAGACACAACTTAGGATCAAAGGCAGCACTGTTCAGAAATAACAGAAAAATAGTAGATCAATTAAAATATGGTATACACTGAATATAATGTAGGTGTTAAAAATTATGTTTTAGGAAATATTTAATGATACCAGAAAATATTCATATATATTAAGGTATGACAGTACCCTACTATGCAACTCTACTTTGCTGAAACTACATGTGTATACATAAATTACATAATACATGTGTAAAGCATTTATCACAGATTTTTACTCTTGGCACATAGTAAAAACCAGATAAATGAACACGATTCATGGAGAGTTTGACTATGTATCAAATGTTTAAATACTGTTATGTGAATGGCAGAAATGCAAATACATTACTTATTCACTTTAAAGACCAGTTTGTGCATCATTTGAAATAAACTATCACTCTTGCATGGAGGATTTTTTGTTGTTTTTAGTAACACTTTTAACGCAGTTACAGTTCCTACTGAACGCTGGAGAAGAAAAGCACACTTTCACCAACCTTCCCCAAGTGTGGCATTGTGTAAGACGGAAGTGTTACAGGCTTACAGAATTACTTACTTAGTTTAAATACATTACTTACTTGATTAAATATATACCCACAATCAACCTCTGAGAACTATTTATTTCTCTCTCTACACATAACTCTAATTTCAAATAAGCATGTACTAGAAGGTTTCAAAATGAGGCCTCTAAAGGCCTTGATTTTACCACAATGACTATCTAGAAAAGGTTAATGGTTTTTTAAGACACTGGTAATCTGCACTCTTTTTAAAAGTCAAAATCAGGTGAAAAACATACAAGTGTTAAGAACAGTCTCTAATTACCTATTGATTATGGATTTTTAAAAAAGAGAGAAAAGAAAAAGGAAAAAATATACATAAGGCTCCAATAAAAACCATATATTAGGGCAATTTCAAACTATGCTAAGGCTTTAAGGGCATCTACCATAACATCTGTTTCTTCCTAATACATGTAATTATAAATAATAAATTTTCCACTTGAAAACATTATAAAGAGCAGATACCTAAATTATCAGGATAAAGTCTACATTCCAAAGAAGTTCACTCTTTCTGATTTACCTACTGTACTAACAATGCAGACTCTAATAAAACTGATTATCAGACGAACACATCACTTTCTAAAACAAAAAAAAGTAAAACCCACAAGAGTTTGTCCCCACGAAGAGTTAACATCTCATGGCAAAAATGGTATGTTAAAACACACTATTCTTGACCTATCAAAATTAACATAACAAAGCCCCTAGCAGGAAAAAATTTAATAACAAGCCAGGATAAATTAGTGAAAACATAATTCTTAAGTCTGAGAGAGATAATTTCCAAATTGTCCCATACTAAGTACATTAATTATTTTAAAGGCAATTTTACCATTAATAAATATTGTCATTAGGAGCTTCGAATATCAAAATCTCTGAGATTAAATCACCGGGAATATTTATATTCATTTTTAGTGCAAAAGCAGTTATCATTCACTGGTAATCACTACAACAAAAAACTTGTACTCTCAATTTGTCCATGGTAAGTATTACAAGAGTCCACTTAAAAACTGTATTTTACAAGTGTGTCAATTCACATTTCCATATTAGCGTTTCTATCAGCTGCATCCATAAAAGGAGGTATTCAATATTTTACTTTAAATATGGTAATTAGTCTTCCCCCACCCCCAAAATAGAACCTGACATTTTGATCCAGGCTACTTTCTTAAAAGAAGGTATCAGCAAAAAGTACCGTCATTCTGTTCACGGGTTTTAGCAGTTTTTCTCTTAACTAAGCGTTATTTGAGATACTTCTTGATCTCTCTCAAAGTAGGTCTAATCTGCGGAAGGCTGTGAGACAGTGTACAGCACTGTGAATGGCCAGCCAGGTATTTTATGAATGGAGGCGATCACGTGATCCCAGCACCTCCCCGAACTGATATTTCCCACATAACTGTGTCAACATTCTGAGAACAGGGGTAGTTGTTTGTGTGGGCGCATATTTTTGAATTTAACCTATAACTTCGATTTCTCCTTACTTTCTGAACTCAAAACTTTACATTAAGACTGGCAGTTGAGCTTCAAATTTCTTCCTGGGAAATCCTTTCAAGATGTCCAAGGTGATGGATGTTTAATTATTTTTTTATGAATGAAAAGTGTGCTATGCAAATGAGGGCGATTCACAAAAAGAGAGAGAACATGGCGGCCACTTCTGCTTCTAGACTGCACTGACACTGCAGCAATCCACCTTCTCCCACACCCCGCTCGTCAAAAGAGTGTGTTGTGGATGGGGGCTGGGGGGGACGCTGCTCTGCATTTCCCAAGCTATTTTATGTTAAACAAGCCTAGGCTTTGGACTTTAAAGCTCTCAGAAAGGTCTGACTCGAGGAATGTTCTTTACTTAAAGGAATGCGTCCTAGGACTAGTCCTAACTCACTTAACTCTTTCCAACCCTTCGAAGATAAACAAAACTTGAATTTAATAACAAGAAAACGGACACTAATATTCTCTTGGAATTAAATTCCATCTCAATAGAAAACTGTTGCAGCCTCATTATTCCTCCAGGCAGCTGTTATGTTACAGCAAAATATTTAAAAGGCAAAGTATTTTGCTTGGAAAACATAAGGACAGCCCAAATAAACAAAAACTTGAGCTGAGATGTTCTACAAGTTAATGAATGAAGTCATCAACATGTTCAGCAATGTAAACACTGTTAAATTGACGTGAACGGTGTGTTTCAATGTAGCTGAAAGATAAAATTTAGATTTCAAAATTTTCCTATGCTCCTCATAAAGACAAGTCCAGCGTTCGCAAAAGCAAAATAGAATAGTTCAACATCGTCCACACTTCAGGTGTCCCCAAAGCTACAGAAATTATAAAAATGCTTCCCTAGCTCCATTTTTTACAAAAATTTTACAGGTCATAAGTTTAAAAAGGGTGAGGGGCGGGGGGAGGCTTAATCGGTATTTAAGAAACACTGACTCATCGAATTAAGATTCAAGTGCAGTTTGATGCAGGAGGTGCTCCCACACATTAGTTTCCAAGTGAAACAGCTATAAAGGAGGCAAAATGGATATTTAAGGTATGTTGATTGGTGTGCTAAAGTGAAAAAGGACAGGCCAGAGGTCTTCCAGTCACCGGGTGGGATAATTGCTACCCCTCCTCCATCCATCCATATTATTCCATCTCATGGACAAACAATTGCCATCCCAGGCCAAATTCAATACCTTCTCCCAGAAGAAAGCAACTAAATGCTGGGGGTGGGGGTCCGGGGTTCCTGCCATTAAATAAAATGGCTCAAGAAATCAAATGTTTTCTCTAGAACAAGATGCACTCGAACTCTCCACGGTTGCAAGCACCCAAGTCCCCGAGGAGGTCTGGGGAGGCGTCGAGGGAAAATGGGGCGGTGGGGGCGGTTAGTAATCAAAATCAGTGAGGTGCTTACTCGTTGTCAGAAGTCGCCGTCTCCTCGCTCATCTTTCCCTCACCGCGATCCGATCTGGAGATGGAGGAGCAACAGCAGGCAGAGGAGCAGCAGCAGCACTGAGGGGCAGGAGGCAGCGGCGGCCGGGGGGGCGCGGGGGCAGCGGCTCAGGGGCCTCACCATGGTGGATGCCTCACCCGGAATGGTGCCCCCCCAGCCGGGAACTCCGGCCACCCCCGCAGGGGGGTGGCGGCGACAACCTCCACCGTGGCGACCCCAGCCTCTTCCCTCGCCTCAGCGTCCAGCCAAAGGATCCGAGGAGGCCGGGGAGGGTGGGAGCCAAGCAGAAAAGGAAGGGGGGGCTGCGAAGGTGGACTGGAGACCGGCTCCTCGGGCCACGGGTGGAGCGCGGCGGGGTCCGGCCAGGAAGGAGCAGGCAGGAGGACTGAGAACCCAGGAGCAGAGGCGGCGCTTCCCTCAGGGATGCGGCGAGGAGGAAGCAAGGATCCGCTTGGTGGGGGCCGGCGGGGGGGTGCCGAGGCCAGGCTCCGGGCGGCGGCGACGCGGTCCTGCCGGAGCCCACCCCACCATCTCCCGCCTCGCCGCCGGCTGCCCGCTCAGCCCCGGACGGCGATCGGGCCGGTCCTTCCGGACGAGCAGAAGCGGGCGAGGGGCCTCACGGCAGCGGATTCCTCCAGACACGCTCCGGCCGGGACGACTCCAGAAGAGGGAGGAGGGGGCGGCGGGGCGCGTGTGAGGCAGGGTCGGGCGAACGTATCGCCCTCACCCGGGTCGGAGAAGAGCGGCACGCCCGAGGGGCAGGGTCCCGAGAAGAGGCGGGAGAGCGAGGAGACCCGCCGCGGGTGCCCCACCAGACGGTGCCCACCAGCAGCTCCGCGGGCCAGCTCCTCACGCTCGCCAGAGGGGAGCCGCGAGGGGGGCGGCGGAAGCGCTCACGCCGCCCGCTCCTTCCGCCGCCGCCGCTGCCCGAACCGGGGGCGCCCGCGGGAGAAGGAGGCGAAGTAGTCCCTGGCGATTTCTGCAGGCCGCCGGCTTCCCGGAGGGCCAGAGCGGGTACGGGGCGGGGTTGCCGCGCGGGGTGCCCGGACTGAGAGGGCGTGTAAGTAGGAGGACTAAAAGCTGCGACCTCCGGACGAATCACTGCAACTCGAAGTCGTGTGCAGCATAGCAAGTTTCAGGAAAGTAGTTCCCTCCTCCCTTCATTTCCCAAATCGTTGTCGAGCCACCGAGCGGGGAGAGGAGGAGGGAGGCGGAGGGATACGCAGGCACCGTGCTCGTGTGCGTGCGCGCGCTCCAAACTCTTGGCACGCCGCGAAAGGGGGCGGGGGTGGGAGCTGCACGGGGAGCCGCTCGGGAGGTTGCATTGTTGCGGCGCGCTGCTCCCCGTTACTTGCTTTGGAATATCCTGGTTGTTTGAACAGAAAAGCTAGAGTGACAGTGTGCTCCAGGAGGAAACTGGAGGCCGCTCTGTTCTGCTATGTGTTTGTATGTGTGTGTGTGTGTTTTCCTTGCAAAGAATGGAACTGGCATGAGTTCATCTTTAGTTGGTGGGGGTTGGAGAGAGGGACTGTACAAAGAGAGCTCCGCCTGCTGTCCCTCTGCTTGCACTGCTGCAGTCTCCTAGCTGCATGCCCAGAGTGTGTGTGTATGAGAGAGAGAAAGAGCGAGAAGAGAAAGAGTTTTAATATCTTGGATTCTTACTGCGCAAGGGGTATGCTGCGCGGGGCATTCATCTCTGTAAGCTAGACTGGTTGTTAATGGAGAACGACTCCCATTGAAGCCCTGGGTAGGCGTGTTACAAGAATCTGGCGCAGCCAGAAGCACAGGAAATAACTCCCGCTGCGAGTGAGGTTGCATAACTATAGCGCAGAAGATGCCTCTGTGGCACGCACGAACTGCTTAACGGAGGCGGAACGATTATTCAATAGGCAGCTGTCACGTTTGCATTGTTAGAGGGCAGTGTGTGCGTTCAGCTCAAAAGGTTTTTGCACAGAAACCTGCTGGGGTTGCGGGCTGGAGTCGAGGTCTGCGG
Source organism: Bos indicus x Bos taurus (assembly GCF_003369695.1). Classification (NCBI taxonomy): domain Eukaryota; kingdom Metazoa; phylum Chordata; class Mammalia; order Artiodactyla; family Bovidae; genus Bos; species Bos indicus x Bos taurus. Next base: position 27,781,567 of record NC_040085.1, on the reverse strand, counting down.
GACCGGAGGACTCAGAGTTCCTGTCTGCAAATTCTATTATGCCTTCTCTACCTAGAAAGCCAGCCTATACATGATCTGGCCTGGGGGACTGAGTCCCAAGTTTCTGACTCATCTCCCTAGGTATCAGTCTAGCTCTGTACGCAGTGCTTGTCTGTCGTTCTTAGGTTTGTGCGACCTGAGAATGAAGGTCGTTGCTCCTGCCACCCTGAAGGGTAGGACAGTTCCTGAGGAAGAAGAAAGTGGGAGAACTCCTCAACAAACCATCACTCCTCTTGCTATCTCCAGAAAGTGTCATGGTCGCTGTTCTCAGGAGCCCCACACTAGCCTACTAACAGTGTTTTGGACGTTATTATTTTAGTGACAAAGTCATGTCCGACTCTTTGCGACCGCATGGGCTGTAATCCACCAGACTCCTCTGTCCATGGGATTTCCCAGGCAAGAATACTGGAGGGGGTTGCCATTTCCTTCTCCAGAGGAACTTCCTGACTCAGGGATGGAATCCCAGTCTCTTGTCGTGGCAGGCGGGCTCTTTACTGCTGAGCCACCAGGGAAGCCTGTTTGGACACAGTAGGTGTTTAATAAACGTTTGGGGGAATAAAGTTTAGTCAGTCTGCCCAGAAAACTACTCTATTGATTTCTAAGGTTTCTTTATGTAACTCTTGCTTCCAGCCTCAAAGCAGAATTGTCCTTTCTCAGAGGGAGGAAGGGGCTGTGCTGATTACAGGAAGAGATAAAGGGATCCTCCATAGTCAGAGGTTACCTCTGTTACCTCTGAACCTGTGTTTTGGTCTTGTTTCTGCAAGGAACTTTTAACTGCGGGTATTGGTACTAGCCAGCTCTCCTTCCAGTGCTACTGCTCACCACTTTGGCAGCTCCGATTTGAATCAAGTCCCATCAGTTTTAATTTGTGTTCTAGACAGTTTGTATTCCAGGCAAGTTCCTTAAACTCTGTGCCTGTGTCAATTGGGCTAATAGTACCTAATTCCTAGAGTAGCTGTACTGATTAATGAGGTGATAATATACAGAAAGCACTTAGAACAGACTTAGAACTCAGTAAGTCTCACTGTTACCGTGATTTTGTAGAACAGAGATAATAATAAACTCCATGACAAGGTGGTAGCAGTTGCTCTGAAAGTTCAATGTAAAGTGTTCGGTAGCCAGTTGCTTCCTATAACAGAAAACCATTGGTTTTCTTCCATGTACCACACTTGCTGGACACATAGCCTGGTCCCTAATAAGCCATCAATAAATCATAGCTCTTGGGATTATTATGGGTGAGTACAATATAAGTTGGATCACTTGCAAAAGCCTCCTTTTCTTTTGAAGATTTGTGTCTTTGAGGTTCAAGTCCATCAGGCAATGTATCAATTACAGGGTTTGAGAAAAGATATGTAAACCATCTTGGCTGTCATGTGCAAGGCACTGTGCTGGCCACTTATACACATGTTCCTTACCTAAGGGGCAAGATATGATCAACAGCTTGAATTAAGGCTTTCCAAATTGTTCTCAATCGCATAACCAAGACACAGTCGCCAATCTGGTCACTGCTTTTAGAGTTTCCCAGGTCTTTCTCAGGACACTTTAGTGCCCTTCTTTAAAGGGTACACTTGTAACTGTCTTCTCAACCAGTTGTTGAAGATCTTACTAACTTTAAAAGAAAAATTGTCTATATAGCCAGAGCTCTGAGTCTTCTACCCTGAAAACATCAAAAGTGGTCCTCCAATGAGGTTCAGAGCCCAGAGGTCTTCTAGTCTGACTGACTATTAGCAACTGCCCTGGACAGGGAGGCCTGGCGTGCTGCGATTCATGGGGTCGCAAAGAGTTGGACACGACTGAGCGACTGATCTGATCTCATCTGATCTGGTCTATCCCAGTGTTAGGACCTTAAGAGGTACTAGACACATAACAACAAAATGCATTGTGTGAGACCTTGTTTGGATCCCGATTTAAACAAATATTTTCAAATTTGAGATTGAGGAAGTGGAGACTGATGATTATAAAGAATTGGTGTTGTGTTTGTGCTTTTTACATCCTTATCTTTCAGAAATATGTAATGATGTGATATCTGAGATTGGCTTCAGGATAAGCCAGTGGGGTCAGGAGTGGAGAGAAGTATTCAAGTGTTTAAATGAAACAAGATTGGTTACTCTGTACTATTTTATATATTTGAAATTTTCCATCATAAAAATTTTTTTACACTGCAAGCACTGCTTTAATGCAGATTCCTAGGCCCCACTTCAGAGATTGTGATCAGCAGATTGGCAGTGGGACAGAGAAATCTGCTTTTTCAGAAGCATGCCAGGTGCCTGGTCCTTCTTAGCTCTTCACTGTCTTCTCCCGCTTTCCTTGCAACTACTTGTGTCACCCCATCTCTGAACACACCGCTTACTGAGAGTTCATTCCAGAGAACACAAAAAAAGAGTAGTCCAAGGTATATCACAGGCTAAAGCATATATTGATCAAGGCTGGAGGGCTGGTTCAACAGGGAGGGTGGATCCAGTAAGACTTGACAAGCCACATGAGAAGATAAATATAGACCGAAATTTCACCTAAGTCCCAACTCCATTCAGATGGTATAGCTTCCAGAGAACACTAGTCAAGAAGGAGTCAATGGCCAAGTCAAGGGTCAGCAGGGCAGGGGACACATGTTTGCTCGGCTGTGTTTGCTCAGGTGGGTCTTTGGAAAGAGGCCAGTCACAATAGCTGGTGCTCACAGGTGGTTCTTGGGACTGTTGTCCTCAGGTTTAGGAATCAGCCACAGGCTAACAGGAATTAGCCTGTTGTGTGTATGTGTGCTAAGTCCCTCAGTTGTGTCCAACTCTTTGTGACCAGAGACGATTAATTACCGAAAGCATCCATGAACCAACAGCACAGTTGCCAACTAATTGCCAGTATAGAGCATTATCAAAGTACAAGTGGGTTTTGGGTTCCATGCAGGTGTCAGACCAGGGTTCACAAGCAGAGGAAAAGTGTCCTGCTCTTGTGGAGGCGCTGATAGATGGCAGGTAGCACTCCAAGGCTTTCTCCGTCTTTCGAGACCACTTGATCCATAGTGATTATCTTTCTTCTGTACTCAGAATTTGTTTTCACAAGTTCTTTTTTTTTTCTTCACTGTTTTATACTTGTATTGATAACCATCTCCCCTTTCCTAATCAACTTTTTTGACTTCATGTTTATTTTAAAGGCTTGAAGGCAGAGGCTGCATTTCATGTTTTTTGGCATTCTCTTTAGCAGTGATTTTCAGTAATGGAGGCTTTTCAAATATCATGCAAAGGCCTTATGCATGTATAAAGATGAAGCTGTATTGACTGACACTTCGATGGCAATCAGGAGTCCCTTCTGGCTTCCGATTGTGACTTCAACACTACTGCACTTCAGTGTTTCACACACACTGTTCCTTGCACTAATAAGCTCTCAGCAGGTATTTGTATTTTTGGAAAGCCAAAAGGAGACAGCCATGCCAACATTTAAAGTTCTAACGGTACATAAAATATATGTACACATTGCCATTTCTAAAATTACTCTTAACATTACTTCTTAGCAGATGTTATTAAAATTTTGTATTTTAAAACTGTAGTTAATATGTACCTAGATCAAAGGGAACTCTTTCTTCATGCTGTACTTTGTTTAATGAATAATTTTTTTTTAAGTGTAACCAGTCTCTTGGCTAATGAGCTTGGCCTCTCAGTGGAATTACTAAATGGTAACCATGTTTCTAAATAGTTTCCTTGCCTCTGGCATGAGTCTGTTTCTCCATCACTAGGGTTTCCATGTTCTTCCAAACTAATACAAAGTATAAAGAATCAGTATGCTATTTTATTTTTCTCCCAAAGGACTGCACTTGTTGGTCTGGTAGTATCCGGTAAGTGTGAAATCAGTTTACATGTAATGCTATAACTGCCTTTTACAGGAAGTTTCCAAGAGATTACAAGCAGTACAAGGGAAATGAGCAGTCTGTGATTTCCTTTCTTTTCAGTATAATCTTAGCAGGGAGGATGCTTACGGGGGCCCATGCTACTAAATAAAGCACTCCTCCCTTAAACCATCGTTCTCCCAAATGGCTTTGGAATGCTCATGCCTTGAAGGTTATATCCCATTTCAACAAAAATGAACGATTGACATATCCGTTACATAACATTACCAAGGCCACGTGCATGCAACACAAGTTCAATACAACAAAAGAATCTGGGCAGTTCCTTGAATTCTGTTTTAAATATGGCATATCACTTCCTTTTAGTTAGTAACAAATAATGTGCCATTGCATAGAATTTTAAAACTTACAAGGCCCTTCAGGAAGTTACTTTCCTCACACTCTTATCCACTAGGCATTTTATTAACTCCAATTTACAGACAGAATTAGTACTGAAGATCAGAGAGGTTAGGTGACTTGCCAAAGGCCATACATTAGTGAGAATGTAGCTAGAGGTGAAGGCAATGGCACCCAACTCCAGTACTCTTGACTGGAAAATCCCATAGATGGAGGAGCCTGGTGGGCTGTAGTCCATGGGGTCGCGAAGAGTCGGACACGACTGAGCGACTTCACTTTCCCTTTTCACTTTCATGCACTGGAGAAGGAAATGGCAACCCATTCCAGTGTTATTGCCTGGAGAATCCCAGGGACGGGGGAGCCTGGTGGGCTGCCGTCTCTGGGGTCGCACAGAGTCGGACACGACTCAAGCGACTTAGCAGCAGCAGCAGCAGCAGCTAGAGGTGAAACTCAAATTTTCTCCTTTGAAAGCCTGTGTGTGTGTGTCTGTGTATTATGTTATTATAAAACATAATATTATATTATATCAATGTTATATTATTATCAAAGACAGGATCCTTCATGGGATATTCTTTCTATTTCAAGTTAGTATTACTATAGATGATGACTTGGTAGGAGAACTCTGCTTTTGATAAAAGGAGGATTGAATTCCCTGGCTGTTCTTAGCTGCGTTCTGTGGGTGTCAGGCACGTGTATTCCTTTATCCTATCAGTTCTCCGAATGTGATCTGAACACTTCTGGGGTCTCTTTTGCAGATTGGTATGGCACCCCACTCCAGTACTCTTGCCTGGAAAATCCCATGGATGGAGGAGCCTGGTAGGCTGCAGTTCATGGGGTCACTAAGAGTCGGGCACAACTGAGCGTCTTCACTTTCACTTTTCACTTTCATGCATTCGAGAAGGAAATGGCAACCCACTCCAGTGTTCTTGCCTGGAGAATCCCAGGGACGGGGGAGCCTGGTGGGCTGACGTCTATGGGGTCGCAGAGTCGGACACGACTGAAGTGACTTAGCAGCAGCAGCAGCTAATTCTAGGGACTTCCCTGGTGGCTCAGATGGTAAAGTGTCTGTCTACAATGCAGGAGACCTGGGTTTGATCCCTGGGTTGGGAAGATTCCCTGGAGAAGGAAATGGCCACCCACTCCAGTACTCTTGCCTAGAAAATCCCATGGATAGAGGAGCTTGGTGCAGGCTACTGTCCATAGGGTCACAAAGAGTTGGCTAGGAAGAAGGCAATGGCACCCCACTCCAGCACTCTTGCCTGGAAAATCCCATGGATGGAGGACCCTGGTAGGCTGCAGTCCATGGGGTCCCTAAGAGTTGGACACGACTGAGCGACTTCACTTTTCTCTTTCATGCATTGGAGAAGGAAATGGCAACCCACTCCAGTGTTCTTGCCTGGGGAATACCAGGGACAGCGGAGCCTGGTGGGCTGCCGTCTATGGGGTCGCACAGAGTTGGACACGACTGAAGCGACTGCGACTTAGCATAGCATAGCATGGCATAGGAAGAAGGAAGTGGTACCCCACTCCAGTACTCTTGCCTGGAAAATCCCATGGATGGAGGAAGGAACCTGGTAGGCTGTAGTTCATGGGGTCGCACAGAGTCGGACACGACTGAGCGACTTCCCTTTCATTTTCACTTTCATGCATTGGAGAAGGAAATGGCAACCCACTCCGGTGTTCTTGCCTGGAGAATCCCAGGGACGGGGGAGCCTGGTGGGCTTCCATCTATGGGGTCACACAGAGTCAGACATGACAAGCGACTTAGCAGCAGCAGCAGCAGCAACTAATTCTAGAGCCTTGATAGGAAAACTACTTCCATCTGAAGGCAAAATCATCTGATTGTCTTTGGTGATGCCAGCAGCTTTAATGATTATGGAAGCTACTACATTGAGTCAGTGATGCCATCCAACAGTCTCATTCCCTGTCATCCCCTTCTCACTCAATGGACATGAGTTTGGGCAAACTCTGGGATATAGTGAAGGACAGGGAAGCCTGGCATGCTGCAGTCTATGGAATCGCAAAGAATCAGATATGACGGAGTGACTGAACAACAGCATCTAGCCACCTGTGGCTGTTTCAATTTAATGAAATTCAGTAAGATTAAAAATTTACTTCTCAGTTATACTAGCTTTGTTTCAAGTGCTCAATAGCCACAGCTGGTTAGTGGCTACCATATTGGACAGTTCAGATATAGAACATTTCTTTCATCACAGAAAGTTCTTTGGGGGCACTTGAACATGCCCATGTGTAGCTGTAAACAACACAGTGATCTTCTTAATAAGGTAGACATTTAACAATAATTATGTTCTCAAATGTTATCTTTGGTTTAAACTGGGGCACTGTATTCCCTCTTTTGATCTTAAATATGTTTTCAGTGCCCTCAACTAAGGGTTAAAGGGAGGATAATTTCATAATTAAAGTCTTTGATAAACCCACTGAAGCTCTCTATATTGGAAAGCACTAATTCCTTGATCTGTTTCTTTTATAAAAGTGCTTTAAATACCCTTATTTAATACCAGATAAATCCTTGCCACTCAAAGCAGCATAGCTCCACCTGGGAACTCATTAGAAATGTAGACTCTTGGGCTCCACCCCAGCCCTGATGAATTCTAGTCTGCATTTTAACAAGATCCCCCAGTATTCACCTGCACACTGAAACTTAAGTCCTGCTATAGATTTCTTTCTAAAAATGGGCCTTCCTAACCTTGAACAGATCTGTTGTTCTTCAGACTTTTGTATAAAAGTCAAATATTCCCCCCTTTATTTCCAACCCTTTTACCTGGTCCCCCAAAGAGGATTTTTGTTCTTGATTCCTTTTAGCCTCTTCCTTCTGGTCTAGTATTTAGACCACTCAGCATCTTATCTCTGCTTCTCTCTGGATTAAGCCTACCATGAATTCTGAGCTCCTTGCAGTGCTGGGACTCTGTGATAGAGGACTATGCCCTTGAGAGCTACTCTTTTCCTTCTCCATCCTTGTGTCCCTCTTCTCTCAAGTCTTCCTATTTTCCTAAAAAATATTCTTTTTTTTCAACTCTCTGCTTCTAAGCTGAAGTTTCCCTTCTCTTCTCACTCTGCAACATTGCACTTCAGTTGGAATTTGTCACACTTTACTAAGCATGTGTGAACCCTGGTAGTTTTACACAACCCACTCAGGGAGTCTTAAAACTTTGTAATTTGTCCTGACTTCTCCTTGCTCTACTATAATGTAAGAACAAACTTAGGATCCTATGTTTACATATAACATTGGCCCTTCCAGCCCCCACCTGTGTGCCTCTGTGTGCGTGTGTGCACATATATAATATATAGTTTAATAGTTAGGGTTCATAGACTGCAGAAGGTTAGGTGATAGTGACAGAAGGAAAGCTATAGATGAAATGTCAGTATTAGAGGGAAAAGATAGTATTTTTATTATCTGCTTTGTGTAATATCTTATGTTATCTAAATACTTCCTTTTGGTTTTCCATGTCTTCCTAGATATATTTGTGAGGATTTTGGAGAGCAATAAAAAGGTCATTGCAATGGTCTACATAAGAAAATAGGGTACTAGTCAGGGGCTAGAGAGAAGAGAATGGGTACAAATATTGGGTTGGCCAAAAAGTTCATTGGGGTTTTCCCATAACAGCATTCAAAAACCCTAACGAACATTTTAGCCCAACCTGATACCTGTAAGTAACAGAATATTCAGGACTACTTTAAGTTCTGGGAGTGAACCCTTTTTTTTTTTTCCCCCATAAACTTGCATTCTAACTAGGGAGACATGGACAATCCAAAGGAAGCATTTAGAAAATACAAGAGAAAATGTTATATGAGAAAATGTCATGGCAGGTAATAAAAATGATTGCTGTTGTTTACCTCTCATGACAGTAGCCTTATTAGCATCCACAAATTTGTCCATTTTGGAATCCTATGATAATACCTTTAGTATCTTTGATAAAATCTAGAGTATACACCATATTGAAAAATGCTGTGTTTAGAAGTCATTAGATGCTGAAAACTTCGATTTCAGAGATATCTGCCCAGTCCTTACATCACTAGAGAGAGATGCTTTCATTCTCCATAAGATTTAAAATCCTAAAAAGACACTGACTTTCATTCATACTAGAGAATGCCACCCTCAGCTCTAATGCTGTTTATCAGGAAGCCCTAAAACACTTCACACCCTTATTATCTTCTGGGTCTTAGCCAATCTTTGTTTATTTCAAGTTTCCTTCCTTTGTTGGGTCATCCCAGTCTTCCTTCTGGGTGCCCTGCCAAGCTGTGCCAAGTACTTTGAACAATCTCTCTTTACTAACTTATTGTCCTGGTTTATTTTAAGTATATCCCCTGATAGTTTTCATAGAGCTTTTTAGAATTGATTTGGTAAAATAAAATTGTTTTCTACAATCCTACCTTATTTGATCTAGTCTACATGAAAGAAATATAGTTATTCTTGATAGTCCCATGACATTATTGTTAACTCTGTGTATCTGTTTAATATCTATATTTAGTTATCCATCATTTCCAAGTTTGTATGAAACCTCAATATTCACAAGTATCAAATTACTTTTGTATAATAACATAATGTGAGCTGTCTGATAGGTGTTTATCAAATATTTTACATGGTGTTAGTAATTTATTACTCCAAAAGGACAACTTTTCATTTATATTTTAAATTTTTCTCTCTGGAGCTCCTATCCAGTCAAATGTATAAATGACATTAGAGGTTGTGTCAAGCTTTCATTCAAATTCACAAATTCTATTTATGTATAATTCCAGTTTCTTTTATACTTTTCATATATCTACATGTCAAATTTCCTTGACAATCACTTGAAATGTAACTCATTTAATTCTAACAATAATCATTTCTTGATTTTTTTATTCTTTTTCATCACCTTCACTTCTGATATTGATCTTCTTTTATAAAACAAAAAGTACTCAGTAAGGAATAGAGAGAGACACTTCAGAAAACCTGTCATCAAAATTCATTACAGAGTGGTGTTAAGTCCACCTCTCAAAAAAAAAAATCCATCTTTGATAAGTGCACAGAAGATATCTATATTAGAAGTATTAATTAATTGATCAATTAATTTATATGCCAGGCAAAGTACTAGAGATGAAATTAAAGCAGTCCTTGACTTCAAAGAATTCATGTCTGGTGAAGATAAGATGTAAGTTGGTAAATCACCATGGTAAGTGCTGTAAGAGTTATGAACAAAGTGCTACAGGAACAACTGGTTTTGCTTTATTTAAAATAGAGGATTCACAGTAGGTGAGTATTTAGGGGAGAAAAATCAGTTTTCTCCTTTTGTGTAGGGAAAAGCAATTCTTCCCTTGTATATTTCTCTTCTACGTGTCTCTGTTACTTTTACACAGAACACTTCACTTTTAATATAGTGGTTTTCCCCCACACAAATGATACAAGCTTCATGTCCTACAGTTTAACTCAGTTCTGCCACCATCTGCCTGAAGGTAGCATCAGATTTCACAGGTGAAGGCCTCAGCCCCATAAGACTTCCCCCTCAACTTCATATGTCAGTTGCAAGCCCAGGTAATAGCCTATAGATGGGAGATTCCAAAGGGCCACTCATCAGGTTTAATTTGCTAGAGCAGCTCTCCTAATTAAGGAAATATTTACTCATACCAGTTTATCATGGGCTTCCCTGGTGGCTCAGATGGTAAAGAATCCGTCTGCTGTGCAGGAGATGCAAGAGAAACGGGTATGATCCTTGGGTCACAAGATCCCCTGGAGAAGAAATGGTTACCCACTCCAGTATTCTTGCCTGGAGAATCCCATGGACAGAGGAGCATGGCAGGCTACAGTCCATAGGATTGCAAAGCACAACAGATTATTATAAAAAGATATGATAAAGGATACAGAAGAATATCTAGATGGAAGGGATATGTTGAGCAAGGTATAGGGAAAGGGGTGGAGATTCCATGTGTTCACCAAACCAGAAACTCTCTGAACTCTCTACTATTGGGATTTTATAGAGACTTTCTCACATAGGCATGATCAATATTTAAGTCAGTTTCTACCTTCCTCCCCTCTCCAGAAGATAGAGGATGGGGCCAAAAATTCCAAGCTTCTAATCATGACTTGTCCCTGATTCAGGAGCTGTCCAGGAACCTACCCAGAGTCACCTTATTAGAATAAAGGATGCTCCCAGAGCTTTTATCACATAGGAATTTACAAGAGTTTTGGGAGGTCTGTGTCAGGGACAGGGGCCAAAGACAAACACTAGAACAAGAGATCATTCTAGGGTTCTTATCATTTAGGAAATTACAAGGGTTTTAGAGCTCTGTGCTAGAAACCAAGGGCAGAGACCACTATATATCTAATCTATGTAGATCTGTCTATCTGTTTATCCATCTATCATGTTTTTCCCCTATTTATGTCACATTGAGTTACTATAAAACATTATTTTGAAACATAAGCAAGAACAATGAAATGAAAAACCATTCTTGAAAATGTCTTTACACGTGTTCAAGGAGAGCGTGAAAAGGAAAAAAAAAAATGCTAATGTTTTTTATTTGTAAAATTTCTACCTTCAAAGGGACAATTAGAGCTAAGAGAGACTTGATACATGTTTGGTTCTTTTTTTACATTTTTATATGACAGCAAGGTCAATGCTGAAGATGAAGCCCCCAGAGGATAAAGCTCTTACAGTCACTCCCCAAATTTCAGCCTATTTAAATATTTTACCCATTTCACTGATACCTACCTTCACTTTCCCTGGAGTATGTTTGTTTGATACCACCCGTGACCTAATGAGTATTTATGTAGCTGGCTTGTTTGTTTTCAATGATGTTTTCTGGCGGTTATTTATTGTTTAGGTCCTTTTGGTTTATTTCAGCAATCTACTAATTAATACCTAAATATTCCGAGAAAAGGATCTTTTACATAATGTACTTTGTTTTGATTCCCAACTCAAGAACTGTCTGTGTCTGCTTTTTGTGCACTGAATGCCCAAGGCTGCTGCTTGTAGTTTTCACTGAGCCTTCCATTTTTCTCATCTTTTCTGAACGCATGCAATAACTCTATACTGACATTTTTTTGTTGTGTTTATTTTATTCCAAAATGTTCTTAGATTCCTGTATATCATGTTAAGACAATGGGAGCTTTACTTTCTAAGATTTCTTTTATCTTCTCAAAATGTCTAGTATTGTACCCTCAACAGTGTTGACAGAAGTTACTCACTGCCTCTTCAGAATTTGAAGGGAGCTCACGTGAAGCTGGGTGATCATACACCATGTGCAAGTCAGAGCTGTGCATTTAAACGGTACAAAACAATATCAAAATGAAGAAATCCCCAGACTTAACCGACTACCTCAAGTTAAATATGTCAGAGTTGAAAGTTTATATAGACTTTTCCGTATATCATTACAGTAATCCTCAAGTGGAAAGACAAAATACTAAGCTACCTTTTTTGGTTCAGTTTTAAATTAATTAAAACAAGTGCTCTTGTAAAAACTTAGAACTCTAAGTAGTACAAAAGTAAAAGTGAGGACTCCAATCCCACTTACCTAAAGCTGACCATGATTAAGTTTAGAATATATAATTTCAGATCCTTTTCTATGTATTTATTGACATACTCATATAATAAAGCAGGTTTTGCATATTATTCTACTTCCTTTTTAACATGTCAAGTGTATTTTCAGCAGTAAGAGTTCATTTCTATAAATGGTTATATGGTATAATGTGAGTATACTATAATTTGGGCTTCTCTGGTGGCTCAGTTGATAAAAAATCTGCCTGCAATGCAAAAGACCTGTGTTTGACCCCTGGGTCAGGAAGATCCTGACGGAGAAGGGAATGGCTACCCACTCCAGTATTTTTACCTGTTAAATCCCATGGGCAGAGGAGCCTGGCAGGGCACAGTCCATGGGGTCTTGAAGAGTTGGACACAATTGAGTGACTAACACTTTCACACTATAATTTATGTTTCTGTCTATAAATGGATATCAGTCGTAAATTATTTGCAGGTTTTGATTTTTCTCTTAGAAGCAATCCTTTAATAAACACCCTCATACAATTATCTTTGAGCTTAAAAGTGAAGATTTCTCTTGGATTTATATTAGTGAAATTACAAGGTCAAAGAGAATAAACATTTTAAATAATGAAAGATAATACCAAATTGTCTTCCAAAAACTGTTACACTTAAAAATTTTTTTTAACTTTTTATTTTATGTTGCAATATAGCCAATTAACAATGTTATGATCATTTCAGGTGAACAGCAAGGGGACTCAGCCATACATGTATGCATTCTCCCCCAAACTCCTCGCCCTTCTAGGCTGCCACATAACATTGAGCAGAGTTTCCCTGTGCTATACAGTAGGATCTTACTGGTTATCCATTTTAAATATAGCAGTGTTTACATGTTGATCCCAAGCTCCCTAACACAGTTCCATTTTTTTTCATCAAGTTTTCTCACCAATAGTGTGTGAGAGTACCCTTTTCTCTATACTCTCACTCAAAGTGTTTTTTTCAAGTATTGAATTTGTTACAGTATTGCTTCTGTTGTTTATGTTCTGGTTTTGGGCCATGAGACAAGTGGGATCTTAGCTACCCAACCAGGGATGGAACCCAGAACTCCTGCACTGGAAATCCCAACCACTGGACCATCAGGGAGGTCCCTCAAAGTGTTTATTAACAATCTCTTTTAGTTTTTATCAGTCTAGTACACCCAACATGTTATCTTATTGCTGTTTTATTTTGTATTTCCTTAATCATGAGGCTTAATTTTATTCATGTTTCTTCTTCAATGAATTTCCAAGTCCAACTGTTTCTCATTAATTTCTATATGCCTCAGTTTCTTTAGCTGTTCCCCTTAGGTGAATATTGTTGTGAATTAACTGTTATGAAAATCCTCATTTACTAAACATTATTTTGAATGGGTCACTGTCTTTTCTAAGAAAAATAGACTAAAAAAAATAGAAGTACAGCTGACTCTTGAACAATGCTGGGGTTAGGGACTCCAACCCATACAGTAGACAATCCACTTATAACTTCACAGTCAGTTCTCATCTTGAAAGTTCCACATTCACAGGTTCAATCAACCCGATTGTGTGGTACTGTACTATTTCTCATTGAAAAAAATCCACTTATAAGTGGACTGACACAGTGCAAACCTGTGGTGTTCAAGATGCAGATAAAGCTTTTCAAATTTTTCTTCTTGTATTTGATATTCTATTTATAATTATGTACTTTTAAAATTTGCTTTATCTCGACTCACACAGCAACACCGTATATGTTGTATTTCGACTAGCAATAACAATACATATACTTCAAGGAGAACTACATATGTTCCATTAGTATAAAATGCATTTCTGTCCATATTGTTCCCTTAGCACAGTTTCCCCAGCCAAAGATATTAAATAAAACCAGCATTATTTCAAAAGGTATTATGAAACAGATACCTAACTTTCTCCTCTATTGTTGTTCAGTCAATAAATTGTGTCTGACCAGGCTCCTCTATCTCCACTATCGCTTGGAGTTTGCTCAAATTCACGTCCACTGAGTCAGTGATACTATCTAACCATCTCATCCTCTAAGTCTTCAGTTCAGTTCGGTTCAGTTCAGTTCAGTCACTCAGTCGTATCCAACTCTTTGCGACCCCATGAATCACAGCACACCAACCTCCCTGTCCATCACCAACTCCCGGAGTTCACTCAGACTCACGTCCATCGAGTCAGTGATGGCATCCAGCCATCTCATCCTCTGTCGTCCCCTTCTCCTCTTGCCCCCAATCCCTCCCAGCATCAGAGTCTTTTCCAATGAGTCAACTCTTCTCATGAGGTGGCCAAAATATTGGAGTTTCAGCCTCAGCATCAGTCGTTCCAATGAACACCCAGGACTGATCTCCTTTAGAATGGACTGGTTGGATCTCCTCGCAGTCCAAGGGACTCTCAAGAGTCTTTTCCAACACCACAGTTCAAAAGCATCAATTCTTCAGCACTCAGCCTTCTTCACAGTCCAACTCTCACATCCATACATGACCACAGAAAAAACCATAGCCTTGACTAGATGGACCTTTGTTGGCAAAGTAACATCTCTGCTTTTCAGTATGCTATCTAGGTTGGTCATAACTTTTCTTCCAAGGAGTAAGCGTTTTTTAATTTCATGGCTGCAGTCACCATCTGCAGTGATTTTGGAGCCCCAAAAATTAAAGTCTGACACTGCTTCTACTGTTTCCCATCTATTTGCCATGAAGTGATGGGACCAGATGCCATGATCTTCGTTTTCTGAATGTTGAACTTTAAGCCAACTTTTTCACTCTCCTCTTTCACTTTCATTAAGAGGCTTTTTAGCTCCTTTTCACTTTCTGCCATAAGGGTGGTGTCATCTGCATATCTGAGGTTCTTGATATTTCTCCCAGCAATCTTGATTCCAGCTTGTGCTTCTTCCAGCCCAGCGTTTCTCATGATGTATTCTGCATATAAGTTAAATAAGCAGGGTGACAATATACAGCCTTGACATACTCCTTTTCCTGTTTGGAACCAGTCTGTTGTTCCATGTCCAGTTCTAACTGTTGCTTCCTGACCTGCATATAGGTTTCTCAAGAGGCAGGTCAGGTGGTCTGGTATTCCCATCTCTTGAAGAATTTTTCACAGTTGATTGTGATCCACACAGTCAAAAGCTTTGGCATAGTCAATAAAGCAGAAATAGATGTTTTCCTGGAACTCTCTTGCTTTTTCCATGATCCAGCAGATGTTGGCAATTTGATTTCTGGTTCCTCTGCCTTTTCTAAAACCAGCTTGAACATCTGGAATATCATGGTTCACATATTGCTGAAGCCTGGCTTGGAGAATTTTGAGCATTACATTACTAGCATGTGAGATGAGTGCAATTGTGTGGTAGTTTGAGCATTCTTTGGCATTGCCTTTCTTTGGGATTGGAGTGAAAACTGTGGTTTCAGTCCTGTGGCCACTGCTGAGTTTTCCAAATTTGCTGACATATTGAGCGCAGCACTTTCACAGCATCATCTTAAGGAGTGATAAATATATATAGGATATGTATGTATATATAGGTATATATATATAGGATATGTAATTATATGTTATATACATACAATGGAATGCTATTCAGCCATATAAAGGAAGGAAATTTTTCCATTTGCTGCAACATGGTGATTCTTTACCATCTTAGCTGCCACAGAAGCCCATATTTTCACGTCTGCCCTGGTTAAATTGCTTCCTATCAAAGTATCATGTTCCTATCTGGCTACATTGCAGACTTCATAGTCCTTAAAATTTTCAACTTTTAGAAATGAAAGAGCTATTAGAATATAAATAAACATAAAGGGTGCTGCAGTCGTGTCTGACTCTGTGCGACCCCATAGACAGCAGCCCACCAGGCTCCCCCGTCCCTGGGATTCTCCAGGCAAGAACACTGGAGTGGGTTGCCATTTCCTTCTCCAATGCAGAAAAGTGAAAAGTGAAAGTGAAGTCACTCAGTCATGTCCGACCCTCAGCTACCCCATGGACTGCAGCCTACTAGGCTCCTCCATCCATGGGATTTTCCAGGCAGGAGTACTGGAGTGGGGTGCCATTGCCTTCTCCGGGTCTTCTGATTACCTTCTCCTAAACAGCTTAGTTTTTTGTTGTTTTTAATCACTGCTCCTAATCTTCCTGATTGCAAACTCAAGAAATAACCCATTCTTTCTGCCTCTTCATTGCTTTCTCACACACCAATTGATTCCAGTATTAGCTTTTCTAAAATCCATACAAAGTGATTGCTCTGAGACACACCCGATCATAAGATACACATTTAATATGCACCAGGCTTTTGAAGGAGTAGATGTTTTCATCATATAGCAGGCACATTGTAAGTAGAGAGGAAAAAATAAACACTTTTAGCTAGTAGTTGCCATACTCTACTGACTACTTTTCCTCAAAGGAGGAACTTTTAAATGTACAATATTGAATTCCTTGAGAAATGGGAATGCCAAGAGGGAAAGAATATAAAGGAATCGACAGTACATTGAGTCTTGGTTTATAGTCAGACAATGCACTTCCATTCACCAGCTCTGTGAACTTCAGAAGTTCCTTAACTTCTCTGTGTCTTAATTTTCTAACTTATAAGAATGGGGACTAGATCATCTCTATTGAAATTATTTATTATTTCTATTGTTACCATATTCTTAAGATTAGAGAAGCCAATGAAAAAGAAAATCCATTCCAGTTTCAAAATCCCACACTTTTGCCAAGTGGTTTCCCTCTGCTTTGCAAAGGTGAAACAGTGCTTACATTTTGCTGTTTGTACAGAGATCCTAAATGAGCTAATTTGTATGAATTAAATCAACCAGATTTCTTTGAAAACAGGATGACTTTGTCTCCCAGTGCTAGCATTATAATGGGTTGCTGCTGTAATTTTAAAAATATCTATTTAGGTAGCCAAAACATCTCACACTGGCCTTCCATGGAAAAATGCCAGCCCTCCAAATGCTTTCTTTTGCCCCTTTCCATGTTAGAAGGCTAAGATGCGGTATGACTATGTAATTCATCCCACAGAATTCTCCACACACTTCATTCCATTAAAATTAAGAGAGCAATGGAGAGAAAAACATTTCATTTTTGTTCACTGGATGTCTCCAGGATGCCTACCTGATTCTTTTTTGTAGACGGGCTTTATTGTCTTCATTACCTGTACACATAGGTCAGTACATATTTTTTGGTCTCGTATCAACGTTTTCATATTAAATTGTATTTTTTAAAAAAGATCTTGGATCCAGCACTTCCACCCTGCCTTCTGTTCCCTTGACTACCGGAGATGGCTGTGCCTTGATGGGCCCTGGAAGGGACAGCCTGTGAAATGTGCCAGTTCCCAGAAATGGCATAGAGTCTCTGTGGCCGGATCAGGACAGCCATTCCTGGAAGCAGCCACTCAGGAGTGCTACTTTTAGCAACAATAGCAGCTAAGATATGATGACCGAGTCAGAACATTGTGCTGCGTCTTTTCTAAGTCTCTTGAATGAGCCGCTGTTTGTGGGTGCTGATAGCTGAATACTAGTTTTCATGGAACATAACCGTCAGTGTTTTCCCACTCAAAAGCAGCCACAGAGCAAACCTTCTGGAGTGGCATCTTGGCAGTGGGCATCAAAAACCTTTCAAATATATGAAACTTATCTGAATAATTCTGCCTCTTAAGAATTTGTCCTAAGGAAATAAGTGTGTAGGATAGTGGCTGGGACCTAGGAAACTTGCAATAAATGTTAGCTGTTACTATAAAGAAAAATAATAACAGCACAGTTTATAGTGGTGGAAACTTAGATTAAACCTAGATGCACAAGACAAGGAGATGGATGAAATAAATAGTATCATGTCAGTATAATATACTACAGCGTGTGTAGTCGCTAAGTTGTGTCCGGCTCTTTACGACTCCGTGGACTGTAGCCTGCCAGGCTCCCCTGTCTATGGGATTCTCCAGGCAAGAATACTGGAGTGTGTTGCCATTTCCTCCTCTAGAATATATACTACTAGCAGTCTTTTAAAAGTATACTAGTGGTTTCCAAATTTTGCTGTGCATCAGAATTATTTAAAAATTTTTAACCTGTTAAAAACAGTTTCCCAGACCCCATCCAAACTATCCTAAAACTGGAAAGGTCAATAGGTAAGACAGAAGTTAGGCTTCATATGAACTCAGTGCATTTTATGGAAGGAATATTATTTTTCCTTAAAGCATTATTTTTTGTATCAGAGACTTGGAAACGTATTCGATCTATCACACAAACAATTCATCTGTTTCAAAAGGACCCATTTAAATCCTTCAGGTCACTGAAAACAGACCTGACTTGAAGCTACATCTCATTCACTGAACTTTTCTTTAAATGGACATCATTATGAAATGTCAATTCTCCAATTTATGCAGTCCTCTTTCTAGATAGATAGATATCTGTTTGATAAATAACACTTTCCTTCAAGAGGAACAGTACATTTGGAGAAGAATTTCACATTTGGGGCTGTCTTTCAGTCTTTCTTCTCTCTGTGTGTTTTCATAACATCTATATTGGAATGAAAGATAGTTGGAAGCCTGTGGTTGAGTATGAAAGCATTTTGTTCCAGCCCCAAGATAAACAACTGTTTACCTGTATAGTTTCTTTCTTGCTCAAAGAAATATACACACTAAGAAAATGGCCAACTTAGAGCCTGTTATACGGAGTGAAGTAAGTCAGGAAGAGAAAAACAAATATCGTGTAATAACACATATACGTGGAACCTAGAAAAATGGTACTGATGAACCTATTTGCAGGACAGGAATAGAATAGAGACGCAGACGTAGAGAACAGACTTGCAGACACAGTAGGGGAAGGAGAGGTTGGGACGCACTGAGAGAGCAATGTTGAAACATATACATTACCATATGTAAAATAGATAGTGGGAAGTTGCTGTATAACATAGGGAGCTCAATCTGGTACTCTGTAATAACCTAGAGGAGTGGAATGGGGTGGGGGGGATGAGAAGGAGGTTCAAGAAAAAAAGGGACATATGTATACTTAAGGCTGATTCACATTGTTCTATGACAGAAACCAGCACAACATTGTAAAGCAATTATTCTCCAATTAAAAATTAAAAGAAAACGGCCAACCATGTGAAATTAATTAAACAAGGCTATTAGACTGAGGTGGCTTCCTTTTTTTTTTTTCTTGGCCCTCCTGTGCATGCGGCATCTTAGTTCTCCAACCAGGGATCCAGCCCATGCCGCCTGCAATGGAAGCACAGAGTCTTAACCACTGGACCCTCCAAGGATGTCCCTGAGGTGGCTTTAATGCCTTAGTAGCTACTGTAAGCAAACCCAAACTTAAGCTGAAATGCCTCAAGGTTAAGAAACAGAAGCCTAAGAACAACCAATCACAAACAGCCAACTTGGCTTCACCAAATAAGGCAAACGTTCAAGTTTAGTTCAGTCGCTCAGTCATGTCCAACTCTTTGCGACCACATGAATCGAAGCACACCAGGCCTCCCTGTCCATCACCAACTCCTGGAGTTCACTCAGACTCATGTCCGTCGAGTCGGTGATACCATCCAGCCATCTCATCCTCTGTCGTCCCCTTAGTCTTTTCCAATGAGTCAACTCTTCGCATGAGGTGGCCAAAGTACTGGAGTTTCAGCTTTAGCATCATTCCTTCCAAAGAAATCCCAGGGCTGATCTCCTTCAGAATGGACTGGTTGGATCTCCTCGCAGTCCAAGGGACTCTCAAGAGTCTTCTCCAACACCACAGTTCAAAGGCATCATTTCTTCGGCTCTCAGCCTTCTTCACAGTCCAACTCTCACATCCATACATGACCACAGGAAAAACCATAACCTTGACTAGACAGACCTTTGTTGGTAAAGTAATATCTCTGCTTTTGAATATGCTATCTAGGTTGGTCATAACTTTCTTTCCAAGGACTAAGTGTCTTTTAATTTCATGGCTGCAATCACCATCTGCAGTGATTTTGGAGCCCCCCAAAATAAAGCCTGACACTGTTTCCACTGTTTCCCCATCTATTTCCCATGAAATGATGGGACCAGATGCCAGGATCTTAGTTTTCTGAATGTTGAGCTTTAAGCCAACTTTTTCACTCTCTTCTTTCACATTCATCAAGAGGCTTTTTAGTTCCTCTTCACTTTCTGCCATAAGAGTGGTGTCAATTACAGCCAATCAATAATTTCCTTGCTTTGCTTCTGCCTCTTATCTAGAAAAGTCTTTCCACTAGCTCTTTTGATGGGGCACTCCTAACCACTTCTGGTTTGTCTCTGCCTGATTTGAGTCAGTTTTTGCTCAAATAAACTCTTAAAATGTTGATATGCCTCAGTTTATCTTTCAACAACAGGATGTGGTTTCTTTCCTCATGAACTAATACTTCAAAGATCAACATAATAGATTGTATTTAAACTGACAATTCCAAGGTGTAGGAATTCAGAGATATTCCTTGCTCTTTATCAATATTGTTCCAAACCATGGAGATGACCCATCAGCTGACCCACTACTCACGCATTGAGTAACACTCTGTCATGTTTTAGGAAGAGTGTTAAAGTTCTAAGTTCTTATTCCTTCCCACACAGCAACTTCCCTAATAGCAGCATTTTACAATTATGTAATGCCTATCTGTGCCTGCTGTAATCACTTCACCTGGGTATTTACATATTTCGTGCTCACCCTTAAGGTGATAGCACCAGGATTCAACCCTGTTTTACAGATGAAGAAATCTCACCTCAGGAAGGTTGAGGCATTTGCCCAAGATCACACAGTTACACACATAATCCACAAGGAATTGAACCCAAGCATTCTGAGAGTCTTTGCATGTGACCTCAGCCCCAGTCATAAGTGTACTACCCCAGTACTGAATTTCTGCTTCCTCCCCTGGAAAACCTTTGGGTGGAGGAGGGAAGGTAAAGGACTGAGTGGGAGGAAGTACCTCAGGGCAAAAAGGGGAGAATTCTGAAGTGTGTAAAGCGGAACTGTGAGAGAAGTGTCTGTAATCCTGCTCAGATCTTCTTGATTGGCCCAAGACCCTTCGAAAAGTATTTCATTTTTTTGAACCTCAGTTTCCTATTCTGTATTTGGTCCTTCTAGTGAAATAAGATAATGTATGCACTTTATTCACAGAGAAACCTTAGCTGTCACCTACTCCCACCCCCAAAGAAAGGCAAAGAAAGAAACTTGAGATCTTTGAATTAGCTAAATTGAAAAGACATGGAGTAGACTTTCCTTAGGACTGGATAACAAAACAAAGCCAGAAAAGAAAAACTTAAAAAATAAATCTGGCATTTGTTAACACTGATTTCTGTAATTTCAAATATTCTTTCTTCTTTCCATTTTTTTTTTTTACTTTCTCTCCTTCCCTTCTTTCTCCTCACTGTTAATTTTTCCCTTTGTTTCTTAGTAGAATACTTTTTGAGAGTTTCCCAGGTAGCACAGTGGTAAAAAAAAATCCACCTGCAATGCTGGAGATGCAGGAGACTCGGGTTTGATCCCTGGGTCAGGAAGATGCCCTGGAGGAGGAAATAGCAATCTGTTCCAGTATTCTTGCCTGAAAATTTCCCAAGGACAAAGGAGTCTGTCAGGCTATAGTCCATGGGGTCGAAAAGAGTCGGACACAACTGAGCACACACACACACACACACACACACACACACAGAATACTTTTTGGAAACCTCCAGCTTTGATTCAGCTAAAAGGAAAGAAGAGTAAGTTTCTACTGTGACCAGAAATCTACGGAAAGTGGAGTACCCTGGGGGCCATCCCAGCTGCAAAACAAAAGTACAAAAAAAAGCTGGCTAAGTTGGGAGATGAATGTTCTAGAGGGAGGAAGAATGAAGATGACTAAAAATTGCAGATTCTTTCCAGTCTGGGATTGACTTCCCCAAGTTCTACTTTTATCATTGGTTTATTTCACTAGAAAGTGGTCCTTTGTCTAAACCATTTTGTATTTCCTCTAGTATTCCTGTAGAATAATTCAAGTTGTTTCAGGCACATGTGTCTCATTTGCCATCCTAATTGCTGGCTGGAATAGCAAAATGCATCTTTTCCTTTGGTTTTAACTGTGTATGTGAACGGAAAAGAACTGGGCTTTTGGGGTCAAAGAGCCTTGTGGCTGAAGTCCCTACTTATTAGGTCACCTTGGGGAAATAATTTATCCTCTGTAACTTTGCTCATTTGGAAAGTAATTATAAGAATAATAACAGCCATGTAGATTTGTTTGAGATAATACATGTAAAGCACTAGCATAGGCGTGGAGCCTAAGAAATATTCATTATATAGTAGCTCCAATGATTATTTTTCAGTCTATTTTTCTTTCCCCTAAAAATACCTAAGTACTTAGTTTAATAAGGTTTTGGTCAGATGAACGATATGAATCAAAAAAAAAAAAAAAGAAAACCACCATTAGGGTAACAGATATATCACAGGAAAAGGTTTACTTCTTTCCAGGGGCTGAAAGACTTTCCATGTTCCAGGTTATACTTTAGTTGCAAACCAGAAAAGGAAGCATAAAGACATGAAAATAAATACAAAGTGATATCCTCCACAGTTGTCATCATGGTAGGGACATCTTATTTACATAAATACATTTTTTTTTTAAACAATATCATGTGGCTTGCAGGATCTTAGTTCCCCGACCAAGGATGGAACCCCTACTCCAGCAGTGGAAGCATAGAGTCCTAACCACTGGACCACCAGAGACTTCCCTACAGAAATAAATTTTTTTTGTACTAACTATATTGATAGAATGCCATATTATTTGATAAGTAAAAACCAAGAAAAGCAAAACAGGGCTTAGTTTCCATGAAACTAAAAAACTAATTTAAAACAGAGCAGTTTAGTCTTAGAGATTAAAAGAGTACTTAAATTTCTCCTCCTGAATTAGCAGGTTTTGGGGTAAATGAGGTTACCTAGCAGGTACCTTTCTGCCTTTAGGTGACTTGTTAATATTTTAAATATGAATTAATTAGTCATGTAGAGTAAAAATAGCGACTGTTTTTATGAGGGATTAAAACATGAGCAAGCCACAACAGTGACCTTGGAAAATAAAAATGATTGCAAATACATCAAGTATACATGGAAATTCTGCTTTTGAGGAATGTGTTTGTGTTCATTTGTGCTTATGTTAAGGCTAGAGTGGGATCAATCTGATCCTTCCCACCATGTCCTGGTTGTCGAACTCTGGGTCCATATGTATTTTCCAGGTTGTTGGTTTATTAGGTTAGGCGGATATTTATTTTCCATCTTGTGAATGACAGTCAAAATTTATGCCCCAGAGTCAGAAGCTTGGGTGAGCCATTTGCTAGGGCCCTGAAAACCACCTTTCTCTGTCACACAAGCAGTTGTTGTAATCAAACTGGCTCCATGCCTAGAGCATGCTGTGTGACTCAGTGACAGTTGCAATCAGAGCATGGAGATGGAGACAAAGAAGCCACAGATGAGGAAATCACAGTGACGACGGCCAAGAGGGACTGGACGGTTTTATATGAGTGAAGATTTTTTTGTTAAAGAATTTTTTCTTTAAATATCATTCATCAAAGACACATTTAATCCTGTTACTTTTGCATGAGATTTAAACAATTTTTTATCTTAGTAATACTCCATTCAATACTGTGAGTGATTCTATAGTAACGAAGAGCTTGAAATACTGTAACAACCATTCAGCATTTCCAGTGATTTTAGATCCATGCTTAGTAAGGGTGTATATGCCTACTCTCACTTGAATTAGATACACTTTTTGAAGAAGCTTTGATTTTAACATCCACCTTGGGCTAGATCCAATTCATTCTGGGGAAGACAGAATTAATTTTCAAATGATTCTTAAATCAGAAGTTCTCAAATGCTTTGAAATCCACAACATTTACATTCTGTTTAAAAATGATCAAGGATGTAACATTTCTATCTACCCATCTAGTTAATTGTTGTAAATGTACATGACAAATGATAATAAAGATATACATGTGTACTTCTTGGTCCTCTTTAAGGGGAAGGTGTAAAAAACTGAGGAAGCATGAATCAGTGTGGTAAGTTGTGCTGTAATACAATATATTTCCTCTCTTTTTACAATATCAGTTATATAGGTGGAGATAACAAGGTGGAGATACTCAGGTGAAGCCAGAGGCATCATCCTTAATTGTGGTTGGGTAGAACTGCTGTCCTACAGGGTAAGGATGAGTATAACCTGGAAACAGTAACAGAGAAAGGCACTAGATTCTGAAATTATATCCTCACATAAACTTCAAATATTGGCCAGAGGGGAGCAGCTCTTTCATACTGCACTTATTGTGCTCTTGGTGTGAAATGTTCTGACAGCACCTTAACACAGAATCCTAGGATTCTGTGTGAGGCAGATTGCAAAAGCCATTGATAAAAATCCTGGAGAATTGTGATACAGTTTGAGACAGATCTAATTGTATGAGGATTAGTGCTTATCACCCCAAAGTGAATAGGACAGACCACCGTGTGTGATTCGGTTGATCAGATACTTGAAATGAACAGACTATCGCAATGTATGTGTGATTGGGTCTATGCATGTATAGATGGATCCACTATGTGTGACTGGATCACTACGCCAGGATCTCTGAGCCCAAGAAATGTATACAATAATAAAACTATAATTCAAAAAGATACATAGCAGCACTATTCACAATAGCTAAGACATGGAAGCAACCTAAATGTCCATCGATAGACAAATGGATAAAGAAGGTGTGATACACATACACAGTGGAATACTACTCAGGCATAAAAAGAATGAAATGTTGCCATTTGCAGCAACATGGATTCAACTAGCGATTATTGTACTAAGTGAAGTAAGTCAGAAAAAGATAAACACTGTATTAAATCATGTATATGTGGAATCTAAAATATGACACACACAAGCTTATCTATGAAACAGAAAGAGTCGCAGATGTAGAGAACAGACTGGTGTCACCAAGGGGGAGGGTAGGGGAGAAGGGTGGATTGGGAAGTATCTGCTTACAGTCAACAAATATTTGTTGAGCACCTATTATGTTCTAGATGCTTCTCTAGGGTCTTGAGATACAAATATTTTTTTCATCATCTCTGATGAACAAAATAGAGGTGCCTGACCTTATGGAATTTACATGTTGGTGTGAGATAATTGACAGTAAATACCAAACCTAAGGAAGAAGAATATAGTATGGAAAAATAAAGCAGTACAGCAGAGTAAAGGGAGTGCTAAGGGGGGACTACTGCAGCTTTAAACAAAATGATCAGGGTAAGCTTCATTGAGAACCTAAAATGTGAGCAAAATCTTAAAGGAAGTGAGAGTCAGACATGCGGCTTCTATAGGAAGAGCCCTTCTAGGAAGAGGGAACAGTCAGTGCAAAGGTCCTAAGGTCAGTATTATCACAAGTGTCACTGTCTTCTTGGACTTCCCTGATAGCTCAGTTGGTAAAGAATCTGCCTGCAATGCAGGAGACCTGGGTTCAATCCCAGGTTGGGAAGATCCCCTGGAGAAGGGCACAGCGTTGGAGAAGACTCTTGAGAGTCCCTTGGACTGCAAGGAGATCCAACCAGTCCATTCTGAAGGAGATCAGCCCTGGGATTTCTTTGGAAGGAATGATGCTAAAGCTGAAACTCCAGTCCTTTGGCCACCTCATGCGAAGAGTTGACTCATTGGAAAAGACTCTGATGCTGGGAGGGATTGGGGGCAGGAGGAGAAGGGGACGACAGAGGATGAGATGGCTGGATGGCATCACTGACTCGATGGATGTGAGTCTGAGTGAACTCCAGGAGTTGGTGAGGGACAGGGAGGCCTGGCGTACTGCGATTCATGGGGTCGCAAAGAGTCGGACATGACTGAGCGACTGATCTGATCTGATCTGATCCATTCCAGTATTCTGGCCTGGAGAATTCCATGGACTACAGTCCATGTGGTCGCAAAGAGTTGGACATAACTGAGCGAGTTTCACCTTCCCTTTCACTATCTTCTTAACTAAGGAGAATGGCATTCTACTCATGGAGAGGTTATTATACTCCACTTCATGGGTTTGGGACATAAATACACCTTTCCTCAGCTTTCTATTCAAGGTTCATAACCCTTAATGCCTCAAATATCTGTGATTTTTGTCTCAGAAAGTGACTGTGACCAGTCTTGGCAATATTTTAAGGATCTCATTTGCCTCCTTGAACATGTATAGCATAGGGAACCAACTCAATTATGGATACTACTTTTTTTCTGTTAGACTGAATAGCTTGGGAGGGAAGAGTTGTTTCTAACTGCCTGTATTTATCAACTATAAGTTGGATATAATGTAAGGATAATTGTTATCTCCCCAGGAATTGAACTGATGAATTTGGCAGCATCATGTTGGTTGTGATGGTTTAGTCACTAAGTCGTGTATGACTCTTGCGACCCCCTGGACTGTAGCCCACCAGGCTCCTCTGTCCATGGGATTCTCCAGGCAAGAATACTGGAGTGGGTTGCCATTTCCTTCTCCTGGCAGCATCCTACTGACATAGTAAATGAATGATATGGGACACACAGACACACACACACACATATTTTCAGTATGTGACATTTTGATCCCAAACCTAGTCTTTGAAGATGTAAATTTTGCCTTCCAGGTAAAGTTTGAGAAATATAAATAAATATTTCATAACATTTCTATTAAAAAAATAGAAAATGAAAAGTACCTATTCTTTGTTACTCTTCAAAGTACATGTATTGTATTGATACTAGTCAATAAGCAATTTCAGATGCAGAAATGCTACCTCATACCACACGATAAACTCTAGAATAAAACATTTCTGTGGCATTGTGATAAACTGTGACTCTGCATGTATAGAACATACATACATATATATGTGCATGCACATGCACACATACACATAAGGTAAAGAAAAATATTCATTCTAATGTAGGAAATGTAAATAAAAGTAAAATAAAAACACATAGCCCCTTGCCCAGACAAAAATATATTATTAAGCTTCCCAGGTGGGTCAGTGGGTAAAGAATTTGCCTGCAATGCAAGAGATACAGGAGATATGGGTTTGATCCCTGGGTTGGGAAGATCCCCTGGAGGAGGGCATGGCAACTCACCCCATTATTCTTGCCTGGAGAATCCCATGGACAGAGCAGCCTGGTAAGCTACAGTTCATAGGGTCACAAAGAGTTGGACATGACTGAAGTGACTGAGCATGCAAACAAACCACAGAGATCATTAACAAACATATTAGGAACCTGCTGTTAGTGGATACTGAGGCAAAGCCCTTGCTTCATTGCAGAACTTGAATTAATTCTGCTTCTAGGGGGAGCACAATATGACAACAACTATAACCACCACCATAAGCTGCTTGTTATTAATACTTTCAAGGAGTATGTTAAGTGCATGGACTAGCATTATTGTATTATACAATATTGTATCGTTTAACCCTATGTGGTAGGTAGTATCAATAGATGATAAAGGAAGGGCTCAAAGAAGCTAAGAAACTTGTGCAAGACCTCAGAGCTATTATAGTAAATTCTAGATCAAGGATTTGAAACCAAGTATTCTGTTTCTAGGGCCGACAGGCTTCACCCCTGCAGTGTGTTGCTTCAAAAGGATCTCAGAAGTAGTGTGTGAATACTGGAGTCATAGGAGACTCAGGATTAAATCCTGTTTTTTGTCTCTTATGTGCCCATAGACTAGGCATTTAACCTTTGAGACTCAAAGGTCAGTAGTATAGACACTAATATCTATAGTATAGTATCTATAGTAGTTACTGATATCTATAGTACTAGTATCTAAGGGTATAGATAATAGTATCTACTTTGCCAAATTGCCTTAGGTTAGAGATAATGTGTGCCTGCTACTTGGTCACTATTCAGTAAATGATAGTTTGATTTAACTGTTATCTCTGAGTTTAAACAGAGTCATCGAGGAAGAATGCTGAATGCTATGCCAAACTCAGAAAGCACCTGACTTTCCCTTTTCTCATTACCTAGGACTTCTGGTTGGCTACTTGAGAATTTGTCATTAGAATCGAGTGTAACCATTGCTAAAGGAAAGAAGACTAGGGAGTGCATGCACTTTCTGCATTTTGCACAACTCAGAAGAGGAAGCCCATTTATTTAATTTACACCAGAGCTCTTGGGCATCCTGTAAAGTCTTCCTCTGGAGGAAACAGCCAACAAGCTAATGTCCCAAAGAGAGAGAAACAATTTAGCCAATTCATGAACTAAGGCTGTAGTTACAGTATACTCTTTTTGCCAAAGAGAGTAATTTGTAAGTTTAAATAGCACCAAACCAAGATTACCAATGTTAGTTGAGAACGTGCTGTTTAAGGATAAGTCAAACCATAAATTACAAAATTGAAATTTAGAGATGATTGGCATGCTCAGAGATGTTAGGATTTACACAGGAGATTTTTACAATGAAGACAGAAAATCAAGCCTAAAACAAGCTGTTATACTGAACTATAAAAGTATAAACAGGATCCAAGTTAGTGAATATTATAGTAATTTTTAAGGAAATAATATGGTCACAAAGCTGGAAGGGATGTTGAAGCTCATTTATTCACACTCCTCTTTTCCTCTTTTTTTTTAGGTGTGGAAACTGGAAACCAAAGAAAGGAAACGCTGTGGCGAGGTAGACACACAACAGTAAAATATTTCTCATCTCGATATTCTCCTGGATGAGGTGATGGGGCTTAGTGAAAGCACAGTTTATAAGAATTCTGAAAGCCAGCGGCCTTGCTAAATTTAGATTTGGTTTTTGCTTATGTAATTTTCCTTGTGTTTTCAATTATTTATACGAATATATTATTTATATATGTCTGGAACTTGTGCTTTTAGCACTCAATAAACAGGAATAATTTATAGGACTACAGAGTGCTTCCTGTCCTTACCTTTCAGAGTCTGTTCTTTTGCATTGTTAATTAATTGTTATATTTCAGCCCTGGGCAACTTCCTTTCCCAGCAGTCTTGTCATACTACATAACTAGCTGGAGAGAGCTGTGTTAGGATCTACCTTTATCTTTATACTCACATTCTGAAATCCAGGTTAATGATCCTCTTAGTTATTTCACTAGTACAGCCTCCTACTGGGGTGTGGGGGTCAGCGGGTGGTCATGGCATGACCTAGCAGAACGCTGTCTTCAGTAGACTGAGAACATGCTGAAAGAGGAAAGGCTGCCAGGCTTACATTGAATTTGTCCATGCTTCAAGTTTCTTCTTTGCCTCTGCATTTTTTTTTTTCAAATCAAGTTCTTGACACACCTTCCTCTGCCTTCCCCCATCACCTTTTTTGCCCTCTGCTGTCCGGCACTGACCTCGGGTACTTATGTCATCCTGGCTCATGGCCACCGGCATGGATTCTACCACCAGAAATGACTCCTGATTCTTTCCTCTTTCCCTACATTGTTCACTTCCCTGTGTCTGACTCTCTTCATCCATGGTTCTCACCTTGCCTTGGATTTATCATAGGACAGAGTGATAATTGCCGGGAAGACCCAACACGCAGGCACCCCAGGGTGGTGCTCGGATGTCAAGAGGCCTTGGCAGGACTGGGCTGGGCAGGGTGACAGCACAGCCTCTGCGGTGCCCCTTTCCTTCACTGCCTCCTCAGCATTTTCTGGAGCAAATACAAAGGGGTCCTTGGTTGTTACACCCTGAGCCTGAAGGATTAGCTCTCTAACCAGTTTTTAGAAGAGTAAATACAGTGAAATACATAAACTTTTCCTCCATGGAAAGGCAAGACAAAATTGAGATGGACTGTCTTTTTTTTGCTACTGTAACTCAAAGGCATGACGCCTTTGCTTGGACTTTAGAGCAAGGTCTTTCCTAGATTCCTTCTGTCTCTTTGATGGAATCAGCAGGTGAGCAGCCCACTCACAGGCCAATTCATCTGAAGGCAAGAAACTACCTTCCCATAGCCATGGGTATTCATGAGATGCAGACCAAATCAAGGGCTTCACAGGCGGCTCAGAGGCAAAGAATCCGTCTGCCAACGCAAGAGATGCTGATTCAATCCCTGGGTCAGGAAGATCCCCTGGAGAAGAGAATGGCAACCCACTCCAGTATTCTTGCCTGGAAAACCCCATGCACAGAGGAGCCTGGCAGGCTACAGTCCATGGGGGTCACAAGAGAGTCGGACATGACTTAGCCACTGAGCACGCACACACAGTGCAGACCAAATACCCCATCGACTTGACATGAAAGGACTACAGAAATAAAAACAAAATAGTCCTTAGGAAAAAGGGCCATTGAGGGGAATTTCTCTTTCCTCTTCTCAGCATGGTCAGCAATTTGTTTCTAACTGTAAGGTACATCGTGGTCAGTCACAATACTAGACTGTCAAAATACATTGAACGGAGGATGAATTGATGGGAGGATGAATAAGCATCTCAGTGAAAGACGTAAAACTCTGTAGACCTGCACTTGTTCACCCTGGGAACGCCTCATGGTACCTTATATACGTATCAGCATCTTTAAAGACTTAAGGAATGCCCCTGCAGATTCACCTAGTTCCATGAGCCTGACTGGCCGCTGCATCAGCTGTCTGGAGCCTCCTTTTTGCGGGTATTTATTCTCCAGCACACTTCCAAGGATAGAGGCCAGAAAGTTCTAGTGCACTATGGGGCCAACTATGTGGCCAGGGAACTCCGCCCAATCCTAGCTGATTAGGCCAAGTAGGCAGTAGTTAACTGTGTTAAAGGTAAAGGAGAAGATTCTAAGAAAGATACTGTTAATATAAATACCCCAGGGCAGAGAGTTGTCATAAATTCATCTGGCTACAAAATGCATATTAGCTCCATACTGAAAACATCTTAAATTTTCAGAGTGACTTGTCTTTATTATAAAAAATGCAAAAAGTACAGATGAATGAAAGTAAAGCCCCCCCTGTGTGACACCTGTAGGACACCCTATTCTTAGCTGTGTAACACAGCTAAGAGTTTCTTGTTTATCTTTTCAGGAGTTTTTAACCATGGCTAACTGGTATATTGAATGAGCCAGACTAAGTGGGGTAAAATCAGAAAAGTAGTTTTCTTCTTCCTCTACCCCAAACACTTCAGAGTCATTCTTCAGATCTCTGCACAACCCTTGGACAATACATTGGGCAGACCCTGTCACTTTTACAAATACATCTAGATGTTAAAAACAGTGTGTTTGTGTGTTTTTAAATATTTTTAAAAGGTCAATCTGGATCTCCCTAGTGGTCCAGTGGTTATGAATCCACCTGCCAATGCAGGGGACATGGGTTCTATCCCTGGTCCAGGAAGATCTCACATGTTGCAAGGCAACTAAGCCCCTGCGCGACAGCTACTCAAGGGGGAAAGCACAGTAGGGCTCCTACTCCACAGCAAGAGAAGCTGCTGCTGTGAGAAACCTGGGCACCAGGAAGCACTGCAACTAGAGTGCAGCCCTACACTATACTGGATGTCAATTCGGATGATTTCGATGTCAATATGATCCAAATCAAAAGTTCCTTCTCACATCTAGTTTAAAATCTCTCCCCTTCCTGGGCCTTGGGCCTGATCTTGGTTCAGAAAACTGCAGGTAGAAACAGGAGTGTGCGCGCTGGCTTTCCCTCCTGTAAAGAGCTTTTCACTCCTGGATTCCGGCAGTGAACCCTGCATCCCCGCCCCTCCAGGAGGAGGCTGCGGAGGCGGAGGCGGATCCGAGGTAAAGGACAGGACTTGCTCAAAGCGTGGTATGTAATCAGAAATCTAAACCCTCCGGCGGTGGATACTTACTGCTGGCTTTTTCTTACATGAAGTAGTTTTGTGGGTTTTTCAGAGACTTCTGCCCAATCAGGGACTCTGCTCTCTGTTCTCTGAACTGTTCCTGCGGTGGGAGATGCTCTCTCTCAGCCTCGCCTCTCACGAATCTCCCTCAAGAGCAGTCTTATGATTCCTCTCCTTTCTCAGAAGATTACTGCTGGAATTATCTTGCCCCAGCAGGCAGAGCTCTGGGGCAAGATCTTTTCAAGATGGCACTAGCCTGACTGACTTACAGATGGCCTAGCTCATGCAAAAATTTAGCATCTTCGCCCCACCAAACCCTGGAAAAATGGCTACTCCCTTTGTAGCCCGCCGTCATTGCTCTGTTATTACAGGTCATTCTACGCCATCTCTGGCTTTTACCCTTCCCCAGGCGGGAGGCAGACACCTCGTTCTGTGCTCCTGAGTTCCAGGTAACACAGATTAAGTTCACCCAAGAGCTCTCTGACCACATTCTGTTGTAAGAGCAGTGTGAAGGGGTCCCTCTGACTTTTTGCAGATTGACAAGCAATGAGATGAGGGAGATGCATTTTCTCCCTTTGGTGAGCTTGCCATTTTCTTAGGTTTTCTCTTTCTTTCTCTCTTCCTGGCATTCCATTCAGCCTCCCTCATGAGGAAGGGAATCACATGGAACTATAATGCTATCAATTTTTTTCTTCCTCACTCTGATCATCCTTTGGACTGAAGGTCCAAAGAGCTAAGTCAAAATATAAAGTTTTTTATACTTTTAAGTAAGTTCTGAATGAATAATAATGCTATTTAAAATATGGGGAAACATATTGCTTACTATTATTAATGTTGAAACCTCAGCCCAGATTGATACAATGGAAAGTCCATTTAAACAATACACACACACACACACTTCTAAATACTATAGATCCTTTCTTGACCTCAAATGGAAATATAGTGTTTATTGTTCTAGAGTTTGTTTTCTTAAGAATAAATCTTAGACAATTTGTATCATACATCAGTACAATTCACTAGAGTATTGCATCACTTGACCATCTCCAGATTTCTGTTATGACAATACTAAAGCAGAGTCTTTGTATACTTTTGGGAACATATCTGCAGAACAAATTCCTAGAAGAATCACTTTGAATCACAAATAAAATTTGAATATATCAGTTTTTATTCTAACGATTAAAAATGTGGAATGCCAAATGTATATATTATAATGTGTACATATACATATGGGTTTCCCAGGTGGCGCTAGTGGTAAAGAACCCATCTGTCAGTGCAGAATACATAAGAGACAGCAGTTCTATCCCTGGGTAGAGAAGATCCCCTGGAGAAGGGCATGGCAACCAACTCCAGTATTCTTGCCTGGAGAATCCCATGGAGAGAAGAGCCTGACAGGCTATAGTCCATAGGGTCGCAAAGAGTTGGACACAATTGAAGTGATTTAGCATGCATGTATCCATGTGTATATGATTTTGGTTTATGTTTCTTTAATTATGAGCATGGTAGAACGTGTTTCCATACATTTATTGGTCTTTTGAATATTTTTTCTGAATTGCCTTTTCATTTCCTTTGCTCATTTTGATATTCATAATTTTCATATCTTTTTTTTAAAGAAGACTTTGTATGTTGAGGACATTTGACTGTTCTGACATGTGAATGAAACATTGTCTCTTGTTCTTTAATGTATTGACTCTGTATATCTTTAATGTTTTTCTATAAAGCAGTTTTCCAATTTTATGTAGTAATTCCATCAATGTTTTTTCCTTTGTGGCATCTGGATTTCATGACATCTTTAGAAAGGCTCCAAAGTTCTAAAAATATTCCATTTTCTTCTAGGGTTTTCATTACATCATTTTTTTTGCTTTTAAATTATTGATCTTTGTGGAATATATTTTAGGGTAAAGTGTGAGCTTTTTTTATATCTAACAAAGCAAACTCTTTACTTCCCAATCTTTTCTAATTTCTCTTTTTCTTAATTCACATCTCTGAATGAAAATCTAAGTCAGAGTCCTCTTTTAAACACGGAGCTTCTCACATAGTTAGATAGAAAGGCAAATAAATAAAAAAAGCAAAACAGTTTTGTTTTAAATTATCCCTGCTGCTTCCTTTCCAGGGTTCTTAGCCTGACTTCTTTGAGCACTGGTCTCTTAGACTAGTACTTATTTTCATGGCACTCACCATGTATTTCAAATCCAGCAGTGAAAGAGGCAAGAATATGTGCTCCTTCCCATTTTTACAGTGGATTCCAGGAGAGGGGAAGTAACAGGCCCAAGGTCACAGAGCAGTTTGGGGTGTTGAAATCTAAGGTTCCGAGCCATCTAGCCTGTTGCAGTAATCACCAGACATGATGTACAAAGCGCAGGTAGAAAGCATTCTTCTGATTGCATCATTCACTAAATTATATAATCTCCAACAAAAACAGCCAGAGGGCAGTGGACAGGGTAAAGCTCAGCCCATTGAAATGTGCAGATGTTTCAGTGAATTGGGAAAATGGCCTGCTCATAGAGATCATATATAATATTTGACGATGTGAGTCAGACTTGGGCATTATTCAAGGTTAATCTTATCCCCTTAATGAAATAGCTGATTGTTTTGACTTGTTCCTCTCTGCCTGTTCCAAGTTGCCTGACAGTGTGTTGTAGAGACAGACTTGCTGCTCTGAAGCTCTATGCTCAAGTGCTGAATTACAGAGTCCATTAAGAAGTTCAGAAGATCTGTTTGGAGAGGCAGGAATCCAGTAAAGCTTCTAATTTTTCCATGATGACTGATGGATTTGGAGCACTCTTAAGGGGTGGCTGCATAATGCTAAGTGTTTAGTGTGTGCCAGCTTTGTCACCTTGCATGAACTCTGTAACTACCTTTTATTCCAACCTCATCCTCTCAGGCTGCCTCCGAGGGAAGGAGAAATTTCTGACTTTGGAAGTTGAGAGAGACCAGAGAGAAGGTGGGCAGAAGAGGGGGGGCAAGGAGGCACCAGAGAAAACCTGCCTGTGTCTTAAGTATCTGGCAGATTCCCTAAGTTTCATAGGTCATTGGATTTCTTCCAGAAACGTTGTTTTGCAAAGGGCGTGTGGAGTAGCATAGGCCCTCTGGTGAATAGGATACTCCTTTCCAGCAACAGGATATGGGAGAGTTCAGCCCCAGGAAGATCACTGTGTCCAAAATGGTGGGGAGAAGTCGGAAATGGTCTCTGTCTGACCAGCTGCTATTTTCTCTAAATTCAAGTGGCCCCAGGGATCGGCCCCGGCACCTCCTAATACTGGGAGACTGTGTTTAATCCCAGGTGTCTGAAGCTCTTCAGTTCGTCTGTGGTTTATGCGGTCAGTGCTGACAGCACCAGCTCAGTTAGAGTTACAGGCAGCGATTGTGCTTGTCATAGAAATGGTTCATTCCTTGCTGTGCTTTCAAGTGCTGTGTCCTATGAATCCTGTTGGCAAGAAAACCATCCTCCACCCTAGCACTTAGTTAATAAATATGGCTTGAAAAGAAGCCAAAAATGCATATGTTTGCTGCACTGTTAGATTCCTCCTTGAAAGGGAAAAGCTCTTCTGAGTGTGATGCACAAAAGATTCTGTTAATTAGGAGAACTTATAATGTTTCCCTATAGAATAAAGAAAACAGAATAGCCTACATTGCTACTCCCCTGGTTCCTTGGTTGGACAAAGTTTATTGCTCTTGCTTCTAGCAAAGAAATGGCTGCTCTGACCCCTTGGTTGTCTCTCTTATCCTTGCACTGTGCACACACAACTATTCATTAATGTCAACAAGACTTATGAGTGCATATCCGCTGGGGTGGAGGCAAGGGGACTAGATCCCAAAGTCAACATCTTTGCAATACATTCCAAGATGAAAATGATCAAAGTCCCATTAGTCTTCAATGACTAACAGAAAACAAAGTAGAGCATTCAGGACACAGGTTAAAGAAAAAGCAAAAGATCTTAATTCTTTCCTCCCTGAATTGTGTTCAGATGTGCACCAGATTCTAAAACATTTGAAATCAAACTCACCCCCCAGGTATTGTAGGATAGGGTCATCAGAGCTTGTTTGGAGATAGAATTTCTAGAAAAAATTTTAAGCTTCCAGGAAACTGAAGGAGAAAAGAGCAGCCACCCAGGCAGAAGCCAGGTGTTGAGGATTCTGAAATGCACATGAGGGAATATAGTCAGAGGAGGAGACGTGTTGGATGACAGAGTTAGGGAGGGCCCTTCGTGCCTCCGAGGAGACAGAGGAATTTCTTAGCTCCTTTCTGCCTTGATGAGTATGTGATTACACTGGGGAGGGTTCTTAAGAAGGTTTAGTCTCAATTCTAAGAACGGTTCCTTCAGAGCTTCTTCTTATTCGGAGGGTTGGTACTCTCCTTTTATCCCTGTTTCACTGTACTGTGTATTCTGTGCCCCTTCAGACTCATACCCTACTGTTCCCTGAGCTGAGCCCTGTGAGGTTGATGTCTAGGGACTGAACCACTTGGGCTTCCTTACCTCTGGCTTCTGTCTGGGTTTGGCTGACAGGAGGGACCGGCCAAGGAGGCAGAGAGCAACAGGAAAGAGAGGTGGATCTACCTATTCCCCATCATCCTTCCTGCCAGGCCTCAGGTTATCAGTGTTTGTGTGCTTTTTGTTTTTTCTTAATATATATATATATATTTGAAGTATAGTTAACTTACAGTATTTGAGGTGCACAGCAAGGTTGTTCAGCTGTACATATACACATATTATTTTTGAAATTATTTTCCATTATAGGTTATTTTAAGATATTAACTATAGGTCCCTGTGCTGTATAGTAAACCTTTGTTGCTTGTTGCATATTTATTTTTTAATTATAAATCTAGCAGTCTATTCATACTAAGTAAAACAAGTGGAATCAAAATGTCATAAACTTTTCAGTTAGGCAAAATTATGTGTTTTCTAAAATATATATTATACAGATTATTTATATATATATATACAAAAGCTTTTCTACTATGTTTGATAAAGGCTTGAGAAAGAACAGCAAAACTAATACAATTATGTAAAGTTTAAAAGTAAAATAAAATTAAAAAAAAAAGAGATGGAGAGATTGGAAAACATAGATTAAATGAAATGAGAGCACTGAATATGAAATAGAAAAAGTGAAACAAGCTAGACAAAAGTAAAAGTTGTGTTCTACTAGAAAAGGCCACAACTCCTGTTAGGACCCTTTCCTATAACACAGATCTCACTAGATCCAGCAAAGACAACAACTCCTTGACACCCAGGCCTGGGGTTGCTGGCCCAGGGGTGCCTCACTGTCCTTTGTTGACTTTCCTTGGCCAGTTACTCTGTCTTTTACACTCTTCATTTTCTGCTAAAATGATGGCGTACATCTGTCCACATCCGTAAAGTTGTTTAGAACAGATAGCAAGCAGCCAGCCCCTGATATGGGTCCAACAATGATATCTTATAGTGCCGTGGGCTCCTGGTAGTCATTCCGCCTTTGGAGATGTGGTTCCAAGACCCTCATGTTGAACTGTCACTCCTTGCTGTGTTTGGCCATCATCCTCTGGCTAAGCTAGCTATTAAGTGGCAACCCTGGCCTATCTGCTCTAACTCTTTGCTCTGGATAATTTGAGTAAGTGGTTCCTATTGAGGCACGTCCTGTGCTGAGCTCTTTGCCTAAATACTTCATTTAACCTTCACAGCGAATAGTTAGGATCTTTATCCTCATTTCACAAACTAGAAGACTGAAGCTGAAGAAAAGTTGTTGGGGTTCCCACAGCTGGGAAGAGCAGGGATTCAAATCCTGTTCCACTCTAAAGGCACTAAGCTCTGCACATGCTGATTCGATCCCCTGGCTTGGTTCTCAGCGTTCACTATAAATGCATGTCCCGTTTCTGTGCACACTGGTGTTTCCCCTTTATTTCCTAAACCATGGGGGTATTCTAGCCATTCAGATTGGTCAGTGGCTTTCGAGTCCTGGCCCATCTCCTGGTCCTCCCAATTATGAATGTGATCTCTGTCTGCCTCTTCTAAGGCTGCTACAGCAAAATACAACAGACTGGGACGCTTCAAAACAGACATTTATATCTCATACTTCGGGAGGCTGTAGAATTCCAGTATCAAGGTGCTGGCTTGATAGGTTTCATTCTGTAGCCTTGTCTCTTGGTTTGTAGGTAGTCACCATCTCTGTGTGCTCACATGGCCTCTTCTTTATGTCCATAGAGAGAGACCTCTGTTGTCTCTTCTTGTAAGGACGCCAAGGTACGAGGATTAGGACCTCATTTAACCTTTTTTACCTCCTTAAAGACTCTGCAGACTTCAGACTTAAAGGCTATATCTACAGATACAGGACTTCAGCGTATGAGTTTGGAGGAGAAACCATTTGGATCATAATAGCCTTTCTCCCTTGGAACATGGACTTTGCATTGATTCCTGATTTGCTGCTACTGTTCAGTTGCTAGGTCATGTCTGCCTCTTTGTGACCCCCTAGACTGCAACCTCATGGACTGCAGCACTCCAGGCCTCCCTGTCCCTCACTATCTCCCAGAGTTTGCCCAAGTTCATGTCCATTAAAGCAGCGATGCTATCCAACCATATCATCCTCTGATCCATCATGTCAAAAATAAATGTCAGACCTCCCTGTAGGAAATAAGTCCCTTTCTCTCATACCCACAAGGTAATAAATCTTTTCAAATTCTTATAAACAGGTGTAAAATTGTTTAAAAAAATATGGCAGGATTTGGAACTATCTAAATCAAACTCAATTTAAACTGAACATACATCGTGA
This sequence comes from Bos indicus x Bos taurus, assembly GCF_003369695.1. Lineage (NCBI taxonomy): Eukaryota > Metazoa > Chordata > Mammalia > Artiodactyla > Bovidae > Bos > Bos indicus x Bos taurus. The sequence continues at coordinate 27,743,427 of NC_040085.1, read as the reverse complement.
GGATCTTGACAGATTACTTACAGTTAGAGCATTCTGTCCTAACTTCAGGTAGAACAACATTATGTCACCCTGGTAAGGTGTGGTCTGTATTATAAATAATCATTCTATGTTGAATTTACACATTTATAAAGTGGCCAGTGTTTGCTTCTACAACATGAAGAGGGTATGGAAACAAGAACAGACAGTCATGGATAAAAATTGATTGGAGGTGTTTCATTAAGGGGAGGAGAGAATGGAAAGCTGTGTTGTGTGGGGTGAATGAAATGTCTCTCCTTTGACAAATAATTTTTGTGATAAATCATAGGATGAAAAAAGTGATCACGTAAGTAGTTCACTTCCCTTTTCTCTTCCTCTACCTTTCCATTCCCTTGAGTCTAATTGGTTTCTTTGTTTCTGCTCAGTTCTACCTCTATAGAACAACAGACAGTTGCTGTCTAGAGTGGGATAGGTTGGTGTTAGATGGTTCCTCAAGTCAAGTTGGCACTTGGTGATGAAGCCTCTGCAAACTTCAGGTTGTCTCAACTTCTAAATAACCAGAAAACCTGGTGGAAATACTGTATCTCTGCAGAAGAGCAATTAAGCACTTTGTTTGGAAAAAGAAAATCACTATTTTTTTACACATAGTGAAAAAAAGTTATAGAACATTATTTAGATCCATCTGCCATTTATATTATTTTTAGGTTGGCTTGTGTAGTTACACGGTTTGTATCAACACACATGAGTCTGTGTTTTGTTATCATGTACACTATAGCAAGGAAATCAAAGTAACACCAGTGGTGCCAGCTGTTGGAGTGAGGGGCACACCTCAGAGCAGGCAGTCCAAACCATTTCTGTTTCTCCAGAGTTCTGGGTGTGTTTTAAACTGAAGCGGTAAAAGTAAGAAACAGTTTGGGGGTCCTAAATAGTAACAGGTCTGGGGCCACTGGTTCTTGAGATGTGTGAGGAAAAATTCTTGCTGAGACACTTTGATATTTAGCATACTGGTATGTCCTCATATTCAGTTCAGTTCAGTTAGTCGCTCAGTCGTGTCTGACTCTTTGTGACCCCATGAACCGCAGCACTCCAGGCCTCCCTGTCCATCACCAACTCCCGGAGTCTACCCAAACCATGTCTGTCGAGTCGATGATGCCATCCAACCATCTCATCCTCTGTCATCCCCTTCTCCTCCTGCCCTCAATCTTTCCCAGCATCAGGGTCTTTTCAAATGAGTCAGCTCTTCACATGAGGTGGCCAAAGTATTGGAGTTTCAGCCTCAACATCAGTCCTTCCAATGAACACCCAGGACTGATCTCCTTTAGGATGGACCGGTTGGATCTCCTTGCAGTCCAAGGGACTCTCAAGAGTCTTCTCCAACACCACAGTTCAAAAGCATCAATTCTTCAGCACTCAGCTTTCTTTAGAGTCCAACTCTCACATCCATACATGACCACTGAAAAAGCCATAGCCTCGACTAGACGGACCTTTATTGGCAAAGTAATGTCTCTGCTTTTTAGGTTGGTCATAACTTTCCTTCCAAGGAGTAACCGTCTTTTAATTTCATTGCTGCAATTGCCATCTGCAGTGATTTTGGAGCCCAGAAAAATAAAGTCAGCCATTGTTTCCCCATCTATCTGCCATGAAGTGATGGGACCGGATGCCATGATCTTAGTTTTCTGAATGTTGAGCTCATATTACTGGTGTGGAAAATCATGGTCTATCATCACTCTGAGCTTTTCAGGAAGCATAGTCCACAGTCTGTCTCAGAAACCCTTTTTCATTTACAATTTTTTCAATATCACGCAGATCCTCCGAACTCCAATCTCTTATGCTAAGCCTAATCCCATTGTCTTTTGTTTTTTGGTCACACTGCATGGCATATGGGATCCTAGATTACCAACCCCTGCATTGGAAGCATGGAGTCTTAACCACTAGAACTCTAGGGAAGTCCCTAAGCCCATTGTCTTTTGTTCTATTTAGAGTAAAGCTAGGACTTCCCTGGAGCAGTGGATAGGAGTCTGCCTGCCATTGCAGGGGACACAAGTTCAATCCCTGATTCAGGAAGATTCCACATGCTGCTGTGGCTAGGCCCATACGCCATAACTACTGAGCCCACGCACTACAACTCCTGAAGCCCATGTGCCCAGAGGCTGTGCTCCACAACAAGAGAAGCCACTGCAGTGAGAAGTCTGCTCACCTCAGTGAAGATACTCCCCACTCGCTGCAACTAGAGAAAGCCCATGCAAAAGCAACGAAGACCCAGCGCAGCCTCCCCCAGAAATATAATGAAGCTAAAAATCAGCTGGTCTGCAGAATGATCCATATTACTGAAAACTTCCTCTTCTCTTTATTAAATATGCTGCCCCTCTTTGGATTATAAAAAGACAAAAAATGGGTGTGGCATTAGATTAAATGTCTTCAGAGTCCCTTATACCTTCTGCACTCTCTGTTCTTGGTTATCTTCTTGAATAAGGGGATATATGAACAAAAAATCAGAGCCTGCCATTTTTTTCTTCATGAGCAGAAGGGAGGGTTTTTTTGTGAATTAAAAAGGAAAATGCTAATGCCAAGGGGAATTTATGACTTGGTATCACAGATACTCCCTGGGGGAAATGGCAACTCACTCCAGTAGTCTTGCCTGGAAAATCCCATGGGCAGAGGAGCTTGGCGGGCTACAGTCCATGGGGTCGCAAAGAGTTGGATGTGACTGAAGTGACTGAGCATGCATGCGTCACAGATGTAATCAGTGTGATTAAACTATAATGTGTAACTCTCATTTCTTCACACAAGCACAAAAGCATCACAGGGAAGCTACTTACGATAAGTCTTTACCCCCCACTTCCTTTTCTTTTTTAATGAGAGTGTGGGGGAAGAGTTTCAGCTCTTAGATGTTGGCCTTTATAACTTCCTTGTTGAAATTGTGAAGTTTCAAAGCCAGTATTTCCCTGAGGGAATTTCCTTGACAAGCCAAACAGTTATTGCCTTATTCTTTCAGAGTGGGAAACTCTTAAGATGGGAGGTCACTCAACCATACCCCTTCCTCGGACAGCTGACCACCTCAGTCTGGAACATGGGACATATGGGGCCTGTGGTGGGTGGGAATCCTGGGGATTACAAAGCCCATTGTGCCTCTTCTAAAACTTTGCTTTGTCTGTTCAGAAACTGTCTCCATCAAGCTGGTGTCCCTGTAAAGAGATGCCGTGAGAATCTATGGAAGTAAATACATTTTGGGAATAGATCCCAAGAATACCAGGATAAGCAATTAACTCTTCAAAAACCAGAAGGGTCAAACCTCATTCCTTCACCTGTACCAACAGGCACTTGTAATGGTAAATTTTATGTGTCAACTTGGCTAGGCTCCGGTACTCATATATTTGTTCAAAAACTACTCCAGCTGTTTATTTAATGGTGCTATTTACATGAGATCAACATTTAAGTCTGTAGATGTTAAATACAGCAGATCACCCTCAAAGCAAGCATGCACCTTTCCTTTGTGTTGTTGTGTGTTAGTCACTCAGTCCAATCCGACTCTTTGCAACCCCATGGATTGGGCCCACCAGGCTCCTCTGTTAATTGAATTCTCCAGGCAAGAACACTGTAGTAGGTAGCCCTTTCCTTCTCCAGATCTTCCTGACCCAGGGATCAAACACAGGTCTCCTGTACTGCAGGCAGATTCTTTACCATCTGAGCCACCAGGGAAGCCACCTCTCCTTTGTCATTTGGTAACTCTAACTTTTTACTTTTATTTAGGTCATTATCAGATTCAAGCTTGACTATCGACCATAGACTTCACAGGGTTGACACTACATCTGTAGTTTCAATGCTTATGTGCTTGGCACACAGAAAACACCCCATACCCCCAGTATTTATTGAATAAATGAGTGAATCCTAACCCTTATAAATGAAGTGTTATTTTCACAGGTTTGTAGATGAGGAGACTAAGGCCCATTAGTATGCCCTTGGTCATGCAGTGGTAAAACTGATATTTCACCCTAGTTCTGTTGACTCAGAGCCCATGCCCTTTCCACCACACCAATCTGCCTTTCTCAGCAGCCTGCAGAAACCAAGGGCAAAATGATTTCAAGGAAACACTCCCATCTGTGAACTTCCCTTATTGCTTCATCTCTAAAAACACACCCCATTTCTTGACACCACTAAGAGAAATGAGAAATCTGTGTGTTACAGATTGGAACCAAACAGAGTAATTGTCTGGAAATCAGGGTACCCATTGCGGCCAATGACCATGCATCAGAGTGAAGTGTATCACTTGAGGGTGAGAGTAAGCATGTGAAAGGTTTTCTATAGGTCCAGATTGTAGAGGGTGAAGAAAATCGCAGGAAGGAGAGAATCAGACAAAATGTATAATGTCTTCACATGTCACAAAATGGAGATTAAAATCACATATCTCAAATTTCTAGGCAACTCAAAAGTGTTTTAGATATAATTCTCAAGGACCAAGCAATTGATTTTAACTGGTTCCTGAATAGCAATACTGAACCCAGTCCTGGTTGTCAGGTAGATAATCCCATTTCATTTTAGAAACACAGCAGCTTAAGAATTATGCAACCTTCCTTGGGTATCATGTAATAAGCAGACAGCTCAGACAGGGAAACTTGCAAAAATCTAATCAAAACAGCCTTACAATACTGTCTCCTGAATTTCAGACTCACAGGGCAGTTTCACAGCCAAGTCTGAAAGACTTGAAAAAACAGGGTTAGATGGGAAGTGCTGACACAAGCCCAGCAGAGAGAATGGCCTTTCTATAGTGCTGCAACAATCTGAGAAAAAAAAAGAATATTTTTTTGGTGGGCATTAATCTTCAAGCTGCTTCTACATGACTTGAGAATATGCCCCTGAAATTGACATAACTTGGCCATATAAATCGTGTGTACATTTCTGGTGAATAGGGCCCTTGATCACATTCCTACCAATTATGCTGTTCTCAAAAAGATCTGAACTAAGTCCTAACATGTTAAGAATGCTCGGGGGAAAAAAACAACAACAGTGGAGAATTTTGCTTCTCTATTATAAAAATAGAAGGAGGGGCTTATGGCAATGGCAAGGTAAGACCATTTTCAGGCAAAGTAAACTGATAAACACATTATTAGGTGAACTGAGGGTTAACTTGATGGCAAAAAACTTCAGGTACTTAAAAAAAATCATTTGGGTAATATCTGTGTTTCTACAGGATTTGGTTTTTCTCTCCTGGCATTTATCTTACCCTGGGCTGAATAACAGGCATTTGTGTTTTGTTTTATTCTCCATATCTGTACTCCTACCCCCAACCCTTTAGACTTGAGTTGCTAAAGGACAGGAAAGATGTTTTACTCCTCTTTTAATCCCATACAGCACTCAGTAAAATGCAGTGAACACAGCAAATGCAAAATATGTGCTAACTCATTTTAATACTGTTCAGTAACTGGCAACCTGTAGAGTGTGAGATGCAGGTAGAGGAGATGTATCCTGGCAGATAAAATAATGATGACTCTTGAAACTGATAGAGCCTCCTGGGTCTGAGATTCTTCATGTGTTGTATTATTAGCTTCTTGAGCACTAGTGCTCTTAACTCGGGCCAGGTCTTCTGTCAAACCAAATTGGCAGCATTGTTTTCCCTTTAAAGGAGCACTTAGAGCCGCCAGCAACAGTGGTTACCATCACACAGGCTTTGCAGTTTTGCCAATTTAATTTGAACCCCAGTTTTGCCCATCCCTGCTGTGTGACCTTGGGCAAATTTCTTCATCTCTGTAGAGGAAATGGTCTAGACGAATTCCAAATTCCTACGGCTGGCGGGTGTTCCATGTGATGGTACCATGCATTTGTGTGGGTGAGCTGGGTTCATTTAAAGACAGTAAGGACAAGGACAATTAGAAGCCACAATCCATCTCTTGGGCACAGCAGGGAGTCTTGAGAAGAGGAAGATTTAGAGTTCAGTCTACAACTTTGGAATTATTTGTTTTCCTAATTTTATCTGAGAAAGTACAATGCTGCTGCTGCTAAGTCACTTCAGTCGTGTCCGACTCTGTGTGAGCCCATAGACGGCAGCCCACCAGGCTCCCCTGTCCCTGGGATTCTCCAGGCAAGAACACTGCAGTGGGTTGCCATTTCCTTCTCCAGTGCATGAAAGTGAGAAGTGAAAGTGAAGTCTCTCAGTCGCGTCCGACTCTGTGCAACCCCATGGACTGCAGCCTACTAGGCTCCTCCGTCCATGGGATTTTCCAGGCAAGAGTACTGGAGTGGGGTGCCATTGCCTTCATGCTAGCAATCAGCTGCTATGTCTGGATCGGGAAACCCTTCTGGTTTCTTGAAGGTTTGTGGCAATTCTGTACACGCACTGTCTCTAATCCTGAAACTCTACTCCTGAGGCTGCTGCTGGGAATCCCAGTGTCATTTCCAAGCCCTTAAACTGTAAAAGAGCTATGGAAACCCCCAGATGTTGCTTCCTCCATGTTGACCTATGATAGGAAACTACCATGCTATATACCCTTCTAGGGGCTTCCCAGGTGGCGCTAGTGGTAAAGAACCTACCTTCCAATGCAGGAGATGTAAGAGACTTGGATTCAATCCTCAGGTCAGGAAGATCCCCTGGAGGAGGGCATGGCAACCCGCTCCAGTATTCACCTGGAGAATACCATGGACAGAGGAGCCTGGCGGGCTACAGTCCATAGGATCACAAAGAGTAGGACAGGACTGAGTGACTGAGCATGCATACATGCATGCCCCTCTAGGCTTTTTAGGACTGGGGAAAGGGAATTAACTGACTTTTCTGAAAAGTCCATGTGAATCATTGTATAAGTTTGAGAGTATATTAGATCTTGCCATCTCAGATCCTAAGTCGTACCCTATGCAGTTTAGCATTCTGTATATACTGATACAGTTGATAAAATGTCTCCAGTGGCACTTTAGATATGGTGGTTGCTCCTGGACAGATATTGTCCTCCTTTTATAGACAGTTCAAAAGGAGATTTGGAGTGAACCTTCCCCCCCAAGGCCATGTAGAGTGTGTACAGTGGAGGCAGGAGTCTCAGGATTTCAGGTCTAATTGGTCTGATGTTTCTGAAGAGTCTTCTCATGATTGGAAAGTGAGGAAGCTGAAACATGGCAGAGCTGTTCCATTTTTTACTCTTTCTGAAATGGGTTGCGTCATCGGACTCTCTTAAAGTAAGTGTACTTAAAAAAAATTAATGGGGATGTTTATCACAAAAGATGCAGCATTTTAACAACATTGCGTGATTCAGTGAATCATTTCAGAGATGACTTACATAACAAGGATTTCCCTCCAGCCATATCAGTCATGGGATAGAGCTGGGATGCCCTACTGCAGCAAATTGATTTTCTGCTCCCCTTCCCCATGCCCTGTGGGAACTAGCAACTCAATCTGATTCCTCCTTCTGCTCAGACAGGGGAGGGGAATCCCTGTGGGGTGAGTGTCTTAGGAACTGCAGTCTCTCCTACGCATTTCATCTCTGTGTCTGGCAACGCCAGTGTTTCCTGACCCAGCCACGAGCCATAGACTCCAGTCTTGCCTGTCCTGTCTCGCATGCCTAAATATTCCACATGCCAATGCAGAATGCTTTTCTCTTCTCCATTCCCAGCAGATGTGGCCATTTTCTCTGCTGCAGAAGGCAAAGAGGATGACTGACTTTCTGTGCAAGAGTCTTTCTTAGGGATTCTTGCATCCCATGTCAGCCAGTCCCACCCAGCTCTCCTCTTGAGGAATGAGGTACCTAAGACCATGCTGGCCTGTCCTCCTTTCTTCCCTTCACGACAGTCTCAGGGCCTCTTCCCCCAGTTATTTCTTCCCACCTCCATGAACAGATTCCTTCCCCCAAAAAAACCCAGCAAATAGAGGGCAGGGGAAATGGGGGCAGGTAGCCTCTGTTACATTTTCTTGAAAGAGGAGGAATCCAGGACACCAGTACACAAAATAAACTATTCAGACATATATTTAACCTTAACTCTGGTTCCCTATGAGGTTTTGGTTTTTAATTCGTAAATTTTATATTTTAGAAAAGTTTCAAATGTATAGAAAATCAAAGAGCTGTACAGAGAATCGGAGAAGGCAATGGCACCCCACTCCAGTACTCTTGCCTGGAAAATCCCATGGATGGAGGAGCCTAGTAGGCTGCATTCCATGGGGTCGCTAAGAGTCGGACACGACTGAGCAACTTCATTTTCACTTTCCACTTTGATGCGTTGGAGAAGGAAATGGCAACCCACTCCAGTGTTCTTGCCTGGAGAATCCCAGGGACGGGGGAGCCTGGTGGGCTGCCATCTCTGGGGTCGCACAGAGTTGAACATGACTGAAGCGACTTAGCAGCAGCAGCAGCAGCAGAGAGAGAATTGCCATATACCACCTCTCCCCACTCTGTGAGGTTGGAAGTGCTCAGTTTTGGAATTTATGTTTTGCTGAAAGAGTAAACATGGTCATGCAAGTAAGCACAATATTTCTAAGCTGCCCAAGTACTGAGAGACGTGCAGGGAAGTGAATAAAATCAGCATTCTAAGTAGATTATTTATCATCTTGGCCCACAGCTTATTCATAAAGGCAAATTACAAAATGTCCTAATTGCAGGGCATTTTCAATTATTTGGGCTTCCCTGATAGCTCAGTTGGTAAAGAATCGGCCTGCAATGCAGGAGACTCCGGTTTGATTCCTGGGTTGGGAAGATCCACTGGAGAAGGGATAGGCTACCCACTCCAGTATTCTTGGGTTTCCTTTGTGGCTCAGCTGGTAAAGAATCTGCCCACAGTGTGGGAGACCTGGGTTCGATCCCTGGGTTGGGAAGATCCTCTGGAGAAACAAAAGACTACCCACTCCAGTATTCTGGCCTAGAGAATTCCATAGACCATATGGTCCATGGGGTTGCAAAGAGTCGGACAAGACTGAGTGACTTTCACTTCACTTTCAATTATTCAATATGAAGTACAAGTAGTGAAGAATGTTTATTTTATAGCTTAACATATTTTCTTTTTAGTTTAAAGAAGCCTAATATAGTTGAGTAGCATTCTGACAATAACTAGAATTTTCTAATTGCTTATCTCCTTTCGCAGTTGCTTCTTTACTGCGTTCCCATTCTAGTGCAGCCCGTTTGTCCAGGACCACAAATTGATTCCTAAAAGCTACCTGTGGTTGAAGTATGGTGCAGAGTGGGAGCTCCATTAACTGTAGCTGTATTTTCTGCAGCTAAATCCCTGAAGCCTTTAAAGGGCCAGGGAGTTTGAAGTCTTCTCTAATGACCTAGTAATGGTTGAAAAAGCTTGTTGAAAAGGTTGTAAATATTTGTTGATTGATTTTCAACAGGAAAAAAAGGCTTTTACTCTTCCATCGTGTCTGAGAGGAGGGTGAGAGAGGAAGCTTTTACACACCCAACTAAATCTGGCTTTTTAATTTCTCATGCTTTGAGGTCCTAGACATACATTTCAAGAATAGATCTCTTCTTTCACCTTATAAAAGGAAAAAATGAGAATAAAACAATTTCCTTAAGTTTTGTTCTATAACCCAGAGAAAGTACATAGATAGTCACCAAGCTGAACAAGGCTAAGCACAGCTCCTCATGAATAAGAACAAACTTTTAGTTTCAATCCACTGAAGGGAGATGGAGTAGGTGGAGTAGGCAGCTGCCGATGTCGTGAGATGTGAACATTACCAAAAGACTTGCCTGCACAAAAATATCTTTCCCCTGTGTATATCCTAGATACTGTAATGCAGCCAGCTATTGCAACTGGCTTTCTGGATAAAGGCAGTGTCTCCATAAGATGCCATTAAAATACATATCTATTCCTTGAGAAAGGTAAATGTTAACCCATTAGGAAATTAGAGTGTATGTTTGTGAACTTTTTATTTTGAGAGAATTTGCAGATTTGCTTGCAGTTGGAAGAAATTATATAAAGAGATCCTGTGTACCCTTCATGCATAACTTGCACAACTATAATAAAATAGCACAACTGGGAAATGGACATTGATACAACCTGCAGGCTTTATTCAGATTTCTCCAGTTTCACATATACTTCTTTGTGTATGTGTGCTTGCTGCTGCTGCTGCTAAGCCACTTCAGTCGTGTCCAACTCTGTGTGACCCCATAGACGGCAGCCCATTAGTTCTATGCAATTTTATTATATCCATGGATTGGCGTAGCCATCACCATTGTCAAGATACACAGTCAGAAGCTCCAATACTGGTAATGTTGCTGAGACTTGAGCCCTGAGAATTTATGTACTGGATTCAGAATTGGAATGAAGTATATGAGTGACCCAGGCAGGCAGACTAAAAGTTTGGCACTCCTACAAATCAACTTTCTTTAAATATTTATGTACAGGAGAGGTTGAGCACTACAAGAGGAAAGTGCAGAAGAAAGAATGCTAGAAGCAGACTTAGGTCTATTCTTTTAAGGTCCAAGGACTTCAGTGCTATTGTTGAATTAACGTACACTATTCAGCAATCAGACACCCTGACGTTAACCTGACCCATCTCCTTAGAAAATGGGTCTGAAGCATGCCCCCTGAGAGGTCTCACATGGCATCCCAGTGCTTGCCTTATCCAAATGTTTCTTTAAGCCACATGTTTCACTCTTTCTGAGAAAATTTCTGTAAGTATATGCTCTCCCACTCATTACTTAGCACAAAGGTTAATTACTCCCCACTGTGTTGATTCCCTGGTCGACAGTCCCTTCACCTGACTCTGATTGAACCTAGGGGATGAAGAGACATTATCTAGACACCTGAATTTCTACTTCTTATTTACCCTTTGTTATAGGTACAGATACTGATCTCCATTTTAATTTAAAGATAATTACCTACTCTAATACATGTATTAAGCGGTAAGATTTGTGTCCTTGATATACTTTGACAAAGTAGTTGCCTACTGCCCCTTAAAACTCAGACTACTTATGGACAGAATGGATGGCTGATTATGGGATAAATTTTTTTTTAATTTAATTTTATATTGGAGGAGAGTTGATTAACAATGTTGCATTAGTTTCAGGCGTACAGCAAAGTGATTCAGTTATATATATATATATATATATATATATACACACACATATATTTATTCTTTTTCAAATTCTTTTCCCATTTAGATTATTACAGAATGTTGAGCAGAGTTCCTTGTGCTATATGTTAGGTCCTTGTTGGCCATCTGTTTTAAATACAACAGTGTGTAAGATTTGTGTCCTTGATATACTTTGATGGAAATACTGGATGGGAAATGGAAAACTCTATTTGGTTAAAATAATTTTTTACTCACTTACCTCTGCTGCTACTGCTGCTGCTGCTAAGTCACTTCAGTCGTGTCCGACTCTGTGTGACCCCAGAGACGGCAGCCACCAGGCTCCCCCATCCCTGGGATTCTCCAGGCAAGAACACTGGAGTGGGTTGCCATTTCCTTCTCCAATGCAGGAAGGTGAAAAGTGAAAGTGAAGTCACTCAGTCGTGTCCGACTCTTAGCGACCCCATGGACTGCAGCCTACCAAGCTCCTCCATCCATGGGATTTTCCAGGCAAGAGTACTGGAGTGGGGTGCCATTGCCTTCTCCGGACTTACCTCTAATCGTAACTTATTTAACTGTAAAAAAAAAATGCAAGTATTACTCATCATTGAGTAAAAGTAAAAAATTCAGATAAGCAAAAATAATAAAAATCAAAGTAATCCCAAAACATCTGCCAGAGATTTTATAACACATTTGGGTAGATATTCTTTTAGGGTTTTCCTAGAAAAAATATGCATGTGAAAAAATTTATATATATGAAAAATATATTTACAATGACCAGAGGGTTATCTATATTATGCTATATAATCTAGTTTTATATTTCATAATATATTACCAACAAAGGTCTGTCTAGTCAAAGCTATGTTTTTTCCCGTAGTCATGTATGGATGTGAGAGTTGGACTATAAAGAAAGCTGAGCGCCGAAGAATTGATGCTTTTGAACTATGGTGTTGGAGAAGACTCTCGAGAGTCCCTTGGACTACAAGGAGATCCAACCAGTCAATCCTAAAGGACATCAGTCCTGAATGGGAAGGACTGATGCGAAGCTAAAACCCCAATACTTTGGCTACCTTATGCAAAGACCTGACTCATTGGAAAAGACCCTGATGCTGGGAAAGATTGAAGGCAGGAGGAGAAGGGGATGACAAAGGTTGAGGTGGTTGGATGGCATCACTGACCTGATGGACATGAGTTTGAGTAAGCTCCAGAAGTTGGTGATGGACAGGGAAGCCTGGCGTGCTGCAGTCCATGGGGTGGTAAAGAGTCAGACATGACTGAGCAGTTGAAGTGAACTGAACTGAACTGGTATTATTAAAAATTTCCATAGCAATAAATATATATTTAATTTGTTATTTTAAATATTTGTATATTATCTCATTATGTGAATTCCCTGTCATTATTTCACTAATTGGATATACTCTACTGTATTAAACCATTCCCCTATTTTTGTATATTCAGATTATTTCCAAATTTTCATTATGATAAGTTACATGGTGATAAACATCTACATTACACACATCTTTTACCTGGTATATATTCCCAGAAGTCTAATTGGCAGGTCAAAAGATTTTCACTCTTTTCAGACTTTTTCTAAGCATTGCTGATGTTTGTTATTGTTTTTTGCAGCCCAAGGATCTAGGTCTCCAGAAGATCTTGATAACAAATAGTTTACCTGGAAGGAATAACTAATTAACCAATGAACCATGACTGGTAGAACAAATTGGCTTTAGGACTCTGAGAAGCTGGGTGAATAGTCTAGAAGATCATGTAATTTTTTATATGGAGAAAACTAAAGAAATTTTCTCAGCAGACGAGAAGGCCGGTGTGAGTAGCTATCATGGGAGCCTGTGCTGGTAAGTGTGGACAGAGCAGGAGCAAGCACTAACAGGAGGTGGGTGTGTGTGTGTGTGTGTGTGTGTGTGTAAATGCATGGGGAGGAAGGGCAAAATATAGACTTTACTGTCTCATGCTTTTGCCTGTTTCATGTCTTGGAAGAGAACAAGTTCTCTGTACGAAACTGATCATGGAGAACTTCTACTGTGCATCTTTCTTAGAGAAGCCTGCTTCACTGTTAGGATAATGTATGTTTGTGAATTAGTTTTTCATACTCTGTGGGATGTAATGTCTTTATTTGACACCGTATCCATGTTTGTTTGTTTGTTTTTCCTTGTTTTTTTTTTTTTTGGTGGTTAGGAGTGGATAAATGTTAATACTAGGGAGTCCTGAGCCTCTTACAGAAAAGTAAGGGCTTCCCTGGTGGCTTAGATGGTAAAGAATCTGCCTGCAACACAGGAGACCCGGGTTTGATCCCTGGGTTAGGAAGATGCCCTGGAGAAGGAAATGGCAACCCACTCCAGTATTCTTGCCTGGAGAACTCCATGGACAGAGGAGCCTGGTGGGCTAAAGTCCATGGGGTCACAAAGAGTTGGACATGACTGAGTGCTCACACACACACACACACACGTCCTGAACATCTTATAGAAAAGTAAAGAACATATAAACTTGAAAAACAGTCTTCTACTCTCCCTTTACTATGTAGTCACTGGTAAGCTACTGAGTATGAGAGCGTCCGAAATAGATTGTTACTGGAGTCAAGGAAAGTTTCCACTGTCAGGCAAGGAAATCAATCAGGGACCCAACTTTGTAGTATTAATAAAGATAAGCCACCTTTTGATGGAGAACAATATGGGATACTCATCTATTTAGAGACTTAAGAGTAAGACAGCCCCTTAAATTTAAAACACAGAAAAACTTGGTGTAAGTTCATTAGAAAAATAAAGGCTTGTGTCAGATTATAGTTCCCCCCAAATGGGTGCAGTGGCATTTTTACTGTTACATGCTCCTTCAGGCTAGAGGTGAAGTTTATTTCCCCTTCCCTTGAACCTAGTGGGGCTGGTGACTTCTCTGATGAGTAGAATATGACAGAAGTGGTACTGTATTACATGAAGGACACACCTTCTGCCTGCGTCTTTTTTGCAGGCACAATATTGTGAAGAAGCCCAAGTCATGTGAAGAGATGTGTAACATGGATTACACAGATGTATGTGTGTTCCAGTCAGTAGCTCCTAATAAGTTCTCAGAGACGGCTGGCATTGATGGTGAGCAAATAGCCTTCAGGTGACTACAGCCTCCAGTCTTCAAGCCTTTCATAGGAATAGACATGAGCTATTCCCTCTGTGCCCTGTCCAGATTCCTGACCTACAGAATCAGTAAGCATGACAAAGGGTTGTTTTATTCCACTAAGGTTTCTGTGGGTTTTTTTTTTTAACTTAATTTTTTGGCAATGATGTGTGACTTGAAGGATTTTAGTTCCCTGACCAGAGGTTGAACCCGGGCCCTGGTAGTGAAAACATGGAGTCCTAACCACTGGACCATCAGGGAATTCCCTCTGGTTATTTTTAAGATAAACAGTGTAAAACAAGATATTGACCAAATTCAATACTGTAATCAGTTGATCATGAAGTACTCTGCTAGACTTGTGAGTTTGCAAAAACAAACAAAAACAAAAAATATATTACTTGTCCTTGAAGAGTCCAGAAATCTAGTAAAGGAATCCAAATGTGTGCTTGCATGCTATGTCGCTTCAGTCATGTCTGACTTTTTGCGACCCCATAGACCATAGCCTGCCAGGCTCCTCTGTCCATGGGATTCTCCTGGCAAGAATACTGGAGTGGGTTGCTATTTCCTTCTCCAGGGGATCTTCCCGACCCAAGAATTGAACCCATGTCTCCTGTATCTCCTGCAGGAGACAGACGGGTTCTTTACCACTACTGCCAACTGGGTAGCCCAAAGGAATCCAAATATATAAGAGCAAAAAGATGGCTAACAATATATAGTAAGTGCCAAATGAAATAATACACATGTATGTAAAGGAGTTGGGTAGAGCAGAGAGACTGGGCTTTGGTCTGTAGCACTCCAGCACCCCAGCATACACTGAAGGCTCATTTGAGCAGAGAAGAAGGCAACTTAGGAATTGAAGGATGAGTGTCAGCTATTTGGAGGAAAATGATGAAGGTTTTAAGCCAATTGAAAAACAGTGTTGAGTCTGGAATACTTGGACGTGGATCACAACAATAACAGCATCAGTCCCCTATGTGTATAATAGTGTATAATTTACAAGCTTGCTCACAGACATTATCACATTTAATCTTCACAAGGACCCATGAAGTAGGTTATCTTATCTCTCTTCTTTGGATAAGGAAATTTAGGCTCAGGGATTTAAAAACCATTTTGATTTTATTAGATCTTTCTGGTAGGGGTAATGGTGAATGAAAACAACAATAAAGAGAACTAATGTTTAATGAGTACCTAGCAAATGCCAGGCATTTTCCTTGGCATTTTCATAATTTACTTGACAACCTGAAATCTAATTTTACAACAGCCTTGGAAGTAATTGTTATTATCCTGATTATATGAGGAAATTGAGGCATAGGGACATCAAGTAACTTTCTTAAGGTCATACAAGTAGTTAGTTAGGACGTAGGGATAGACATTTTTAAAATGTGATGGCAAGTTCAACAAACCTCCTACATTCCTGTGGGATAGAGTCTCCCTGTTCCCCTCCACATAGTTGCAAACAAACCTCCCTTTCACACTTCCACAGAAACATCTAGATGTTGCATGTCTAAAGCACTCAAGGCATTAATATGGGAATGACCAATGGGTTTAGCACCTTCCAAAAAAAAAAAAAGACCTAGTTGTTAACCTCAAAGAATTTATAGTTGGTTGAATGTGAAAGGGAAATCTGTCTCTTTCTCTCTCTAATAAGCCGGGAAACTGATGATATACCCAGTAGTTCAGCAGTGAACTTGGAATATGACCTTGAACTAGCCACTTAAGTCCTCTGGCTCTAAGTTTCCTCACCTGTAAAATGAAGGGCTTGCTGGATGATCTTTAAGGTTCTTTCCGGATGGAATGTTTTATGATTCCATAAACCTAGGACTAAGATGTAAAATGGGGAATTCACTTTAAAAAATGTTACATTACTCAGCCTCTTGCCTTTCTTCACTTTTGCAGAGTGAGTCTGTTTGACTCACTGAGAGCAAAGAATCATTGCTGGGAAGACTGGGTCTTGGTGAAATGATATCAGATACACAGCAGATCCTCTGTCTACCCATGGTGCTTTCAGAATCACCACCAGTATTTGGTAGATCATTATAACCTATGATTTCAAAAGTATTTATGTAAAACTGCTCTACATACTTTGCTATTCTAGATTTTACTCTGCTAAATACAAGTCTGTTTTTCAGTTGATGCTTTGGAGATGTTTCTGTTAGGTGAAACTGCTCTAAGAATAAGTTCCAACAATGTGTTCTCATCAAATGGCAGAAGGTTCTAATTGCATAAAACTAGTCACTTAAAAAAAAAATCTGTTGCTGTTTGGACATGGTAAAACCAGAAATTATGATGCTAACTTCTCTTTTCAACTTTCTCTCTCTGTTAATTTCCAGTGATAATTGCCATTTCCTAGGGAATCACAGAATAGGGGGATGTTAGGTAGGTTGCCCTCCCTGTCTGTATTAAACCATTTGTAACAACAAAAGAATATGCAGGAGCTGGTAGGCAAATAAATGTATGACCTTAATTTTATTGCTTGGAGTGAGTTTTACCTGTTTCAAAACTGCTCTTTAATTGCTATGTCCTTGTCTGTTTTTGAAAGCCTAGGCAGTTATAAGTTGTTACATAAAATCTAATGATAGGTAAACCTCCTATCTCCAGAAGTTGACTTATCACATATATTCTCTTGCATTAATATTTAGAAAATGTCAAACAATTCAACACAAATATATTTCTTGGCAATTTTCAATTGCTTATGAACTGACGTGTTCGTATAGAGCTTCAAATATGCCACAATCAAGCAAATGATTGATGCTTTATAAAGCTTATGAAGCTTAGTTTCATTTTGCCTTCTACTTTGTATCTCAGTTCTTAAGGAAGATGAAAGATACTGAGTTTCCTTTACAGGTCTCATTTCACATAGACAACACTCAAGTGAGGGTTTTTTGTCCCCAAAGAAAGAAACTTTAGTTTCAAGTATAATTATTTTGGAATGGTCCTCTGAATAACATGGATATTAATTGTTGCTCCCCAAAAGGGTGCTTGCCTGGAAAATCCCATGGACAGAAGGAGCCCAGCAGGCTACAGTCTCAGTTCAGTTACTCAGCCGACTCTTTGCGACCCCATGGACTGCAGCACGCCAGGCCTCCCTGTCCATCACCAACTCCTGGAGTTCACTCAAACTCATGTCCATTGAGTCGGTGATGCCATCCAACCATCTCATCCTCTGTCATCCCTTTCTCCTCCCACCTTCAATCTTTCCCAGCATCAGGGTCTTTTTAGATGAGTCAGTTCTTCGCATCAGGTGGCCAAAGTATTGGAGTTTCAGCTTCAGCATCAGTCCTTCCAATGAATATTCAGGACTGATTTCCTTTAGGATGGATTGTTTGGATCTCCTTGGAGTCCAGGGGACACTCAAGAGTCTTCTCCAACACCAGAGTTCAAAAGCATCAATTCTTTGGCACTCAGCTTTCTTTATAGTCCAACTCAAAATCCCATGGACAGAAGGAGCCCGGCGGGCTACACTCTATAGGGTCACAAAGAGTCAGACATGACTGAAGTGACTTAGCGTGGCAAAAAAGGATGAAGGATTGACCCAAACTTATGTATCCCACTTTATTTCCAAATACTTTCCATTTTGATTCTCATAGCCTGCTGTGGTTATCTCAAACCCATTTGCCTACAATAACCACACGCTCATTAAGAAAACATCTAAATCTATTAAGATCGTGATCAACAAGACTGTTGTTATTTAATGATGCCCAAATCTGACCCTTCTTAGTACTTAAATAATTTCTAAGGATGCAAAAAAATATATGTTGAAATGACCAAAGCCAGTAACTGTGTTCATCTTAAATAGGGTTCAACTCCAGAAGTGTATCTGTAAACCACAAACAACAGTGCTAGTATAATACATTAAAAAAAAATTTTTTTTTTGAGAATGCAACAATCCCATAGGCCCCTGCTGACTAGAAATAGTGACATTTCATAACTCTTCCAAATTTGGGATTGGTTGAGCTCTTCTAAGGTAGGGTGTCTTCTCAAACTTGCTTCTATTATCATCATCACTGCTTTCTTTATTATGGTTGTTTCCAGTGGTATGAATAGAAAGATACTACACATTTCTAGGTGAGGAGCCTTATGCAGACTTGTATATATTCAAAAGAAGTAGCATCTAGGCCACACACACGTTTCTCAGCCCCTGCCACTAAACTGGATCATAGTTCTCCATCCAGGCTGCACATCACAAACACCTGTGGGGCTTAGAGACTATTCCAGATTTCCAGCCCTGCCCGGGACACTCTCATTCAGTAGTTCTGAGGTAGGATCCAAGCTTTACAGGTTAAAAATGTATCATAGGTGGTTCTGTTACACAGTGACCATAAGGTCTTAGGTGTAATAAAGTAACATCAGGTATCTTAATTTCTTGTCTGTTAGAAAATTTGAGTTAGTTTAACTAACTTGGAGTAAAGTAAATGTGGGCACAATTCTAGCCTCTACCACTTACTGTGTGAACTTGGGCAAATTGCTTACCTTCTATTTTTGTGTGATTTTCATCTGAAAAATGGGGATAAGAGTTTCGTAATGAAATGTTGTGAGAATTCAATAAGATACTGTATGTGTAGTACTTCCCATGGTGCCTGGCGTAATATGATATAGCTATGTTTTGATTTCCCTTTAGGTACACATGTACCTGACTGATCAAAATACATCATTAAAATATGAAAGGTTATTTTATCTACCTATGACAGGAGGACTGGAGGACCTGGGAGAACTAAAAATTGTGAAATTTGTTAGTTTACATCAAAGCACTCAGAAATGAAAGATTAGGGGCTTCCCTGGTGATCCAGTGGCTAAATTCTACACTTCCGCTACAGGAGATGTGAGTTTGATCCCTAGTCAGGGAACAGATTCCACATGTTACAACTAAGAGTTGCCTGCTGCAATGAAATCTGTGTGGTGCAACTAAGAGTCGTGGGGCAGCCAAATAAATAAATATTTTTAAAAAGGGAAATCAAAGATTAGTCCCTTTTCTGATGGAGGAAAATGGAAAAACAGAATCAGTCCTCTTCACTATGACAGACGATGCCTATGAAGAAGGGTTCTCTGAAAAACAAGATGTAATAATGGTGTTGGTTATTGGCCAACGTCCGCTGGATAGAGAGCTGATCTCTTCTTCCTGCTCCCAACTCCCACCTTGGGGACAATAATGTAGGTCTCTTCCCTTTTCTATGACTGTTATTTCTTTTCCCTATGATTGTTATTCCTACTTCTTTGCTTGGGTTTACTACTTTTCCTGCTTCCAAGATCACCTAAGTCCCATCCTTCTTATCTCTTTTGATCTTCCCAGCCTTAGTGCAACTTGTTTTCCATCTCTTGAACTTCCATTGTCTCAGTGAGTTCCTACACTGTATCCTCTTTATTATTTAGTGACTATTAGTTCTGTCTTTCCTAATGGACTTCAAATTTTCTGATGGAAAAGCTATTCTTAGCCCACATTTACATCTTTTTTTGCAACTCAACACACAAAGCTCCTAGGCATAAAGGATTGCCTTATACAAATAGATGGAGTGCCAGAGGGGGTCATCCATTCATGAAGTGGAGAGCCAGGAGGCTATCTTTAATAGTTGGTGTTCCTGAGATTTTATTTTACCAGCTGTTCTTTGCTTTCCAACACATAGATCATTTTTAACTGTTTCATTGGCTATGATCATTGATCAATTTAACTTTTTTTTTTTAATGTGAATGTTTTTTAGAGGGCTTTCCTGGTGGCTCAGATGGTAAAGAATCTGCCCTCAATGCAGGAGACCTGGGTTTGATCCCTGGCTCGGGATGATACCCTGGAGAAGGAAATGGCAACCCATTCCAGTATTCTTGCCTGGGAAATCCCATGGACAGAGGAGCCTGGTGAGTTACAGTCCATGGGGTTGCAGAAGAGCCAGACACTACTGAGTGACTAAACAATAACAACAGCAGCGATGGCAAAATCCTGGGCCTCTCTATGGAATTTTCTATCAGCAGTGAGATAATGCAGAGAGGTGGGCACCCTGAGTCCTCCAATTTTGACCGGTGATTCTCAAAAATGACTTGTCTAGGAGAATCACTTGGACATTATGCTCAAAGTACAGATACCTACACTTCATCTTCAATACTATGAGATTAGAACCAGCAGTGGGTTTGAAAGTTGATTCTGATGCCCTGGGCCATAGTTTACTGTTTAGAAGCTGCTATCCTAGGTATCAATCACAGTGACATGACTTTTAAAATCTCTGTCAAATTTGGATCCTGTAGCTTCCATAGCTCAGTTATTCTGTTTGTTCTGAGATGGAATTGGGATGGTGAAGTTGAAAGTTTTCTCTGGAGGAGAGGTTCCATGCTTTATACAATAGCTCTGGAGAGAGAATGCCCCAAATACTATTCACTCTGTTTGGTAATGTGGCTGGCCAAACCTGTGGTTTCTGAGACATCAGTGTAGTAAAATCTGATGATAATATTAGAAATATATCGCTTAGTACTTTCCCCCAAAACTTGGGAAACTTAGCAATGATGACCATGATCAGTGCCCTTGCCAACTACTCTATTGGTCAGTGTTGGCTGTATTTTTATATCTATTTTCAGAGATATAAACACAAGAATATTGTATTAAGTAAAGCACTCATGGCATTTACATTTGCACTAAGAAAAGATACATAGAACATAAAACTTCAGTTATTCAAAGGTCTCTCATCTAGCAAACTCAACTAACCAGAGAGCAAGTGACAAAGTGTTAGTTGCTCAGTCGTGTCTGACTCTTTGCGACCCCATGAACTGTACTCGTCAGGCTCCTCTGTCCATGGAATTCTCCAGGTAAGAATACTGGAGTGGGTTGAGAGAGTAAAGAAGGAAAAAAATAAGCAAAAAAGAGAACTCTGTATACTAAATATGGGTATTATAAAAACCATTGATCAAAAGTAGATTTTTTTTTTCCCTCATAGGACAGTCCATTTACTCAGAATCTATTTACTGTAAATTTAAGCATAATTTAATTGCTTTGGGGAATCATGATTTATATACAATAAACATAAAAGCATCAAAATCAGAGTTGCATAATACTTCTTAAACTAAAAAGTCCTTTATTTTAGTATCTACATTATGCTGTTAAAGTGCTGCACTCAGTATGCCAGCCAATTTGGAAAATTCAGCAGTGGCCACAAGATTGGAAAAAGTCACTTTTCATTCCAATCCCAAAGAAAAGCAATCCAAAAGAATGTTCAAACTGCCACACAATTGTGCTCATTTCACATGATAATAAGGTAATGCTCAAAATCCTTTAAGTTAGGCTTCAACAGTACATGAATTGAGAGCTTCCAGATGTTCAAGCTGGATTTAGAAAAGGCAGAGAAACCGAGATCAAATCGCCAGCATATGTTGGATCACAGAAAAAGCAAGGGAATTCCAGAGAACATCTACTTCTACCTCATTGATTACACTAAAGCCTTTGACAGTGTGGATCACAAAAAACTGTGGAAAATTCTGAAAGAGATGGGAATACCAGACCACCTTACCTGCCTCCTGAGAAACCTGTATGCAGAATAAGCAGCAACAGTTAGAACTGGTCATGGAACAACAGACTGGTTCAAAATTGGGAAAAGAGTATGACAAGGCTTATTTAACTTATATGCAGAGTACATCATGCAAAATGCCAGGCTGGATGAAGCTCAAGCTAGAAACAAGTTTGCTGGGAGAAATATTAATAATCTCAGATATGCCGATGAAACCACCATAATGGCAGAAAGTGAAGAGGAATTAAAATGCCTTTTGATGAAAGTGAAAGAGGGGAGTGATAAAGCTGGTTTAAAACTTAACATTCAAAAAACTAAAATC
Organism: Bos indicus x Bos taurus; assembly: GCF_003369695.1. NCBI lineage: Eukaryota > Metazoa > Chordata > Mammalia > Artiodactyla > Bovidae > Bos > Bos indicus x Bos taurus. Next base: position 27,721,547 of record NC_040085.1, on the reverse strand, counting down.
ATGATATTGGCTCCCATTACTTCATGGCAAATAGATGGGGAAAAAATCAAAACAATGACAGACTTTATTTTCTTGGGTTTCAAAGTCACCCTGAGTGGTGACTGCAGCCATGACATTAGAAGATGCTTGCTCCTTGGAAGAAAAGCTGACAAACCTAGACAGGTTATTTAAAAGCAGAGACATCACTTTGCTGACAAAGGTCTGTCTGGTCAAAGCAATGGCTTTTCCAGTAGTCATGGATATGAGTGTAGGACCATAAAGAAGGCTGAGTACTGAAGAATTGATGCTTTCGAATTGTAGTGCTGGAGAAGACTCTTGAGTCTCTTGGACTGCAAGGAGATCATACCAGTCAATCCTAAAGGAAATCAATCCTGAATATTCATTGGAGGGACTGATGATGAAACTGAAGCTCCAATACTTTGGCCACCTGATGCAAAGAGCTGACTCATTTGAAAAGACCCTGTTGCTGGAAAAGATTGAAGGCAGGAGAAGGGGATGACAAAGGTTGAGGTGGTTGGATGGCATCACTGACTCGATGGACATGAGTTTGAGCAAACTCTGGGAGATAGTGAAGGACAAGGAAGCCTGGCATGCTGGAGTCCATGCGGTTGTAAAGAGTTGGACACGACTGAGCAACTGAACAGCAACATCCATTCTTATAATCAAAAATTAACTGATAACAGTTACATATGTTATATAATATAATATTATCATAAACAATGAAGAATCCAGGAAAGGTATTGTTTCCATTTTATAGATGAAGAAACTGTAAGGGAGGTTGAAAATCTTGATGAAGTTTTTGTGGTTCCTAATCTAATAATCTTTCTGCTGCACTAGATTGCCTTGTAAAATATAGAATAATGCTTAATAATCATAAAGATAATCTGGAGTCATCATGCAAAGGTTAATATTTAGAATACTTTGTTCAAAAATGTATAAAAATCTATATTATTTTACAAAATATCTATTAATGGTGATTAAATTAAAATAAGAATGTTTGAGAACCTAAAGGAATATATTTTTGTTATACAGAAAGGTCACTGATGTGAAACCTTTATTCAGTAGGAAGTCAGATGGAAAAAAAGGAATACACACAGACAGATGTACAAACACACATGTATTTTTTAAACTAGACTTTTCATCTCCTATAAATTACCACCATTCTTACATTCACATGTTTCTTATGTGGTGTGGGCTATTTCTTATTTAAGTGATTTACAAACCATTCTTCCGTGCTCAAAATGGCCCTGGAAAGGAAGGGAAGGAGATAGCAGCAGTCAATTAAAGCTAGAGAAGGATTTTTAGCAGATAGTATACACTCAAACTGGAAGAGAACTAAGACATTGAGGCTATCTTCTTCTCTATAAAACGTGATTTGAGGATCTTGGCTTGTGCTAAAGTTATGCTTGGCAATATACATGATCATACTATTACAATAGAATATGTAATTGATACCTTTTCAAATTCTATCCTTGTACTTTATCTATTTAATTCTCTCATCCTAGGGTCAGACATTTGGCTGCTATGAGTAAGTAGAAGAAGTAATTCTATGTGCTCCCTGCCTTCCACCCACAACCCCAACAATGCGTGGACAGACTGAAGATTTTCTTTTTCAGGTATTTATAGAGGTATTATAACCCCTGAAAGGATGTAAGGTGCAGTTATTTTACAACTACCATTTCTTCTTTTCCTGGTGGCTCAGATGGTAAAGAATCTGCCTGCAATGCAGGAGACCTAGGTTCGATCCCTGGGTTGGGGAGATCCCCTGGAGAAGAGAATGGCAACCCACTCCAATATTTTTGCCTGGAGAACCCCATGGACAGAGGACCCTGGCGGGCTACAGTCCATGGGGTTGCAAAGAGTTGGACATGACTGAGTGACTAACACATTCATTACCTTACACACTGATTATACATATGCACACACACGGCATCACTGTGTTGGTTGTTGGCATTTGATCTTCCAGCATTTGTTCTTTCTTTCCCCTAAGATATTCTAATGTAGAAAATAATTTATGAACATTAGACCTCTACAACTATATTATAAAAGTAATCTCTCCAGATATTAATCTACTGTTTTGATTCTTTATTCTGTTGCTCTTAAACTATTGCAGAGTTGTTTCCTTCTCTATTTCAAAATTAGGAAATTTGATTTTGAGTTAGTGCATCAATTCTTCCTCATTCCATTATCCGTTAATAGGCTAATTTATGTGCACAAATTATTTGACACAATTTCTTGCAAATGTGGGAGTCTAAGCCCTCTGCCCTTTAAATGGGGCTTGATGTAGGAACTTCCTTTTCACAAACAGAAAGTGACATAAGTTATGACTTGTGACTTCTCATAAAAAATATTATAGTCCCATTTGATCTCTCTTAGATGGCCTATCTCGGGCCATCTAATGGTCATATTGGGGGGGGATAATTGTCATATTGTGACAATATGTCTTAAAAGAGGTCACTAGGAGAAACGACAGAGACCTCCTGTCAATGGTCACTGCATACTTGCCACCCATGTGAAAGATCCACCATAGATGTCCATCCTTCAACTCCAGACAGGCTTTCAGATAGTTGCAGCTCTGGCTGATGTCTTAACAATAACCCCATGAGAGACCTCCAGTCAGACCATTGAGCTAAAACCACTCTTGAATTCCTGACCCATAGAAGGTCTATGAGGATATAAGAGATAATACATGATTATTGTTATTGTTAAAGCACTAAGTTTTGGGGCAATTTGTTAAGTATCAATAATACAGTTATCTTACCTAGACAACTGCCATCTGTATTCATACAACAAATATTTACTGAGTATCTAAAAGCAGAGACATTACTTTGCCAACAAAGGTCTGTCTAGTCAAGGCTATGGTTTTTCCAGTGGTCATGTATGGATGTGAGAGTTGGACTGTGAAGAAACCTGAGCGCCGAAGAATTGATGCTTTTGAACTGTGGTGTTGGAAAAGACTCTTGAGAGTCCCTTGGACTGCAAGGAGATCCAACCAGTCCATTCTGAAGGAGATCAGCCCTGGGTATTCTTTGGAGAGAATGATGCTAAAGCTGAAGCTCCAGTACTTTGGCCACCTCATGCGAAGAGTTGACTCATTGGAAAAGACTCTGATGCTGGGAGGGATTGGGGGCAGGAGGAGAAGGGGACGACAGAGGATGAGATGGCTGGATGGCATCACCGACTTGATGGACATGAGTTTGAGTGAACTCCGGGAGTTGGTGAGGGACAGGGAGGCCTGGCGTGCTGCCATTCATAGGGTCCCAAAGAGTCGGACACAACTGAGCAACTGAACTGAACTGAACTGAATGTGTGTCAGAGTTGGACATGACTGAGTGATTAAGCACACAATGTATGTCAAGCAGTCTGTTAGGTGCCAGGGATACTAAAGTAAATAGAAGAGATATATTCCTCCCTTTAAAGAATTTATAAACGTGATAAATTAAATATTAAATAAATAATTATATAGCTATTTAACCATAATAAGTGTGAGAGAGAATAGCAGGGTTATGAGTGCTCATGATCCTCAACCTGAAGGTCAGGAAAGGTTTCCCTGAGGAGCTGACATTTAAGCTCACACATGAATGCACAGGAATTAACCAAGTAAAGAGCAAAGTGGAGGATGAAAAAGAGCTTTTCAGGCAGAGGGACAGTATAGGTGAAGGCCCTTATTCAGTGGTCCAATAAGAAGTTTCTGGGCTAGCAGAAACTACTGGACTGTGTTATTTCATTTATTCAGTTTCTTTAAGGAAATAATTTCCAAGGGCCTACTATGCACCAGCACTGTTCTAAGCACTGGGGATCCTGTGGTGAACATACTGGACAAACATCCCTGCCCTCATAGAACTTGCATCCTAGTGGGAGAGGAGGACAATAGATAAAAATAAATGATTGAAATACATAATATGGACTTCTTGTTTCTGGTCCAGCAGGTAAAGAGTTTGGAAGTCATTTGTCACCTCCAGTCAGTCCAGTCGTTCAGTTGTGTCCGACTCTTTGTGACCCCATGGACTGCAGCACTCCAGGCTTCCCTGTCCATCACCAACTCCCAGAGCTTGCTCAAACTCATGTCCATTGAGTCAGTGATGCCATCCAACCTTCTCATCCTCTGTCGTCCCCTTCTCCTACCTTCAGTCTTTCCCAGCATCAGGGTCCTTTCCAATTAGGTAGTTCTTTGCATCAGGTGGTCAAAGTATTGGAGTTTCAGCTTCACTATCAGTCTTTCCAATGAATAGTCTTACCTCCACACAACAACAAAAAGCTAAACAAACTGAAAACCAACAACTCTTCTTAGATGCATCAGAAAACTGAGGTCATAAGACAAAGCACTGCCATGAAAATTGGAGAGACAAACAGGCTGTTATAGAGAATCAGAAGCCCAGGGGCAGAAAACTCCTTGGGAACCAGTGCCAGAGTTGGAAAACCTAATTGACAAATTGCTAGAGGCTCCGTGCGGACAAGCGTGAGAGATGAAAACTTCAGAGAGGCTCACTCTTAGGGGAGGACCCCACATTTTTGTGAGTTTTACCTCCAGCAGCCCTATTAGGTTCTCACAGTAAAGATCAGAGAGAAATCCCCTTGTGTTACTGCCAGGGGAGGGGAAAGTAGCCATTTTGAAATACACCCAGAACATTCTGTTCTTTTTAACAAGGTCTGCCCTTAAGAGAACTCAGTTGGTAAAGAATCGGCCTGCAATGCAGGAGACCCTGGTTCAATTCCTGGGTCAGGAAGATCCCTCTGGAGAAGGGATAGGCTACCAGTCCAGTATTTTTGGGCTTCCCTGGTGGCTCAGAGAGTAAAGGATCCACCTGCAATGCAGTAGTCTTGGTTTCAATCCCTGGATTGGGAAGATCCCCTGGAGGAGGGCATGGCAACCCACTCCAGTATTCTTGCCTGGAGAATCCCCATGGACAGAGGAGCCTGGTGGGCTACAGTCCATGGGGTCCCAAAGAGTTGGACACGACTGAGTGACTAAGCAGAGCCCTTAAGAGAAACTATTTTATCAGAGCCTAACGTACCAGGGTTTTACTAACTGACCTAAGGGAAGGGAAATACCCAGCTCCACACACTTTAACCTTCTTGTCTGTCATAAGTGTGTAATGGGCGGGGGTTCAGAGAGGTGGGGGTGGAGGGAGGAATCACAAGCACCTGTGAAGATCACAGCCCAGGGAGACAAGCTCACTGAAGACTGAGACCTAATCACAGGATTATAAAATGCTTCCTCTTCCCCGACACCTGACCACCACATCCTTAGGGCTCCTTTATAATAACCACTGAAAGAACTCTGCATCTCAAATGATATTTAAGGCACCTCTGTTGTTGTTATTCAGTCGCCAAGTCATGTCCAACTCTTGCGAGCCCATGGACTGCCTCTTGGGGAACCCAAAGACAAGGGAGGCAAAACCAAAAACACCTGAGGAAAATATAATTTCTGACCCCCATAGCTACAGTGAACACAGTCTAACCCCTAGCCAGATAAATAAAATCAATAGCACGGCAGGTGGTGATAAGTGCTGAGAAGGAAAATAAAGCAGGTAAAAGGGGTAGGGTGTGTTGGTGGAGAGGGCGGGTTGCAGTTTTAAATAGGATGGTCAGGAAATGCCTCATGGAGCAGGTGACATCTGTGCAAAGATCTGAAGGAGGCAAGGGAGTGAGTCATGGAGATAGCTTGGGAAGAGCAGAGGGAATTATAGTGAAAGGTCTTTAGCAGGGAGTGTGTCTGCTATGTTGGAAAGTCAGTGTGACTGGAGCAGAGTGGGTGTGTGTTGGGGGGTGGGGAATCATAGGAAATGAGGTCAGAGGGGGAAGGTTTGGGTGAGGTAAACTGTGCACTGTCTTGTAGACCGTGGTAATGACTTGGATCTCTCTGACTCTTAAGAGAGTAGACCACAGGGGAGAAAGGGAGCCCAGTCAGGAGGCTTTTCATATAATTCAGAAGCGAGATAACAATGCCTTGGGTCAGGAAGGAAGTGGTAGAAAAGATGAGAAGTCATTAGATTCTGGATACATTTTGAAGACAGAGATGACATGTTGCTGACAGACCAGGGTATAAGACACAGAGAAGTGTCAAGGTTGACTCCTTGGTCAAAACAGAAAGAGGAAGACTGAAATGAGGAGCAAGCCTTCTATGGGGAAGATTAAGTGTTAAGTTAGAGATGCCCAGTAGACATCCAAGTGGAGATATTGAGTAGGCAGCTGGGCATCCAGGTTTGGAGTCAGGGGAGAGGTCTGGACCAGAGATAAAAGTTCAGGAGCTGTCAGTTTATAGGTAGAATGTTAGGCCATGATGAGAAATGCAATCATGAAGGGAATAAATGCACATGAGAGAGAAGAGGGCCAAGGACTGAATCCTGGGGTACCCCATATTAGAGGTTGATGAAATATGGAGAAATGAGCAACGGCTGAGAAATAGGAGGAAAAGCAAGAGTGCAAATCCTGGAAGACAAGTGAATAAAGTAGTTCCATAAGGAGGGAACAAACAACGGTGTTAAACATTATTGAGGGGTCAGATAAAGGCACTAGCTGTTGGGTTAGCAATGTGCGGTACCATTGGTGGAAAGCCTCTTTTGCATAAGAAGCAGAAGCTTGATTAAAGGAGATTCTAGACAGAATGGTAGAATAGGGTTTAGAGATAAATCTTTCGTGAAAAAAAATCTTTAGAGGAATTGCTGTAAAGAATGGAAACATGAGCTTGTAGATGGAAGGCAACATAAGCAACATCATTTTGTATGTTAATGGAATGATCTAGTGAAGAGGGAAGAATGGTGATGTAGGAGAAAGAAAGAGGAGGGACTTCTGGAGCTATGTTCTTGGATATTTAGAACACTTGGGATCTAGTGAACAAGCGGAAAGTTCAGCCGTAGATAGGAACGCGGACAGTTCATCCCTGGTAACAGGAGAGAAGGCAGCATTTAGAGCCCAGATGCTGATGGGTGGGTGGAGGTGTGAGTGGGAACTTGTGGAAGTTCTCTTCTGATTGTTTCTGTTTCTCAGTGAAATAACAATCAAGGTCAAGGGCTGAGAAGAGAAGATCAGGCTGAGAGAGGCAGAGGATGTGTGGGAAGGTTGAGGAGAGACGAGAAAATACAGAATCATCTTCCTAGGATTAGGACTAGGGAAATGCACAGTGATTGCTGGGCACTGTGAAGGGCATGCTTGAAATTAATAGTTGTGAATGTCATGAATTTAAAGAAAGATTGGTCAGTGTGGGTGATGTTTCTTTTAGTTCCATTCAGTTACACGCCTTCTGTTCAAGAGGAACATTTGTGCAAATGAGGATGACATAGTCGCTTGTTCATATTTTACAACTAGCTACTAAAGTAATAAAGAAATTATAAATTTGTGGAAAATTGTCTTCACTCAGCACTGTTAGAGAATAAGGGGGTTCCTCTGGTTACTTGAATATTTTAGATAATTAAATCTATTATATCATGTATGAGTTAATCTTTTATAGAATTAGAAGATTGAAAAATAGCCCTACTCTGAGCATCACATGAGTTTTGGGACAATAACAAGTATCTTGAAGCAGTTTACTGTAATGGTTATAAAAAGTAATGATGATTGTATATCCTACAGAAAAATCTGGTTATTTGAATTTTCTGGCCATTTGGAATCTGAATACACTATATCAAGAATTTTTTAAAAGATATGTAAAGGGATATCACTAAGCATAATAAGAATATCCTCATACAAGTCTGTGCCTTGATTGTACCTGTGACAGCATAACAGTAACATTTTATTTTATTCCTCTCATTCGCCTTTTTCTTGGGTAGTAAAACCACAAAGATAACATAATTAGATTCAGAATCTTTGGCTATGGCAAAAGCAATGTTGGTATCACGGAGCATATGGTAATGCACATTCACTGCATCTTTGATTGCTGAGACACAGACTTATTTCTCTCTCAGGTACTTGTGTTTTCAAGTAACACAAACTTCTTATGAATTGTGAATTTGCTTTATAGTATTTGGTTATTTTTTTAAGTAACTGTCTGGTTATATAGTTGATGTGTATTCACTGAATATAATTTGGAAAATATGGAAAGGTAGAGAGAAGAAAATAAAAATTATCTATTGTCTCACCACTGTGAGGCAAACCCAATTAACATTTTGGTGAATTTTAATCTAATATTCAAATTCATGCATATGTTTATTTAGAAAATTTGTTTCAAACCTTCTATTATTTTAGATTTAATATAAAAGATAATATTTTAACTTCATAGTTTATTGTGAGCTTCTCCCATTCTATCACAGTCCTTAAGCACACAATTTTTTAATGATCAAATAGTAGTGTGTTACATAAATGTGCTATAATTTTTTAATAGTTCCCCCATTCCTGCACATTTAAGAGGTTTTTGAATTTTAGAAAACACTATGGTGAGCATCCTTGATGATAAACCTTTTTTTGTAGCACCGATTATTTTCCTAAGGTAGATCCCTAGAAAAGGAATTTTGAACTCAAGAAGTACAAACATTTTTAAAGTTACATGGATCTATTGTAGCTGTCCTCTTGGAAGATCATGCTTATTTGTAGTCCCCTTGGAAGTGAATAAGGTAGTCCATTTTACTGAATCCTTGAGAACTGTCTTCAGAGCCCCTATCCGCACACTTTATTTGTGATTACTTCACTCCAGTTCGATCTCTGTTGAGCTATTCCATTAGAATCCCTGACTGCTATCTTACAACCACTGAGATACTTTCTATGCTGCTGCCAGACATAGTTTTCCACATCACTGAGCTTGTCACTTTCCTAACAAAAACTTCAGATCCTCCTCTGTCCAATGGGTTCCATGGTGGCACACAAGGTCCCTCCTAGTCTGCCTCAGCCTCCCTTTTCCTTAATTGTATTCTGAAATTCACCCGCCCTATTTCTTTCAGTCTATCCATTCTGTCTTGATTTTACTCTCCCAACAAAGCTCAGTGCCCTGAGCAGCTAATGGCTTCACTTCCTTATCTTTATCTTTGTTCTCACACTATTCCCACAACATAGCCCAGCTATTAACATTTGTACAGGTGGCTGAGAGCTGGCTGGAGAAACACAGAATTGTGTGGCCTACAGCATCCTCCTTATGAATTCTAGTCTATATTTATATATTTTCTCAGCTTCTAGTTTATTTTTTACTTTACTGTTCTCATTTATGCCCTGTAAGCACCTTCTATGCTTTGTTGAACAAGGTAGAATAAAATTACACACACAGATCAATGCATAAATGCATACACACATGCTGGTTTCCATAACTGCAGACTGCATACTCCCCAAAGGCTGCTGGGCATTTCTTGCTGCCCACCTACACATATACTGGTTTGTCTTTTCATACAACTCCCTAAAATTGCCGTTCTAAACCTTTACCGTCCTCTCTTTTGGTGAATTGGCTTCAAAATTTTAGGTAAAAAATAGATATCATGTGAGGAGCATTTCCTTAACTCCTGTTTCTCCTATCCTAGCTCCTCTTTCAGGACAGCCCAGCTGGTCATCTGTGGGGTTCTGCCCATATCATGGGGTGTGTGCAGGGTGCCTCTGACTGTACTTTGCAATCTCCAGGGCCCTACTTCTCTGCTTACAAACACGCTGCAGTGAAGCTCAGTCCACGCACGAACTCAGCTAACAACCCACCTCTCTGTCCTTATAATGCAACTACATTCCTGACTCAAAGCGCCATTCTACTGATGTGGTAAAAAAAATATGCTAACTTCTTTCCCTCTTAGGGCTTATGCTTTCTCTCCAGTAGAGCTTCTGAAGTAGGAAGGGTTGAGAATAGGAGAAGAGTGATGAGGGCAGCCACTGTTCTCCTGGTCACTGGTCACCACTGAGAAGTCTGTTTCCACTCTGTGGCATGTGGGCATCACCCCTGAGCTTGCTCTGGATGCCCTATTTCTAGACAGAGCACATAGCACTCTGTCTCTCAGGACTTACCTCCTTCTGAGGGACTGCTAGGCCCCTCATTTTTTCTCTAGGAACCTGACTTTCTTTCTATCTCCACTTCTTGCCCTGACTGAGGAAGACTCTGCTGCTGCTAAGTCACTTCAGTCGTGTCTGACTCTGTGCTACCCCATAGATGGCAGCCCACCAGGCTCCCCTATCCCTGGGATTCTCCAGGCAAGAACACTGGAGTGGGTTGCCATTTCCTTCTGCAATGCATGAAAGTGAAAAGTGAAAACGAAGTCACTCAGTCGTGTCGGACTCTTCGCGACCCCATGGACTGCAGCCTACCAGGCTCCTCCATCCATGGGATTTTCCAGGCAAGAGTACTGGAGTGGGGTGCCATTGCCTTCTCCAGAGGAAGACTCTAGTCTGGGGGAAATATGTCTCCCTTCATTTTCCTTCAAGAAACTTCTTCTTTAACCACAAATTCCCTCATTTTTCCTAAGGGCTTAAGAGTTTGGGAGAACAATGCCCCCCCCCCCAAAAAGCCATGAAGACTTTGAGAAAGGACAGAGCTGAGTGAATGCTTTAAATATCAGAAGGAAAAACTGGAGAACGGTATCTCAAATGAGTTTCCGATCACAGTAAACAAAACAAAAAGCAACAAACAAAACGCAGTTTCAGACTTTCCCAAACTCACTGCCCAGATCTCTTTACCACCCTTCAAGCTTTCTGTATTCATTGTCCTCATTCTATGTTAGTCACACCTTAACTACTTGCAAGCTGGCTTTTACTACTACCATTCTATTGAGAACAGTCTCTTAATTACCAATTGACTTTTTAAAGAATCTTCCTCCTTGCCTCCTCAGATCAGATCAGATCAGTCACTCAGTCGTGTCTGACTCTTTGCGACCCCATGAATCACAGCACGCCAGGCCTCCCTGTCCCTCACCAACTCCCGGAGTTCACTCAGACTCACGTCCATTGAGTCAGTGATGCCATCCAGCCATCTCATCCTCTGTCATCCCCTTCTCCTCCTGCCCCCAATCCCTCCCAGCATCAGAGTCTTTTCCAATGAGTCAACTCTTTGCATGAGGTGGCCAAAGTACTGGAGTTTCAGCTTTAGCATCAGTCCTTCCAAAGAAATCCCAGGGCTGATCTCCTTCAGAATGGACTGGTTGGATCTCCTTGCAGTCCAAGGGACTCTCAAGAGTCTTCTCCAACACCACAGTTCAAAAGCATCAATTCTACGGCGCTCAGCCTTCTTCACAGTCCAACTCTCACATCCATACATGACCACAGGAAAAACCATAGCCTTGACTAGACGAACCTTTGTTGGCAAAGTAATGTCTCTGCTTTTGAGCCTCCTAATGCCCTATTTTTTTTTTTCCTTCCAACCTCCCTTTATCCCTCTGCATTACTTGACTATTCAGTAGCAGGCTTTGTGCTGTGCACTGGAAACACAAGAATGAATTATGCCTTTCCTGTTTTTAAGTAATTTAGAATCAGGGAGGGACATAGGTTATAAGCAAATACTTCACAAAAATCTGTTCTGGGCTTCCCTGGTGGTTCAGTGGTAAAGACTCTGGCAGCCAGTGTAGGAGATACGGGTTCCATCCCTGATCTGGGAAGATCCCACATGCTTCAGAGCAGCTAAGGCCCTGTGCCACAACTATTGATCCTGTGCTCTGCAGCCCGGGAGCTGCAACTCCTGAGCCCTCGTGCAGCAACTACTGAAGCCAGAATGCTCCAGAGCCCATGCTCCACAACAAAAGTCACCGCAATGAGAAACCTGAGCTCTGCAACGAAGAGTAGTCTTGCTTTCTGCAACTAGAGAAAAGCCCTGTACAGCAACAGAGACCCAGTACCGCCAAAAATCAATCAACAAAATTATGAAAACAATTCTGTTCCTTCTGTTCTTGATGCCAGGAAGGCCTTGTCCCCTTCCTGCTAATGTCATGTTCCTAACTCCTCCTTACATTTCCTCTCTCTCTTTTTCACTGGCTCCTCTTCCATTTTCCACTAATCAAACTCCTTCCAAGAGTTTATGATAGGTTTTTTTCTCCCTAGGCATGTTTCTTCAGAGAAATTCTTTGTGTCCATGTGGATGAATCCTGAAGCTGCAACTTTGGGCTGGCTGAATCAATTCACTTAGATGTCCTCTTCTTCCCCTGTTAACAATGTTCCCATCCTCCTTCAGACCTTAAGATTGCCACCTCTTCTCTATTCTCAGCATCCAGCCAACTGCCATGTCCAGATGGCTCTTCTTCTCCAGTGCCTCTCTCATTCAGCCTTTCCTTTCTTGTTCACCCTGTTATTTAATTGAAACCATTATAGCAGTGAGAACTTTCTGTTTGGTTCTTCTTCATGCCTAAAATTGGAGAAGGCAATGGCAACCCACTCCAGTGGTCTTGGCTGGAGAATCCCAGGGACGGGGGAGCCTGGTGGGCTGCCGTCTATGGGGTCGCACAGAATCGGACACGACTGAAGCGACTTAGCAGCAGCAGCAGCAGCAGCGGCATGCCTAAAATGTGGATCTCTCCTTGAAACAATCACAATAACCTGGAAATTTGTCTCTCTGTTCTAAACATTTTACATACTGGAGTAAACTTTCAAAAGTGCCACACCCATAATCATTTCACAATATATACACAGAGGAGGTTTGAGTTTTGAGGTCCAGTTACACATGGATTTTGTTTTTGATAGTAAATACTACAGAACTACACAGTTCTTGGTTGGTTGGACCCACAGATGCATAACTATGAATGTGGATGAAAAGGACCACTTATGCAAAGAGTCAAGTTATAAGCTATACAAAGATTTTTGACTGTGTAGGGGTCAGTGCCCTTAACTCCTATGTTGTTCAAGGATCAACCGTATATCAAATCATTGCATTGTACTCCTTAAACTGATATAATGTTACATGAAAATGTAAGGCTATTAGTACTAATTCCAGCCTAGTGGGGAGGGGTGAGTCTTCACACCATCAAGCAGGTCTCTGATGCCAGCTGGGTGTCCTACTATTCAATTCAGTTCTGACACTATCTACATGAGGATCACATCAGATCACACAGGTTCTGGGTTCAGGCTTACAAGGCTGTCCTTCCCCGAATTTCAGACTCTGGTTGAAAGTCCAAGCTGTCACCCGGGCCTCTGATTGACTTGGTGATAGATTAGGCCTTCCAATGACAACCTCCTTGGATTTGATTAATTTGCTAGAGCCACCTGTAGAACTCAGAGACGTAGCCTACTTACCAGATTTCAGGTTTGTTATAAAAGAATGCGTCTCAGGATGGCCAGGTAAAACAAAAGTATAGGGCAAGGCTTGGGGGAAGTGTCTGGAGCTTGCATTGTGTGGAGCTCCCATACCTTCTCCAGGCTCCCCATCTCCCCAAATCGCCACATTTTCTCCAACCTGGAAAGTGTCAGAATCCCATCCTTTGGGGTTTATGGAGACCCCATTGTTGAATCATTGGTCATTGGTGACTGAGTCAACCCCCAGCCCCTTTCCTCTCCCCAGAGACTGAGGGGTGGAACTGAAAGTTCCAACCCTCTAATCACAGGGGTGGTTCCCTGGGCAACCAGCCACCAGTCCTTCCTTCCTTGCCGTCCAGAAGTCACCTCAGAAATATCACAAAAGACTCCTTTGTTACTCTCATCACTTAGAAACTTCCAAGAGTTTTAGGAGACCTGTGCTAGAGATAAGGATGAAGAAAGACTGAACATATATTTCTTATTATAAATCATAGTATGACACAATCATCTCAATAAACCTTGGCGGGTGGGGTAAGTACCACATATGTTTGTCTTCCTTCCCCAAATCCTTCACTGTTTCTTCTTTGTCAAAGGATTAAGTTTGAATTCTTCACCCAGCATTGGGTGACCCTATGATCCAGTTGGGGCTTCCTGGTGGCGCTAGTGGTAAAGAACCTGCCTGCCAGTGCAGGAGATGTAAGAGAGGCGTGTTCAAACCCTGGGTCAGGAAGATCCCCTGGAGAAGGGCATGGCAACCCACTCCAGTATTCTTGCCTGGAGAATCCCATGGACAGAGGAGCCTGGCCAGCTACAGTCCATAGGGTTGCAAAGAGTCACATATGACTGAAGTGACTTAGCACAGCACACACTCAGCACATGATATATCCCAAATATATGTTTCTAGTTTTATCTCAAGCAAAGTCTGTAACTATCTGATACAGTAGCATACATTTATTTTTCCTCAGATATCAGATTACTTAACTGTTTTCACTGGTTCTTTTACAGCTAAAATATACTATTGCTCATGATTACTTGTGAAAATCTTGGCCATCTTTAAAACCCAGAAGTTTTATTTTATGAAGCTGTTCAGTTGTCCCTAATAGACGTTGCCATTTCTGCCTCTGATCTCCTGGACTACTTTGTTTGAACCACTTGCAGGGATTTTATCTTCCTCTTCCCTGTATTATGGTTATTTTCTACTTCTCTTATCTGATTGTTAAACTTCAGTCTCCTTAGAGATGGAGCCTTTTCTTATACTGTGGATTTAAGAGTGCTTGTCATTGTGCCTTCTATAAAGAGGGACTCAGTACCTATTCTTTCTTTGTTTTGAATAATAGAACTCCTTTTTTTTAGGGCAATAATGTGCCCAGCTAAAAATACTTACTCTCCAAATTCTCTTGCCAATTGGGTCAGTTCTATACAAAGAGTTAAAATTGGAGGGTTTCTAGCTTTCTGGATGTAGGTACCAAACTCGTTTCAGCTTTGTTCTTTGCACCTAGAACATGGGCCAAAAGGCCATTATTAGGCTAATCTTGTGGTCACTAGATTGTAAGCTTCAGAAGATTAACACATTGATTCTGTCACTCAACAAATATTTACTGAACACCTACTATAGTGCTGGGCACTATTACAGATACTTCAAAAAGTGGCAGAGCAGAAAGATAGAAAGGGTCTAGATCCCAGATGGCATCATTAAACACTGAAACAGCTTTAACTGTTTACCTCCAGACTTCATGAACACTCTTTTCTTTAAGCTACTTTTACTCAGTTTTATTATTTTCTTTTATTTTTAGCTGAATGTATTTCTTATTCATACAATGATGTTCAATTGCTTTTTTTAAAGCCTAGAATTTTAAGTGAGACTGACTCAAGTTTATTTCTCTATGGGAATAATCATACAGATTTTTTTCCATTATTCATTTTCATTGATTTAAAAATCTTTATTAACCTTGCATTCTTGTAATAAGCCCTACTTGATTGACACATAATTATTGTTGTGATGATGTATCCATAGGTTTAACTTGATAATATTTTATTTGTGATTTTTGCATTATGTCCATGAAAAACACAGGCCTGAAATTTTCCTTCACTGTAATGTTAAGTTTGGCATCAAAGTTATGCTGGCCTTATAAAATAAGTTTGAAAGTAGTCCTTCTTTTTCATTATCAGAATTAGTTTGCATAACATTGTTCTTATTTTCTTAAATGTTTGGAAGAATTTACGAGTGAAATTTCTGGGCCAGGAGTTTTTATTTTTTAAAATATGGACTCAATTTCTTTAATAGATACAGGACTATTGAGATTTTATATATATTTTTTGTCCTTTTTAGTAAATTGTGTTTATCGAGGAATTTGTCCATTTCATTTAAACTCAAGTTTATGTATTATCTTTTTAATGTCTGTGATTTTATAGTGAAGTCTCCATTTTTATAGCTGATATTAACAAGTTCAGATCAGATCAGATCAGTCGCTCAGTCGTGTCCGACTCTTTGCGACCCCATGAATCACAGCACGCCAGGCCTCCCTGTCCATCACCAACTCCCGGAGTTCACTGAGACTCACGTCCATCGAGTCAGCGATGCCATCCAGCCATCTCATCCTCTGTCGTCCCCTTCTCCTCCTACCCTCAATCTTTCCCAGCATCAGGGTCTTTTCCAATGAGTCAACTCTTTGCATGAGGTGGCCAAAGTACTGGAGTTTCAGCTTTAGCATCATTTCTTCCAAAGAAATCCCAGGGCTGATCTCCTTGAAAATGGACTGGTTGGATCTCCTTGCAGTCCAAGGGACTCTCAAGAGTCTTCTCCAACACCACAGTTCAAAAGCATCAATTCTTCGGTGCTCAACTTTCTTCACAGTCCAACTCTCACATCCATACATGACCACAGGAAAAACCATAGCCTTGACTAGACGAACCTTTGTTGGCAAAGTAATGTCTCTGCTTTTGAATATGCTATCTAGGTTGGTCATAACTTTCCTTCCAAGGAGTAAGCATCTTTTAATTTCATGGCTGCAGTCACCATCTGTAGTGATTTTGGAGCCCAGAAAAATAAAGTCTGACACTGTTTCCACTGTTTCCCCATCTATTTCCCATGAAGTGGTGGGACCGGATGCCATGATCTTCGTTTTCTGAATGTTGAGCTTTAAGCCAACTTTTTCACTCTCCACTTTCACTTTCATCAAGAGGCCTTTGAGTTCCTCTTCACTTTCTGCCATAAGGGTGGTGTCATCTGCATATCTGAGGTTCTTGATATTTCTCCCAGCAATCTTGATTCCAGTTTGTGTTTCTTCCAGTCCAGCGTTTCTCATGATGTACTCTGCATATAAGTGAAATAAGCAGGGTCACAATATACAGCCTTGATGAACTCCTTTTCCTATTTGGAACCAGTCTGTTGTTCCATGTCCAGTTCTAACTGTTGCTTCCTGACCTGCATACAGATTTCTCAAGAGGCAGATCAGGTGGTCTGGTATTCCCATCTCTTTCAGAATTTTCCACAGTTTATTGTGATCCACACAGTCAAAGGCTTTGGCATAGTCAATAAAGCAGAAATAGATGTTTTCCTGGAACTCTCTTGCTTTTTCCATGATCCAGCAGATGTTGGCAATTTGATCTCTGGTTCCTCTGCCTTTTCTAAAACCAGCTTGAACATCAGGAAGTTCACGGTTCACATATTGCTGAAGCCTGGCTTGGAGAATTTTGAGCATTACTTTACTAGCGTGTGAGATGAGTGCAATTGTGCAGTAGTTTGAGCATTCTTTGGCATTGCCTTTCTTTGGGATTGGAATGAAAACTGACCTTTTCCAGTCCTGTGGCCACTGCTGAGTTTTCCAAATTTGCTGGAATATTGAGTGCAGCACTTTCACAGCATCATCTTTCAGGATTTGGAATAGTTCAACTGGAATTCCATCACCTCCACTATCTTTGTTCATGGTGATGCTTTCTAAGGCCCACTTGACTTCACATTCCAGGATGTCTGGCTCTAGGTCAGTGATCACACCATTGTGATTATCTTGGTCGTGAAGACCTTTTTTGTACAGTTCTTCTGTGTATTCACATTTTTTCTTTTTTCCCTTGATTAATCTTTCTTGGATTTTACCAATTTTAAAATCTGTTTTCAAAGAATCATCTTTTTTCGCCTTTGTTAAATTTCCCCGTGTATATTTGCTTTCTATCTTATTGATTTCTGCTCTTATTTTCTTTTGATGTATTTTTTCAGCCTAGTTGCTTGAGAAGAAAACTTAGAGTTTTGATATATGGCCTTTCTTTCTAACATATGCATTTAAAGTTATATATTTCTCTCTCAGCACTGCTTGAGCTGCAGACCACAAGTATTAATGTTTCAAGTCTTCTTTATCATATACTTAAAAATATGTTCAAATTTACATTGTAATTTATTTATTGATGCATGGGTTATTTAGAAGTATACTGTTTAATTTAAAATATTTTGGGATATTTTAGTTTCTTTTCCGTTATTGATTTATAAGTTAATTCTACTGTGGTCTAAGAATTTACTCCATGTGATTATATCCTTTAAATGTTGTTGAGACTTTCTTTATGATCTATGTTAGTAAATGTTCCAGGTGCATTTATTTAAAATGCATATTACAAAGTTGTTGAATATAGTGTTACATCTCTATTAATTATATAATTTTTAATCACATCATTAAATGTCATATATTCTTACTAATCTTTTTCTCTGCCTATTTTTCAGTTACTGAAAGAGATGTTAAAATATTCAATTATTGTTTTAATAAATTTGACCATTTTGTTTCATGTATATATACACATATACATTGAAGTTATGTTATTAAAAGCATAGAAATTTATGACTTCTGTTGAATTGATACTTGTGGCAATATAAAGTATCCCATTTATTCAAGTCATACTTCTTGCTTTAGACTCTTCTTAATCAAATGTTATTATATTTATATCAGTTCTCTTTGGGAAAATTTGACATGGTATATCTTTTCCACTCTTTCACTGTAACCTGTCTTCATATTTAAGGTATGTCTCTCATCAAAATCAGATTTGGATCTCAGTTCCTCTGCTCTTTATTAGTTAGAGCTTAATTTCCTGACTATAAAAGGGCTATATATATAATAGTTATGATCACAGTTGTCCTCCATATTCACACCTGTGAAACTGTAGATACGGAGGGCTGACTGTACTATGCTACTATGTTTTATATAAGAAACTTGAGCATCCACAGATTTTGATATCTATGGGGTTCCTAGAATCAATCCCCTCTGCAGGAGTCCTGCAGATATCAAGGGACAACTGTACCATTAATTATTGTATTCAATAGGCACACAACTACACAATCTGTCTTCTTAGAGGTAGATTTTAAAATTTTTATTCTAAATAAATTCTATTCCAGTGTAGTCCTTATTATATGGTAACATCATTTATATTAAGATAAGAGGAAGCACCTCTTTATTTTTGTTTGAATTTGTGGTCCCTCATTGTGAAACTAAATCTGGAGAAAATACTCACGCAATTTTACACTTCCTCCTTTAGAACAGTGCTTCAGAAAGGAACATTAAGAAAGTCCCACTATTTGACATCCATGAGTTAGTAGATATTCTTAAAATGTTCTCAGTATGAAGATGAAAATTATAAGCTATGTATAAACAGAAAAGAAGTGATTCACTAAAGATTATCATTTACTTCAGTTTGAGTGTCTATTTACATTCCATCCACCTGTTCATTCATTCAGTAATTAATTCATTTAACATATATTGAAGTTTTATCAAGTACTAGGGACTGTGCTAGGAGATTGGGGTACAAAAAAGATTATGATAAGATTTCTCTTTCTAGAAGAGAAGTAGGAGAGTCTAGCAAGGAAGAAAGATAAATTTTAGGAAACTCTTGGATTCTGTGATATATACAATGATAACAGTATGTATAGGGCAGTGTGAAAGTACATAGGAGAAAATGTAACCTCCCATCTGGAATACCCTCCCGCTTATTTTCATTTATTTTGTGATGACTCAAATTTCCTGGATGAAGACACATTTGAATTGGAACCTATGGAATGACTTGACGTTAGAGGGAGACCCAAACAAGTTTTATATAGGAAAAATAAAAGGCACTATAAGTATTTTAAGTAGAAAGGGATTAAACATAGTGTGTGTGTGTGTGTGTGTGTGTGTGTGTGTGCGTGTGCACGTGCGCATATGAGATTACTGGAGGAGCTGGAAGAATGAGCTCTAGCCCAAGAATGCAGTAATGACTCACAGAATACCACTATCTGTGAGTGGAATGGGAACTACTATCTTGTCACATTCAGGAGGTGGAAATTAAGAGGTTTACTGGACCTATGAATTTTAAGAACATGATTCTGTGATTATGATCCAGGCATCAGGAAGCTAGAATCAGGAAGCCATTGCTGCCAATAATATCCAAGTAGCTGGAAACTATAGGAATGGAGAAAAAGCCAAATCTGCATAGATTTCCTTGCCCATAGGACACAAACACAGCTGGAACATAGCTTCTCATTCATTTCTACCTTCTGATCTTTGAGTAATTGCATCTGATTGATGAGAACTAATTCACAGTCCCCCAAAACCGAGCTGTAGAGGAGTCTAGAAAATGTGGTTTTTAGCTTTCTAGGCTAAAAAGGAAGGTACACTAGGAGGCTTGTTGTTGTTAAGTGGCTAAGTCATGTCTGACTCTTTGGAGGTAGGAATAAATGCAGAATGCAGGTCAATCATTGAACATACCAGTGAGAGGAATGGCCAAGATGGCAAAGTAAGGAGACCCTGAGCTCATCTTCCACAGGCACACCAAAATTAAAACTATTTACAAAAGACTATCAATGAGAAGACCCTGAAGATTAGCAGAAAAGATCTACAACTAAAGATGAAAAGAAGGATCCACACTGAGTTGAGTAAGAGGGGAAGAGATATAAGACCCTTATATCTTATATAAGATGGTTAAGACCCACTTCTCTGGGAGAGTAATCCACAAATGGGAAGATTATCACAATTGAATAGGCTTTCCCAAAGGAGCAAAGGGTCTGAGCCCCTACTGGGCTCCTAGCTTGACTGGAAAGCTGAGCCCCAGAATGTTTGGCTTTGAAGAACATATTTGAAGACATAGTAGCTGAAAACTTTTTTAACCTGGAAAAGGAAAGTGACATGTAGGTCTAAGAAGTACAGAGAGTTCCAAACAAGATGAACTCAAAGAGGAACATGCCAAGACATACTGTAATAAAATGACAAAAATTAAAGATAGAGAATATTAAAAACAGCGAGGGAAAAGCAATCAGTTACATACAAGAAACTTCCATAAGGTTATCAACTGACTTTTCAACAGAAACTGTAGGCCAGAAGAGTGGAAAGGGAAAAACTACAATCAAGAATGCTCTACCTGTCCAGTCTATCATTCAGATTTTAAAGTGGGATTAAGAGTTTTACCAACAAGCAAAAGCTCACACAATCAGCACCATGAAACCAGCATTACAGGACATGTTAAAAGGACTTCCTTAAGATGAAAAGAAAAGGCCACAACTAGAAACATGAAAAGTACAGAAGAAAAAAAATCTAACTGGTAGAAGCAAATATACAGTAAAGGTAATAGAGCAACTACTTATAAAGCTAGTCAGAAGGTCTGAAGACAAAAATAGTAAATAATCTATATGCATAATAAGTAGCTAAGGCACAGAACAAAAAACAAAGAGATGTAAAATATGATATCAACACAATAAATGGGGGGGGCAGTAAAAATGCATGAGTGTTAAAATGCATTCACAATAGCCAAGGTATGGAAGCAACCTAAGTGTCCATCAGCAGATGAATGGATAAAGATGTCACACACACAGAAATACTACTCAGCCATAAAAAGAAGGAAATCTCGCCATTTGTGACAACATAGATGGACTGAAGGGAATTATTACTAAATGAAATAAGTCAGATACAGAAAGACACATACTGTACATTATCACTTACATGGGGAATCTAAAAAAGCAAAACAAATGGGCAAACACAAAATAGAAAGAGTCGTAAATACAGAGAACAAACAGGTGGTTGCCCGAAGAGAGGGGGCTGGGGAGGGTGAGAAAAATAGTTAAGGGAGAATTAAAGGTATAAACTTCCAGTTACAAAATAAATGAATTATGGGTAAGAAATGTAGAGTGAGGAGAATATACTCAGTAATTACATAGTATTTTTTTATGATGACATATGGTAAGTACACTTAATCTGATGATCATTTTGAAACATGTAGAAGTACCAAATCATTATGCTGTACACCAGGAACTAACAGAGTGTTGTATGTAAGTCAACTCTGGAACGCCTATTTTGTTGTAGTTTTTGCTTATTGTAGTATAGTACGTGGCCTCCCAGTTAGCTCAGCTGGTAAAGAATTCGCCTGCAATGTGGGAGACTGGGTTCGATCCCATGGTTGGCAAGATCCCCTGGAGGAGGGCATGGCAACCCACTCCAGTATTCTTCCCTGGAGAATCTCCATGAACTGAGGAGCCTGGCGGGCTACAGTCCAAAGGGTCACAGAGTTGCACACGACTGAGTGACTAAGCACACAGCATTATATAAGACATAGAATGCATTCTCAGTTTTACTGAATATCTGCAGCAGTTGTGGTTCTAACTTTCCCTAAGGGGGAAGATGAGGTACTTTTACTTTATTTTAAGCCCAGTGCAAAGGACTTCTTAGAAATCCTCACTGAACTTGATAGGAAATTAGAATAGAGAGAAAACCCGAGTTTCCTCCTCTGAGAAATCTGAAAGGCATCAGACAGGCTGCTTTGCTTTAGAAGGATGAACTGGAGGAGTCCGCCTGACTCATCAAGGGAATCTCAGATAAGAAGTCCTCAGTGATGGGGTTCTTTCTAAGAATCTGCTAAAGAGTTCCATAAGAGTCAGTGTTATTCACCAGCGCACAGAACCATTTTATGATAGCATTAATTAGGTGAGAGCTTTTCTGCTCTCCCCAGTCTCTTTTCTACCTTCTCAGACCCTTTGGCCTTAGAAGGAAGGATCACAACTTGGTTAGCAAAACGGAGGAGAGATACAAGGAAGAACTCTCCTTCCTCTACCCAGCCACTTTCCTGATTTCCTACCCATCAAAATCCTTAAGGAGGAGAGATGGAGTTTTAATTCTATATCAAGTTTGAAGTTTTGATTATTGTATTATTGTATGTACTTACTCAATACAAGATGTATTATCAAAAAGATTTGGATTAAAAACACATATGACCTGCCTTCTTGATTTTATAATATGGTTGGGAAGATCAAATAAGATTGTACACTTGAAAATGTTCCTAAATTCCAATAGGTACTCACAATCAATTAAGTGCTCAATGGTGAATGTACCTTGACTAGATGGTACTTTGAAAGCTCATAAAATCTTTCCCTTTTGTCCCATAGACTGAGCCGTTCTAAACTCAGAGCCAAATAAGAACACTTGAAGAAGAAAACTCCAGAGAAGCATATTCCATGGAATCCCCAGTGGTCCCTTCCTATTTCCAACACTGCCAGGATAATCTGTTCTGCCTAAGTATTCTTAATGTTTATCACCACTTACAAAAGTCATTGACAACTTAGCACTAATGAAAGTTTTCTTCCCTCATCAGTTTTTCAGCACCTTCTCCAACGTAAGTGTTGAATTACTAACCAATTACTTGGAAACTGAAGTGAGCCCAAGGGAGTCAGTGAATTACTGAGAAAATCATTTACAGAGGGAGGTAATGTTGATGGAGAAGGTCAATTGAAAAATTGTCTTCATTTTTCTCATAGAAGGGCTGGGAAAGTAGAAGAGAGCATGAGGAAGCAACTGAGGGAAGACTTTTCTTGTCAAAAACAAGGAAAATAGTATGAGCATTATGTACAATGCAACAGCTGTCTGAGGTTGTGGCATGGGATTGCCCTGACAAAACTAAGAAAACTGGCTGCTGTTGGTTGAAAACAATACCAGCAATGCTTAAATGTGGCAATGCTCTGTTGTGTTGTATAGAATAAAAAAATCGAGGCATTTGTGGAGGAAAATAGACGATGAAATCTAAGGGTTGCTTCAATTTCTACAGGAAACCATTCCTCTTCTCCCTCTCCCCAGAATGTTTCAAATTTAGATTTTCAGCTTCTTGAAATCAGAGATGATGAATTCCACCACCTCCACCATCACACCATATCTGTCTGCCTTTTCTCCTGTGAGGGGTGCCATTTAAAAGAATATAAGCCACCTCTCCCATTGCTTCCTAGGAGCTTATGCTTTAAAATGAACTTTGTATTTACAGACCAGTGAGGAAAAAAGTGGGCTTCCCTGGTGGCAGAATAGTAAAGAATCTGTCTGCCAATGCAGGAGATGCAAGAGACATGGGTTTGATCCCTGAGTCAGGAAGATTCTCCTGGAGTAGGAAATGGCAACCCACTCCAGTATTCCTGCTTGGAAAATTCCATGAACAGAGGAGCCTGATGGGTTAAAGTCCATGGTGTACCAAAGAGTTGTATACGACTGAATGAGCAAGCCCACAAGAAAAAGTACTTTATGCAACAGTGTGTCTCAAGGAATGGAAATGACAGTTAGAAAGGCTATTAATTACCCTGTGTTCAGATGTTAAAAATGATATACACACACACACACACACACACACACACACACACACACACATATATATATATATATATATATATATATATATAGTGACTGAAGCCATGAAATTAAAAGACACTTACTCCTTGGAAGGAAAATTATGACCAACCTAGATAGCATATTCAAAAGCAGAGACATTACTTTGCTAACAAAGGTCCGTCTAGTCAAGGCTATGGTTTTTCCAGTGGTCATGTATGGATGTGAGAGTTGGACTGTGAAGAAGGCTGAGCACTGAAGAATTGATGCTATTGAACTGTGGTGTTGGAGAAGACTCTTGAGAGTCCCTTGGACTGCAAGGAGATCCAACCAGTCCATTCTGAAGGAGATCAGCCCTGGGATTTCTTTGGAAGGAATGATGCTAAAGCTGAAACTCCAGTACTTTGGCCACCTCATGCGAAGTGTTGACTCACTGGAAAAGACTCTGATGCTGGGAGGGATTGGGGGCAGGAGGAGAAGGGGACGACAGAGGATGAGATGGCTGGATGGCATCACTGACTTGATGGACGTGAGTCTGAGTGAACTCCGGGAATTGGTGATGGACAGGGAGACCTGGCGTGCTGCGATTCATGGGGTTGCAAAGAGTGGGACACGACTCAGTGACTGAACTGAACTGAATAGTAATGAAAAAAAGGACAAGTAAGTTGACTTTACAAACTAGGAAGGGAGGGAGAGGAAGTAAAATTGAGTTAAAGTGCTTTATCTTTTATAGTGAGCAGACAGAAAGATACTGTCTAAAGTTAGTAAGTCAGGACTGAGGAGAGCAACCTGATAGAAGTGACTATCTTTGGTTATAAACATAAGAGGCTTCCCTAGAGCTTCCCGAGGGGCTGAAGCAGGTCTTCAGCGGGCACCATGGAGCAAAATGTATGGGACAAGTGGCCTCTGCTCTCTACCCTCTCCTGTTCAATCAGAACAACTCTGCTTTTTGTCTGCTTTACATCTTGGTTTACAGTGAAATATTTTGCTGAAAAAAAAGTCTATTGCTTTAAAAATGTTTGGAAAACATCATCTAGGAAAAGATTAAAAACCAAATTTCAGCAAAGCCAAATAAATTACAGAAAAAGGTAAAGGACTTTTATAGTATAATATGTGTCCATAAGATTTCTTTGAAAATGATCCTCTTCCACCCATACGTTGCCCAAGAAACCATAATTTCCCACCTGATCAGGCCGTGGCTTACTGAGTGAAGAGTGAAAAGCTCATGGAAGTTTGACTGTTTTAAATGTGGATTCTTAGGTCCTAGAATCTGGGATTTGAACTGAGTTGATGTATACTTGGGAGCTATGGTGTGGTTGTCTTTGTCATTTTGCAGGGCGACAATAAAGAAGGAGAAGAAAGCAATGAGGAAGTGAAGCAGTATTAAAGAGGGGGAAATTCCCCTTCTTTGCATTTCACGGTTCACCATCCCTGATGAAACAATTGGATTCCATTATCTGAGATCTTTTCATAAAGCTTCCATCGTGTTTGTCAAGTGTGCATGAGATTCTTTTCATTGGAATCAAGAATAAAAGAAAAGAAGAGAAGGGAAGACAAAGGAGGAAAGAGAAGGTCTTGACTAAGACATAGAAAGGAACTTATAGAACTTAGGGGAGCGAACCTAGAATGATCTGAAGGTGATAGAACAGTTAATGAAATTAGTGTAAGAGAAAACCATTAGAATTCAGAGAGGCTCAGATGACTGAGATTGAAAGGGTGCAGCTCCTGAACACTGCTAGGGCATTTAGTCACTAGAGCTCAGTGCACCTATTGCGATGAGGGTATGGTGACTGAGAAGACCTTAAACCGAAGAGTCTATCAAGGGCATGAACAGAAAAAGACTTTTCTCCACCAGGGACAGTGAGAATGAAGGGAAGTACTTCACCACTGGATTGGGATTAGAAGAAGAGAGAATAAACAAGGAGGGATCATTGCAGTTATGGGAGTCAGCTGATTAGAAGTGGTGGTAGGAAGCCAGTGATGACTAGTGTGGATTGACTAGTGTTCGAATCTATCAAATTAATTGCATTGAGAAAACTGTAAGTAATTTATCTAATTCCTACATGGCTTTTGCCATGACATTCCTATAAAGCATAGTGGTAAAGTAGTTTAATAAGCCAGATGCTGGGGCCACCTGGTTTCATGAATTAGACTCAGTTCAATCACCCATAGTTCCCAAGTTTCATTTCCAAACCCATCAAGGTTCTTGGCAGAAGAAGGGTCTACTAGTTAGTAGATTCTGTACAAGAGATGCCTCAAGGACAGTCAGGAAACATTTACTATCTTCAGAAATGCTACAGTCTAGTGAATTATTGGAGAGAGGTTACATTATAAAAGGGAATATTGAAGGCATAAAAGACTCAGTATTTCTGTGTGTAGGAAAAGTTGCTCCAATGTGATACCATGCACCTCTGAGAAATCTTTTTGCTTTCCTGGACTCTCATTTCTCTGGTAATGGTGAAGACACTAGAAGAGTTGGCGTGCCATTTCTAAAGGGATCTGGCTCCTGGCCCAAGTTCTTCAGATAATTATCTACAATCCAGCTTTGTCAATCAACTACCAAATACTTACAAGTTCACAAACAAATTCAGGAAGACCACTGCCTTTCAAGACACAGATAGATAGTTAGACAGTATCTTCACTGCTTTAAAAAAATCACAAACATAATGTATTCTCCTTTAAATTTGTTAAAACCTAAAGCTGCTTTTCTAATCCACAGATTTGTAGGATTCTATAAACATGCTACACTAATATCAACCGCATAAGCATTATTAAACCTTTGACTCAACCTTGGAAAAAAACTTTTCATCTTCTGAGCAGGAGAAAAAAAAAATCCTTGTATTTCTTCTTTGCATATTTGCATACATCTATTTTTTTTTAAGTATTCACCTTTTGCCCTATAGGTGCATTTTATTTTGAAATTAGTAAGGTTTCCTCCACAGTCTTAATATTTTGACCAATATGTGCTATTGTTCAGCAAAACATTCAGGAGTGTAGGTGGTGCTGGAGAAATCATATGATTAAATGGAAAAGCAGTGTGTGAGATTGCAATTGTGCGCTACATCACATTCTGTACTTCATGTTCTGACATACTGCCCTGGCTCTTCTAGAAGGATATTTGCATTATTGTCCCTGGGAATAAGAATAGATTAGAGATTGCTGTTATGTAACAATGATCCATTACTACATAATGTCTTTCACACATGGTTACCAGGCTCCAAATAGCTCTGTGGTCCTCACTGTAGAGTTAATAGAGGCCAATCTGTTATACCAGGGTTTTCCCTAGTGTGATTCACAGTCAACCTACTTGTTGTTTAGTTGCTAAGTCGTGCCCAGCTCTTTATGATCGCATGGACTGAGCACGCCAGGCTCCCCTGTCCTTCACTATTTCCCGGAGTTTGCTCAAACTCATGTCCATTGATTTGGTGATACTATCTAACCATTTCATCCTCTGCCATCCCCTTCTCCTTTTGCCTTCAGTCTTTCCCAGTGTCAAGGTATTTTCCAATGAGTCAGCTCTTTGCATCAGGTGGCCAAAGTATTGGAGCTTCAGCTTTAGCATCAGTCCTTCCAATGAATATTCCAGGTTGATTTCCTTAAGGATCGACTGGTTTGGTCTCCTTGCAGTCCAAGAGACTCTCAAGAGTCTTCCCCAGAACCACAATTTTAAAGCATCAATTCTTCTACACTCAGCCTTCTTTTTGGTCCAACTCTCACATTCATACATAATTACTGGGAAAACCATAGTTTTGACTATACAGACCTTTGTTGGCAAAGTGATGTCTCTGCTTTTCAATACGCTGTCTAGGTTTGTCACAACTTTCCTTCTAAGGAGCAAGGGTCTTTTAATTTCATGGCTGCAGTCACCATCTGGAGTGATTTTTGGAGCCCAAGAAAATAAAATCTGTCACAGCTTTCACTTTTTCCCCTGCTTGAGAATTCTGTAAATATTCCACATTTAGGTCAGTTGTTTAAGTACTATTAAATATTTAATTCAACCTTGGAAAAAGATTTCCCTCATCCCAGATTTACTCTAAATATATCACAACCTCACCATCCCATCTACCCACCACCACCAACTTGTTTACTCTTTGAAGCAGCTGCTGTCAAACTTAGCTGCATATGGGAATCTCTCAAGGTGCTTTTTAAAGCATTATAATGCCTAGTTCCATCTCCAGAGATTCTGAATCAATTGGTCAGTGACATGGCCTGAGGATCGGGGTATCTGGAAGTTCCCTAAATGATCCTAGAATGTAGGTAAGGTTTAGAACCACCTGCCCTAGGGCTCCTGATGATTTCAATGTTACTTCCCTTCATTGTCCTTGGCCACTGGGCTTCCCAAAAGAACTAGTTCAGGGATATGTTGATATACAAATACTATAAGAAGCACTTCACTTCCTCCTCTTAGGAGGAAGAGATTGTCTCTCCCCAAAAGATTTCTTCAGTACTGGTGATCTGTACTCTTATAGGTCACTCAATATCACTTCCCCCTGAAGTCCTACAAGTGATATTTGGAGTAAGCAGTCTAAGAGAATGGCCTATGTATAAGCACGCCCCAGGCTTCATAGCCTGTGAACTACAGCCATGCCTTCCTTCATAAGCACAAAATGTAAGGAAATAAGTAGGTACACTTTGATATTATGACAAAAATTCTTGACTCTTTTGAGTCTGGTTGCTTTTCCTCTGTCTTACTGAAAAGTACAAGAAGACAAGTCCCTAAGTACTTGCTCCAAATTTCCTTCTGTCTTGCCTTTGCTGTGCTATCTTTGCAATGCCTTTCTTCTAATTCCTTCTCCACTTAGTGAACTCATTACATTGTGCAATTGTCCCAAACACGTCTTCTTTTAATGAGACCTACTTGATTGTTTTTACATGCTCATACCTCATCTTGAACCTCTTTTAATGGCTGTTCTTATCAAATTGCATTATAGCCAGTTGTTTTCACAATCATGATCTCTGCCAAATCAATCCAAAAACATCTGAGTGGCCACGAGTGCCAGGACTTGGGTTAAGCAACACAAAAGTGAATCATGTTCCCTCTAGCTTCTCTATCCTTTAGACACTCATGCTGCAGTGGGGAAGATAAATAAATCATTATAGTCTACCTGGATAGAGGCTATAAAATATATAATGTTAGGGAAAATTCTAAGTGCTTAGAGCTATTGTTTAAGGCGGGAATATGTAATTTCTGGATGTCAGAATCATGCTTAGTTGTAATGGGAAGCTGGATTATCTGAATAAATAATTAACCTTTGTCAGGAGTTGTCTGGCAGTCCAGTGGTTAAGACTTTGCTTCCAATGCAGTGAGTGCAGGTTCCATCCCCGGTCAAAGAACTAGGATCCCACATGCTGGGAGGCATGGCCAAAATTTTTTTTTTTTAATAGCTAACTTTTGTCAAAATGGTCTTTCAGAAAAGTCTTATCAGTACAGCTGGAGACAATGTTCTGGCAATGATCAACTATTAGTTTATCATAATAATAGTTATGATGTTATGAGCTGTGTAGAACTTTTTAAAATTTTGTGCTACCTCCAAAGGGTTAGACAATTTCCTATGATTTTAAGGTACAACTCCTCGGGTGCAGGAGGAAAAAAATACTGGGCTTTGAATTTATTAGATTTGGATCTGAACCTAGGCTCTATTGTTTATGAAGTAGCCAAGGTACTTACTTTCTTCAAGCATCAATTTCTTTCTACAATGACAATAAATATAAATACCTCACTTGACTGTATGGATGATTAAATAAGATAATGCTTGTAAAGCACTCAGCATAGTGCCTGGTACATAAAAAAAACTCAGTAAATATTGGTTTTCCTCTGTGTGTGCACAGGGGATCTTCTCTATGTACTTCTAGAAACTTTAAAAGAACAGGTTAGTTCAGAGCCAGAGGGGAAATGCCAGAAGACTTTTGGAGTAGATATCAATTACTTGCTTCTCCTTTGGTCTGGTAAATAGTAGCATTCCATAACTTGCTAAGCTTGTCCAGCAGCTGAGGAGTTAATTTTCAACCCCAATTCCATCTCCAAGTTTAGACTCAGGCCACTCGGGTTCAGAGTTTCCTGTGTCCAGGGTGAGCAAAATTCATGGCCTTCCTCCGTGGGTGCTAAGGTTCTGAGGCTGGCAGCTACAGGAGTGCTCACCGTTTCTTTCGCTCTTCAACACCACACAAGGCTGCCAGGAGAGGAGAAAGAAGTCTGTTTCATGTGCAGTTCAGTAAATATCTTAGGGCTGGGCAGAGGGCAACGACTTGCAAAATGAAAGAGGAAGGGCTTTCTGATTTGTGTCTGGCTCCCCCAAACCCTGAGCAATCTGTTCCTGTTTAAACAAAAAGCAAAACATATTTCCTCAAACTGGTTTAAGAGAATAGTGATGATTAAGACAGTATATTTATTTCAGCTGTCACAGGAGTCATGGATTCCTGGATTAAAAAAAAGTTCTCTTGTATTTAAAAAAATATTATGCTTCCATTCCTAGGGACTCTTGAAAAGAAATTCTTTTTTGGACATTAAGATGTCAGAGGAGCAAGTTTTCAATTCTGAAACTTATCCTTCTTCATGTAAGTTGATACAGCCATTTTGGTGGCTTACAGCAAAAAATCTGCCTGCAATGCAGGAGACCTGGGATCAATCCCTGGGTCAGGTAGAGCCTCTGGAGAAGGTAATAGCTATGCACTCTAGTATTCTTGCCTGGAGAATTCCATGAACAGAGGAGGCCGGCAGGCAACAGTCCATTGGGTTGCAGAGTTGGACATGACTGTGTGACTAACACACTTAAGGAGAATAGTATGTAGGCTCCATAAAAACCTAAAAACAGAACTACCATATGACCCATCAAGAGAGTTGTGGATGCAGAGTATTCCAGGGAGAGGGAATGACATATTTTAAGGCTTAAGAAGAGGTGGCAAGAATACACAGAAGAACTATACAAAAAAGATCTTCATGACCCAGATAACCACGATGGTGTGATCACCTAGAGCTAGACATCCTGGAATGCGAAATCAAATGGGCCTTAGGAAGCATCACTATGAACAAAGCTCCTGAAGGTGATGGAATTCCAGGTGAGCTATTTCAAATCCTAAAAGAAAATGCTGTGAAAGTGCTGCACTCAGTATGCCTACAAATTTGGAAAACTCAGCAGTGGCCACAGGACTGGAAAAGGTCAGTTTTCATTCCAATCAATCCCAAAGAAAGGCAATGCCAAAGAATACTCAAACTACCGCACAATTGCTTTCATCTCACACACTAGCAAAGTCATGCTCAAAATTCTCCAAGCCAGGCTTCAACAGTACATGAACCATGAACTTCCAGATGTTCAAGCTGGATTTAGAAATGACAGAGGATCCAGAGCTCAAACTACCAATATCCACTGGATCACTGAAAAATCAAGAGAGTTCCAGAAAAAAATCTACTTCTGCTTTATTGACTGTGCCAAAGCCTTTGACTGTGTGGATCACAATAAACTGTGGAAAATTCTGAAAGAGATGGGAATACCAGACCACCTGACCTGCCTCTTGAGAAACCTGTATGCAGGTCAAGAAACAACAGTTAGAACTGGACATGGAACAACAGACTGGTTCCAAATCAGGAAAGGAGTACATCAAGGCTCTATATTGTCACCCTGCTTATTTAACTTATATGCGGAGTACATTATGAGAAATGCTAGACTAGATGAAGCACAAGCTGGAATCAAGATTGCTGGGAGAAATATTAATAACCTCAGATATGCAGATGATGCCACCCTGATGGCAGAAAGTGAAGAAGAACTAAAGAGCCTCTTGATAAAGGTGAAAGAGGAGAGTGAAAAAGTTGGCTTAAAACTCAACATTCAGAAAACTAAGATCATGGCATCTGGTCCCATCACTGCCTGGCAAATAGATGGGGAATGAGTTGAAACGATGACAGACTTTATTTTCTTGGGCTCCAAAATTACTGCAGATGGTGACTGCAGCCATGAAATTAAAAGACACTTGTTCCTTGGAAGAAAAGTTATGACCAACCTAGACAACATATTAAAAATCAGAGACATTACTTTGCCAACAAATGTCTGTCTAGTCAAAGCTATGGTTTTTCCGGTAGTTGTGTATGGATGTGAGTGTTGGACCATAAAGAAAACTTAGCACTGAAGAACTGATGTTTTTGAATTGTGGTGTTGGAGAAGACTCTTGAGAGTCCCTTGGACAGCAGGGAGATCCAACCAGTTGAGCCTAAAGGAAATCAGTCCTGAATATTCATTGGGAGGACTGATGTTGAAGTTGAAACTCCAATACTTTGGCCACCTGATGCAAAGAGCTGACTCATTGGAAAAGACCCTGATGTTGGGAAAGATTGAGGGGAGGAGGAGAAGGGGACGACAGAGGATGAGATGGTTGGATGGCATCACCGACTCAATGAACATGAGTGTGAGTAAACTCCGGGATTGGTGAGGGAGAGGGAGGCCTGGCGTATGACAGTCCACAGGGTCGCAAAGGACATGACTGAGCGACTGAACTGAACTGAAGGCTTAGACATAAGAGAAAATGAAGTGGATTTGAGGAATTAAACTCATTTCAGTGTATCTCAATGTAGCAGAAGTAGCTGGAGATGAAGTTGGCAGGATACCTATTGTCTTCCTTTCAGCAGCCTGATGCTGGTGAGGTGGGGATTTAGGATTGAGAGAAAGGTAAAACTCCCTGCAGATTTTGGGCCCAAGCCATTTGCTTTAACTGAAACTTGTGAAGAGAGGTGTGCAACTTAGTTCCTTGGTTCCCATCCTGCTCTTGTTTCAATTGTAAACAGTTTCCAAAGGAAGCCCACGAGGTGTTTGATGGGACTAGATTTATGCATATTCTTAGGCCCACTTGCTAAATATCAGAACTACTCTCAACTCCAGGGATGTTGGCATCCTTGGCAGGTGGAATTAACTGTTTAATGTATCAACTAATAAATGGAAGATGAGGGGGACCATGATGGGAACAGGGCTTCCTTGGTAGCTCAGATGGTAAAGAATCTGCCCGCAATGTGGGAGACCTGAGTTCGATCCCTGAGTCAGGAAGAACCCCAGGAGAAGGGAATGGCCACCCACTCCAGTATTCTTGCCTGGAGAATTCCATGGACAGAGTAGCCACACAACTGAGTGATGAACACACTTTTCATGATGGGAATGACTCCTAGATACAAGGTCTCCCTGAGCACTTAGTTGGTGATTGATCATTATCAATTATCTTTGACTTGTCTGTATGAATGGAGGGATGAGGAAGTGAGAGAATACCAGAAGAATAATTTTTGAATGATGAGCAACTTAAATGCTGATTAGAACCATTGGACATGTGGGCATTTTAATACTTGCTATCTTAAAAGCGTAGCCATGGGTTTGATTCCATTGAAAATACAATTCTCTATTCTTCCTAGGACACTCATGAATAGTCATCTTAAAAATAGCCATGAAATGGAGAATTAGAAGGACTTCAAGGATCTTTTTTTCTGACAACTTTATTTTGGAGAAGAGGAATTTCTGTTCCAGATAAGTGAGGTCTATTTCCTGCCTTGGGGTTTCATGCTTGCCGTCCCCTCTGTCTCCTCACCTCTGCTTTGCTTGTCACCTCATTATTCAGGATTCTGCTCAGAATTTATTGAATTCCCTAATCAAAATAGCTTCCAGCCAATTTTTCTAAATATGTTTACTTGTTTTATTGCACATATATTTTCTGAAGTATTATTGACTGTCATTAGAATTTAAGTAAAAATTTATCTTCAGCATTTCTGTGTCCCCAGAATTTAAAACAGTGGCCAGTAAAACAATAGGACTCTATAAATATAGTTTAAAATTGATGAATGAATGAAAAGCAGAACTTGGGTCTGCTAGGTTATTGACCTATTATTCCAGCTCCTCTCAAATTTAAATGTACATATGAATCACCTGGAGATCTAGTTAAACTCCGAATTTGATTGAGAACGTCTTGAATTCTGAGACTGTGCATTTCTCAGATCTCATATGAAGCTAGTAAGTCAAGTCCATGGACCATATGACATGTAGTCTACTGCAGCTGTACTCCTGAAGCAAAAGTTAATCTCAGTTTTGCTAGAACCTTCTGTAGAGTCTACTCTACAAAACTAAATACATGTTTTAGTCTTACATTTTTTTCTAAGTAAGAAGTAGGGCGTTAAGTTCCGTTTGTTTCAAAATTTTATTATAAAAATTTTAAGACAGAGAAAAGTTGAAAGATTTTTATAGTGAACCCATCACCCAGACTACACCATTAACATGGTACTACTCTTATTTTCCACATTTCAATCAAACTATCCTCTTTCTGTCCAGCCTCAATCTATATTATATTTTGATGCATTTCAGAGTGAGTTGCAAATAGCAGTGCACTTCTTCCAAGTGCACTTCCACTTCTAAGCTACATTTTAAAAAAATGTAAAAAATCTTCTTGGTTGGTGATCAAACTGTGGAAGCTATTCAAGAGGCTTCTGTATGGAGTTGGCCTCATCTGTCACTTTTTCTACCTTTATTCTTATTCTTGGCCTTTTTCTTCCTGAGGACGTTGAAGGTCATGCTCTTGGAAATGTTAGATATATTTCCTATCTTCTGAAGGCATCCACTCTGATTTTAAGCCCAAACCATGTTGACCTATGGGAATAATTGACATTTTTCTGCAAAACGCAGACTAAAAGGAAATAAATTTATTTTTTGGTTTCTTGTTTGTGTGTGTGTGTGTGTGTGTGTGTGTGTGTGTGTGTGTGTTTGGCTGAGCCACAAGGCTTGTAGGATCTTAGTTCCCCCACCAGGAACTGAACCCAGGCCCTTGGCAGTGAAAGCACAAGTCCTAACCGCTGGACCACCAGGGAATTCCCCTTGGTATTTTTTGATAAAAGTGAATAAAGGCTGTAAAGTTCAGACTTTCCTTTTAGACTTCTTGAAGGCAGGGATCACTTCTTTTTTTTATTTTTTAACTTTACAATATTGTATTGGTTTTGCCATATATCAAAATGAATCCACCACAGGTATACATGTGTTCCCCATCCTGAACCCTCCTCACTCCTCCCTCCCCATACCATCCCTCTGGGTCGTCCCAGTGCTCTAGCCCCAAGCATCCAGTATCGTGCAGCATCTCGTTTCATACATGAGAGAGAGAGAACACAGTGTAGTGTGTTTATGAATTCAGCTGCTAATAATTTTTGACCTTTTCCCATGATACCTGTAGTAGCATGCTGGGCATATAACACAAACTGAAATACTGAAATTACTCATCAATTGTTAGATTAAAAGAGTACTCAACTCTTGTTCAGTTCCATTTTTCAAGGGACAGTCATGCCCCTGGCATAGTTCATCTTGCCTGCCTGATTACCTCCATGCTTGATTTACACTTTTTTCCCCTCCTCTTCAATCAGGCATCAGTTTTCTTTGGTACTTATGATTAGACATTCTTTAGCCCATGGAAAAGTTCTTCTAGTTAATCAATTCCCGCCAATTAGCTCTTACAATATAGTTCTTAAGAAATTGGTAGAAACCTTATTTTTGTAGCCACCCACAGAAAAATCAGTATGGGTTTGATTATACAGTAAGCAAATACTCAGTTCCTCAGCAAAACAGATCTTGTAATTCACAATATTTCCAGTAGTTTTTCTTTGAGTGAACCACTCTTGTTTGGCAGCTTGGGCAGGGCTCAGTGTTGGAGGGCCAATTTATTCATTTGGTGAGTGAGTGGGGTAACCCCTCATTATTCCATTGGTGCTCCATGGATCCCTGATATTCAAGACTCTCCACTGTTGGATTAGAGAATGAACTGAGCAGGGGTTTTGATGTAATAGCTAAGATATTTCTAATATTTTAGGAAGGAAATGTGGAATGGCATTAAGAATACTGAAATTCTGGAGATTTGGGATTTAATACTGAATCTGACAACAGCTTGAAAGGAAACTGAAATCATCCTTAATCTTTCTATGTCTCAAGTGTATTTTTTGAAAAATGTTGCTTCCTTTAGATTGAACATTTTATGGTTCCTATGTTTCTAGTACTGTTGTGAAAGAAATGTTTTAGGGACTTTTCCTTATCGCGACCATTCCATAATTTTACTATGATAGACCTTGCTTACAGACCTTTGTAAAGTCATTTTCCAGGCAAGTCACAGGCTCTATTCATTCACAAACACACGCTTTAGAATTTTTCCCACTTTATATGAGCCTGAGAATTTAAAAGGAGTTTACCCAAAGTTAAATGCTTTCATTGAGCCAAACAAGAGTGGTTCACTCAAAGAAAAACTACTGGAAATATTGTGAATTAAAAGATCTGTTTTGTTGAGGAACTGAATATTTGTTTACTGTATAAGCAAACCCATACTGATGTTTCTGTGGGTGGCTACAAAAATAATGCTTTCATTGACTCTGAAAGCATATAGATATTAGGTTTAGAGAATCTAGTTTATATAAAAGATGAGATAGAAGGCAGTCTTAGAGAGGCAATATTTGAAGGGAAACTGGCTGAGAATTTTCCTGAATTGAATCCTTAAGTGGAAAGTGCATTTCTTTGAAAGAGAGCAATACTGAATAATTTATATTTTGTTAGAAAAACATATAGTTAAGTACATATGTTCAGAGAAATCACTAGAATAGAAATATGACCTACAGCTTACCCACCAACAAATAGAAAACCTTATATTCTAACTAAAAATAGGAAAGGAGGTGGGGGAGGCAGCTAAATAAAAAATAGAAAAAGATGAAAGAAATAAGTCTAAAGCTGGGAAATACTGAAGGCAAAAGGAGAAGGGGGCAGCAGAGGTAGAGATGGTTAGATAGCATTACCAACTCAATGGACATGAATTTGAGCAAACTCTGGGAGATGGTGGAGGACAGGGGAGCCTGGCGTGCTGTAGTCCATGGGGTTGCAAAGAGTGGGACACAACCTAGCGAGTGAACAATAATGAAAGATATAAAGAACAATGATTGCTGAACATATTTGAATCATGAGTTCTATTTGATAGAGTTTTGGATTACTCGAGATTTCTTGTGGGGGTCAGGGAGTGGGAAAGGATGACAAGGGATTGGAAATCAACTAAAATATTATTTATAATATAGTTTTAGACAGATTTCCAGGTTTTCTGTAAATAAGCTAGAAAATAGCTTATGAGAGTTGGACTGTGAAGAAGGCTGAGCGTCGAAGAATTGATGCTTTTGAACTGTGGTGTTGGAGAAGACTCTTGAGAGTCCCTTGGACTGCAAGGAGATCCAACCAGTCCATTCTGAAGGAGATTCTGAAGAAGCCCTGGGATTTCTTTGGAAGGAATGATGCTAAAGCTGAAACTCCAGTACTTTGGCCACCTCATGCGAAGAGTTGACTCACTAGAAAAGACTCTGATGCTGGGAGGGATTGGGGGCAGGAGGAGAAGGGGACGACAGAGGATGAGATGGCTGGATGGCATCACTGACTTGATGGACGTGAGTCTGAGTGAACTCTGGGAGTTGGTGAGGGACAGGAAGGCCTGGCGTGCTGTGATTTATGGGGTCGAAAAGAGTCGGACACGACTGAGCAACTGAATTGACTGACTGACTGAAACCATTTTCATTAAGTACTGAAAAGAAGGAAATGCCTTTGCATTGCCTCTCAAATACCTGGAATCTGGTGTTTGAGTCCACTTCCCAGATGGCCTCTTTTAATCTAGCTCTTTATAGACAGGCCATAGGTTAGAAACACCAAATAGTATGCTGCAATTTTAGAGACTGTTATCTATGTTTACTATAATTATAGAGGTATTTACAATGTATGCATTTAGTCATTGGGAGAGAAAAATAAAATAAAAAATAAAAGGATTTGGAGTAATCAGTTGTTGTGGACATATCTTAAAGTCAAAGCTATGATTTGTCTGCCTGTAGCAGTCTGACTTCAAAAAGAGACAGGGTTTATGAATGTTGGGTATTTGCAAATATTCTAAATTCAATTGCTTAAGTTTCTCAACCAGCCACTGACCTTCAAAAACCAGAATATTAATAAGTTATGCTTTGCATTTATGATGAGGTTTAAAATTCTCAATCACCCAGTTAATCACTTAATTAGTAGTTTCTCTCTTCTTCAGGAAACATTACTAATCAAAAAGATTTTTTTTTTCATTTTTGTTTGAGCTTGGGATGCTTGAACTTAAGTTTACTTTTTTGTTCTCAAGTCAAATTATAGGTCACTGAGTTATGAATATTAGTATTCCTGCTAGGAAATCCCTAGTCCAAACTTCCATTACACAGAAGATGACACTGAGAGTCAAGGAAGAAATATAAATTTCCCAAATCCTTGAGACTCATTAGCAACACAGATGCTTGGCCTGAAACCTAGAGAATTTGTGCTTTGTCTTTGTAGAACTCTTCATGTGTGCATGCCTGCTTAGTCACTCAGTTGTATCCAACTCTTTGTGACCTCATGGACTGTAGCCCTCAAGGCTCCTCTGTTCATGAGATTCTCCAGGCAATACTGGAGTGGGTTGCCATTCCCTTCTCCAGGAGACCTTTCTGACCCAGGTTGAACCCAGGTCTTCTGCACTGCAGGCAAATTTTTTTATCCTCTGAGCCACTAGGGAAGCCCCAGAACTCTTCATAATGTGTCCAAAGGAGGGTGATCATTTTGCTGTTTAGGCAAAAAAGTTGTTTTATTACTTCAACATTTAACAAATACTCTTTTCATTGGTGACACAGCCTAATATTGAACTACAACAACAAAAATCAGTCAAAATTCATTGACGTAATTGACTGATCAGTTTGTTGTGAAATGTTGTCCACACTAATTCACAAGAGGAAGATCACTTGGGAAATACCTGGATTCAGCTGATTCTGCTTAATATTCTGTAAAATAGTAATTTCTTATTATTTTAAATTATAAAATATTTTATGCATACAAAAAGGTTAGATAAATATCTAGTAGATACTCATATTTCCATTAGCTGATTTAATAATGTTTCAAATTATGGCTTTTAGTTTTGTCTATGTTAATAACATGTTAACATACATGCAAATGTGATGTGAAAAAATCATAATGTAGGGCTTCCCTGGTGGCTCAGTGATGAAGAATCCACCTGCCAACACAGGAGACACGGATTCAGTCCTTGGTCTGGGAAGATCCCACATGCCACAGGACTACTAAGCCTGTGCACCAAAACTATTGAGCCTGTGCTGTAGAGCCTGTGAGCTCTAACCACTGAAGCCCGAGCACCTAGAGCCGGTGTTCCGCAAGAAGAGCAACCACTGCAGTGAGAAGCCTGTGCACCCCAACTAAAGGATGGCTCACCACAACAGGAGAAGGCCCATGAGCAGTAATGAAGACCCAGCACAGCCATAACATAAAATAAAGTGAAATGAAAAGTATAATGTAGTATTCAATTGTATTATTTGTTTTACTACCCACCCCCCTCCCCCAAGATGATATGTAGGGTTTTTCTCTTTTTTTTTCCCAATTTATTTCTACTTTTACAAGCAGGACTGCAATTATTGTTCTTAGGCTTCCCAGGTGGTGCTAGTGGCAAGGAATCTGGCTGCCAACGCAGGAGATGTAAGAGATTTGAGTTTAATCCCTGGGTCAGGAAAATCCCCTGCAGAAGGGCATGACAACCCACTCCAGTATTCTTGCCTGGAGAATCCCATAGACAGAGGAGCCTGGAGGGCTACAGTTCATAGGGTTGCAAAGAGACACGACTGAAGTGACTTAGCACTCATGCCTGCACACTATTCTTAGTACACATAGAGTACTAGGATATGTAACTAGACAGAAGAGCTGCCTCAAAATTCTTTCTTCAGTTTTATTAGACATTGCTCAGTTGAACCAATTTCCCCTTCTACCAGCATATATGAGAGCTCCCGTTTACCCCATCCTCATGTATCCTTGGAATTACCAACTTTAAAATATGTGTCAGTCTTGTGAGAGTGAAGGGATATCTCACGGTTTTAATTGCATTTCTTTTGTTAGTGTTGTAGATGACATTTGTATATGCTTTATTGTATTTGGCTTTCTTCCTGTGTGTTTGACTTGCCTGCTCATAGCTTTCCTCAATATTCTACTCAGTTGTTGTTTTTAAATTGATTTGTCAACATAATTATATATTCTGGGTACCTAGTCTTTATTTGTTATATATGTTGTCAGTACATTTTCCCAGGACATAGTTTGTCTTTTTTCGTTTGTTCTTGATACTTTGTGAAATACAAATTTTTAAATGTTAATGAAGTCAATGTATCCATTTTCTAAAAAGCCTTAAACTTTGCCTTATTTGCAAAAACCTTTCCTGTGTTCACCAATGTTTTCTTCTAAAAGAGTTAAAATGTTGCTTTTCTTAATTAAGTCTTTAATCCACCTGCAATGTAATTTTGAACATAGTAGGGATACTTCTAATTTTACCTTTTTCCATGTAGATAAGTTCTTGTACTGTTTATTTAATGGTATATCATTTCTACCTTCTGTCAAATACCAAGTTTTCCAATACCAAGTTTTCCTATATATGTGGATATTTTCCTGGGCTCTTTATTCTGTTCCATCAGTCTGTTTATTTATCCCTGCAAATACCATATTTTTTTAACTGTAGGTTTATAATAATTCAACAGTTGGTAGGATATTATCATTCCTCCTTCACTTCTCCTTCAATACAAAACTGTCTTAGTTGCTTTAGCCTTTTATATTTCCACACAAAACTCAGAATCACCTTTATAACAACGCTGCTGGGATTTTGATTGTATTGAAATTATAGGGTAAGTTGAAAAGAATTCCCACTTTTATGATATTAAATTTTTCTCAACAAAAATCACACATTTTTCATTTATTGAGACCTTCTCTTATGCCCTTCAAAATATTATTTAAAATAGTCTATATAAATATCTTAAGCATATTTGGTAAGATGTACACTTAGGATTTTTATTCATACAATGGATGAACTTTTTAGAAAAGCTACTGTTATATTTTCTAATTGATTATTGCTAGCAGATGGAACCCTTGCTATCTTTCTGTTAATTCCAATAATTTCTATTTCTTCTTTTCCTATCCTCACATTTTACTTTGTTTTCTTGTTTTATTGGACTACAAAAATAGTCCAATAAAATGTTGAATAAAACCAGGAAAACAGGCATCCATATATTCTTTCTTACAAAACTTGGGATTTTTCTATTGTTTTGCCATTAAGCATTGTTTGAGGTCTTTTCAATAGAGTTTGTTATCAGCTTAAGGAAATTTTTTACTATTCCCAGTTTGTTATAAGTTTTTTATTTATTTTTTTCCTTTCAGCCACCTTCTGGGAGAGCTCATAAATTGTGTCAGCTATAGGTTTAGCTTCTCCAGGCAAGAATACTGGAGTGCGTAGCCATTACCTTCTCCAGGGGATCTTCCCAACCCAGGGATCGAACCTGAGTCTTCTGCATTGCAGGTACAGTTTTTATCACCTGAACCGCCAGGGAATCTTTAGGTTTAGATTTACTTTAAAAAAAAAATCAGCTCATTGGTATGTAGAGAATATATTGTAGGCTGAAAACATCATGATAGCTGCTGGCTTAAACTTTAGAATCAGGAGGGAAAAAAAATCTGGGACTTACATGAGAACCTAACTGCCAAAAAATTCTATTTAATAAATGCTGAGACTATGCTGAATCCAGGGCTTCCCTGGTGGCTCAGTCGGTAAAGAATCCACCTGCAACATAGGAGATGCAGGAGACATGGGTTCGATCCCTGGGTTGGGAAGATCCCCCGAAGGAGGGCATGGCAACTCCCTCCAGTATTCTTGCCTGGAGAATCCCCATGGACAGAGGAGCATGGCGGGTTACAGTCCATGGAGTTGCAGAGTCAGACACAGCTGAAGTGACTGAGCATATACACACACACATGCTGAATCCATGCGTGCAGATCTTCCTTGGACACAGGATTTTGAAGAAAGAAGTATAGGAGTCTAGTGAAGCCAAAAGCCTGGTGCAACACATAGGCTCTGGGCTTACGATAAGTAGTCAGTACTATACACAAACATGTGTGGGAAGGCACACCTACTTAACACAACAGGATTACAAAAGTTCTTCAAAGTTCTTGTGCAAATGGCTTGGGTTAACTAGCTCATTTGAATCTAAAACCTGTACAGTCATTTTTACTTTTATATAGAGGCTATACTACAGATATTTCAGGTAAACTCTCTCTGTGTACATGCATTCTTGCTCCAATCTGATAGAAAAAAATCATCAGCCTTTCCCATAACTGCTCTCCTACATAATGAAGGGGAAACAAAGACTAAAGGGTCTTCATAAGTCACTATTCAGGGGTTGTTCTCCAGTGGAGAAATGAAGATGAAGAAGGTCATCAACATCAAATCAGTTCAATTTCACATATGTTTATTGACAGCCAGGTTTGTCAGATGTATTGTCTGAGTCATCATGTGGCATATGAAGATGGAGAATTCCCAAAGACTTTATAATTTAATTGTAACAGGGAGTCAGTGGAGACTGAATTTGAAAATTTTAAAGATGGAGTACTGCCATTTTGAAGTTGAATGTAGTTTTGGCTCATAAAGTGACAGGTAGGAATCAGTCTTTAGGGAAACCTTTTTGTTCATCTTGGGAGGGATTGTTGTGCTTTTAGTCATGCAGATTTAAATCAGAGGCCTCCCTACCTACTGTTTGGGGAGCTCTGAATGCAATAAAGCAATGTAAATGTACTTGCTTCAAACTGGGCTGTAAAATAATTAGTTAAATAAATTGAGTGTACTAGCACAACTGTACTCCAGCAGAACTGGATAGTTTTTCCCTGGAAATCTGGATGGAGGTTGCCTTATGGACAGAAGCTGGTTTTTCTTTGATTATTTGTATGTGTGTGTGGTTGCAAATGGAGAAGGCAATGGCACCCCACTCCAGTACTCTTGCCTGGAAAATCCCATGGATGGAGGAGCCTGGTAGGCTGCAGACCATGGGGTCGCTAAGAGTCAGACACGACTGAGCGACTTCACTTTCACTTTTCCCTTTCACGCATTGGAGAAGGAAATGGCAACCCACTCCAGTGTTCTTGCCTGGAGAATCCCAGGGACGGGGGAGCCTGGTGGGCCACCGTCTATGGGGTCGCACAGAGTCGGACACGACTGAAGCGACTTAGCAGCAGCAGCAGTGGTTGCAAAAACTGCTGTTTATGAACCATTTTCTCTGTTTTCTTATTTTCTGAACACAAAGCCAGACTACTATCTCTTAGCCTTCCTTACAATTAGTTTTGACTTTGTGATTGGTTCTTGTTGAAAATATGTTAGTGGGCATGAAGTGTATTGCTTCTAGGCTAAGGCTCTTAAGAAGTGGATTGGACTTTTCCATGTTCTCTTTCTTCTTTCCTTTGATGGATTCAATTGATGTAGAGTCTAGAGAATGGCAGGGCCCAAAGAAAAAAGAAGCCCAGGTCCCCGAATTGCCTTGAAGAGGAACATTACTGCAGGTGTGGAATGTTATCTTTGATCATTAAAGTAATGGGAAATAAAACATATCTGTTGAAATTTCTAATAGCAGCTCATATGACCCTTTTCATACAATGATCTTTTCCAAGCATTTCTTCACAGCACACTGGGGAACTAGACTTCTACCCCACATACATACAGGCTCATCTCTTCACTTAATATGTGAGGAGAGACCATGAAAAGGGACCAATGGCCATTTGGTGCAGCAATACATGGATTGGAACCATTGATTTAACCAATTGCTTGAGCATTTCTATGAGCTTGACTCTTTTAGGTATGGCATGTAAATGGAATCATGCAGTATCTGTGACTGGCTAGTTTTACTTAGTATAATGTCCTCAAGTTTTATCCATATTGTCACATATTTCAGGATTTCCTCTGTTTCAAGGGCTTATTCCATTACAGGTTTGTATCACATTTTTTTAATCCATTCAGCTATCTTGGGCATTTAGATTGTTCCTACATCTTGGCATTGTGAATAGTGCCACAATAAACATGGGCGTGCTAGCATCATTTCAAGATCTTGATTTCAGTCCTTTTGGATAAATACCCAGAAGTTGGATTGTTGGATCATATGGTTGTTCTACTTTTAATTTTTTGAGGAACCTCTATTCTGTCTTCAAGGGTAGACTGCATCATTTTGCATTCCTACCCACAGTGTAGTATGGTTCTAATTTCTCCACAACCTCACCAGTCCTTGCTGTCTCTTGTTTTTTGATAATAGGCATCCTAACAGGTATGAAGCAGTATCTTATTGCAGCTTATATTTGCATTTCTTTCATAATTAATGATAGTGAACATCTTTTCATGTGCCCACTGACCATTTGTTGGCTGTATATCTGTTGATCATATCTTCTTTGGATATAATCAGATGTTCTGATAGCCACTTCATGTTATAGTTAATTACATTATTCTTTACATCTTTAGTGAAATAATGCTGAAAGTCACAGATAGGTATGATATGGGAATTCAGGGAGAAAAATGTGCACTTCCTGAGGTCAGAGTAGGGGGGAACTCAGTGGTAGTTCACCAGCAGCGAATGGACATGTTCCTTGAAGTGGTGAGCATGTAAGATCATTCACAGCAGAAATGAAGTGTAATATTAGAATGCTGGTGTGGAAGAAACTGGTGTTCTTTTTTTCAAAGTTTATGTGAGGTAGTACACTGAGAAACTCTTAGAAATACCTGGGGGAAGCTCTAAGGAGACTGTTTTCCAAAAATAGGCCAGCTGGGGCATGTGTAATTATAGTTTGGATATAAACAGTGTCTTTATTTTGTAGTCATAGGTTGGCAAGGCTGCTGAAATATGGGTGACAGAAAAATTTGATTATGTTTCATTTTTTTACTGTTCTAGTCGCACTTATAAATGAGGGCTTAAATAGACAACAATGGACAGTGTGTTTTACATGACCTGTGTCATAAAATA
Source organism: Bos indicus x Bos taurus (assembly GCF_003369695.1). Classification (NCBI taxonomy): domain Eukaryota; kingdom Metazoa; phylum Chordata; class Mammalia; order Artiodactyla; family Bovidae; genus Bos; species Bos indicus x Bos taurus. The sequence continues at coordinate 27,677,024 of NC_040085.1, read as the reverse complement.
TATTTTATATTTTTGTTTATCCAAATATTCAATATCTTAATTTTATTCTCATTCTTCAAAACTAATTTTTTTCACATATAAAATTCTAAGTATGAAATTATTTCCTCTCACAACTTTGAAGATATTATTACACTATCTTCTGATCGAGAAGTCAATTTTTAGTCTCATTCATGTTACCCTCTAGGTAGTTATGCTTTTTTACCCTCTGACTGCTTTTTTGTCTTTTTGCATACAATTTGTCTTGATTTTTTTTTTTTTCTGTTTGGTATTTATTGGAATTCTTGAGTCTAAGGAATTGCATTTCTCATTCTGAAAAATTCTCAGACTTTTTGTCTTTAACTTTCATCATTCATCCATTCTCCTTGTTCTTTTTTTGGAGTTTCAATTAGACATGTGTTGGGGCTTTTTGCTATACCTTCTTAGTCTCTTAACCTCTTTTTGTATCTATGAGCTGAATTCTGAGTAGTATCTTCAGATCTATTTTCCAGAAAAATAAGTCTCTCTTCAGCTATGTCCAAACCACTTTTTAGTCCATCTAGTGAGACTTTTAAAAAGAAACATAATCAACTTAATTTTTTAGAACAGTTTTTGATTTACAGAAAAACAAAAAAGATAGTACAGAGAATTCCCATAAATGCTGAATACAGTTTCCTCCATTAAACATTTAGTATAGTATATTAATATGGTATATTCATTGTAACTAAGGAACTGATATTGATATGGTATTGCCAATTAAAGTTCATGTTTATTTATATTTTCTTAGTTTTTAGCTAATAGCCTCTTCTTTTTTCTGTTATAGGATCCCATCCAGGATCCCACATTACCTTCAGCTGTTCTGTCTCCTTAGGCTCTTCTTGGCTGTGACAGTTCTTTCCTTGCCTGGTGATGACCACAACAATTTTAAGGAGTCTTGGTCATGTGTTTTGTAAAATGTCTTTCTACTAGAACATTTCTGACCACAGAGGTCAAACTACCATTTCTCATCATATTATCTCAAGTATATACTATTCACAAGACTTATGATTGTTCATGTTGACTTTTATCACCTGGCTGATGTAGTGTTGGTCAGATTTATCCACTATAAAATCTCTCCCCACATAATCCACTTTCCATAGTGTCCTCCTTAGAAGGAGTCACTAAGTACAGCCCGTGCCTGAGGTGTTGGGAGTTATGCTCTATCTCTTTGATGATGGAATATGGGATAAATTATTTGGAATTCTTCATGGGAGATTTGTTTCTTCTCCATTTACTTATTGCTTCAATCATTTATTTAAGTCAATACAGACTATGACCTGGAGAAGGTGATGGCGCCCCACTCCAGTACTCTTGCCTGGAAAATCCCATGGACGGAGGAGCCTGGTAGGCTGCAGTCCATGGGGTCGCTAAGAGTCAGATATGACTGAGCGGCTTCACTTTCACTTTTCACTTTCATGCATTGGAGAAGGAAATGGCAACCCACTCCAGTGTTCTTGCCTGGAGAATCTCAGGGATGGGGGAGCCTGGTAGGCTGCCATTATGGGGTTGCACAGAGTCGGACACGACTGAAGTGACTTAGCAGCAGCAGACTATGACCATTTATTTTACAATTTGAGTTACATATAATCCAATACTATTTTATTTTGTTGCTCAAACTGTTTCAGCTTTGGCTACTGGGAGCTCTTTCAGTTGGCTCCAGTGTCCCTGTATTTTTGTTTTCGTTTTGTACTTTCTTACTTTCTATAACCTCATTTTGTATATTTTGTATAACCTCACTATAACCTAACTTTGTATATTTCTTCTGAAGTCCTAGAATCAGCCATTTCTCCAGGGACCCCTGTTGGAGAATGTTATTATAAACCAAGACATAAGGTGATCAGAGGTAGTCATTGAATGTGAATTACACATTTTATATCTTAGATATATTTGTTTTATAGTTGAATTTTACTTTTTTATAGTCTTCTGCTCTTTTTCATACTATCATTCCCTTAATTTTTAAAAAAAGACACACTAAGCATATGTCTTTTATGGTCTATATCCATAATTCTAATACCTGAAATTGTTGCGGGTCTACTTTAAAAGCTGTTTGTGTCTGTTTCTGTGATTTTTGGTGGTTTGTTTCTGTAAACATGGTGGCTTGTTCCTTGTAGGTACAGTGAATTCAAAGAATTACGAATTAATTTCTGTTATTTCTCTTATGCATAGAAGTTCTCTGAGGTCTAATGTTGAGGTTGTATTTTCCTACAGAAGGCTATTAATTGCTTCTGCCAGATGGATGCTTCAGGGCCTTCTAGATCTTACAGCACTTTAAATTATAGTTCTAAGTTTATGGGCTTCATAATCAAGTGAAGTCTTGATTTCTTCAGGTTATGCATTCTTCAGAGAGATCTTTATTTTGGAATTTCCACTTAAATTGATGGTTTTCTGAGCCCAGGTTTTATATAGAAAAGTGTTCGTTCTATAATTCTATCCTCACAGTATTAAAGATTATTCCTAATCCAACTATGTACTGAAGTGCTTGGCCACAGGGCTTATAATGCAGAGTTAAAGCACAGATTCTGCAGCCAGACTACCTAGATTCCAACTTCTGCTTTGCAACTTGCTAGCTTTGTGACCTTAATTTTGTGGCCTTAATCGTCTTAATTTCTGCATTCACAAAATTAGGATAATTATAGCACAGACCTCATAAAGTTAATAAGGATATTAGCTGAATTAACATATGTAAAATATTTAGAAAAATGCCTGGCACCTAGCAAGTCCACTTTGTTCACACTTATTTATGATGTTTGGATGAACAGAAAACTTCAGCTCTTGCTTAGTTCCCTAGACTTGTGTTTGATTTTTGGCCTCAGCCAATTTCTCTTATTTCATTTCAGACTAAGCTATTTATTTGAAATAGTTGTATCATTCAGGGTTTAAGGTTCACCCAGAGAAGCAGAATATAGATAAACAGAAAGGAAGGAAGGTAGACAAGTAGAGGCAGAATTTGTTATTGTTTTACAAGGATTTGACCTTAAGCAATTGTAGAAGCTTAGAGATTTAGAACTCTCTGTAAGGTACTTACAGAGAGTCAATAGAGCAGGTTTGGTTTGAAGTCAATAGAGCAGGCAAGGAAGGATGGGTATAAAGAGAGAGAGCAATAAAAATTTGGAGCTCACAAGCATGAGAGTTGGGCAGTCAGCACAGAGTGAAGACCATGTCAATACTTTTGGTCTCTGACATTCGTGATACCAGTATTCTGCAAATAGTCCTTTGCCACAGAGTTAAACACCCTGGCTCAGGAGTCCGAGCAGCTGAAGGAAGATTTGTGAAGAGCTAAGGTGGAGCAGTTGATGTATCTATTTCTTCAAGTCAGTAGATAATCAGCAGAGGAGCAACCTGTATGAATTACAGAATGGTTGCTGACTCACTTCCCCTCTCCAAACCTCTCTTGGGGCCCACCCCTAACTGGAATCAAACAGGAAAGGGATTTCTGGAAAACATAGGTTAGCCCAGCCAAATCGACATATTACAAAGCCACCACGATAATATTTTTAATATTTTATGAGGCATTTCCAGATGTTATGTAGGGGTAAGGCAACGGCACCCCACTCCAGTACTCTTGCCTGGAAAATCCCATGGACGGAGGAGCCTGGAAGGCCGAAGTCCATGGGGTCCATACGAGTCGGACACGACTGAGCGACTTCACTTTCACTTTTCACTTTCATGCATTGGAGAAGGAAATGGCAACCCACTCCAGTGTTCTTGCATGGAAAGTCCCAGGGACGGGGGAGCCCGGTGGGCTACCGTGTATGGGGTCGCACAGAGTCGGACACGGCTAAAGTGACTTAGCAGCAGCAGCAGCAGAGTTTCAGGATCTCTAGGTCACCTTGTTGGTTGATATGGAAGTTTTGACTGTAAGCTTTCTGAGGATAGTGAAATTTCTTTATTGTCTTCTTTTGTACTCTAATACATACACATTAAATTTTACAAAGTAGCCTCTTAACAAATGTTTGCTGAATAAATGAATGAGTATGATGTTCTAGATATCATTCCAGGTGCCAGGAATGCAAAGCTAAGACATGATTTTTGTTCCCCTATGAAATTCAGTCTAATTAAATAAGACATATATGTAAAGATACACACATTAGAAATATTTAAACATGCACAATCTTTGCCAACATATATGGTGAACAATTAAATTTTGACATAAAAATAATTTGTTATATTATGTCATTTTCAAAAATGTATAAAAGATGATTAAAAGAATTTTGAATCTAAAATTACAGATTTCTAAGTTTAGGTCAAGGGAAGATTGATATTTAGTAAGAGATATTAGACATATATTAGATATATATTAGACATTCAATTTGGGTGGAAAGGTTTTGGAGTAAAATTTTCTTATTTTGCCACTTTATCATAGCTGCTGCTGCTAAGTCCCTTCAGTTGTGTCCGAACCTATGCGACCCCATAGACAGCAGCCCACCAGGCTCCCCCGTCCCTGGGATTCTCCAGGCAAGAGCACTGGAGTGGGCTGCCATTTCCTTCTCCAATGCATGAGAGTGAAAAGTGAAAGTGAAGTCACTCAGTTGTGTCCAACTCTTCAGGACCTCATGGACTGTAGCCCACCAGGTTCCTCCGTCCATGGGATTTTGCAGGCAAGAGTACTGAAGTGGGTTGCCATTTCCTTCTCCAACTTTATCATAGAGGAGAATGATAATTTTGGCAGAGACTGGCTAGATGGGCACCAAAAGTACAAGCCACAAAGGAAAAGCAAAGCAGACAAATGGGTCTTTAGTAAAATTAAAATTTTTTGTGCTTCAAAGGATACCATCAAGAAAGCAAAAAGAATACTGATAGAATGGGAGAAAATATTTTAAAATTATATATATCATATGGGACTTATATCTAGAATATATAAACAACTCATAATTCGATAATAAAAAGACAAGCCAATTTAAAAATGGGCGAAGGATCTGAATAGATGTTTATGGAAAATATACAGGGCTTCTCTACTGGTCAGTGGTTAAGAATCTGCCTGCCAATGGAAGGGACACAGGTTCGATCCCTGGTCCAGGAAGATTCCACATGGCATGGGGCATCCAAGCCCATGCACCGCAACTATTGAAGCCAAGTGCCCAGAGCCCACGTTCCACAACAAGAGAAGCCACCGCAGTAAGCCTGCATACTGCAACAAAGAATAGCCCCTGCTCACTGTAACTAGAGAAAGCCCCTGCACAGCAACAAAGACCCCGATCAGCCAAAAAATATAAATAATAAACACACAACTTAAAAATTATACAAATGGCTAATAAGCATATGAGAATCTTCATTCTCAGCATCATTAGCCATCAGGGAAATGCAAACAAAAATCACAATAAGATGCCACTTCACACCCACTAGAATGCTTATAATCATTTTTTAAAAGGAGATAATAAATTTTGGTGAAGATGCAGAGTAACTGGAACCTCATTAGACTGCTGGTAGGAAAATAAAATAGTGTAGCTGGTTTGGAAAACTGTCTGTCAGTTCTTCACAAGGTAGCGCAGAGTTGCCACTTAATCCAGAAATTCCATTCCTAGGTGTATACCCAAGAGAAACGAAAATATATGCTCACAAAAAAGCTTCTACATGAATTTTCATAGTAGCATTGTTCATAGTAGCCAAAAGGTGAAAACAACCCAAATGTCCATCAACAGACAAACAGGTAAACAAAACATGAGTCAGCAATGCAATAATATATTATTATTCAGCAGTTTAAGAAAATAAAGTGGTGATGTGTGCTACAATATGGATAACACTCAAAAATTCTTAAGTGAGAGAACTAATCACAAACGACCACATTTTACATGGTTCCATTTCAATGAAGTGTTGCTGCTGCTGCTGCTAAGTCACTTCAGTCGTGTCCGACTCTGTGTGACCCCATAGACAGCAGCCCACCAGGCTCCCTGGGATTCTCCAGGCAAGAGTGCTGGAGTGGGTTGCCATTGCCTTCTCCAGTGCATGAAAGTGAAAAGTGAAAGTGAAGTTGCTCAGTCGTGTCTGACTCGTAGCCACCCCATGGACTGCAGCCCACCAGGCTCCTCTGTCCATGGGATTCTCCAGGCAAGAGTACTGGAGTGGGGTGCCATTGCCTTCTCCAAAATGAAGTGTTGGGAATAGGTAAATATAGCAAGTAGATGATTGTTCACCTAGGACTAGAGTTGTGGGGCTTCCCTGGTGGCTCAGTGGTAAAGAATCTGCCTGCAGTACAGAAGACCTGTGTTTGATCTCTGGTTCGGGGAGATTCCCTAAAGGAGGGCATGGCAACTGACTCCAGTACTCTTGCCTAGACAATCCAATGGACAGAGGAACCTGGCAGGCTGCAGTCCATAGGGTTGCACAGAGTCGGACACGACTGAAGTGACTAAGCAGCATCAGCAGCAGAGGGATTGTGAGAAAATGGGTAATGACTGCTAATGAGTATGTGGCTTTTTTGGGGGGAGGGGTGATAAAAATGTTCCAAATTTGATTGTAATGATGGTGGCATAACTTTCCAAATACACTGAAACTCATTGAATTGTATACTTAAAATTGATACATTTTTTTCGTGTATGAGTTATATCTCAATAAACTTCTTACTGAAAAAATCAGATAACAACATGTCATCATTTGTGTCCCACTTTTCTCATTTCTGTTAAATAAGGAACTGAGTTATATGGTTCATGGCTTTCTTCCATTTCCACTCATCTACAATTCCACAGTTTTGTGATTACCAATGAACATCAATATTGTCACACATACTGTATTTTTAATAGCTGAAGATTTTTAGCAGTTCTAAAGTAATCTTCAAATCAGTTTGGAAAGTTTCTATGGTATAATTAACAAATCAATGATTATTCCATTTTTAAACTCACAGAGTAAAAACCACTGCTTTGAGTCACCCCTGGTATATACATTGACCCTCGAGAGAACTAGTTTTCTGTATTATCTTGAGCAGAGAAAACACTATACATAATACAAAAATTTCCATCAGCTTACATTGTTAAAAGCTGTTTCTTAGTTTCATTGCCTGAGCAGCACATTCAGTATATCAATTATACTGATTGATCAAGCATGAGAGAAAAAACATTAAATCAAACTTTAACGTTCTTTGGAGAACAGGCAGAAAAAAATTTGGCAGACTGAATAAATTGAAGGTATATAGAACAGTGGCAGTGATTAAAACTAAGAGGCTATGATTTGATCCAGACCTTAAATCACGATTCTTGAAAAATATCACTTTACAAACAAATATCTATGACCATTCATTAAATGATAAAACCAAACAACATAAGCCAACACGTTTCAAAATGTAATCAGCTTCCAAGGATTGAACGATGATTTTCATCATGTAGTTTGGCTCTTCTGGCATATGATGAAGCTAGAGGAAAGTAGGCTCTTCTAGCTGTTTGGGATTTGAAAAGGGTTGGTACTACGAACAAGGTTGATAGATGAGCTTCTCATAGCACCACTTCTAACAACGTATCTCGCTAGTGGCCTTTGGTAGCTGATCGTTAGAGGATGGCTGGTCTGACACAAGACCGTAAGAGAAGGGACTTTATCAAAACAAGGATACAGGCTCATTAACTGTTGGAAGTAGTGATATCAATAGTGAACAAGGCTTGCAGAACGTGTTATATTTATGTATAACTTGAAAGAGCTGATGGCCACCAAAGACTGTTTACAAAGGCACCACAGGCAACAACACTAATTGCCATGTCCTCTCTGGATGCAGGGAGGGTTCTATGTAGTTATCCAGAACTACAGCCATCATTAAGATAAACGCCACTTCTAAAAACAGAGATAGCTGGAAGGGCAAAACATAAGCAAATTAGTTTAGAAGGGACTTCTTTGAAGTTAGAGGGTCAGAAAAAAGTATAGGTTAAAACTGAGTAGGAAGGGACCAGACCAAAGAAGAGAATGCAGAATTTTAGAGCTAGATGGAGCCTGATGATCTTATCATGCTTTGTATTTACCAGAAGATAGACTACACTGGGATAATAAACCCAGAAATCTCTGTGGCTTGACACAACAGAAGTTTATTTCTAAGCCACACATGGCTAATTTGGGTTGGCATGTTCATTCATTTGATTATTCAAGGTTCTCAGATTTTTTATATCATAATGCCACAGCTTCCAAAGGTGCTGTGGTGAGAGAATAAAAAGAGGAAGGGGGCACACACTTCTCGCAGAAGAGGCACATTTTAAAATTTAATTGTTTTTTGGGGGGGCTGCACCATGTGGCATGTAGGGTCTTAGCTCCCTGACCAGGTATCAGACCAGTGTCCCTGCATTGGAAGCACGAGTCTTAATAATTGGATCACCAAGGAAGTCCCCAGCAGAAGAGATACATGACTTATGTTTATATTTCATTGGCTAGAATTCAAGTACATGACTCTAACACAGGAAAGCTGGGAAATGTAGCTTTTCTGTGAAACATGGAGACAAAATATAACACCATTTCCAGGTTACTATTATGAACCACCTTCCATATCCAGTTACCCCTTGGATCTGCTTAATATTTTAGTTCACTGAAAAAAATCTAATTGTCCTTAGCATGTATGCTAAGTTGCTTCAGTCATGTCCAGCTCTTTGCGATCTCATGGACTGTAGCCTGCCAGGCTCCTCTGTCCATGAAATTCTCCAGGCAAGAACAGTGGAGTGGGTAGTCATTTCCTTCTTCTGAGGATCTTCCCAACTCAGGGATGGAACTCGTGTTTCTTGCATTTCTTGCATCTCTTGCTTTGACCGGTGGGTTCTTTACCACTAGCACCACCAGGGAAGCCCAATTATTCTTAATCTCCTAATCAGACTAAAATATAATTTAAGCTGTTTTGATGTAACAACCATATATTTTTCTAACATATATTAAAATAAATCCATGCTTATTAAATATATGTTACCAACAACATAGAATTATCTTCCATATCAGTGATAGTAGGTCAAATACTTTAGAAAAAATGAATCTAACTCTCCCATTTTAAGATGAGAAAACTGAGGCCTGGAGGATGACTTAAGTCCCCCCCAAATCACACAGGAAGTTGAATGGCAAAGCCAGAATTAGAGTCTAGGTTTCCTTTCCACTGGACCAGGTTTCTAATCCTCTAAGTCTGTGGGGAAAGGATGTGGGCACTATAAAAACAAACTGAGTCACTACAATTAGTGGAATAAAAAAGAACACAGGCACAACGTATAAATTTCTCAGGAGGAAAAGAAGCTGGAAGGAAGAGTTGTGAGGCTGCAAGGCAGATGGGGTCTCTTGGAAAACATGACTCCCACACAAACCAGCAGATTTGGGCACATGACTGTCTAAAGGCTTATGAGAGACTGATTTTCTGAATTACTTAGACTCACTGATGGAAAATTCTAGGGGTCTTAAGAACCACCATGAGAATGGACAGGAGCAATGTGACTGGAGGAGCTGTTGGGACAGAAGCTGGACTCTGCACACGGAGAAACAGGAAGTGTTTGCTCCACATCTTGCTGTCCTCTGCTCACAGACATAAACCCTCGGGAGCACACTGCCGATAAACACAGGGAAGAGCATCACTTCCGCTTGGATCAAAATAAAATACCAAAAGGATTTGGGTAGGAAGCTTCTGGAGGTTTGCTGGGAGTTCCTTAATAGTCTATGAAGTAGCTTTGTAAACAAATCCCTGCTCCTGATGGATGCAGGTTTAATTTTAGAAATTAGAATTATAGAACATCTTAGGAGATTTTGGAGGTCATCTGCTCTAACAGTTACAGTAATAAATTTTCTCTTGAAGGCTGTGAAAACCAGTTTTTCAAAATAAGCGTTATGGACAAAGTTACTACATAGAACTGATAGGAGCAGAACCACTTTGGTTGGAGGACTTAGTCTGGACTACTATTAATATAACAAAATACCGTAGACTGTGTGGCTTAAACCACAGATATTTATTTCTCACCAGTTCTGGAGACTGGGAGGTCCCAGGTTAGGGTATAGCATGGTCAGGTTTGAGTGAAGATTCTTTTTCTGGCTTGTAGGTAGTCTTCTTCTTGATGTATCCTCACATGGTGGAGACAGCACATGCTCTGGCCTCTTGCTCTCCTTTTAAGGGGACCAATTCCAACATGAGGGCTCTCCCTCATGACCTCTGCTACACCTAATTACCTCCCAAAGGCCCCACTGCTAATACCGTCACAATGGGAATTAAGGCATCAACATATGAATTAGAGGTGGGGGACACGAATATTTTGCCCCTAGCAAGGAGAAAGGGTTCTGGTGCTTTGCCAGCCTGGCTCCTCTTATCATCCTCTCTCTCTACTTCCTGTGTTATGATGTAGTATGATGCTGTTTCATGTAGTACAAAGCCTTCATTTTGGAAATGCAGAAACTAGACCCATAGGCATGGCGATTTCAGAGGCCACCCAGTTAGGTAATGGCAGAGTCAGAACTAGAATTATAGCCTTTTGATTCCTGCTAGACCTTTCTGTGAGATTATTATTGTGATTTATGGACATAAATGTATAATATTGAAAAATTCTTTCTACTGGGTTGGTCAAAGAGTTCATTCAGGTTTTCCATAAGATGGTACACAATAACCTGAATGAACTTTTTGGTCAATCCAATAAATAATATCTAGAAACCATATAAGGCTTCCTTGGTGGCTTAGCAGTAAAGAATATGCCTGCAATGCAAGAGACGTGGGTTTGATCCCTGGGTGGGGAAGATCCCCTGGAGACGGAAATGGCAACCCACTCCAGCATTCTTGCCTGGGAAATCCCATGGACAGAGATGCCTGGTGGACGACAGTCTATGGAGTTGCAAAAGAGCAGGTCATGACTGAAAGACTAAACTACAACAGAAACTATATACTAACTGACAGATTATAGACTAGAGTTCTATCCTCTCTTGTCCTAAACACTGAAAGCACACAACACACATAAGTTCTTTAATGTCTTAATAAAGTATAGCTGACATAAACTGGTATAAAAAATCGACACAAGATAAACATGTACATTTGATAGGTTTTGAAATAAATATGGACCTGTGAAATCATTATGACAATCAAGATAATAAATGTTTATTACACGCAAAAGTTTTCTTGTGCACCTTTTAATCCCCTCTCAAACTTCCCCACATCTTCTCCATCCCAAGGCAATAACTTCTCTGATTTCTTTTATTGTATATTAGTTTATAATATAGGAATTAAGGTAAATGGACTCATAGAGTAGGTCCCGGTTTTCTTCTCTGGCTGCTTTCTCTCGGCATAGCAACTCTGAGGTTCATTTGTGTTCCTGCACGTATGAATGGTTTATTTGACCACTGCTGCGATCTAGTTCAGTATATAGTTACATCACATGTTGTTTTTTCATTCATATGTTGGTGAACATCTGAATTATTTATTTTCAATTTTTGACTATTACCAATAAAGCTGTATTGAATATCTGTGTGCAAGTCTCTATACGGGTATTTCTTTTGATTATATACCTAGAAGAAGAATGGTTGGAATGGAAGGAAAATCCTATAGTAAATGTACAACATTTTAACAAACTGCTAAATCTTTTTCTGAAGTGGTAGTCCTATTCTATATGGGCTTCCCTGGTGGCTCAGTGGTAAAGAATCTGACTGCCAATGCAGGAGATATGAGTTAGATCCCTGGCTTAGGAAGATCCCCTAGAGAAGGAAATGGCAACCCATTCCAGAATTCTTGCCTAGGAAATCCCATGGACAGAGGAGCCTGGTGGTCTACAGTCCATGAGGTTGCAAAGGAATTGGACATAATTTAGCGACTAAACAATAACAACCTACTTTGCATTTTTTTCTGTGAATTTTTTGCATTTTTCCTGTGGTCATGTATGGATGTGAGAGTTGGACTGTGAAGAAGGCTGAGAGCTGAAGAATTGATGCTTTTGAACTGTGGTGTTGGAGAAGACTCTTGAGAGTCCCTTGGACTGCAAGGAGATCCAACCAGTCCATTCTGAAGGAGATCAGCCCTGGGATTTCTTTGGAAGGAATGATGCTAAAGCTGAAACTCCAGTACTTTGGCCACCTCATGCGAAGAGTTGACTCATTGGAAAAGACTCAGATGCTGGGAGGGATTGGGGGCAAGAGGAGAAGGGGACGACAGAGGATGAGATGGCTGGATGGCATCACCGACTCAATGGACGTGAGTCTGGGTGAACTCTGGGAGTTGGTGATGGACAGGGAGGCCTGGCATGCTGCGATTCATGGGGTCGCAAAGAGTCAGACACGACTGAGTGACTGAACTGAACTGAACTGAACTTGCATTCCCATCTGTGAGGTAGGAGAGTTCCAACTGCTCCACTTACTTGGTATGGTCAGTCTTCAAATTTTTAGCCATTCTAACAGGTATGTAGACATTTGTTATGTGGTCTTCTTTTATTCTATTTAATTTTCTAATAGCTGATAATATTGGTTAATGACCTTTCCATGTGCTTGTCTGCTACTTGTGGGGAAAGTGTCTGTTCAAATTTTTCATCCAATTTTTTAATTGGGCTGCTTATTTTTATAGTATTGAGCTTTGAGAGTTCTTCATGTATTCAAGGCTACAAGGGCATTATCAGACATGTAAATTGATTTTCCATCTTCTTAACAGTGTCCTTCAAACAGCAGAAGTTTTTAATTTTGATGAAATCAAACTTAACAATTTTTTCTTTTTTGGATTGTGCCTCTGTTGCTGTATTCAAGAAATCTTTACCTAATTCAACATCACAAAGATTTTCTTCTGTTTTTGTCTAAAAATTTTAGATGTTACATTTAGGTCTCTAATCTCTGATCTTTAGTTACTTCTAAAATATATAGTGGGAGGTATGATGGGAGATACTTTATTTTTTGTATATGGATATCCAATTGTTCAAGCACCGTTTGTCAAAACACTGTACTCTCTCAATGAATAGCTTTTACACTGTCAAAAATCAGTTGTTGGTACACGTGTAGCTGTGTTTTTGTACCCTCTATTCTGTTTCATCTGAGTTAAATTCACCCATTCCAGTCCATTTCAGTTCGCTGATTCCTAGAATGTCAACATTCACTCTTGCCATCTCTTGTTTGACCACTTCCAATTTGCCTTGATTCATGGACCTGACATTCCAGGTCCTATGCAATATTGCTCTTTAAGCATCGGACCTTTCTTCTATCACCAATCACATCCACAGCTGGGTATTCTTTTTGCCTTGGCTCCATCCCTTCATTCTTTCTGGAGTTATTTCTCCACTGATCTCCAGTAGCATATTGGGCACCTACTGACCTGGGGAGTTTCTCTTTCAGTATCCTATCATTTTGCCTTTTCATACTGTTCATGGGGTTCTCAAGGCAAGAATACTGAAGTGGTTTGCCATTCCCTTCTCCAGTGGACCACATTCTGTCAGACCTCTCCACCATGACCTGCCCATCTTGGGTTGCCCCACGGGCGTGGCTTAGTTTCATTGAGTTAGACAAGGCTGTGGTCCTAGTGTGATTAGATTGACTAGTTTTCTGTCAATTAGATTGACTACTGTGGGCAGGAATCCCCCAGAAGAAATGGAGTGGCCATCATGGTCAACAAAAGAGTCCAAAATGCAGTACTTGGATGCAACCTCAAAAACGACAGAATGATCTCTGTTCATTTCCAAGGCAAACCATTCAATATCACAGTAATCCAAGTCTATGCCCCAACCAGTAACGCTGAAGAACCTGAAGTTGAACAGTTCTATGAAGACCTACAAGACCTTTTAGAACTAACACCCAAAAAAGATGTCCTTTTCATTATAGGGGACTGGAATGCAAAAGTAGGAAGTCAAGAAACACCTGGAGTAACAGGCAAATTTGGCCTTGGAATACGGAATGAAGCAGGGCAAAGACTAATAGAGTTTTGCCAAGAAAATGCACTGGTCATAACAAACACCCTCTTCCAACAACACAAAAGAAGACTCTATACATGGACATCACCAGATGGTCAACACCGAAATCAGATTGATTATATTCTTTGCAGCCAAAGATGGAGAAGCTCTATACAGTCAGCAAAAACAAGACCAGGAGCTGACTATGGCTCAGACCATGAACTCCTTATTGCCAAATTCAGACTTAAATTGAAGAAAGTAGGGAAAACCACTAGACCATTCAGGTATGACCTAAATCAAATCCCTTATGATTATACAGTGGAAGTGAGAAATAGATTTAAGGGCCTAGATCTGATAGATAGAGTGCCTGATGAACTATGGAATGAGGTTTGTGACATTGTACAGGAGACAGGGATCAAGACCATCCCCATGGAAAAGAAATGCAAAAAAGCAAAATGGCTGTCTGGGGAGGCCTTACAAATAGCTGTGAAAAGAAGAGAAGCGAAAAGCAAAGGAGAATAGGAAAGATACAAACATCTGAATGCAGAGTTCCAAAAGAATAGCAAGAAGAGATAAGAAAGCCTTCTTCAGCCATCAATGCAAAGAAATAGAGGAAAACAACAGAATGGGAAAGACTAGGGATCTCTTAAAGAAAATCAGAGATACCGAAGGAACATTTCATGCAAAGGTGGGCTCGATAAAGGACAGAAATGGTATGGACCTAACAGAAGCAGAAGATATTAAGAAGAGATGGCAAGAATACACAGAAGAACTGTACAAAAAAGATCTTCACGACCAAGATAATCACAATGGTGTGATCACTCACCTAGAGCCAGACATCCTGGAATGTGAAGTCAAGTGGGCCTTAGAAAGCATCACTACAAACAAAGCTAGTGGAGGTGATGGAACTCCAGTTGAGCTATTCCAAATCCTGAAAGATGATGCTGTTGAAGTGCTGCACTCAATATGTCAGCAAAGTTGGAAAACTCAGCAGTGGCCACAGGACTGGAAAAGGTCAGTTTTCATTCCAATCCCAAAGAAATGCAATGCCAAAGAATGCTCAAACTACTGCACAATTGCACTCATCTCACACGCTAGTAAAGTAATGCTCTAAATTCTCCAAGCCAGGCTTCAGCAATATGTGAACCGTGAACTTCCAGATGTTCAAGCTGATTTTAGAAAAAGCAGAGGAACCAGAGATCAAATTGCCAACATCCGCTGGATCATCGAAAAAGCAAGAGAGTTCCAGAAAAACATCTATTTCTGCTTTATTGACTATGCCAAAGCCTTTGACTATGTGGGTCACAATAAACTGTGGAAAATTCTGAAAGAGATGGGAATACCAGACCACCTGATCTGCCTCTTGAGAAATTTGTATGCAGGTCAGGAAGCAACAGTTAGAACTGGACATGGAATAATAGACTGGTTCCAAATAGGAAAAGGAGTTCGTCAAGGCTGTATATTGTCACCCTGCTTATTTAACTTATATGCTGAGTACATCATGAGAAATGCTGGACTGGAAGAAACACAAACTGGAATCAAGATTGCCAGGAGAAATATCAATAACCTCAGAAATTCAGATGACACCACCCTTATGGCAGAAAGTGAAGAGGAACTAAAAAGCCTCTGGATGAAAGTGAAAGTGGAGAATGAAAAAGTTGGCTTAAAGCTCAACATTCAGAAAACGAAGATCATGACATCCGGTCCCATCACTTCATGGGAAATAGATGGGGAAACAGTGGAAACAGTGTCAGACTTTATTTTTTGGGCTCCAAAATCACTGCAGATGGTGACTGCAGCCATGAAATTAAAAGACGCTTACTCCTTGGAAGGAAAGTTATGACCAACCGAGATAGCATATTCAAAAGCAGAGACATTACTTTGCCAACAAAGGTGCATCTAGTCAAGGCTATGGTTTTTCCTGTGGTCATGTATGGATGTGAGAGTTGGACTATAAAGAAAGCAGAGTACTGAAGAATTGGTGCTTTTGAACTGTGGTATTGGAGAAGACTCTTGAGAGTCCCTTGGACTACAGGAGATCCAACCAGTCCATTCTGAAGGAGATCAGCCCTGGGATTTCTTTGGAAGGAATGATGCTGAATCTGAAACTCTAGTACTTTGGCCACCTTATGGGAAGAGTTGACTCACTGGAAAAGACTCTGATGCTGGGAGGGATTGGGGGCAAGAGGAGAAGGGGACGACAGAGGATGAGATGGCTGGATGGCATCACTGACTCGATGGATGTGAGTCTAAGTGAACTCTGGGAGTTGGTGATGGACAGGGAGGCCTGGCATGCTGCGATTCATGAGGTCACAAAGAGTCAGACACAACTGAGCGACTGATTTGATCTGATCTGATTCTGTTTCATTGACATAATATTGGGATAAGTGTAGCTTATGTGTAACTTTAGGATAAGTCTTGGAAGATATTGTAAGTCCTTGAAATTTGTTCTTCTTTTAAAAAGTTACTTTGGCTATTCTAGGTCCATTACATTTTCATATGAATTTTAGAACTCATAATGCCAAAAATGCCTGCTGAGATTTTGATTGACATTGTTTTGAAATTACAGATCAATTTGAGGAGAATTTACATTAATAAAATGAATCTTTTGGTACTTGAATATGGTATTTCTCTTTATTAATGTATTCTTATTTTAGCAGTGTTTTATAATTTTCAGTGAACACATCATATACCTCTTTTTTCCAGATTTATCCTCAAGTATCATTGTAAATTGTATTTTTTTAATTTAAATGTTCATTGCTATTGTATAGCTTATACAATTAATATAGGTTAATCTTGTGTGCCATAGTTTTGCTAAACTCATCTATTACATTCCATTTAGTAATATACACATGATTTAGTGGCATTTTTGTAGATTTTGCAGGATTTTATTGATAGAAAATCACATCGTCTGTTAATAAAGACAGTTTTATTTCTTCCTTTTCAATCTGGATGTCTCTTTTTTCTTTTTCCTAATTGCACTGACCAGAACTATAATACAGTAGAAGTCATGAAAGTATTCAACCTTGCCTTATTCCTAATCTTATGGGAAAGGCATTCAGCCTTTTCATGAAGTATGACATTAGCTGTATACTTTTTGTAGCTGCCATTTCAGGTTGAAAACAATTTCCTCTATTTCTAGTTTTTTGAGACTTTTTATCAGGCATAGATATTGCAGCTTATAAAGTATCTTTATACATGTATTAAGGAGAACTTTTAAAAATATTCTGTTAATATGGGTAGTCATATTGATTGATTTTCAAGTGTTAAACCAACCTTGCATTCTTGGGCTATATTATTTTTAATATATTTTTGGACTTAATTCTGTAAATCCTTAATAATTTTGCATCAATCTTTATGTGAAACATTGAAAGTAATGAGTTGAGAAATACTCCATCTTTAATTTTCTGGAATATTTTGTATAAAATTATTTTTTTTCTTAAGTATTTGGTAGAATTTCTTAGTAAAGTTATCTTGGCTTAGAGTTTTCTTTATAGGAAGAAACAAATTTAAGCTCTTAATAAATTTATGTGCTTTAATAAATATTGAGCTATTCAGTATCTATTTTTCTTGAGTGAGTTTTCAAAAATGTATTTGTTTCATCTGAGTAGTCAAATTCATTGAACACCCCCTATCTCAATCCTGATATTAATACGTTTTTGTCTTCTCTATTTTTATCCTGGTTAACTTGGCTAGGGGTTCATCTATTTTTTTAATTGACCTCACAGATAATTATGATACTGAAATGCCTTCTTGATCCCTTATTTCTTACTGTAATTTTAGCTCCCATTTTGAATCTTCCCATGTCTCGAGGGGACAGTCTTTCTTCAAGGATAAAATCCAAACTCAAGGTCACATGTAAGACAACCTCTAGCATTCTTCAATTACTTAGTAGACTTGTCATTTTCTTACTACAACAAACATGTACAATCTTTGTGTTTTTATGCATGCTGTTTCCATGAAAAACAAACAAACAAAACACCCTTCCCTTCTGCTTTTTTCTTGTTCTTGGTCATTCTTTAAAATTAGATTAAGAATAACTTTTTCCAGTGTGCCTTCTTTGGCCACCCTGACCTGGGTGGAACTTGCCAAACACCCTCAGTGCTTCCATAACACTCTGTGCATATAACTTTACAAAACTTATTATATTTGTATTATTGATATTTTGTTTGCTTGTCTGTCACCTCAACTAGACTGCAAATTTCTAAGTTCAAAAATGCTTGATTCATCTTTGTATCCTCACTGTTCAAGTCAATGACTGTCAGAGAGTTGGAGAATAATAATGGGCCAATATTAGGCAGTGATGTTCAGTCCAGTAGTTCTCAAAGTATGCTTGATGGATCAGCAAAATCAGTATCACTTGGGAACTAGTGCAGGCTAAAAATTCTGTGTCCCATTCAGTTTTATTGAATCATTCTGCATTGCTCTGGAGGTGAGACTAAGCAACCTATGGTTAAGAAGCCCTCCTGGGAATTCTGTTGCCTGTTATGTTTGAGAACCATT
Source organism: Bos indicus x Bos taurus (assembly GCF_003369695.1). Lineage (NCBI taxonomy): Eukaryota > Metazoa > Chordata > Mammalia > Artiodactyla > Bovidae > Bos > Bos indicus x Bos taurus. The sequence continues at coordinate 27,658,740 of NC_040085.1, read as the reverse complement.
GATTTAGTAGCTAGCGGATGACTGGTGAGCTCAGCAAGACCCTGTCTGAATGCTGCCTCTGTTATACTTTGACCTGGAATAATGTAATTAATATTTTTAAACCTCAGGTCCCTCATACATAAAAGAGGGATAATAGGAGCTATTTTATAGGACTGCTAAAGATTTAAATGAGATAATTTATGTAAAGCTTCTAGTACAAATGATATGTGCTTAATAAATGATAACTATGAATAATAGTTAATAACATCATCATCATTATGACACTAATAACAATAATTTCTACCAGCCAGAAATAGAAGACTTCTGCTTATGGCAGTGTCTGTGGATATTATTTTGACACTAAACAGAGAGAAAACAATTATGGGGAAGTAAAAAATAAGATCATCCTTAGAATCAAAGTAGCCTAAGAAGAAGGAGAATCAAAGAGGAAAAAGAAAAGAAGGAAAAAGAGTGAGGGAATGGATTTATTTTAGGAGGATAAAAATCTGATGGACATATTATTTGAAAATGTGGTACCCATATCTTATAGTAAGATTCAACATTACAGTTTATTATTCTTGGTTGATAATGGAGACTCAATCATATTCAAAGTCTGAGTCATTACTCAGTTTGGAAATTATCATCTTCTTGCATTTAAAACATTCTCATTAGCACCAACCATAGCACAGACATGGTGTTAGCTACTGAATACAGAGATAAGGACAGTGTTCCTCATCTAAACTAAGCTGAGTCTGGTGGTATTTATCAGACGCTACCGAGGTGATGTCCAAAGCAGATTAAGATCATTTCTTGTATAAGAAAGGGGAGGAATATAAGGAGGGAAGTCTATCTGGGCAGTTAAGATGGCCTTCAGTGTTTGATATATCTGTGAATGAAGAGAAAGGAGATTCCTCAATATCAGCATTACTGAAGTGGATATTTCTCCTGTAACTGATTCTCCTGCGGCCCTGATTTTGTTGGCATTTTCACTAGATGCATCATATGCTTTCAGACACATCAACAGGATGGTTAAAAAAAAAAAAGCTAAACTAAACTAAACTGTGTTCATTGCTTTGGTTTGGCATTGTAGAATTTCAAATTTGATTTAATGCTCCAAACATGTGTTCGTTATCTATACATGCAAGATAGTATGCTAAGAGATATCAAAGATGAGTAAAATGTAATTTCTGTCTTCAAATAGTTCAGTGTCTATGGAGGGAGATGCATATCCAGTTAGCACCAATACGTTTTTATATCTCTTTGTACTTGACACACTGGTTCACATAAATAAATTTAATTAGTCTTCACAGAAACCTTAAAAAATGAATAGAGTTAAGTAGTATTGATAGGTATACAGATTGAAAATTAGAGTAAAAAGAATGTCCCTTATTTATCTGGAGACTTATACTACATTAACTGTATCTTCTATCTTACTGCCCTTATGCAATCAATTACCAAGTTGTATTGATTCTACCACCTAGATATCTCTGTAATTTTTGCTTTCTTCACTGTTGCTACCACCACTGCTTTAGTTGAAATAAGCTCATCTTTTCTTGCCTGGGCTATTTCAATAAACTCCTAATTGGTCTCCCTGCCTACAAGTTCTGCCCACTCCAATCTGTCACCAGAATTATCTTTCAAAAACAGATATGATTATGCCACTTAGCTGAAAAACCCTTGCTGGATTCTCTATCCATCAATATAAGTCTCAAATTCTTCATCATGACATAAAGGCAATTCACAAAGCTACCCCAGTCAACCTTCCAAACCTCACCTCTGGATACCCATCAACTCTGGCGAGGTGCATCAACCACACTGAATGTACACTTTCCTTCTTTTTCTTTTAAATTTATTTTTATTGGAGGATAATTGCTTTAAAATATTGTGTTGGCTTCTGCCATACAACAACATGAATTAGCCATATGTATACATATGTCCTCTCCCTCTTTAACCTTCCCCCCACCCCCAATACCAACCCCCCCCCAGGCCGTCACAGAGTACCACATTGAACTCCCTATATTATACAGCAAATTCCCATTAGCTATCTATTACAAATGGCAATGTATATGTTTCAGCGCTTTCTCAATCTGTTCCACCCTCTCCTTCCCCTAATGTGTCCAAAGTCTGTTCTCTTATGTTTGCTTTTCTATCCCTGCCTTGCAAATAGGATCATCAGTACCATTTTTCTAGATTCCATATATATGCATTAATATACAATATTTACTTTTCTCTTTCTGACTTCACTCTGTATAACAGGATCTAAGTTAATCCACCACAGTACAACTGACTCAAATGCATTCCTTTTTGTGACTGATTAATTTTCCATTATGTATGTAGATGCTGTGTTATGCTAAGTCACTTAAGTTGTGTTCAACTCTTTGTGACCCCATGGACTGCAGCCCACCAAGCTCCTCTATTCACGGGATTCTCTGGGCAAGAATACTGGACTGGATTGCTGTGCCCTCCTCCAGGAGATCTTCCCGACCCAGGAATTGAACCTGCATCTCTAAAGTCTACTGCATTGGCAGGCAGGCTCTTTACCATTACCGCCACCTGGCAGTCGTGTCCGACTCTGTGCGACCCCATAGGCGGCAGCCCACCAGGCTCCGCCATCCCTGGGATTCTCCAGGCAAGAATACTGGAGTGGGTTGCCATTTCCTTCTCCAATGCATGAAAGAGAAAAGTGAAAGTGAAGTCGCTCAGTCATGTCCGACTCTTAGCGACCCCATGGACTGCAGCCTACCAGGCTCCTCTGTCCATGGATTTTCCAGGCAAGAGTACTGGAGTGGGGTGCCATTGCCTTCTCTGATATATATATATATACACATATATATATATATACACACACACACATAAACATACACACACACACACACACACATATATATATGTTCATTGCAGCACTATTCAGAATAGCTAGGACGTGGACATGTCCATCAACAGATGATGGATAAAGAACGTATAGTTTTTCAATCCTCCATAACTTTGTCTGATGAACTGATTATCATTTAAGACTCAGCTCAAATGTTACCAATTCTAAGAACTTTCATGACTATGGTCATCTTGTGTAGTTGCTCCAAGCTCTGTGAGTCTAGACTTCTTTCTATTTTCTGATACAGTTTACCACAATATTCAGTTCAGTTCAGTTCAGTCGCTCAGTTGTGTCCGACTCTTTGGGACCCTATGAATGGCAGCACACCAGGCCTCCCTGTCCATGACTAATTCCCGGAGCCCACCCAAACTCATGTCCATTGAGTCAGTGATACCATCCAACCATCTCATCCTCTGTTGTCCCCTTCTCTTCCTGCCCATAATCTTTCTCAGCATTAGGGTCTTTTCAAATGAGTCAGCTCTTTGCATCAGGTGGCCAAAGTATTGGAGTTTCAGCCCCAACATCAGTCCTTCCAATGAATACCCAGGACTGATCTCCCTTAGGATGGACTGGTTGGATCTCCTGGCAGTCCAAGGGACTCTCAAGAGTCTTCTCCAACACCACAGTTCAAAAGCATCAATTCTTCGGTGCTCAGCTTTCTTTAGAGTCCAACTCTCACATCCATACATGACCACTGGAAAAACCATAGCCTTGACTAAACGGACCTTTGTTGGCAAAGTAAAATCTCTGCTTTCTAATATACTGTCTAGGTTGGTCATAGCTTTCCTTCCAAGGAGTAAGCTTCTTTTAATTTCATGGCTGCAATCACCATCTGCAGTGATTTTCGAGCCCAGAAAAATAAAGTGTGACACTGTTTCCACTGTTTCCCCATCTATTTGCCATGAAGTGATGGGACCAGATGCCATGATCTTAGTTTTCTGAATGTTGAGCTTTAAGCCAACTTTTTAACTCTCCTCTTTCACTTTCATCAAGAGGCTCTTTAGTTCCTCTTCACTTTCTGCCATAAAGGTGGTGTCATCTGAATTTCTGAGGTTATTGATATTTCTCCTGGCAATCTTGATTCCAGCTTATGCTTCATCCAGCCCAGCGTTTCTCATGATGTACTCTGCATATAAGTGAAATAAGCAGGGTGACAATATACAGCCTTGACGTACTCCTTTTCCTGTTTGGAACCAGTGTGTTGTTCCATTTCTAGTTCTACCTGTTGCTCCCTGATCTGCATACAGGTTTCTCAAGAGGCAGGTCAGGTGGTCTAGTATTTCCATCTCTTCCAGAATTTTCCACAGTTTATTGTGATCCACACAGTCAAAGGCTTTGGCATCGTTAATAAAGCAGAAATAGATTTTTTTTCTGGAACTCTTTTGCTTTTTCGATGATCTAGCAGATGTTGGCAATTTGATCTCTGGTTCCTCTGCCTTTTCTAAATCCAGCTTGAACATCTGGAAGTTCACAGTTCACATATTGCTGAAGCCTGGCTTGGAGAATTTAGAGCATTACTTTACTAGCGTGTGAGATGAGAGCAATCGTGTGGTAGTTTGAGCATTCTTTGGCATTGCCTTTCTTTGGGATTGGAATGAAAATTGACCTTTTCCAGTCCTGTGGCCACTGCTGAGTTTTCCAAATTTGCAGGCATATTGAGTGCAACACTTTCTGTGAGTGCAGCATCATCTTTTAGGATTTGAAATAGTTCAACTGGAATTCCATCACCTCCACTAGCTTTGTTCATAGTGATGCTTTCTAAGGCCCACTTGACTTCACATTCCAGGATGTCTGGCTCTAGATAAGTGATCACACCACCATGATTATCTGGGTCATGAAGATCTTTTAAATATAGTTTTTCTGTGTATTCTTGCCACCTCTTCTTAATATCTTCTGCTTCTGTCAGGTCCATACCATTTCTGTCCTTTATTATGCCAGTCTTTGCATGAAATGTTCCCTTGGTATCCGTAATTTTCTTGAAGAGATTTCTAGTCTTTCCTATTCTCTTGTTTTCCTCTATTTCTTTGCATTGATCACTGAGGAAGGCTTTCTTATCTCTCCTCGTTATTCTCTGCTGCTGCAGCTGCTGCTAAGTCACTTCAGTCGTGTCCAACTCTGTGCGACCCCATAGACGGCAGCCCATCAGGCTCCCCCACCCCTGGGATTCTCCAGGCAAGAACACTGGAGTGGGTTGCCATTTCCTTCTCCAATGCATGAAAGTGAAAAGTGAAAGTGAAGTCGCTCAGTTGTGTCCGACTCTTCGCGACCCCATGGACTGCAGCCTATCAGGCTCCTCCATCCACTCTGTGACTCTGCAAATGGGTATATCTTTCCTTTTCTCCTTTGCTTTTCACTTCTCTTCTTTTCACAGCTATTTGTAAGGCCTCCCCAGACAGCCATTTTGCTTTATTGCATTTCTTTACCATGGGGATGGTCTTGATCCCTGTCTCCTGTACAATGTCACGAACCTCATTCCATAGTTCATCAGGCACTCTATCAGATCTAGTTCCTTAAATCTATTTCTCACTTCCATTGTATAATCATAAGGGATTTGGTTTAGGTCATACCTGAATGGTTTAGTGGTTTTCCCCACTTTCTTCAATTTAAGTCTGAATTTGGCAATAAGAAGTTCATGATCTGAGCCACAGTCAGCTCCTGGTCTGACTGTATAGAGCGTCTCCATCTTTGGCTGCAAAGAATATAATCAATCTGATTTCGGTGTTGGCCATCTGGTGATGTGCATGTGTAGAGTCATCTCTTGTGTTGTTGGAAAAAGGTGTTTACTATGACCAGTACATTTTCTTGGCAAAACTCTATTAGCCTTTGCCCTGCTTCATTCTGTACTCCAAGGCCAAATTTGCCTGTTACTCCAGGTGTTTCTTGACTTCCTACTTTTGTATTCCAGTCCCCTATAATGAAAAGGACATCTTTTTGGGGTGTTAGTAGTTTAACTTAAATGCAGAGTACATTATGCTAAATGCCAGGCTGGATAAATAACAAACTGGAATCAAGATTGTCACCAGAAATATCAACAACCTCATATATGCAGATGATACCACTCTAATAGCAGAAAGCAAAGAGGAACTAAAGATCCTCTTGATGAGGGTGAAAGAAAAGAATAAAAAAGCTGGCTAAAACTCAACATTAAAAAAACTAAGATCATGGCATCTGGTCTCATCACTTCATGGCAAATAGAAGGGGGAAAAGTGGAAACAGTGACAAAATTTTATTTTCTTGGGCTCCAAAATCACTGCAGACAGTGACTGTAGCCATGAATTTAAAAGATGCTTACTGCTTGGAAGGAAATCTATGACAAACCTTGACAGCATATTAAAAGCAGAGACATCACTTTGCCAGCAAAGGTCCATATAGTCAAAGCTACCGTTTTTCCAGTAGTCAAGTATGGAAGTAGAAGTCAAGAGATACCTGGAGTAACAGGCAAATTTGGCCTTGGAGTACAAAATGAAGCAGGGCAAAGGCTAACAGAGTTTTGCCAAGAGAGCACACTGGTCATAGCAAACACCTTTTTCCAACAACACAAGAGATGACTCTACACATGGATATCACCAGATGGTCAATGCTGAAATTAGACTGATTATATTCTTTGCAGCCAAAGATGAAGAAGCTGTATACAGTCAGCCAAAAAAGACTGGGAGCTGACTGTGGCTCAGATCATGAACTCCTTATTGCCAAATTCAGACTTAAATTGAAGAAAGTAGAGAAAACCACTAGACCATTCGGGTATGACATAAATCACATTCCTTATAGTGGAAGTGACAAATATAGATTCAAGGGATTAGATCTAATAGACAGAGTGCCTGAAGAACTATGGACAGAGGATTGTGACATTGTATAGGAGGCAGTGATCAAAACCATCCCCAAGAAAAAGATATGCAAATAGGCAAAATGGTTGTCTGAGGAGGGCTTACAAATAGCTGAGAAAAGAAGAGAAGCTAAAGGCAAAGGAAAAAAGGAAAGATATAGCCATCTGAATGCAGAGTTCCAAAGAATAGCAATGAGAGAAAAGAAAGCCTTCCTAGGTGATCAGTGCAAAGAAATAGAGGAAAAGAATAAAATAGGAAAGACTAGAGATCTTGTCAAGAAAATTAGAGATACCAAGGGAACATTTCATGCAAAGATGGGCTCAATAAAGGACAGAAATGGAATGGATCTAACAGAAACAGAAGATATTACAAAGAGATGGCAAGAATACACATAAGAACTGTACAAAAAAGATCTTCATGACCCAGATAACCATGATGGTGTGATCACTCAAAGCTAGACATCCTGGAATGTGAAGTCAAGTGGGCCTTAGAAAGCATCACTACGAACAAAGCTAGTGGAGGTGATGGAATTCCAGTTGAGCTATTTCAAATCCTAAAAGATGATGCTGCACTCACAGAAAGTGCTGCACTCAATATGCCAGCAAATTTGGAAAACTCAGCAGTGGCCACAGGACTGGAAAAGGTCAGTTTTCATTCCAATCCCAAAGAAAGGCAATGCCAAAGAATGTTTAAACTACTGCACAATTGGACTCACCCCACATGCTAGCAAAGCAATGCTCAAAATTCTTCAAGTGAGGCTTCAATAGTACATGAACTGAGAACTTTCAGATGTTCAAGTTGGATTTAGAAAAGGCAGAGGAACCAGAGATCAAATTGCCAACATCCATTGGATCATATAAAAAGCAAGAGAATTCCAGAAAAACATCTACTTCTGCTTTACTGACTAGACCAAAGCCTTTGACTGTATGGATCACAATAAACTGTGGAAAATTCTTCAAGAATTGGGAGTACCAGACCACCTGACCTGCCTCCTGAGAAACCTGTATGCAGGTCAAGAAGCAACAGTTAGAACTGGACATGGAAGAACAGATGGTTCCAAATTGGGAAAGCAGTGTGTCAACGCTGTATATTGTCATCCTGCTTATTTAACTTATATGCAGAGTATGTCATGTGAAATGCCAGGCTGGACAAAGCACAAGATTGCCGACAGAAATACCAAGAACCTCAGAAATGTAGATGATACCACCCTTATGACTGAAAGCGAAGAGGAACTAAAGATCCTCTTGATGAGAGTGAAAGAAGAGAGTGAAAATGCTGGCTTAAAATTCAACATCCAAAAAACAAAGATGTCATCCAGTCCCATCACTTCATGTCAAATAGATGGGGAAACAGTGGAAACAGTGACAGACTTTATTTCCTTGGGCTCCAAAATCACTGCAGATGGTGACTGCAGCCATGAAATTAAAAGACACTTACTCCTTGGAAGAAAAGCTATGACCAACCTAGAAAGCATATCAGAAAACAGAGACATTACTTAGCCGACAAAGGTCCATCTAGACAAAGCTATGGTTCTTTCCAGTAGTCATGAATCGATGTGAGAGTTGGACTATGAAGAAAACTGAGCACTGAAGAATTGATACTTTTGAACTGTGGTGTTGGAGAAGACTCTTGAAAGTGCCTTGGACTGCAAGGAGATCAAACCAGTCAATTGTAAAGGAAATGAGTCCTGACTATTCATTGGTAGGACTGATGCTGAAGCTGAAGTTCCAATACTTTGGCCACCTGATGCGAAGAACTGACTCATTGCGAAAGACCCTGATGCTGGGAAATATTGAAGACAGGAGGAGAAGGGAATGAGAGAGGATGAGATGGTTGGATGGTGTCACCGAATGAATGGACATGAATTTGAGCAAGTTCCAGGAGTTACTGATGGACAGAAAAGCCTGGCATGCTGCAGTCCACAGGGTAGCAAAGAGTCGGACATGACCAAGTGAGTGAACTGACCTGAACATATATGAATGTGAGATTTGGACCATAAACAAGGCTCAGTGCTGAAGAATTGACAGTTTTAAATTGTGGTGCTGGAGAAGACCCGAAAATCCCTTGGATTGCAAGGCAATCAAACCAGTCAAGCCTTAAAGAAATCAACCCTGATATTCATTGGAAAGTCTGATGCTGAGGCTCCAATACTTTTGCCACCTCATGCGAAGATGATGCATCGGAAAAGACCTTGATGCTGGGAAAGATGGAAGGCAAAAGAAGGGAGGGGCGAAGGATGAAACATTGGATGGCATCATAGATTCAGTGGACATGGATTTGAGCCAACTCTGGGACATGGTGAAGGACAGGGAAGCCTGGCGTGCTGAAGCCCATGGGTCACAGAGAGTCAGACACAACTGAGTGGACAACAGCAAGCACAGTATGCTTCTTGTGTAAAGACTGGCTTCTCCTCAAGCAGTACACTGGAAACCTTCTGGTGGGACAGGGTTGCATTTTTTCATTTTTGAGGTCATCTTGGAGGCTCTAGTGCTAATGGGGAAGCCCCCTTGCTAGGGTTGCCTGATTGGTCGACAGGATGCCCAGGTAAATTTGAATGTCATAAATAATGAATATTTGTTCAGTATAATTATGTCTTAAATATCGCATGGGACATACTTAGAGTAACATTGTTAAAAATTTGAAATTCAAGTTTTTATTTGCTAAATGGGAACCTTAAACCCTGTGGGCCTGAAATCCAGTGCAGTACCCCTGGCAGTTAAGCACTCCTACATTGCAACCTCTAGTGAAAACCAAAGCTGAAATTTCTGCCCCACCGTCATGGAGCTTCCGGCTTAGTAAAGAAATCACAAAAACCATCTCTAGAATCAATAGTTAACACTCAAGAAACATGTGCATTTGATAAAAATTGACATGGTAAACTACACGTCTGTGGGCATACCTAAGTATTTTGTGGGAGAAAATAAATACAGTGTTTTTTTTCAGTTTCCCAATAAGAATATAATGAACAGAGTTTGGAAAGTTTAGTTGAAATGGTTTGATTGCACTTTTAATCAAAACAACCACAATATTGAGATTAGAGTAAGCTTAGTCAAATTGCTTAACCCTTTTATACTTCCTTTCAAAAACTATGTATGGGGAGGGAGGGTCAGGTACAAGGACGATAACCCCTCTCTTTTGCCTAATGAAATGACTGTCAAGCTAAATGTGTAACTTCATAATATGTATTCAGATGAGGGCAGAGGCAAAAGTCAGGTCAGGGGCATTACCAAGTTTTCAGTTCTTGTCGTAGAATGCACAAACCTGGAACTAGAGCCAGGCGATTGCAAAAATGATTCCAGATCTGCATGGTAACAATTTAGACTGACTTCCACCCCTGCCTGAAATTTAGCAGCAGAGGAAGTTCTTTTCCTGGCTGTCTGCCTCCACCCCGCCTCCCCCGCCCCCCAGTACCTCAGGCTGCTCACTCCCCACATCTGTTTTCAAGCCCTAGAGAGCAGGGTCACAGCATGGTGCAATAAGCAGCATTAGCAGGCAGCATGAATCAGTGGTAAACCTTTGATTTTAATTCCTTGCCTCTCCTAGAGAGGAAGTGTGGTCTAGTGGTTAACCCACTAAAAAAGCAGCTAGGAGGCAAAATTCCTGGTCTTCTCCACTCCCCTGTTTTATTCTTGTTGGAACACCCTGCCTATCAAACATACATTTCCGCCCCCCCAACTTTTGCTGTGCCCTGCTTTTCCTTGAACTGATTTGATCCCAAGCTTCACTTGGGAAACTTGTTAGATGAATCCTGAGACCTATCCCAGAATCTTCCAAGGAAAAGTCCTAGGAATTTCTCTTTTTAACAAGTACTGCAGATAAATCTTCATAATCAGACTTGGCTCAACCGTATGCTGGTTACACATTACAAAATGACAAGAAAGCAGTAAAACAAACCACAGCAAGAGAATTGAGATGAAAGTTATCTACCATCAGGGCCTTCTACTACAAGCCTCCTGTGAAAAAGGCCGAAGAGGGGGAATAAAAAGATGGCAGATTCAAGGTCTGGCTCTATGTATCTAGAGCTATGTGACCTTGGGCAGGTCAGAGAGACTTGGGCAGAGAGTCAGAGAGACTCTCCTGATTGCATTTTCATCATTTAAAAAATGCAAGTGATTGGATCATCTCTTTCAGTTCTGTGATTCAGTGAATTATTTCTGTGATTTCACAGAAATGCCAAGATGGACTCAGAACATCTCTCTTCCTGAAAATGACAGTGGGTGCAGTCATCGAGGTGTGGGTTGGCTTGTTTGGGGTTGTGGGCAGACAATGGAAACAAGTGGCAGCCGGGAGGTTTGGGGCCTTGGCCGCAAGGAGGTTTCTCCCCCAACTCCCCCCTTGAGGCTCTGCAGCTGGCCTACTTATGCAAAAGCTTTGGCTCCTCTTTCCTTTTTAAAAGCATTTCTGACTCGTACATTCCCCTGAGGAGAAGAGATTCATCGTTTTGCGGAGAACTTGCACATGCTTTCCTGAAAGGAAGAAAGGAGGGAGGGATGGGAGGGCTTGGCTGGATTAGCGAGTGGGTTAAGGCTGCCAAAGCAATGAGTCTCCCCATGTATGATTAACATATACCCAGCACATCGTTAGCTCTGACTATGCCCAGCAAAATCCTTTGTCCTACTTCCACAATGCCTAGAAGTGCGTTCTTGTTAGTGGACTGCACACCCGCCTACTCATCCGTCATTCTCTGCAGTGGGGGCAGTCTTCCACCCCAGAACAAGTAAGGGGTAAGTTGGGAGGAGGAGAGAGCCTTGGAAGTCACAGTGAGTCATGATTGTAGGAAAAGGATGTCTTACGAAGCCAACGCAGAACTTGCTTCCTAGAAACATCATGACAGGTCCTCTGAAGCCCACGCTTGGTTCTAATTATAACGTTGCCCACATTTGAGCATTTCACAGTTTTCCCATGGTAACAACAGGGTTTGTGAGGAAGAGGACTCAACTGTGCTCTAGACTTCTAATACTGGGAGCTGGTTGGACTTCAAAAAGAAGTTATTTTTTGCTGTTTTACAAAGGAGATATCATTGGCCTGCCTATGCCTATTAATACACCTTTAAACTGGAGTTAAGCACATTGTACAGTATAAAATGCCAAAATGAGCAACATAAAAATTTTAAAAAGTGTTTTATAAAGGCCAAGATGAGCAACATAAAAAAAGTAAAAAAATAGAAACCTCAGATAAGGGGAATTTGTTTCTCTCTTCAACTTGAGACAAACAGCAAGCTTACAAAAAAAAAAAAAAATTAACCATGCTTTAAAAAGCAACTTTGGAAGGTTTCCACAAGCAACTTATTTATAGTTCCATTGTCTTTACTTTCTGATTCTATTAAACAGCGAATGCTCTTTCTGGGCATGATCATGAAGCATAGCCTGGGTCTTTAAGAAGTTATGTTCCAGTGTGATTTCAGTGTCATAGGCTATCTTCCTTTATTCAAAATATTTGAAAGATGCTAATCAGGGAAGTCTACTAATGATAACTTTTAATTACATTCTAGCTCTTGATCAGTTTTGGTAAATGAAAATTTGATTTTCATTTTCCCAGTTTTAATTTATTTAAATACTAGAGACACTAGCCAGGGAATCCTGGAGGCCAGAGATTAACTCTCTTTCTCTATAAAACAGATTCCAGGTTGGGTTAACTTAGGGGAGACGTAAGGGAGATGATGAGGGAGAGGGATATCCCAGGCTACCTTGGCGATGGAGCTGGGAAATGGCATATATACCTGCTTGGAGCTGATTTGGGGCTGGTTGGAATTTTTTTTTTTTTTTTTTAACGACTGCAAGGAGATCCAACTAGTCCATTTTAAAGGAGACCAGTCCTGGGTGTTCTTTGGAAGGAATGATGCTGAAGCTGAATCTCCAGTATTTTGGCCACCTCATGTGAAGAGTTGACTCATTGGAAAAGACTCTGATGCTGGGAGGGATTGGGGACAGGAGGAGAAGGGGATGACAGAGGATGAGATGGCTGGATGACATCGCCTACTTGATGGATGTGAGTTTGAGTGAACTCCAGGAGTTTGTGATGGACAGGGAGGCCTGGCGTGCTGCAGTTCATGGGGTCTCAAAGAGTAGGACACGACTGAGCGACTGAACTGAACTGAACTGAAAAGCAGTCATATGTGATTTAGAAAAGGAAGAAAAGTACTATCAGTTTTTGCAAGATTATCAAATGAGGCTTCATTCTGTAAATCTCAGCAGTTATGAAAGTTGGTGTGGTTTGTGAACCCCACCACAGGAAGTAAGGGTGATCAAAAAATATGTTGGCAAAGTTTTGAAATTTTCCAGAAGTATAAGAGATTCTCTTCCTGTATAAAAAATAATGACCTCAGGTTTAGTAACTTCTTAGGAAATGATTAAGACAAACGAGACACACTTTCCTCAGTACCCCATCATAGATCCATCAGGTAAATTCTCTGAATTTGATAGATTCAGAAAGTTATAGCTTATTTTTATAAGTGAAGCAATAACTTATTATCTTCTCCATTTTAGCATATTTTCTGTTTTTACAGAAAAATATCTTTTACCAAGAACTAGGGGAAAATATGAAATAAAGAGAGCAGTAATGTTTTTGAGGAAGGTCCCAAATACATTGTGGGTATTCTAATTATTGATCAAAGTAATCAGTAGTATCTGGCAAAGTATGACAGTAGTTAATTTTTATATAATCTATACTGACTACTACTTGCCAGGCACTATTTTAAGTACTTAAAAAAATTATCAGTGATATAGTTAATCCTTACAATGACCTTTATCCTCATTTTACAGATGGCAAAATTGAGGCACAGAAAGGTTATATAATTTGTCCTAGGTCACCAGAAAATAAGTGGACGAGCTGGTATCCAACTCTGGCAGTCGGTCTATGGAGCCTGTGTTCTTAAACACTACATGAAACTACCTCTTACTTTCTATAAAGTAATTAGTAAGAGGAATATACTTCTTGTAGGAGTAGGAAGGGTTCTTCGGAGTGACTATAGGGTACCTATCTATGAAATATTACTAGAATGAGTTTTATTACAATTTTTTTTCTTATTGTTTTTTTTTAATTCAAAAGTTTTAAATTTTATTTTATTTTTAAACTTTACAATATTGTATTAGTTTTGCCAAATATCGAAATGAATCCGCCACAGGTATACCTGTGTTCCCCATCCTGAACCCTCCTCCCTCCTCCCTCCCCATACCATCCCTCTGGGTCATCCCAGTGCACCAGCCCCAAGCATCCAGTATCGTGCATCGAACCTGGACTGGTGACTCGTTTCATACATGATATTATACATGTTTCAATGCCATTCTCCCAAATCTCCCCACCCTCTCCCTCTCCCACAGAGTCCACAAGACTGATCTATACATCAGTGTCTCTTTTGCTGTCTCGTACACAGGGTTATTGTTACCATCTTTCTAAATTCCATATATATATATTACAATTTTTAAAAAGCCCAAATGACCCAGTGGGTTTCGGGGTGGCCTTTTTATTTTATTTTTTGACTGTGTTGCACAGAATACAGAATCTTAGTTCCCCAACTAGGGATTGACTCAGTGCCCCCTGCAGTGGAAGCTCAGAGTCCTAACCACTGGACTGCCAGGAAATTTCCTTGAATAAGTTTTAAGAGAGTAAGGGCCCATGGATGAAATGTTCATCTTCTTTATCAGATAAATACTGTGACTATGAAGTGTCATAAAGGTGTATTTCTTGTCTAAAAGGAACTTGTAGTGTGATAAGGCAAAGGTAATTATTGACATTTGATAAACCTTTACTGCAAAACCACTATGCATAGGGTACACAAAAATAATCAAGCCATAAGATTCAACTTTAAGGTGGTTGCAGCCTGTAAAGGGAGATGAATAATCTTCATAAGGTGTGGCAGATACCAGAATGGGTAAAAAAAAAAAAAAAAGGGAGGCTCTGAGAGCAGCAGGAGGGGCCCTCAACCCAGGCAGGGAATTCCAGAATGGATTCCCTGAGAACATGATGCCAGGCTGGAGTCTTTTATAATTTTTGTTTTCCATTTCCACATCACTTTTCACCCTCTCATCCATATTTGAATTTATCAATACTAACTTTAAGGATATGATCTGTTCTTATTTCCCAATCATTTGTCTTCCTTTCTGTTAATTTCCCAGGCTACATGCTGGGTTCAGTCTTGACAGAAAATGGCTAAGACACTTTGGACCAGGACAGCTCCTTATTGTTCAGAATGGACTTTTTTTTTTTTGCATCTGATGCTCCCCCTTTATTTCAGCACTGGGCTGCCTTAGCTTTCTGGGCAGGCAGATCTGATTATCAACTACTTAACCTGAGTGGTTCCCTAGTACTGAACTTCCGTCTTGTGCTCTTGTTAGCTTTTTGCTTTCCCATCTATTTACAGAATCTCGTTTTTGCTTCTTTGCTTAGTTCTTGTTTCTCTGCTAAAGCTGACCTTAGATTTATGCTTTCTTCTGGACTTGCTGAGCCACGTTTAGTCAAGTCTGCTGCTGCTGCTGCTGCTGCTAAGTCGCTTCAGTTGTGTCCGACTCTGTGTGACCCCATAGACGGCAGCCCACCAGGCTCCCCTGTCCCTGGGATTCTCCAGGCAAGAACACTGGAGTAGGTTGCCATTTCCTTCTCCAATGCATGAAAGTGAAAACTGAAAGTGAAGTCGCTCAGTCGTGTCTGACTCTTAGCAACCTCATGGACTGTAGCCTACCAGGCTCCTCCGTCAGTGGGATCTTCCAGGCAAGAGTACTGGAGTGGGATGCCATCGCCTTCTCTGAGTCAAGTCTCTAGCCTTAGATATATTTCTGCCTCTTATTTACATACTGTCTCCAAGCCTTTTGCCTTGTGCACTCAATATATTCCATAAATTCAGCTAGGAGTTAGAATTTTGGCAGCAGATAGAAATTAATGCTAGGTACTCAGGAATAGATCCCGAAGTGAGATGTGGAAATCTTACTGCTTTCCCTTAATCAGAGAAAACTTCTGGGAGAGAAATTTTCTGAAAAACCTTTGACAATGAATGATTATTACATACGGATGAATAGCCTTTTGATGAAAAAGGAATGCTTTAGTCTCAGGTAGGAAATGTCCATTGACAGTTATATGCGTTCCCTCAGCCTTAAACAAAATTAACAGTGATATATGAACGTGTAAGATGATGTCCAGTTGCTATCACCAGCTGCCCTAAACCCATTGCTGAAACCTGATGTGAGTTCCATAGTGGGTATGTTGTTCAAAATTCTTCAATGGGCAAGACAGTATATTTGATTTGAAGAATTGAAGAAGGAGTCAAAGGCAGAAGATCTCCTGGGCCAGGGGACCCCATGGCTCAGTGCTTTTTCTGGGCCCATCTAGGATTGGTGAGGCACCAGACCCATACTTCTTACTCCTGTACCTTGCTAGTCACTGTGTCACAGGACCTGTTCAGCAAAATTACTTTCTAGCAAAGTTAGGAAAAGGAATATTGGTGTTGAATTTTCCAGACACACACATTTCACACTCCAAGTCCATGCCCTGAAACTGTTTTCTGTAAAAGTTTAAAAGGAAATAGTCCTTATTGCACAAACAGTCCCTACTCTCTAAAAGCATTTCCCTGCTACAAATAACATTTATTTCCTCAAAATAGAAACACCAGAGAGCGCTTCCTCAGTGCACCAGTCAATTTTCTCAAAGTACAAGCACACTAAATTGCCTTTCCTTCTTTTCCTGCCCTTGAACTAGCTTTTTGTCTCTAGGGTCTTCTCTATAAGTCACCATCTTCCTGTCAAGCAGCAACAACATAACCATTATTTCACATGGTGGGTGGAGAAAGCAAAGGATAAAAATTGGCATCTGCATACTGAGATGCAATAACAAAATTAAAATTTGTGTCTTCCTCACCAGCTTTATTATTTTATGGAATACATAAAACATTCAAAAGAGACACTGGAAAATTGTGTCTGAGGTAGTTTATAAACAAGACAGTAAGGCAATATTTCTTAGATTCTTTTAATGGATCTCCTGCATTTACATAGGACAATTGTGCTTACTTAGAACACAAATTTCTGTATTCCACTCCAGAATTAAACTAAGGAAATCGGCGTTACTTTAAAAAAAATAATCAATTTATTTATTTTTGGCTGTGTTGGGTCATCGTTGCTGCACGCGAGCTTTCTCTAGTTGCAGAGAGTGGGGGCTACTTGCTAGTTGCGGTGTGCAAGCTTCTCACGGTGGTTGCTTCTCTTGATGAGGAGCACAGGCTCTACAGTGTGTGGGCTTTAGTCGCTGCAGCCTGTGGGCATAGTTGCCATGCAGCATAAGGGATCTTCCTGGACCAGGGATCAAAACAATGTCCCTTGCTTTGCAAGGTGGGTTCTTAACCACCTGACCACCACAGAAGCTCCGAAATCTACATTTTTAACAAGTTTTCTCTGTGATCTGATGGATCATATGGCAAGCATTACCCTAAGATTGTGCTTAAAATATGCAAGACTCCTGTAATTGTAGTCAAAATCACACCTGGCTCCAGGTAAATCAGTTGAAACTCTCATTACTGGTAGATGCATTATAAGAAGAGGAGGGGGTCGGTATGGTGCTTAAACAGAACTAACTGGAAAAGATTCTCTGTATGATAGGGAGAAAGGAGGGCAGTCCATTTATGGTTTCAGTAGCATCATAGCACCACAGCATCATAGCACTATGTCCCTTCTCTGCCTGTGGAGAAAGAGAGCAAAAGCTACAACAAATGGATCACCTGTGGTCATGACCAAGCAAAGCGTGACCTTCTGCTAAAGTATAAGCAATCCTTAATTAAGCCAAATCAAGAACATTTTGTTTTTACCCCCAAAAGGATTCTATGTACATTGATGGCAATTTCCATCTAGCCAAACAGAGAAAACCAAGGTACATAAAATTGAGGTTCTCAATGTTTTGTGTCTCCTGAACATATTTGAACACCTAGAATTCGGGGCAGCATACCTGAAGGAAACAAGACACTTGGTAGGACCAAGATCCATGTCTCAATGCCCTAAACTACCCCCCACCCAGTGACTATTCTCACCTGACTGGCTTCAGCTCTCTGCCAGCTTGTGAGGGGATCCCACAGCCCAGTGCTCCTTCTGGGCCCATCTAGGACTGGTGAGGCACCAGACCTATACCTCTTCCCCCTATACCTTGCTAGTCACTGTGTCACAGGACCCGTTCAACAAAATTACATCTGACAGACATCACCTCAATACTATAAATACTTGCTGCTGCTGCTGCTAAGTCGCTTCAGTCATGTCCGACTCTGGGCGACCCCATAGACGGCAGCCCACCATGCTCCCCAGTCCCTGGGATTCTCCAGGCAAGAACACTGGAGTGGGTTGCCATTTCCTTCTCCAATGCATGAAAGTGAAAAGTGAAAGTGAAGTCGCTCAGCCGTGTCCGACTCCTAGCGACCCCATGGACTGCAGCCCACCAGGCCCCTCCGTCCATGGGATTTTTCCAGGCAAGAGTACTGGAGTGGGGTGCCATTGCCTTCTCTGATAAATACTTAGTAAAAGCCCAAACCCCCAACACAACTCATTTAAAATATTGAAACGCCAGTCTCTAAGAATGAAGTACTGATAGATGCTTTGATGAACTTTGAAAATATTATGCTAGTAAAAAAAAAAAAAGCCAGATACCAAAAGCCACATATTGTACGATTCCACTTACATAAAATGTTCAGAATAGGCAAATCAATAGAAACAGAAAGTAGATTAGTGGTTGCCAGGGACTGGAGGAGCGGGGTGGGTAGGGAGCAACTGTTAATGGATATGAGGTTTCTTTTTGAGGTGGTGAAAATGTTCTAAAGTTATATAGTTGTAATGGTTGCATAACCTTGTGAATATACTAAAAAAAACCCCACTGAATTGTACACTCTGGTGAATTTCATGGTATGCAAATTGTATCTCAAGCTGTTCTTGAAAACTAAAATATTGAGAGACTTCGGTGAAAATTTTGGTACACCAGTACGCTGAGATCAGTTCAGTTCAGTTCAGTCGCTCAGTCGTGTCCAACTCTTTGCAACCCCATGAACCACAGCACGCCAGGCCTCCCTGTCCATCATCAACTCCTGGAGTTCACCCAAGAGAAGTTAAAATTGAATTAAGCAACGACCAAGTGATAAATGATAAAATACTGATGTTTCATTTAAATCCAGAGTTAAAAAAAATCTTAACTATAGAGTGGGTCTCTTTGATTATAACTAGCAGGTTATAACTAGCAGTATATATTATAATATAGTATATATTATACTGCCTGCTAGTTATTACTAGCAGTATACATTATAACTAGCAGTATTATAACTAGCAGCAGCAGGTAGAATATGTAACTAACGTTTTTTGTTTTTTTTTAAAACTTTGTTTTCACATATACTATAAAATTTGAGTCTACTTTGATGCTAAACAAACCTAGACCTTTATGAGCCAGATTATAGTTCATAGTGATGATTAACGTTAAATTAGAATTAGTGAGAAGGGTATCAAACAATATCACTGGTTTCCATTTCTTTTCAAAGTTGTTTCACAAGATGTATTTTATTCTCATTAGAGTTAGTATATATCATACTATTAAAGAAAGCTTTTAAAAAAGATTTAGAGAAGGAAGTCTGCTTATCAAGATCTCACACAGTGGAAAGCTAAAATACTTGAACTCTAGTACATGGTTTTAAGCATGTGGTAGAATCAGGATCTGGAGAGAGGGTACCAGTGCTAGGCTCCTTCAGCTGTGTCTGACTCTTTGCAACCCCATGCCAGCCAGCAAGGCTTCTCCACCATGGGGTTCTCCAGGCAAGAATACTGGGGTGGATTGCCATTTCCTACTGCAGAGGATCTTCCCGACCTAGGGATGGAACCCATGTCTCTTATGTCTCCTGTATTGGCAGGCAGGTTCTTTATCACTAGAGCCACCTGGGAAAACTGGAGAGAGGGTAAATTTATTTCAAAGTTTAAACTGGTTAAGACCAAGTTATGTGGGTATAGCATGTTACTTTAATGTACAGTGCTTATAAATCTAGACTAATGGCTTCTGCTTTACAGCTTTTATTGGGTGTCCTTTTGAGAACATGAATAAAAGACGCATATACAGATGCCAACTTTATCCCCACAGAATTCTTAGGAGGATCACTCTGAGATCTATTCATGGACTCTTCACCCCATGCTGAGAATTCCACGCCCATATAAAGAATAGTTTATTCCATACTAATGTTTATTTTGGTCAGTTGTAGCTATTGTCAGTAATTCTACATTTGCCAAGATGCTAAACATTTTATTAGTGCACTCAACACAGTATGTTGGGCAATAGACACCCACCCTAGCACCAACTCTGTCAGTTCCAAGGTTGGACTTTGATTATCATATCTGTCTGGGACATGACAACTAGTTAGAGGAAGTGGGATTGCGAAGGATTATAAAATGTTCAATCCCCACTTTCCGATGAAACAAGAAGCTTCCCTTGGTAAGTGGCCCATGAGGTTCTTTCTACTTATGCTTTAATGAGCAGCTCCATAAATAAACCTTCAAGTAGAATCTGAGACATTTTCCAATTATGTGTGCTTCAACCCCCCAGAGCACGCCCAGCTGCAGCATACTGCGCAGATCCAGAGAATTCAGGCAAACACCAAGTTTTGGTCTGAATTCTCCACAAAGAAGCCTCAATATTTTCACTTTGTTGACCATAAGTGATATATTTAGTTATCCAGAAGGGTAGTCAATCTGCTAGAAAAAATATCCTGAAGAAAATGAAACAGGCAATTATGTTGGGCAGACCCAGGGGTTAGTTGTGGATGGACCTTGTTTTAAAACAGATTCCTAACTCAGTCAAAAAGTCTCATGTCCATGTGTTTTCCTGGGGAGAAACTTCCAAGGCAGCGACGTGAAAACTAACAGACTTGATGAAGGGGTGGATAGCCATCTGGTTTGCTCACAAGCAGAGCTGCTCTTTTTATCAGAATTATTTTCAGATTTTCATATGGAGGTGGAGTTGGCCATCTTGAACACCAAATCAGTATTAACCCTCTCCTTAAACAACTCTATTGAAAATTCTCCTAATAAGGATACTAGGAAACTTTTCCTTTTTTCCCATCTGAAATAGGGAACAGAGGCCTATTGAAATCCAGCAGCCAGTCTCAGATGGGGGCAGGGCATTCATCAGTGGGATTTCCCTTGGGACTCCTGAGGCTTGAGAAGAAGGAACCCCAGTGATTGGCTGCCTGAGGATACACTTCCCTTAGACTGAGCTTTCCATTGGCATGAAAATAAGTTAGGCTCTAATAAGGTGACTGTCAGTCTCTTTAGAAGTGACTTATTTATGCTGAAGCCAAGGTCTCTTCTTCCCGTCCACACCGGCTGAGGTAGGTGAAGGAGAGGTTTGGCCAACAAGCCCATAAGAAACAATAACTTTGCCTGTTGCAGAGTTCAAGAGAGATCACAGTGGCTTTGCTCCTGTGTTTTGTTGTTGTTTTGTTTTTGCTTTAATCATGCAACACTTCTCTCACAGAATTCTGAATATTTACTATCCACTGAGACAGCTTGCCTGTAGGTTTCTATTGAGGGCAAAAAAGGGTGTTGGTGGTGGAAAGCTGAGTTTATTTTTCTTGCCTTTTTTCCCCCTGGGACTCTTCTATATACACTCGTTCTTATTTTGAGCCAAACGGAAGGACAGGTTTCTTTTCATTTCCTGCCTGATCAAAAAAACAAAGTTTTCATAGTCAGCTCCTGGCAGGCATGCCCTAGTATCTTGGGGAGGGCTGTTCAGGAGTAGCAATACTTTCTCGTGTGACAGGGAGAGCAAATTGGAAGTAGCAGCTACCAGCAACGGTCACAGACAGGCACCAGCATTTCCCCACCCTTCCATAAATGGCAAAGTCACAAGAGAAAGACAAGGTCCAGGTTGTTGGAAATTTGAATTCGAAGAAAAACTGAAAAAGCATAAAGTGCTATGTGTGAACTTCTCTTTTTCTATTATCTTGATCCATATTGGGCTGCATGTGATAAACTAGTAGAGTGGTTATTTTTGAAAGGGCTTCCTTTTAGTTTTCTGATGGTTCAGAGTGAGACTGGTTGGTTAAGCATATATATTAAATTCTGATCCTTCCTTTAAAAAGAGAATAATAGTAATGTAATTTTAAAGAAAATCTACTTAAGAGTGCTGTGATCTTGGGCTCCAAAGTTAAACGAAGAAATAAAAAACCTAAGCTAAAACTCTGGAATTAATTTGAACTAATGGCTTTATATTGACCCCATTTAGCCACATAAAAGGTAAATTTTTGTCTCCAAAATTATTTCCCAGAAAAAAGGAAGTCATCTTCAATACACATCCTATGAAGCCATTTTCTGGTACTCCCTCAACATCTGAATTTGGAACCACAAACTACTGTGAAGGGAAGACGCATCAGGGTGAAATGATCCAAGTTAATGTTTGTTTCAGAGGCTTGTGGAGGTTGTCTACCAGAACTGGTTAAAGAAAGAGAGGAAAAGAAATTTATTACCGATCTAGTAACAATTCTTAAAGTTATTAGCCCTGAAATGCAAGTGTTAGATGTGTTTTTAAATAGACCTTTTAGAGAACACATAAAAATAATGAATTTGGTGAATGTACTTTATGAAGACTATACATATGCATTTATAGGAATTTAAAAAAATCACCAAGTGCTATGTACATGGGTGACTTAGTATTATCTTTTCTGGTGACAGCATTGTATATGGATTCAAAAAGTGTCAGCAACTTAGAGGGAACTGACAATTCTGTGTCTAGAAAACTGTTGAATTAGCCACAAAACAACACTAGTGAGGAATAATTGTTTTATGAAGTGACGGTGGACAAATATTAACATTAAAAATCAATGCATTATTTTATAAATATGATTTTAAATATATACACTTTACTAAGTAGTCAACAAAAGATTTTGAGAGGACATTGACTTATTTGTCCACCGCCCTAAAAATGGCCAGAAGAGAGTGTTCTTAAGTTCGTCATATATTTAGGCCTATATGGGAGGTAGACAACTCATAGAGCTAAAAATCCTGAGGGAATTTCCCATTTCACTAATGAAGAAATTAAGCTGTTAGCTCAAGGTCACAAAGTTAGTTGGGGACAGAGGGATATCAGAAATGAGACTTGCCCTTTCCATTATGATATATCACTCTCTCAGCAGGACCTTTCCTTTAGAAAACTACCAAACCCTGGCAAAAAGAGAAGAAAGATTAAGAAAAATTGTTTCAAGATCTCACTTTGTGGGAGAAACTTTTACTTGTGAGAAGCTGCTGCTTTCCCCGAGGTGCATGTGCACATACATGTACACCCACCCACCCAGAACCCTTTCATCCCAGCCAGGTGCTACAAGTTACTGACCTCCCTCTGTGAGGCTCAATCCAGGCAGATTGGTATTGGCTCTAGTGGGAAATTTATAAGAACTCCATGCCCAAGGCAGTTGCCTGCTCCAGTGGAGTGTAGGGGTTGGTACCTTGGGAATCCCAGGTATTATTAAATGCACTGGCCCTCCCCAACTCTGCAGGCCAAAGAGAACCATTTCCTAAAGTCACTTGCAAGACAGTGCTACCACAAATAAAGGACAATGTCAAAACTATAGCATTGGCCCCTTGGGCTATAAAGTCTCTACAACCCATAACTCACAGCACCTGTGTACTAAAACCATTATAAGCAATATGGGGGAGAGAAAGCTCAAAGGAACATGAGATAGAATCACCCCCAAGTGGAAACCAGTCACTCCCTGGGGCTTTTGATTAGATTTTGATCAGATTAACCATCAATATGGAAGTTCCAGATTGCGACTAACTTTAGATTTATCAGAGGGGCTGAAGGAGTCACGGGCCCCTCACTAAAAGCTGTTCTCCTGCCAAGAACCCTGGTGCCACCACTCAAGGGGTTGAGAGTGGGAAGTGGTTCAGAGGTTCAGGGTAAAGAACCAGTACTGGATAAATGGGAAAATGTCAGGTATCCTATAGCGTGAGAATACCCTCAGGGCGATGAGTATATAAAGGGGCATGAGCTGGCTCATTAAGGCAGCCTAGAATGAGGTGGGCATTTTGAGAGGTAGCAATCACTTCATGGCCAATAAATGGGGAAACAATGGAAACAGTGACAGACTTTATTTTCTTGGGCTCCAAAATCACTGCAGATGGTGACTGCAGCCATGAAATTAAAAGATGCTTGCTCCTTGGAAGAGAAGTTATGACCAACCTAGACAGCATATTTAAAAGCAGAGACATTACTTTACCAACAAAGGTCCGTCTAGTCAAAGCTATGGTTTTTCCAGTAGTCGTATGGATGTGAGAGCTGGACTATAAAGAAACCTGAGCACTGAAGAATTGATGCTTCTGAACTGTGATGTTGGAGAAGACTCTTGAGAGTCCCTTGGGCTGCAAGGAGATCCAGCCAGTCCATCCTAAAGGAGATCAGTCCTGGGTGTTCATTGGAAGGACTAATGTTGAAGCTGAAACTCCAATACTTTGGCCACCTGATGCGAAGAGCTGACTCATTTGAAAACACCCTGATGCTGGGAAAGATTGAAGGCAGGAGGAGAAGGGGACGACAGAGGATGGGATGGTTGGATGGCATCACTGACTCAATGGACATGAGTTTGAGTGAACTCCGGGAGTTGGTGATGGACAGGGAGGATGGACTGGCATGCTGCAGTCCATGCGGTCACAAAGAGTCAGACACGACTGAGCAACTGAACTGAATTGAATCATGCTTGTTGACTTCAGATAGAAGATAGGACATCACAGCCAAGATTTCAAGGATCAGGGA
This sequence comes from Bos indicus x Bos taurus, assembly GCF_003369695.1. NCBI lineage: Eukaryota > Metazoa > Chordata > Mammalia > Artiodactyla > Bovidae > Bos > Bos indicus x Bos taurus. Next base: position 27,634,326 of record NC_040085.1, on the reverse strand, counting down.
GGAGGTCAAATGGATATCATTTTAAGTCAAAACCACTTGTTCAACAATTAGCTGAACTCTAAACAGACAATTTTATCTTCTCTAGGACTTCTTTTAGCATGTTACTCTTGCATAGGGCAGTTCTATCTGTTTGGAGAACTTTCTCTCTATTCTCAAATAAATTGTACATTTCATTGTGCCAGTTTCTATAAATAACTTCTCTTTCCTCAATTCTGGTTATCTCAAGGCACTAGCTTACATGACTGATGATCATTCTTGAAGTTAGCATTGCCAAAGCCTGTTTATATTCAAAACTAGATAACCTTTTATCAACAGAGACAGGATTTTGAGGGAATGTAAATTTGAAATTAGGCATCTCAGGGCAGTTATCCCAGTCAGTATCTCCTCCACTTTCCCATGATTTCTCCTGTGGCTCTTCACATTCACAAACACAAATCACATTCAATTAAATGATCAACTTAATTCCTCCCCCCTACAAAAGCATGAAAAGTTAAAGCAAGAGCTTGAATTTGCTTAAGCAAAAGTTTGAGGTAAGTATTGTATTCATTGCGATTGAACGCATTTCTAGTGTCTCTGGTTCCAGGTTTATTTCAAGTGAAAAAGACTACCTGTTAATGTGGAGTGTACTTAATGAGAATTCCTAACACCTGAAATATTACTCCACTCTTGACTGAATTTCTCAGTAAGTGGTTAAACTTGTTCTTCTCAACTTTTGTATTAAAAAACTGTTACCGTCTTCTGTCAGTAAATAAGAAATACGGTGTTTGTGACTCTGAAATACTTTTCTGATGTTTCTTTAGGGCTGGGCAAATACAGTGAAAACTGGTGGGAAATTTCGAAAGCATTGCTAACAGCAATGAATGCATTTGTCCTGTAATTAACATCGATGGTGAGGAGCATGATGTGGAGATCAGGTGGTTTCTGTTCTGTTTATTTGTTTCCTTTTTAGAGGCTAACTAGTTTGAATGTAAGTTACTGTGGTCTCTAGATATCTTTAGTTGTGTTTTTTTTTTCAATAGGACTGCCAAAAAGTAAAGTTCAAAGTGGGCATTATGGAACATCCCCTGGAAGGTGGGGAAGTAGGCAGGGGGGCACTCAGCCAGGCCACTTGGCGGCTCCATGAGACTCAGGGTGCTTTATTCTCAAGGATCAGAACTCAGAGAGAGGGAGTAACAGGTCAGAAGATGTTCAACTGAAATGTCCCTGAGTTAATGGTTCCCTATATGTTTCGTGTGTTTTCTGTGTAGCACCAGATGTCCCCAAAAGATTTGTACACAATGTTCATAGCAACATTATTCAGAATAGACCCAGACTGGAAACAACCCAAATGTTCCTCAACAGCTGAATGGATAAACAAATGGTGGCGTAGTTATGCAACAGAAAACTACAGCAGCCGAAGAGAAGGAAGAGCTGCTTCCCCTAATCCAAGTAAACTGGAGACGTCAGAAACAGAACATTCACATTCATTTTCTATTGCTACACAACAAATTACCACAAACGTCACAGCTAAAAACAATCAGATCAGATCAGTTGCTCAGTCGTGTCCGACTCTGCGACCCCATGAATCGCAGCACGCCAGGTCTCCCTGTCCATCACCAACTCCCGGAGTTCACTAAGACTCACGTCCATCAAGTCAGTGATGCCATCCAGCCATCTCATCCTCTGTCATCCCCTTCTCCTCTTGCCCCCAGTCCCTCCCAGCATCAGTCTTTTCCAATGAGTCAATTCTTCACATGAGGTGGCCAAAGTACTGGAGTTTCAGCTTTAGCATCATTCCTTCCAAAGAAATCCCAGGGCTGAGCTCCTTCAGAATGGACTGGTTGGATCTCCTTGCAGTCCAAGGGACTCTCAAGAGTCTTCTCCAACACCACAGTTCAAAAGCATCAATTCTTCAGCGCTCAGCCTTCTTCACAGTCCAACTCTCACATCCATACATGACCACAGGAAAAACCATAGCCTTGACTAGAAGGACCTTTGTTGGCAAAGTAATATCTCTACGTCCAAGGAGTAAGTGTCTTTTAATTTCATGGCTGCAGTCACCATCTGTAGTGATATCCACTTATTAACTCACAATTCTGTAGGTCAGAAGTCCAAGCACAGAACGACTGGCTTCTTTGTTGGGGTTTTAGAGGGTTGAATCAAGGTGTTGGCTGGATTGTGTTCTCTTCAGGAGGCTCTGAAGAAGGGTTTTCTTCTGAGCTCATTTAGGTTGCTGACTGAATCCTGTTCCTTGCAGCTGTAGAATGAGATCCCTGTTGACTTGTTGACTGTCAGCCAGGTGCTAGTCTTAATTCATAGAGGTTTCTAGTGCTTCAAATCTTTTTCTTTGGGGAGAACCCTGTCCCTTTTATGGGTTCGCCCAATTAGATGAGGCCTACTAAGGATAATCAGAGAAGGCAATGGCACCCCACTCCAGTACTCTTGCCTGGAAAATCCCATGGACAGAGGAGCCTGGTAAGCTGCAGTCCATGGGGTCACAAAGAGTCAGACACTAGTGAGCGTCTTCACTTTCACTTTTCACTTTCATGCATTGGAGAAGGAAATGGCAACCCACTCCAGTGTTCTTGCCTGGAGAATCCGAGGGACGGGGGAGCCTGGTGGGCTGCCGTCCATTGGGTCACACAGAGTCAGACACGACTGAAGTGACTTAGCAGCAGCAGCACTAAGGATAATCTCTCTCTCTCTCTCTCTCTCTATATATATATATAAATAAAATATCCATACGAAGATTATAGGCTGTTCATGAAATTTATAAAAAACAAGCCCTTTTGAACTTATTCCTTGCAAGTATTTTTTAAACGATTACTGGATTTTTGTTGTTGTTGTTAGTAATGCACCATACTTTTTTTCAATATTTTGACCTCCTTCACCCATTTCTCCCACACCTGCCCCCTACCTTTGGCAATCACCAATCTGTTTTGTTTATCTATAAAAGCCTTTATCTTTAAGGCTTTAAGAGAGGTAATATGATATTTGTCTTTCTCATCTGATTTTTTCTCATCAAAAGCATAATGCCTTTGAAGGCCATCAATGTTGCCACAAATGACATAATTTCATTCTTTTTTTATGGCTGAGTAATATTTTGCTGTGTGTACATGTGTGCGTATGTATACATACATATACTTCTTCTTTATCCATTCATACATTGATGGACACTAGGGTTGTTTCTATATCTTGGCTATCGTAAAAAATGTTGCAATAAACATTTGCATATAGATGTCTTTTTTAGTTTTATCTTGTCTTCAGGTAAATACCTAGAAGTGGAATTGCTGGGTCATAAATTTGTGACCTTTATTACATCTGCAAATTTCTTCTTAGCAGCCCCTGGATTAGTATTTGATAGGATACCTGGGAGAAGATGTGTTTATATGAGGGGCTAGAAATCTTAAGGGCTAACTAAAACTCTGCCTCCCACAACTCTTAACCCCTTTCTCTGCTTTATCAAAACAGAGTATGAAAACAAAACAAAACAACTACCAGAGAGGATTAGACCTGGCCCACTGAGTCCAGTACGCTCACTTTAACTATGGCACCGACAGGTAGCACCAAGAGGGTTTGATTGCCCATAGTCCCACCTTTGGTAAGGGAGAAAAATTTTATAAGAAGTAATATATACATACATTTGACTGGGGAAATAGATGTGGAGACAATGGAAACAGTGACAGACTTTATTTTCTTGGGCTCCAAAATAACTGCAGATGGTGACTGCAGCCATGAAATTAAAAGACATTTGCTCCTTTGAAGAAAAGCTATGACCAATCTAGACAGCATATTAAAAAGCAGAGACATTACTTTGCCACAAAGGTCCTTCTAGTCAAGGCTATGGTTTTTCCAGTAGTCATGTATGGATGTGAGACTTAGACCATAAAGAAAACTGAGCATCAAAGAATTGATGCTTTTGAACTGTGATGTTGGAGAAGACTCTTGAGAGTCCCTCGGATTACAAGGAGATCAAACCAGTCAATCCTAAAGGAAATCAGTCCTGAATATTCACTGGAACGACTGACGCTGAAGCTCCAATACTTTGGCCACATGATGTGAAGAACTGACTCCTTGGAAAAAACCCTGATGCTGGGAAAGATTTAAGGCAGGAGGAGAAGGGGATGACAGAGGATGAGATGGCTGGATGGCATCACCGACTCGATGGACGTGAGTTTGAGTGAACTCCGGGAGTTGGTGATGGACAGGGAGGCCTGGCGTGCTGCAGTCCATGGGGTAGCAAAGAGTCAGACACGACTGAGGACTGAACTGAACTCACTAGGGGATAAAAGGGACCATAATACTAAAAAGTGTTAATAATAAGAAAAGATAATTTCCAATTGTCCTCCAATAATCATGTGCTACTCTTGCAGTCAGATAAAAAATGTTTATTTTTTTTAAAGTATATAACCTTATAGCACAATTTTTCTTAGTTACCCCTTATGGATTTATCACCCTTAATTTTATTTTTTAAGGTGTTGATAAACACTTCTTTTTTTCTTTCATGAAAGTGATTCAGAAAAAAAATGTTTACAAGCTGCATTTTAACATTTTTACATAAAACATTTTTGTTATGTAAAATGGATAATTGCATTGGCTTGTACTTATCATAACTAAGGTTTTCATTTAACCCTCATTTGTAGAGCACTTTAGAATTTCTAAAATTCATGTATATATATTATCTCATTGCACTGAATGATCTCACTTGAACTTTAAACTCAGAGATGATATTTGCTCCCCTCTCCCTACCCACCCAATAGAAGTGAGTTAGAAGCAGAAATACGATTCGAGTTAATGCTGGTGATATGGCATGGTCTTCCCTCTCTACCTATTCTCAGAGTAGAGTACAAGAATAAATAGAGCTACACTATGTCTTTCTTGAGTTGGGAAACCCAGGCAAAAAACCTTACAGCCTACCTACTCTTATTGTGGAAAACCATTCTTGATAAGGGCTATATATGAGATAAATGAAAAACTTTCTTTTTTCTATTAATTCTCATGTTGGAGATGAACTATTGAAAGGGTCCTAGAAAAGAGCAACCTAATTATAGTGTTCAATATATATGTTTGTTTTCAAATATGTACATATCAGTATTGGTAAAGAATCACAATCTCTTTCTTGACTGCTGAAGCACCTCATTCCTTGATTCTGGGTACAGGGGTTAACTTATCCTGATTCCATTTTATACCCGTAATCCATGGTCAACTAAGCTAACCACATCTTCTTTGTCTATTTTGGTCACGATGTCAAAATTCTTAAAATTGCATGTTTTGGTTTGGGACTGTGCCTGGTGGTGAAATTCTATACAGTTTTATTTCTTTTGTTTGCAGATTGTTTATGGTCTTTTCTAGGAGAGGTGGTGGAGCTGAGTAGGGGAAGTTACATCAGATCTATGGTTTTCTTGATTAGATTATTATAGGATCCAAAATAACGGCCTTCTATGAAGTATAGCTAACTATTGGCAGAGAGTAGGTTGTCTTTCTTCCCCAAACCCTTGAAAAGAGAAGGACTGAAACCTTCAGTAACCTTTGCTGCCAGAAGGCTCATATGGTAGAAATTAAGTTGTCCTTTAATTTACATAAATAATCAAGAGATGGCAATTGACTTTGTTCATAGATCAATTAAAGCCTATTAATATATGTAAACTCTGTACAAAAAATGTACATCTGCCTTATGCATGTACTGTCAGCATCTTTCTCATTTCAAACTCCTGCAGGAATGGAGCAAACAGGACCAAAAGTAGATTGTGTGGAAATGTTTAGGATAATTGGTTTCCTGAAAAAAATTCCATTCACCACAGTTAAGTTCAAGGAAGTAGAAATTACTTTACCTTGCAATAGCTCATTCAATTAACTCTCCAATTATAGAAACCTCTAGAATGTGACTCCTAATTAAAGCAAGTGATTAATTCATGCTGCTGATAGGGGAATGGTGAGGCTTCTTTTGCTTTTGACAGAAGTTTCAGGTATATGCAATGCTACCTGTATATGACCGTTCTAAGGAAAATTTCTGGACAAAGTAGTTATTATATCTAGCAACAAATGAAGTGACTTCTGATCCCGATTCTCTGCAAAAATCTCAAGGTAACTTTCCTTTTAGAAGTCTGAAGTTAGAACACTGATGGGAGATTGAAAGCAATAATCCTATGTGAAGAAACACATCTTGAGTAAGTCCTATCTGAGCATAGAAACATATATTTCAGTTACCCAATCCTTAAAATTTAATTCAAGTTCCTCGTGTGAATTTAGCCTCTTTCAGAAGAAGAGTTATTAACTAATAAATATTATATTATTTTATGATTGTTTGTATTAGCTAGTAAGAATAAAGAACTTGCTGTCTCTGAACCTTTAAAATCTCATTTAAAATTGCTTCATTTAATCTTTGTCAATTCTGTGATATAGGTACTATGGCTGTGTTCATTTAAAGATTAAACAACCGCTGTGAAAGTTTGAGTACCTGGTTCAAGGACACACAGTTTATAAAAGGATGGTCTGGAACTTGAACCAAACTATCTATGGCTTCAAAGCTGGAATGTCTTCACTTGCTGAATTAGTTTCACCTCTTTTCAGGTATAGACTTTTTTCGATAAAATCTTTCTTAAAAAATGACTTATTTCTTGAGTGATTACCTCTTTCAGTTCCTAGCAGGAAACAGGTGGAGTAGCCAAATCAGGATGATTCCAGGAGGGTTTATTTACAAGGAGACTGTTTATAAAGGTACGTGTTAAGGGTGAGGATAGAGTGTAGGGAAACCACAAGACATAGTGCAGCAATTTGAGGCCAGTAGCAGTGGATGAAGTGTTACTACACTTAGATCTGAAAAGATGAGGGAAGGGAACAGTTACTGACCAGAAAGAAAAGATGGGTGGATAAGATCACCTAGAAAAGCACACTGAGCCAGCTGAAAGGACATGTCCAACCAAAGCTGCCTCTGAGAGGAATACACACCCTAATCTCATGCTCATCCCACCCTTTTATCTCCTGCCAAGGCTCTCTTTGGCCAAACCCAACAAGAAACCAGAGGTCATGGGAGTCTTGATGACGTGGTTTTTGTGGGCCAGCTGAGCAAGACAGAGCAGAATGGAGAAAAATGGAGAGAGGACCTGGAGAGACAGACAGAAGGTATCCAGTATAAGGACACATAAGAAAAATGAACTGACAGTGATTATAGACTATTGGCTTTTTCCGTGAATAAATATGTAACTTAGAAACACAATATTTCTTAGGATGTGAGGGAAGTAACTGCAAATTTGGCTTTCCTGGAGTGACTCTGGCTATTGCATGGTATAGAGCCTCACTTCGGGAAATTGTATCTGTTACTGTCAGCAGTGGAGCTTTGCTCCTAGAGCAAGAATCTGGTGAGGATCATAGCCCTAGATCCCCTCCCAGGTTAGGATTCCTTCTTACCTTTGAAAAAGACAGCTTCCTTGAAAGGTCACTAGGAAAACACTGGGTTACTGTCAGCATTTCCAGAGAAAAGACAGGTATCTACCCATTTAGACAGTTGTCAAGAGAGTTAATACAAAGGATTTCTTGGTACTTTTCAAAACAAAACAAACAAGAAAAAGACGAAAATGGAAGAAAGAATATTAAACTGTGAACACTGCAGGATCCTGTTTGAGTACTGGGTGGGAAGGGGGGATACACCAGCTGTGAGAGAGGGAGAAGAATAAAGAAAAAATATAAGGAGAAAATTTGTTAGTGCTCAGCTTAATCATCAAGATTTTAGTTCATCATGGAAGATATTTGCCTGCCATGTATTTATAAGACTCAGATATTTACAATTTTTCCTGCTACCAATTCAGTTCAGTTCAGTTCAGTCGCTCAGTCGTGTCCGACTCTTGGCAACCCCATGAATCGCAGCACGCCAGGCCTCCCTGTCCATCACCACCTTCCAGAGTTCACTCAAACTCACGTCCATCGAGTCGGTGATGCCATCCAGCCATCTCATCCTCTGTCATCCCCTTCTCCTCCTGCCCCCTATCCCTCCCAGTATCAGAGTCTTTTCCAATGAGTCAACTCTTTGCATGAGGTGGCCAAAGTACTGGAGTTTCAGCTTTAGCATCAGTCCTTCCAAAGAACACCCAGGACTGATCCCTTTTAGAATGGACTGGTTGGATCTCCTTGCAGTCTGAGGGACTCTCAAGAGTCTTCTCCAACACCACAGTTCAAAAGCATCAACTCTTCGGCACTCAGGTTTCTTCACAGTCCAACTCTCACATCCATACATGACCACTGGAAAAATCATAAGCCTTGACTAGACGGGCCTTTGTTGGCAAAGTAATGTCTCTGCTTTTGAATATGCTATCTAGGTTGGTCATAACTTTCCATCTAAGGAGTAAGCGTCTTTTAATTTCATGGCTGCAGTCACCATCTGCAGTGATTTTGGAGCCCCCCAAAATAAAGTCTGACACTGTTTCCACCGTTTCCCCATCTATTTCCCAATTAGTCATATACAATTCTGCAAACATAAATCAATTGCACTTGAGTTTCTTATAAGTGCAGTGTTCTAGTTTAAATGTTCCCTCTCCCATCTTCCTCCTCTTTTGAATAATGTGAACTACCTCTTTGTTAAGTTACTTTCTGAACTCTTATGCAACTACCATCTTCAGCATATTTGTTGTTCCAGAGAATCTTTTATCCCACATTCACCTTTTCTCTTTTTAAAAGTTCATGACCACTTCCTTGATATCTGTAATGCACCCACTCACTCTCCCCCTTTTAAAAACGTTTAGCCTAGCACATCTTGGCTTCTTCTCTACAAAGTGTTCAGAAAGCATATGTTGCAGAATCTGCTCCTTCAACTGCTAATTCCTTTAGGGGAGGCTAATTGTTGGGCCCAGAAGTTCCACCATAAAGAAGAACAGTTTTGATAGATATAATTCACAGTATATGGATGGGAACTTGGAAGTGAAGCAGTATAGTGATTAACCCTCACTGAACATCAAGTCTAAGGTGTAACTAGGATCATAACCTGGAGTCTCAAGGATTATTATTATTGTTATCCATATTTTTCTTATCATATTTTTTCACCTAAAATGTTTAATTGATAATAGTTTTTCACCTAAAATGTGTAACTGATGATAACCTATTTATAGTTTCCTTATAGTAAACTCCTGTTTTTGCCAAATGCATTCACCATTTGCCATACTTTCTCAGTTTCTCTCACTTGGAATTCCTTCATTCTCAGTGGCTTTCCAAATTCTATGGCATTAAGTTCTACTTGGTAAACCTCTCCTTGAATTCTAGATCAATAAGATTGTTTTCAATTCTCAATGCCTGCAGCAATTAGCTTTATCAGTTCCTTTCAGTTAATCATACAGTACTGAATTAGCACTTTATCATATTTCTAAAGGTTTGTATTCATTTATTTTAGAATTTGCTCATCTATTTGTGTTCTGTATTTTAACTTGGGTAATAGTTCCATTAGAGATAAGAATATCTTGTATCTATCTCTTACTTTCCTGAGTATACACTAGTGTTGAGAGAACATTGGCCAAATAAATTAATCAAGCATGGTGGAAAGAGGAATGAGGGAACTGTAGTCAGGTAGAATACACCAGTTATCTCCTCTAACTCCACTAAAATGACAGGAAAGAAGACAAAGGTTCAAATTCATCTGACAGAGAAAAGAGATGTAAAGTGCCAAAGAAATGTCATCAAACTTTGGAAGACGTTATAACTTAGTAAGGAAGGGAGGCCCCAAACTAAGTGCCTGCAGGAGGTAGGATAAAAGGAAACAAGTGGATTTATGTTGATGAGTTTGAGAAAAACTCAGAAATTAGAGGCAAGCTACTCTGGAAGTGGATATGGAAGGAGATGAAAATTGGGGTCTATAAGAGAAGTATTAGATGCCCAGATATTCCTTGAATCAGTTCCACTGTGACTACTCCATCTCCTCTGGCAGAAGACTCAAATAAAACTAAAGAGGTTTAACCAGCAAGGCTTTGCATTAGGGAACACAAGGCACATGTGAGGATATGCAAGAGAAGCAGTATTAAAATTGGGAAGATTTATGCCAATTTACATTGTGAGGACTGTGACCCTCCCCCAACCTCCTGTTCCAACATGATATGCAGAGTCCTAGCAGCCAGGCAGGAGATAGAGGGGTTATTCTCCAGGAAATCTGGCCTAGGAAAAAAAGGCTTACAGGCTTTGACATTTGGTATATTTGATAACCATTCCTAATCATACTATAGCAAGGCCCACCAGTTATGAGATCCCACCAAATGTATGAGTTACCCCAAATGCTTTTAATTAATTCTTAGGTGTCTTTCTTAAATATGAGCAGAGAGTGAAGGATACCCAGATCCTGTTCATGTGGAATAAGAAATTGAACCCCAAAAACACTTTTTAAAAAAGGCAATGCAGGCTATTCCCAGTAGAAGAAAATTTTTAAAAAAGTTCCTAAATGCATCTCCTCAGAAAGATAAAAGAATAAACTGCACTATAAAACATACAAAGAAAAAGGAAAATTGTTTGAAAATTAAAAATATGAGAGCAGAACTAAAAATATTTGAAATAAAAATCGGAAAATAAAGCTAAAGAAATCTCCCAGAGGAAGAAATGAAAAATGAGAGGGAAAAGACAAACAGAAAATTCATCTAGGAGATTTAGCCTCAACCAAAATAAATTTCACAAAGAGAGAATGGAGAAAATGAAGATGAAGGAATTATCAAAGAAATAATACAAAAGAAATGTCCAGAACTGAAGACTAAATCTCTAGGTTAAAAGAGTCTACCAAGTGCCTAGAACAGTGAATGTAAAAAAACCCTACACCAAGCCTCATCACTGTTACATTTCTGAACTTCAGCTAAAGAAAAAATCTAGAATTTCCAGTGAAGGTAAAAAAAAAAAAACAACCCACCACCACCACCACCATCCTGCTACAAAACCTCACAAATAATTGTGAATTAGAATAACATCAGCCTTCTCAATAGCAACATCAGAAGCTAGAAAGCAATGGAGCAATCTTTAAAATTTTTGCATAAAAATGATTTCTACACTAGATTTCTTTCTACAATCAAACCACCAAAGATATTTAATGGCCATGCATGTCATTTACCTCTCAAGTAGCCTTTCTGAGAAATTTACTGGAAGACATGTTCCATCAAAATGAAGGACTAAAACAACAAAGAAAAAGACATGGAATTCTGAAAAATGGACTCAATACAGAAGAAAAATAAGGGAATTTCCAGAATGATGGTGATATAACATCCCAGGATGACAATTGTACTCGACCTTTTTATGACCTGATACACATACATTATTTTTGATAAAATAGAATTTTATCTTCTAATTTTAAATCAAAATTAAAAAAAAGAAAATAAGAGGCATGGTAATAGGTATATAATAAAGTAGGAAAGAGGCCAGAGGGCTAGTCCCATGGACAGCTGAAGGCAAACCATGAATCTCCTCTCCTCTCAGTGTGTTTTGACAAATCCAAGTACAGAAGTATATGCCAGTTCCTCACAGATTGAGAATGCCGCCCAGGTCTCTGAGGCATACTGCATCAAGGGAAGGACAGAAGAGGGAAGTCAATGGAATGGAAAGGTTCTTACTGAAAGCCTTACCATTTTGCATATTTGGGCTTTGGCAGTAGGTAGGAGTGTGGGTTAATAGCACGTCCGGGAAATGTGATAACAGTGCTAAATGCTGCTGTCCATCAGATTTCACGTAATGAATGTGTATAAGGATAATTGTTACCAAGCAGAGTGAAAATTAGCCTCCTGCTTATTATTCAAGACTTGCTAAGTTCTCAAAAAGATCCCAAAACACAATTAACAGCTACAATAATTTTTCATCTATGGATGTTGCTTTACTAGCTTTCAAACTATTAAAATACTGCATTATTTCTGCTCAAGCTGAAATATTCCATTAGAGTAGATCAAGAGGGTTCCAGTCTTGAGATGGGAGTGCAATATGAATGGCACATATGTGGTGGAATCTTTTCTACTTTTCACATTTAAATGTATTATCTCACATTTTTCGGAACTTCCCTTAAGCAATTCTGGGACTTCATAAGTAGCGTGTATGTGTATGTTTAAGTATATACGTGTATGCATGCCTGTGTGAGTTCAGTTGTTTCAGTTGTATCTGACTCTTTGGGACCCTATGGACTGTAGACTGTTAGGCTCCTATGTCCATGGGATTCTCCAGGCAAGAATATCAGAGGGATTTGCCATGCCCTCCTCCAGAGGATCTTCCCAACCCAGGGATTGAACCCACATCTCCTGTGTCTCCTGCATTGCAGGTGGATTCTTTACCATCTGAGCCAACAGGGAAGCTCATGTATGTATATACAGACAAATATATATAATAGAGTCAATTTGGCTATTTTTATTGTGTGATATTGGTGACCTACTTTATAAAGAATATACATCTAGTCCTTTAAGAAAAACATTTTTCAGCCACACAGGGCTTGTTGGTATTGGATTCTTAATGAAGCATTTTATCAATAACTTGGGTAATAAACCAGAGTCAGAGACTCTGAGTTCTCCACTGTTATTGAGTTGTTAAAAACTTGAACAAGCTTCTTTGTCCTTGCTATGCTTAATTTTTTTCATTAAGGATGGAGTTAATAATATTTGTTTGCATCATATGGTAATTGTAAAAGATCAGTGATAAATGTGATAGCACTTTGAGGTCATGGGGAGAAAATTACAATTAAATTTAAATATTATAGTTAAACTTGGAATTTTAAAAATTCCAAGTTTCAGCCTCTCTCTTTTCTCTTGCACATTTGATTCAACTCAGGAAAAGAAGGGAAACCTGAATTTATTGTTCACCAGTTACATGGCAGGCATTTGTGCTTAATTCACTATACACATTACAATCAAACATAACCAGATATCTTTTTCTTGGGTATTAACAGTGTTCCCTTGAGTGAGAGGCCATTTGTAAACTCCCCAACTGACTAGAGGACTAGAGGTAAAATCCCTAATTGATTATCCTAAATTCTTCAATTGCAAAGTAGAATATACAAGGGAAAAAAAAGTATGATTGGCGCAGGGGATGCTACACTTCCCTGATTTATTATCAATCTTTTAAAATAGGAACTTGTTTTCCTTTTAGAGTGGAAATTTGTGCTAGAGAAGACAAGAAACATCTTCTGTTACATCTGATTGACCTGGCCTTGCATAAAGGCCACACTCAGCAGTTCTAATGGGAAAGGATGTGAAATCTAAGGTGTGGCAGGTCTGTTGAGTATCTGCTTTTTGATAGTGTGTTGATGGTCAAAAGCTTATTGATCTCTATCAAAGGAAATGAGTTAGCAGGCTTCAAGATGCTGTCTATGTTTAATGCTCTTTCACTATCACTCTGGCATGAACTCAAGAGTAGAGCTTAATAGGGCCATGTGCATCATCACTGTGGTTATTATTTTGAATGCACATTTGAATTTAAGTGACACTGCTGCTGCTGCTAAGTCGCTTCAGTCGTGTTCGACTCTGTGCGACCCCAGAGATGGCAGCCCACCAGGCTCCACCGTCCCTGGGATTCTCCAGGCAAGAACACTGGAGTGGGTTGCCATTTCCTTCTCCAATGCAGGAAAGTGAAAAGTGAAAGTGAAGACGCTTAGTCGTGTCTGACTCCTAGCGACCCCATGGACTGCAGCCTACCAGGCTCCCCCCATCCCTGGGATTTTCCAGGCAAGAGTACTGGAGTGGGGTGCCATATGCCCAATTTAGCAGTAGTGTGTTTGAATGCCTTGGAGTCTAATTTTCTTGGTGAATATCAGGTAAATTAACTCACTTTTGCGACTGCAATTCCTTTAGAGACTCACATAATTAGCACCCAAATAGCTTGAAATAGTGAATGAATCTACCAATATGCAACCAATTTACCCCATGAATCCTAATCTCCAGCGTCCACAAACACTAACTAAAAAACCAAACAAGATGCAGACCTGCTTGAAGCCACATTTATACTATAAAACTCTGCTCCTTTGTATTTCCACTGACTTAATCAGAGAGAGTTCACCCATGTTGGAGCAATCTGGTTGTCTCCTAGGATTTGCAGTTGAGGTTTTGGTCAGAATCTGCTGATTGAGAGATGGTCTTTGGTGCATGGAGAAGCAAAGAAAGTGCTTCTGCTGCGAGGTAACATGGAGGCAAAGCCTCAGAAAGGCAGAGATGAGAAACTATGGGGAGAAAGAGAAAAGAGAGGGAAGATGGAGGAGGTGGGGAGGGACTAAGAGGAGGAGGCAGAAATAGAGAGAGAAAAGGGAACCAAATTACTGCCTTAATTCCTGAAAGTATCCTGGTGTCTGATCCTAGTCCTTATAAAAGCCTTTTCTGCCTCCGCTGGGGTCCATAAGACAGTCTTATAATAATTCCCTCTCCCCTTTTAGTGAAAGTGGTTCAAATGGGCTTCTGTTATTTGCAGCCAAAGAAATTTGTGCTTTAAGGTATTTGTTAAATCCCTATTAGACAGCTCAAGGTTACAGTTTTTGAGTGCCAAAATTTCAGTGGAATGCCACTCTGAGGCTTTGGTCAACATTTGGGCTTCTAATAAATTACTACAGCTTTTCTTGGTAAAAGGGCATTAGATCTGCCTTCTTGATGTCAGGCTGGAAGTTTTATGATCAGAATCATCAACATTCAGCTTTTCTGTGGTATATCTCATGAAAAATCTGATTTGGCTTTTAGACTATTACCTTTTCACTCTTAAGATTAGTTAGTCCCATTCTACATGATCCCAATCAAATTGTGCTAAACCCAAACATTTGTTTAGTAGTGTCTTTTAGAGTCCACTTTTAGGAGTGGCATTTGCTTTTGTAATAATGATGTCATTTTGAATTTTTGTGATAGCAAAGATATTTGGAGATTGGTTTAGGTGATGATGGGTAGACCAATACTGAGAGTGGAGTTCACTATTTTCAGTGGTGTCCAGGGGGTTCCAGAAATGAGTAATTTTGGGGTGTTGTAGGGAAAGTAAAGTGACCATTCAAAATGGAAGCAAAGTATTTTGTGATACTGTGGGCTCTAAAAATACGTTTGCTGGTGGATATTTCCTTGTTTTATGAGGCTATCCTCATTATATTTTCCATGTTGGTTTTCAAGATTTCCATCAGAAAAACAGAGCTGCCTATTCTAGGTCAGGTAAACCATGTCCTGTCCACAAGGGCAAAATGATGGTTGTTGGTTCCAAGCATTCCATACTTAAAATATCAGTCTGTGGAGAGGAGCTCATGGAAGCTAGCATTCCTCTGGGTTTCAAGAGTCAATACCATTAAAAATAAAGATGTGATAGTATGCATAGTTTTCCTCTCTTGCCTTACTTTGGCAGAATTAGCCTAGTAAGTGGAATTTCAAGGCTTGGATGGTAAAGAATCCGCCTGCGATGCAATCCTGGGTTCCATCCCTGGGTTGGGAAGATCCCCCGAAGGGAAAGGCTACCCACTCTAGTTTTCTGCTCTAGAGAATTCCATGGACTCTGTAGTCCAAGGGGTCACAAAGAGTCAGATGTGACTGAGCGACTAAGCACAACACACTAATCTCTTGAAAAAGATTAAAGCAAGCCTTTAGTCAAGTTTTGAGTAAGAGAGAAAGCCCGGTGGCTAGGTGAGATATACACCTGTTGATATGACATATTCAGGAAAAAACCCAAGAAGTCTCCCTTATCCCAAAATATCTTCTCTACCAGCAACATAACTGTAGCTTCATAATTAGAGATTCAGTTTTGGTTTAAAGAATTGCTCCATTAACACATAAATAGCCCTGAGAAGTTAACTGTGAAATTAATATCTAGCTAACCCAGTGACTCTCAAAAGAAGTCATTCAAGGACTATCGGGGCTCTTCATCCTCCTTAAAATTCTGATGTAGTCCTTCTTGTCCCTTACTATATCTCATGTCTTAATTCCCAGGTGTGTTGGGGGGTTGAGAAGTACTGATGTAACCCTTGGTATGACTTTCTGGAATCACTTTCTTCAGTTATAGCTACAGAAAACTAGAACATTAGGAGATTAGACATTGGGATAGGGAAGGGAGGAAGAAGGTAAAATTTTGATGCCGGAAGGAGTAATTCTGAAGAAATAGTTTTGAAATGCTTTATGGTGGGCATCCATGGGTGGGTGCTGCAGGCAAGCCTGAACCATCTGATGTCAGTTTTGAGGACTGCAGGGAACAGACCTGGAGGCTCAGATTTCTCTCAGCAGTAGAAGAATGGGAGAGGTTTAGAAAAGGGAAAGCAGTAAGATCTGAAGTTTCATTTAGGGTAGGTTAAGAATTTTGCCTGGCTTTCTTCCTGCCTCTAGGTGAATGGAAAGGACAGCCTATTTGAGTGCTGGCATAGGTTTGTTCTGCTCTTGAAAATTATGTTCCTTCCTGGATACTAACAGGGCATGCTGATCTCTATAGAGAGAGCAAGCTAGATTCTCTCCGACAAATGGTTTTGATATTTGCTGATTAATTAACCCAAGTAACAGAGAAGGCAATGGCACCCCACTCCAGTACTCTTGCCTGGAAAATCCCATGGATGGAGGAGCCTGGTAGGCTGAAGTCCATGGGGTCGCTAGGAGTCCGACACGACTGAGCGACTTCACTTTCACTTTTCACTTTCCTGCATTGGAGAAGGAAATGGCAACCCACTCCAGTGTTCTTGCCTGGAGAATCCCAGGGATGGGGGAGCCTGGTGGGCTGCCGTCTATGGGATTGCACAGGGTCAGACACGACTGAAGTGACTTAGCAGTAACCCAAGTAAACCAAATTCTATTTCTCAGTGTTTTCTTCCTGAATTTGGCCACACTGCTGCTGCATCTGAGTATGCGGAAACTTGGACTTGTCTGTACAATGGATTTGAGAAGATCTTGTGATGCAAAGCTCCAGACTGGTCTTGAAAGACTGATGTTTCAAGGATAGAACCAAGGATGTTCCTATCTTAAACACAGGCATTTTCTGGAGCAAGACTTAGAAGAACCTTCAGAAAGCAATGAGCTTGAGAGAATCCAGAGTCAATAGACAAGTGTTTAAATTGCTCAGTTGTGTCTGACTCTTAGCGACCCTATGGACTGCAGCCCACCAGGCTCCTCCGTCCATGGGATTTTTCAGGCAAGAGTACTGCAGTGGGGTGCCGTTGCCTTCTCCGAAATAGTCACTTAATGACTACTAAAATAATGAAAACTAACAACCATTTCTCTACAGTGGTTTTTCATTCCAGTTGATCATCAGAATTGACTGTGTACTCTTAAAAATACAAAAGCATAAAAAGAAGGAATGCTTATGGTAAACAAAAGTATGCTGCTGCTGCTAAGTCGCTTCAATCGTGTCCGACTCTGTGCGACCCCATAGATGGCAGCTCCACTGTCCCTGGGATTCTCCAGGCAAGAACACTGGAGTGGGTTTTCATTTCCTTCTCCACTGCATGAAAGTGAAAAATGAAAGTGAAGTCACTCAGTCTGTCCGACTCTTAGCAACCCCATGGACTGCAGCCTACCAGGCTCCTCCATCCATGGGATTTTCCAGGCAAGAGTACTGGAGTGGGTTGCCATTGTCTTCTCCAAACAAAGGTATAAAAGGCTATAAATGTATAAAGTAAATGTTCCCCTCCTTCACCCATCTCAAGTATCTTGATCCCTAGATATAACTATTGTTTACAGTTCCTTCAGAAATTTTCTATTTATGAGCAGAAGAGATGGATAGATAAGTAGATAGATAACTTTTTACTATATAAATGTCATGCCTTTCATAGTATTCTGCACCTTATTTTCACTTTAGCATTGAGTAAATATAGATCTATTTTATCTTTTTAACATCTTGTAGTCTGATTGAAGAAAGCTCATATGGTTTTGATTATTTTCATGCTGGAGTTGTGTGGGAGAGAGAAAATTTTATAAACCACGGATTCCCTAACTTTACTCAAAGTGAAAGTTGCTTAGTCGTGTCTAACTCTCTGCGACCCCCTTGGACTATACAGTCCATGGAATTCTCCAGGCCAGAATACTGGAGAGGGTAGCCTTTCCCTTCTCTACGGGATCTTCCCAACCCAGGGATCAAACCCAGTCTCCCGCATTGCAGACAGATTCTTTATCAGCTGAGCTACAAGGGAAGCCTCAGAATGCTGGAGTGGGTAGCTTATCCCTTCACTAGCAGATCTTCTGGACCCAGGAATTGAACCAGGGTCTCCTGCATTGCAGGTGGATTCTTTACCAACTGAACTACCAGGGAAGCCCAACTTCACCCAAGGGCTCTTTAAAAAATTTTATTATTGGAGTATAATCACATCGTAATGTATTAATTTTTGCTGTACAACAAATCAGTTATATGTATACATATCTCCCCTCCTTTCTGAGCTCCCTGCCCACCACTACCACCCCTCTAGGTTATGTGAGAGCACTGAGATGAACTCCCTGCGCTATACAATAGCTTCCCACTATCTATCTATTTTACGCATGGTAGTATATATATGTCAATGTCAGTCTCCCAGTTCGTCCTACATGTCTCTACATCTTCGTAGAACCTACGAACCTACATGTTCGTCCAGATGTCTCTACATCTGCATCGCTATTCCTGCTTTGCAAATAGGTACATCTGTACCAGTTTTCTAGATTTCACATATATGCATTAATAGGCAATATTTGGTTTTGTTACACTCCACCCAAAGATTCTGATTCAGAAGTTTATCAATGGAGAAATCTTTCATACAAAATGTACCTTCTTATTTTATGCATGTTCCCAGGAAGGCATCACTATGATGCTTTATGAACAGATGAAACTGCAGCAGGAAGTTACAGCTATTCATTTTTCCTATGGTGGAACAAAGGAACACATGCTCTGAATGCATTTTCCTTTTTATATAGTTGGTTCTACAAGGGAAGATTTACTGAATGCTGAGGAAGTGGGTGAGGACTCATCAAACTTCCTCCTTGTGCAAGCTCCCAACCTCTTTCTGTGTCTTTTTGCAGTCCATGGGATGGTTTCTCCATGTGACTAGAATTTTACTGCCAGCCTTTTTCTTACTTATCCCCCTCTTCACTACCAACCTCTTTTTTCTTCTCACTTGAAAAGAGCACTCTTAAGTAGCTGAGCCCTCTAGTCCACCAAGAAATGGACTGAGATAAGCTGTTAGAGAGACTGCTTTATAGGCTCTTTCAGTCCAGAGGGATTAAACAGGATGACCTCACTGAAAAAGAAACCACACTTAATAGCTTTAAAGGAGACTGCTCTTAACTGAGTCACCCTGAGACATTGCACATACTTGTCTCAAGTGAATGTGGTGGGTTGACCTGGTTGGGTTGTCAGTGAGATAGTTTAAGTGCCTTTGTCTTTCAGAGATGAACCAACCCCCTTAAATTATAAACAGAATGAGGAAATATGTCATAGCTTGTCTGATATTCAGTCCCAAGCTTTGAATCCTATTGCTGGGACATCTGGGGAAACTGTCAATTTCTCTTGACAAGGGAAATGAGAAATTTGTGGAGTAAAGTTCTTCCAAATAGAGATTCCATCCATTTTTCAACTACATTTATCCTGAAATTGGGGATATAAGCTAATATAGTGTGAAGGAAAAATGTTGCCTGCCATATCAGTAAAAAAGGATGTTGTAGCCATCAACCACGACAGCTACCCAACAGTGCACCCTGAGGGAACTCAGAATGGGAAAGAACAGGATACTGGCCCTAAATAGCTAAGATATGTATCAAAGGAGTGATTTCAATCAGCCCATACTCATATCTCCCCATACATATAAAAACACTAAATTCCTTGAGATATCTGTTTTTCTTTAATCTTCTGATGTTCTAACTACCAAGACTTTGTTGCAAAACTCCTATATATCCTGCCTCTTCCCTTGCCTCTTCTTCAGAGCAGTCTCTCAGAGATACTTGAGAGACTGCATCCCGGCTCGAAGTCCTCAGAAAGTCTGTCAAATACAATATAATTCTAAACTCTTAGGTTGTGCATTTTTTTTCAGTAGGTAACTGTAAACTAGCAGAGAAGAGCATGTCCTTTAAGTCAGAAATATCAGATTTCCATTCTCAGTTTTACTTTCAGGGTTGTTATGACGGGTTGAAGAATAACTTATATACAAGAACTTATCATAATACTTGGGCAATAGAAATACTTGCAAGCATGCATGCCAAGTCACTTCAGTCTGTGTCTTATTCTTTGTGACCCCATGAATTGTAGCTCCTTAGGCTCCTCTGTACATAGAGGCAAGAATACTGGAATAGGTTATCATGCCCTCCTCCAATTTTCCCAACCCAGGGATCGAACCCATGTGTCTTATGTTCTTTACCCCTAGTGCCACCTGGGAAACCATTAGCTTTTACCCTGAAATAGAAACTGCCTCTGTTAATAGTCAACATAAAGAACTCTGGTACATGTCCCAAAATATATGGTCCAAATTTTAACTAAACCAAGACTTCTAGAAGTAGTTTTTTCCTAATCTCTTTGTCTCCATGAGTAATTCTAACTTTTGATAGCTTGCTCTCTCTGTTTTCTAAAGAGGAAATAGATTTTGCCAACTTTAGTAAGTCTTCATTATTAATAGTCGTTGCTTGGAGATTTCCCCCCAGCCAAATCACTGACTCAGTACTTCTTGATTTAGAAAAAGGAAGTAACTGAAAGGCACCTGTTAATGAGACTAAAGTAACACAATGTGTGTGTATATATGTGCTTGAGATCTAAGCTCATCCTTGAAGTGGATATGAAAACCCTCACAGAGAAAGACGAGGCTCACTGTGTTTTAATTTTCCTAAAATGTTTTAACTTTTATTTTCTCTTAACTATGCTTTTTTACTTTTGTCTTTAAGAAGCATCTGGTAAACAAATGGACTTTTACTATAATTAAAAGACTTATTTCCCATAGGTTTCTTGATAATCAAAATTATTTACATTGGAATAATCATCAAAGTAGTGCTTTCCAGGTTTCGCAGCGGTAAAGAATCCACTTGCCAATGCAGGAGACACAGGAGACATGGGTTTGATCCCTGAATTGGGAAGATCTCCTATAGGAGGAAATGGCAACCCACTCTAGTATTCTTGCTTGGAAAAGTCCATGTACAGAGGAGCCTGGTGGGATACAATCCATGGGGTCACAAAGAGTCAGATACAACTAAGCAACTGAGTGCACACACAGTCATCAAATTAGTCATGAAGTTTTGCAGTGTTATATCAAGTTATGAGCTGAAGAGAAGAAAAGAGAGCATTGTAAGGTGAGTGCATGGTGTGTTTCACTCCAACACAGGCCTGTTTCTGAACAGAGGCTTTTCTAATCCAGAAGCAAGATCTGTAGCCACAAAGAAAGGTTTCAAACAAAGCAGTTTGCCTTACTCTTTTATTTATTTATTTAATGGAGCATATAATTACAATACACTTATTAGATGCCTGCTATTTGCCAGACTTTGTGCTAGCAGGTGGGCGTGTTATCTAGGGAAAACCTGACTTATGGGGGTAGGATGACTTCTACATTAAAGGTAAGAACAGAGAACTGTAGGAATGGAAGAAGTAAATGACTATCTGTGGTCAAGGAAGGCTTAGCCGGAGGAACTGACTCCATCCCATGTCAAAACAACACATTTTGTGGTATGAGACCAACCACTTCCTGTATTCTGATTTCTGACCCAACTTTTGCTTCTGATCATTTCCTTTGGTTGGCCAGTCCACCTGAAGACTGTTCTATTTATATTCTATTCCTCTGTATACTCCTAGAATTTAGACCAAGATTATGTGCTGGACACATACTAGGTCCCCAATCAATGTTAGCTGAAATGTCTAAGGCTCATGACTTCAGTAAACTTCCAACCTCATTCCCTTATGTACAGGCTAGACCTTCCTTTTCATGTCTAATTCCACATTTCTTGGTTTTAATATTAATAGTAAATTTTTGTTGGAATTTTTGGCTCTGCACTTCTGGTCAGAGTCCTATACATAATCAATGAATCCTGGGCTCCTGCTGCTCTCCTCCGGGGCTCCTGATATTTGGCACACTGCTACAGCCTCTTCATTAAATATCTAGATTTAATCCCTTTAAATGCCAAGTTGGTCCTTGAATATCCTTATAATTTCTAGAGATTCTCAGATTACTTCTAAATAAGATAATCTACTGATTTACTCCATGGTGATGGTTTAAAGGCAAGCTGAATTTTAGGGCTGTAGACTTCTAATCCTATTTCAGGACATTGCTTAGGTAACATTTCAAGGAATACTGAATCTGATCCCATTGCTTAATGAGCTAATCACCTTTTATTGCTCTAGACCAGAGCATGGATATTCCTTTCTAACCCTAATCTAGCCTAAGAATGAGATTCTCTATTTAAAGTTGAAGTCATATACCAGGCTAAAAGGAATTAATTTCCCTAAAGGAGTAAAATGGATCACTGATGTGGCCAGGGCTTAGTGAATATACACAAGTTGTCATGTACTGTACTATTTTCTAATCTTCTATCTCCTTTAATCCTGGCTAATTAAGACTAGCAGTTTCCTCAAGAAGTATTTGCTAGGGGACATTTCTCAGTAGGTCCAAAAGTTTAGTATGAAAGCCCTAATATTCTAATATTGTCCATTTTCCTGAACGTTCCATATATTTACCATTCTTTCTCAAGTTTACTTTTCTGCCCACTTTTAGTGGGCATAAGTTCCTCAAGGCAGGGCCTTGGTAACTGCTATATCCTCAGCCTCAAGGAAAGAACCAGATGTATGTATGCACTCAATAAACACTTTTGGGTTGTATGTCTGACAGCCCAATTGCTGAACTTGGAAATCTCAAATTTTGTTCCTTCAAAGATAACTCATACATCCTGAATACAGTGAGGGTGATGATGATGATAAAGATAGGTGTCATTTACTAACTTAAAGTAGTTTACTAATTTATTGCAGCATTAAAAAAGGAATGGCCCCCAGTGAGCTGTGAATCTTGGTATCTACAACTTAAATAGTGGACACCTACAATGACTCTGGAGTTGATTATTATTACTTGTTTTGCCCAATAGGACATCAGTAAACATGGTGAAAGAAGAGGGTTGATAAAGCTCTTACACACTGAGCCTTAGCCTCTTGGAAAACTGCTGCTGGTGAAAAAGCCCACCCTCATCTCCTTTAGGATGCAATACCATATGGAGGGAGATGGCATTTGCAAAGGGACCATCCCAGACATTCTGTCTTTCCAATTATCCCACCTAAGTCTCTAGACATGTGAGTGAGGCCATCCAAGACCAGCCAGCCCCAGCCAAGAAGTCAATTGATTATAAATGCATGAATGAGTCCAGCCATTGCACTATGGAAAGAAAAAAAAAATACCCTGATGAGCTCAGTCCAAACTGCCTATCCACAGAATCATGAGTAAACCAAGGAACTTTAATCCAATAAGTCTTGGAGTGACTTGCTATACAATAAGTAATTGATATAGTTATTATGAGACACCGAGATGATTAGTGCATTGTCTTATTTCACTCACAGGATAATTCACTGCCTTATTATCATCTCTGCCTTATAGATAAGGAACCTGACATTTAGAGAGGTTAAATGACTTGCCTAAACTGACATAACTGGTGATGAGGGAGCACAGATGCAAACACAGGTCAATCTGATTATAGTCTAGTTCTTAACCATTGGCCTGTATTGCTTTGGTGATGACCTTTGTCAGTCTGGCCACATCCAAGATCTATCTCTGCCTGCTTCCTTAAATAGACATATCATCCACTGGACTTCTTGTGGGGCTTTTGCTTGCTAGAAAAAAAGACTGTCAATCTTTGATACTTGAGATATTTTCATATGTAGAGGAAATTGAGATATAGAGTTTGGACAATTTATCTTACAGATGACACCAGGATATAGCAAAGAGTACAAAGAGTTTAGTCTTCTATTATAATTTCACAGTATTTTTCTTTTATTGTTTTAGTAGTTATGGAGCCCTGTGGAATACCAAAAGTGAGTAGGATATTGTAAAGTAAATGGAATTATGCCAATGCAGGTGACAGATTTAGCAAAACATTAAATATTTCTGTCTTAATGCTTTCGATACACTTAATATTAGTAACATAAATTGTAATCTAGAAATCATGCAGTCTTCCAGCACTTTTTTGCTATCAAAATGTTAGCGGATGTAAAGAAGCTGGGATTGTTCATATTTCTGAAATACTGGAGGAGGTAGGTTGATATTCTATCAGCAGGAGAATTTTCATTTTGAAAACCAGGAGGATGTTTCAAGGTCTATGTGGGGGCATTCCCTAGGCTTCCTTATCAGGAGGCAAGCAAGTTTTTTCTAAGACTATTACTAACCTTCGAAATAAGAAACTTCATTACCTAAGAGACTTTAGCAAATAAGTATAGTATTTAATTTCAAATTATAGGATCTGTCAGGGGTAAAACCAAAGCTATCATTCCTAAAACCATGGAGGTGATAGAAATCTTTGTAAAACTATCTCTCAGTAAGGAGCTATAAATCAATAAAAACCATCCAGTGCTTAAAAGCTATTATTTGGGGACTTCTCTTAATGTGGGAAAGGCAAGGTTTCTGAAAGCCACTGGGAGAGCCATTGGCAATGATTATTAAGAAGAAATAATCATATATGTACTTATTTCCATCCAATATATTAAAAGGCTGTAGGGAATGAGTTTTTTTAGTCTTGGAAATGTGACGAGTACTGTTAGATCTGTTTCAGTTTTATAATCTCAGAAAATCTAGGAACTTTAGAATTCATCTCTAAGCTAAAGCTTTCTGTTTTTTTCTATAAGTCTCCAGCCATTTAGTTACTCTTTAAGCACTTCTGTTGTTTAGCACCGTTAACTCCACTTGATAAGCCAGTCCTTTCCTTTTTTGGAGAGCCTTTTTTTGTTACAAATCTACTCCATTGAATAAACTCAAAGTTTCACTTATATTTGCTTTTTAGGAGTGTTTTTCAATAAGCCAATTTTTCTTCCACAAGAGAGTCTTTTTTCTTTATCATTTTTGTCATCAGCCTCTGGATTTAAAGCATGGGAACATAATATTCCAGAAGTGGTTTCAACCATGCTAATAGAAAATAGGCTATGATATGATTATTAACCAACAATGCTGAAATCTCAGTGGCTCATTCCACATGGCCATTTTGGATTGGCTGGGAGCTCCATGTTGTCACTGTCATCTTTGCCCTGGCTCCCAGTCAGATAGGTCAACCACTATGCACAGGTGGCTGGTCATGGTGGCAGAAGGAAATGAACATTTGACAAAATTCATACTAGATCTTCTATCTGAGGCTTGCCCTCTTGGCATAAGTAAGGGACATAGGGACATATTTTATTTCTGCTTACTTATTTTTTTCTTTTGCCAAAGCAAATCATATGACCAGGACTGAACTCCAAAGGACAGAAAAATGCATTTCTTCCACTTGTCCACAAAGAGAGACAGAAGAAGCAGAGAGAGAGAGAGAGAAGAACACTTGTGAATTGCTCTATCACAGCATACAACTAATATTATTAGGAATGTCAGAATATTGTGAACACAAAGATTCATTTTTAAAATTTTTTAAATAAGCCAAATTAAAATGTTGGCTTAAAGAGTTGCATTATTGTGACACATGTTGGCATGAATTACCGCACCAACATAAATTCCTAGTAGGATACTAAACAAGTGATTATGTAAAACTTAAAAGGTAGAATTTTATATTTATCATTGTTCATTTCACCTTGTTTATTTCTGCATAGTACTTGTCTCCCTAGTAGGTATTCCTTCCAACTTGCCATCAATATAATTGCAAGTGTCTGGTGATTTTATTTAAATCAGAATAAAAATATTGAAAAGCACAGCTTTGATTATGGAACCTTGTGATCTGTCATTAGTGATGACAACCTCGGAACAGGTTGACATCAAATAATAAACATTCTCTTGTCATAATTGTTCAGCTGTTTGTGAATGTACATTAAATAAACATTGTCTGGCCAATATTTTCCGTCTTAAAGAAAAGATGATTGTTTCATTTCAGTTTGCATATAATGGCACATGATAACGTGTAACTCTTTTACATCCCTTGGAATTTTTTTTTTTTTTTTTTTTGGTGTAACAACAGATGTCATAAATATTTCCAAAAAAATACAAGAAAAAATAACCTAATTAGATGTTCAGTAAAACATGTAATTTGAATCTAGTAAGAAAGGACCTTTCATAAGAAGGCAGATTTTTCAGGGAAAATATCTTAAGAAAAGCAAAGATTCATGTGCCCTTTTGCTAAGCCTGGTGAGAAGTACATCTGACATACTCTACCTTGCAGTTTGGGTGTCAGGGAATCAGTAGCACCTTAAAAATAACCACAACAGGATAAAGGATGGGAGGAAAAAATAAACACTGTTAACAAAATAGTTTATTAAGGAAGGAAGTAAAATGAAACACACTGAAACAGTCATGTGCAGAATAAATATAGAAATGCACATTTTCAGAGACACACTGGGAAAAAACCAAACCCAAATATACTGAAAGGAATCCAAGGATAGAAATAATAGCTAAGTGGGCTGAGATATTATCTATTGTTCAGAGGGAAAAACCTCATACAGAAGGATAAATGTTGAAAATAGAACTGAACACAGAGTGGGAAGAAACCACTTTGACCAAAACATGTATATAAAGTAGTGGATCAAGCTCTTCAAATTCTAGAGTGGTATGGGAAGGCTAACCATGCTTTTTAAGGGTTTGGAGGAGTTTGGGGAGTGTATTAGAAAAGGAGTTACCAGTTTTTACTACAGCTGACATGAATAGACAATTAAAAAGTTTAAGAAAGAACTGTTTATTGGACTAAATTTTACATTGTTCTTCTTCTTTTAGGTAAAGGTACAGATACTCTTTGAGGCAAGGGTTTAAAATATTGTATAATTGTTTATGTAATATTTGAAATAGATACAAGCCTTCACACTCCTTTAGACTAAGGTCAGAAAATCTTTTCTGCAAAGGACCAGACAGTAAATATTTTGACTTTTTGAAGCCTATGGTCTCTGTTGTAACTACTTAACTCATCATAGCACAAAAGCAGCCAGAGATAGTACCTAAATGAATGAGTGTGGCTGAGTTCCAATAAAACTTTATTTACAAAAGCAGGTGGGAAGCTGGATTTGGCCCAGGGACTTCAGGGTACTGATCCCTGCTCTAGACCAGAAGTTACTTCCAGATGGTAAAATAACTGATTCCTGCCTTCTATTCTGTTCATTCAAAATAAATAGTCCTTACTGTCAATCCTGCTGACTTTATAATGTTGATTTGTCCTCAATGGAACAGGTGAGCTGAGCACTTTCATAGAGTAAAATACCTTTTCTGAGCTATGTGGGGTTTTTTCTTTAGAGAGGGCTTCCATGTTCTAGACATGTGAATTAACACTTAAATATCGGAAGTTTAAAAACTCCACCGTATTTGTACTTCAATAAAAACTACTGTAATTAGAGTTCCCAGGCTCCAAGTCTGCTGCTGCTACTGCTGCTGCTAAGTCACTTCAGTCGTGTCCAACTCTGTGCGACCCCATAGACGGCAGCCCACCAGGCTCCGCCATCCCTGGGATTCTCCAGGCAAGAACACTGGAGTGGGTTGCCATTTCCTTCTCCAATGCATGAAAGTGAAAAGTGAAAGTGAAGTCGCTCAGTCGTGTCCGACTCTTAGTGACCCCATGGACTGCAGCCTACCAGGAGCCTCCATCCATGGGATTTTCCAGGCAGAAGTACTGGAGTGGGTTGCCATTGTCTACTAGAGTTTAACTCAGGGAAACCCAAGTCTCAATATCAATTCAACTCAAAATTCCGGCAACAAAGTGGAGCCCTAACCTAGAGATTCCTGTTAGTCCAGTGGCACCAAAGGACCCCAGGGTGTGGTTTCTTTCCTTGGTGAGTTTACAAAACTACCAATGGATGGTTACCTTTCAGTTTCTCAGAATAGCTTTGGAGTAGAATTCTGAGATAAGCAGAACCAACTGGAATTGAATTACTGTTCATATTTTTACTCAGTGTGAGGGGCTTAAAGATGTCACTATCTTGACAGCTAGACTTCTCATCATTCCTTCCTTTGGATTATAATATGCCTGGATTGACCAGTAGGAACAACCATTCAATCTTTTCAAGTTTTGTTTTTATCTCTTGAAAAGTCCTTGTTCACCAAGCTATTCAAAAGTAATGCTTTTGTTGACATGACACTTGGCAAAGTAGACGTGTCCCTATTAGCTCCTTTCTTTTTCCTTTTTCTGAAAAGGAGGTCTTTTTGTTCTTATGCACACCTTTAAAAAAAAACAAAACCCAGGCTCTGGGTGAAAGAATAATTAGAAAACACAATCAATTTGTGTCTTCTTTGTCTTTGAATCCTATGTGATATCTAGTGCAGTGCCTTGTACAAAATAGATGTTTAGTAAATGTTTATTAGAAGCTTCCTAGGGGGGAAAAAAAAAAAAAGAAGCCTCCTAGAAGCCTTATGTATTCAACTTCATGAAATATCATTTATTTGGAGTGATTAATCACTTAGCATTCTGCAGCATGCTCATAATTCTATATTTATTTCCCAGTGGGAATCCTGATACCTGCCTAAATGGTTCTCACTGCATTTGATAGATTGCATTTGATACATATTGGTATACGAAGAGCTCTTTTTCTTAAGTTTGTTCTAGATAACGGTCTCCTAAAACTTCTATTAATCCTTAAATAATAACATAATGTATTCTTCTGAAAATATACCTGGAGACCTTAACAATCCAAAAAATAAACAAACTCTTGCAAAGTTTGAGAATTGAAAGAGAAAAAGGTCAAGAAGTGAGCTTTTGTAAATATATGAAATTTGATGAATAGAGAAATATCTCCTTTTTTTTTCTTACAAGTAATTTGAGTATTTTTGACCAAATCTTTTACACTATACTATTGTGATACTTTGCATTTTGGATTTTATGTTTTTAGAAATGGCAAAGCTGAAGGTTACTCTGGTAGACTTCTATTTAGGAATGTTTTGTTAAAAAAAAAAAAAAAAAACAACAAATACAATATAGGAGAACCAGTTTTACAAAATAGTAAACAATGGGATGGTTATTCACCTAATGAGGTCATTCTTGCTTTGCAAAATAACTCCCTGCAGAGTTTCTGTAAAAACACTGTCCTCTTCTTGTCCCTCTCTGACACTATGCATTTGTTTACTGACAATTTCTTGCTAAATGATGAAAGAGGAAGCTGGGTAGAGAAAATTTGGCTAAATTATTAAGAGACTGTCAACTGAAGATCAATCTAATAAGAGATGACTAAAGCAATAATGTGATTAAAAGGAAAATATCTATTTTCCATTTACCCTTCAGAAACACCATTATGGTATAAATAAAGACATATTGGTATTTTCAGCAGCTCTGCTTCCACATCAGACTTCCTGGCCCCTTGGTTTATCAATGCTAGTTTGGGTGCTGGTTTTGAGTGAAAGTGAAATAATAAATATCTTACATGTTAGCACTAAAGGGTTATCTACTGCTCACAGCAACAAGAAGTGTTGGTTTTTAGACTACCACTATCTCTAAAAGATGGAGATTTGCTATTTAAGTTTCTTAGATCCTGTATCCTATAATTTCCTTTGCCCACTAGAATTCAGTAGAAATTTTCATATTTGAAAAGAAAAATTGAAAAATTTCTTGCAAAGGATTGTTTCATTACATTATCGTCTTTTCTACTCAAAGATCTATTTTTAGGAAATTAGCATGAGTGAGACTAACTGAAGAAAAAGACAGGTAGCTAATTAATATAAAAAGTATTATTTCTATCAACTAATTTTTTTCATTCTTTTTATATTACTCATGTTTGGTCACCAGATGTATAGCTATAATAAACCAATGGGTTTTAAAAGAATAAACAAAGTGGATTAAAAGGAAATGTAACTCAAAACTAAAACACTTCAAAAAGAAAAGAAAAATGTAATATTCCCTAAGATAACTGCTTTCCTTTTTTCTTCTTCTAACCTATGATCAATGGGTTTCTCTCAACACAGTGATTTTGCAGTGCATCTTTGTTTCTTGGCCCCTGAAACATTGAGGTTATGTTTAGATAAGATCTGGAGGAAGGAAGAGAAGGCAAAGGGAAGTATCAGATAACTATAAATCTGATGCCTTTTAGAGTAGACAAAATCTATAAATTGTAAAAGATCATTGTTATTTTAAAATTGCTGGATTTACATAAGATAGAATCTTAGGTCTAACGTCCTGCTGAAAACAGGCAAGAAGAGCTAGAAAATAGGAGCTCTTTAAACAGGGAGGAATGTTTGACAACTTGTTGTTGATGTGGTAAAAATTCCAAGAGGAAGAGATAGTAGTAGGGAAATAGATACCAAATGCCCTCACCTCCCATCTCCCCTGTCTATCTTGTATCTTCAATTTCTTCCTCTACGTGGAATTCTTCCTTTCAATCTCTAAACATGTTTAGGCCTCTCCCATCTGGGAAATTACACTCCCTTGATCTTGAATTCCAATTTAAGCTACTATCCTGTTTTTCTCTTTTCCTGTTGGCTAAGCTTCTGGAGAGACAAGGCTTTATTCAGTCCATACCATCTTATATCTGCACTTCATTCTTACCTCTATCTCTCACTCCTTAGCCTGGGAATTTTTTCTGCAATTCCCAAATGTAGTGCACCCTTTCAGGTGCCTTTTCTATTAATTAACACAGAGGCATGTGTTGCCTCTTATATTAAATCTATCCTACTTCCAGACTGATGAGTTATTTGCATGTCTCTTTCCGTAGAATGTATGTCCCTGGAGGGCCAAGACATTTAAGTTGAAACCTTAAGATGATCTCGGTGCCTGACCCACAGAGGTGTTTAAGAAATGTTTGCTAAATAAATAGATTTTCCCTACTGGACTGCAAATGATTTTCAGGAATGTGGGAGTAGCAGGGCATTCATACAGACTTGTATTGTTGGTTTGTTTAAATGATGTGGCCTGTCTTCCCACATGGTTTGGGTTTGAGGGGCTCATTTCCTGTTTCTTTTAAATGGTTTCTTGCTCTAAAATCCCCCTGCAAGTTCAGCCCCCCTCTCTCTGAAGTCTCAGGCCTTCAGGAGGCCTCCCAGTCAGGTCTGGTGGTAATACACATTGCATTGTTTGCTTAGCCACCCGGGTGTTTCCCCCCTTTTGAGGGGGAGGAAGCAGCTACAAGAAAACCCTGGGGAACCCAAATGCGGCCTCCATTTCCAGGCAAGTGGGGCTGGTTCCAGTGCAACAATGGCTGGGAATGCTAAAAGAGCAGCTGCTGCACGGCTTTCCTAGCTAGCATTCCCATCAGATGTGTCCCTTGCTCTACTTAAGTTTTTAAAATTATTATAAATCAATATAACTGTCATCTAAAATTCTGGAAGATTAAAGGGAAAAAATCATTCCTAATGTCTTATATGAAAACTTCTTATGTATAAATGGTCCTCAATAATTCTTTTCACAATCATTTAAAAAAATACCGTTGTAATTAGAGTGTCTGCTTTTTTCACTTCATGACTCATAAGTATTCTCTGTTCAACATGATCCTATAAATCATTATTTTAGACCAAGCCACTTTATACATTACAGTGAAGAATTTGGTCCCATTGTCATCCCTGAGGCTGGTGGGCCAGGAAGTTCCCATGATGCAGTAGGTAAGGACACAGCTTCCTACAGCAACTATTCTCTATGTTCTGTGTTTCTATCAGTAGAGGTAAAGGCTACCTACATGGATCAGACTGGGCTTCCCAGGTGGCTCAGTGGTAAAGAATCTGCCTGCCAAAGCAGGAGACACAGATTCAAAGCAGGAGACACAGGGTCTGGAAGATCCCCTGGAGGAGGAAATGGCAACCCACCCCACTATTCTTGCCTGGAAAATTCCATAGACAGAAGAGCATGGAGTTGCAAAGAGATGGACACGACTGAGCGACAGTGCACACACTTGGATCAGATTGCTTTCCTGCAGCAAAATTTGCATGGTGGTGGTGGTTTAGTCTCTAAATTGTGTCCGACTCTTGCGACCCCATGGACTGTAGCCCTCCAGGCTCCTCCGTCCAAATTTGTATAATTTTACCTAGTTATTCCAGCCTCAAGAGAATTATATATGCAGATAAAATTTTATGTATCATAATATTCATTTTAGTGTTACTTTTTATATTTATAACACTAAAAATCAGTAACAATCTAAAATGCCCAACAGTAGAGGAATGGCCAAATAAGAATATAACAGGATGATCTGAAACTGAATATATGAGTACATGCATATGTAGACATACTCAGTCGTGTCTGACTCTTGCAACCCCATAGACTTTAGCCCACCAGGGTCCTCTGTCCATGGAATTTTTCAGGCAAGAATACTGGAGTGGGCTGCCATTTCCTCCTCCAGGTAATCTTCCCAATCCAGGGATCGAACCTGTGTCTCCTGCTTTGGCAGGTGGATTCTTTACCACTAAGCCACTGGGAAGCCTGACTGACTATATGCAGAAGGCAAAAAAGAGAGAAGTAGATGAACATTTCTGTGTAAGTCAATCAGCAAGGCATGTGTTAAATGAACTCCAGATGAGGCTTGCATTGTTCAGAAAACAAAGGCAAGTTCATTTGAAATGACTTGGGGAAATGTTGAGGCAAAGTTAAGAATCATTTCCACAAGACACAGCTGGGCCAGTCTGATGTGGGAGAGAAAATATCATTGGTGCTCCCTGTCACTGAAACATCTTTCCTAGACCCTCTCCTAGTTTTGTGGTTGAAACTTGTGTTTGCCCTTATTTGCATGTTTTCTGCTCCCTCCCACAATGAACTCCAAGTAGGGTAGGCCAAAGTAAAGTATTTTAAGTGTGTGTGTGTGTGTGTGTGTGTGTGTTTTCTTTTATGGAGCTCCTAAGAAGCAGAACACCTCTATACCTTGGTGCAACCAGAAGCTACTGTTGAATCTTCTCAAAACATGACTCCTGAGATTACAGAACCTTCTGCATTAAAGCAGCTTGAAAGTCTCTTTAATACAGAGACTCTCAGTCATAAAAAAGAATGAATATTGGCATTTGCACTGACATGGATGGACCTAGAGATTGTCATACTGAGTGAAGTAAGTCAGAAAGAGAAAGACAAGTATGTGATATTGATTATATGGGGAATCTAAAAAAAGGTTATAAATGAACTTATTTACAAAACAGAAATACAGTCACAGAGAATTTATGGTTACCAAGGATGAAAGGGAGGGGGAGAGATAAATTAGGAGATTGGGATTGACACATACACACTATACATAAAATAGATAACTAATAAGAATCTACTATATCGCACAGGGAACTCTACTCAATTCTCTGTAATGACCTATATGAGAAAAGAATCTATGTATATGTATAACTCATCTGTATGAGAAAAGAATCTACATATAACTCTGTATATGTATAATCTGTGTATATGTATAACAAAGAATCTATGTATATGGATAATTATAAGCTATGTATATGGATATATGTATATGTATGACTGATTCATTTTGCTATACAGTAGAAACTAAACCAACATTGTAAATCAACTATACACCAATAAAATCATTTTTTAAAAAAGCAGAGACTACCTATATATTTGGAAATTAGAACTAGTACTTGATATCCTAAGGAAGAAGAATGGGCTTCCCTGATGGCTCAGTGGTAAAGAATCTGCCTGCCAATGCAGGAGACACAGGTTTCGTCCCTGGGTCAGGAAGATACCCTGGAGAAGGAAATAGCAACCCACACCAGTATTCTTTCCTGGGAAAGCCCATGGACAGAGAGACCTGGTGGGCTACAATTCATGGGGTCACAAACACACAGCTAAACAACAAGAAAGAAGAATAGTTGCTTACTGAGTGTGGTGAAGTCATTAATTCTGGTCACTGTGTATTTTCAGTCCCTCTCCTCCCCTATTCTAGACACATGGTAGGCTTGTACTTCCTGGCCTTTTAGTAGTTGGGTTGTGAGATGGAAGGAAGTGTATTAGTTCTGGTTGATGAGCTACAAGAGAAAGTGATGCGTGTTACTTCCAGACTGAGTATTTTCTTACTAGAATAATTACTTTCCAATGCTCTCTTGTCCCTGTGCCATGACAATTAGCAAGGTTTGTTTGAGATGTCAGATAGTTCACCAGTAAGAGAAATGGAACAGAGTTTCCAGCTAACTTGGGATGGACATACAGAGTGGGTGAGAAATAAATCTATGCTGTTAGAATAAAGATTTTTTAAACCACAGCATAAGCTAGTCTACAGGGATTCATACAAATGCTGAATGTAGGAAGAAGACTATTGTGAACATTTACATGGAAAATCTCATTTAATCCTCAGAACAGCCCAATGAGACAGCTATTCTTATTTTCTCAATTTATAGATGAGGAAACTGAGGTTTATGGTATGATAAATTTTCCAAAGTCTCATCTCTTGGAAATAGCAGATCTGGACTTGAGCCCAAGTTTTGTTTGACTCAGCACACTGAGACACTCTTGTAAGTTTACAGAATATTGCTTAAAAGATAAAATATCAAGGCTGCTCAGAATAGGCAGTGACAATTAACTTCCACTATTTTGTATTCTGAAAGGGTAGTTTCAGTGTGACATTAGGAAATCCTCAAATGGTTTCTTTCCAGGTGGGACTGGATGAAACAGCTTCTTCCTCTTATAGTCTTCAGGCCTGTAGCGTCACCTCTTTGAAAAACACAAAGACCTACGTCTGGCTAGAGTTTCTGAGGCTCCGAACTCCAGATCTTTGTACCTTTTTAGGGTGTATTCTTGCATGTTTGTGCATAAAGTTTAAGTAAAGCCTGGCGTGCAAGAGATCAGGCTCAGGTGACAGACTGCCCTGCTTGGACACTTAACATCCTTGAGATCTTGTTAAAGTTACTCTCTCAGCCTTGATTTCTTTTTCTGTAAAATTCAAATAAGGTTAATAGCAAACCTCAGAGGTTACTGTGAGGATCAAATGAGGTAATGTATGTCAAGTGCTTAGAACAGTGCCTGGTACACCACAAGCGTGTTTCTCTCTCTCTCGTATCCTGATTCCTTTGTACCTTCACAAACCACCACTGGAAAGTAACCCTATCACCATTTGAACATGCTGAAGGTTTTTTTCCAGCAAGAGAATAAGTCTTAAAGTGGTGAGTAACCAGTTTTTATTTTGTTGTGTTTTTTTAACCACATCAAGGACGCAATATTTTACTTTATTGAGGGAGGTCAGCAGTATCCAAAATGCAGGAAGAAAAAAAAAAAACAGGGAGCATTCTTTCTGAAAATACGTGAAGATTCTCTTCTAAACCTCATTTCAATCCCAGGTTCTCACCTTTCCTCCACCAACACGAGGGGAGGCCTTTTCTGATACAGAGGGAAAAAAAGACATCAAATACGTCTTTTTGAACAATAATCTTTCTTGGAAATTTTCTTGTTGAAAATTATTTTTAGGGTTATTTTGCAAGTTTGGTTGAGGGCAATTTTTACTAAAATGAACCAGCTTCCTTTTGAGTGTGGGCGCTTCATTTCCCCTCCCAGATCTTACCTGCCTCTTATCTGGGAGATGAATGGATTAGAGTTGATAAGTCTTCCTATACCTGCTGTTCTTTGATTCTGCCATCCCGTTTCATCTACTCCATAGGAATGTGGATCTGGAGCCTGTTTGTGCTTTAGATTGTGGACTAGGAATCAAGCCCCAGCTCCCCCACCGCCCTCCCCCACCACACCCTGGGAATTAAAGGGAAAAGAGGCTTGTAACCCTTTTAGTTGACGGTAGAGCTCTCCGTGGCATTAACCTGTTGCTGGTCTAATGTGTGGGACAGAGGAAATGTGCTTCACAGCTGTAAACAGGGGTAGTGAACAAGTGCGTTTTCTCTTCTGTTTTCCTTTTTTCCAGGGGTGAGACGGGGGAGGAAAAACAGTGGTCTTTGTTGTGAAGCCATAGTTCCAAACTTCAGCCTAGAGGAATGTTTAAGTTCTGAAAAAAAGTGAACGAAGGCCTGCAATGATGTACTTCTAGTCACAACAAGAGGGTAAGAACGTTCCAGGCGCTGGACTGAAGAGACACAAAAGTCAGGAAGTGACCCTTTCGTCGGGATTTCAGAGGCCGCGGACAAGAAACAAAGTCCTCTCACAACTCGGGGAACTTTGGGCCGTACCATCCCGAGGGGCAGGGGTGGCGGAGCCGGGGGTGGGGGGAGTGGGGGCGGGGAGGGCCGTGGCAACTGACAGCTCGGTTCTGAACCAGCCGTGAGTAAACTGAGAATTTCCACGCTGAAAAGACTCAGTGTCCGCAGATCCCCCGCCCTGAAGTGGAAACGGGGTTCGGCAGATCCTCACTGCAGAGTCTGCCGAAATAGAAGCCGGGGTGGCCCTGGCGAGAGCCGGCCTCCTGAATCCGGGCCTGTGCGCGCCCAACCGGGCCGCGCGCCCGTGTCTCTGGATGGCGTGCTGGCGCAGCCCATCTGCGGCCGCGCGGCCGGGAGGAAGCCGGCCCTGGCGATGAATGGGGCTTTGTTCGCGGGCAGCCAAAGCTGCCCTCGGCAGGCCCAGATCGCACAACGGAGGCTGTATGCGAGCGGAATGGAAATAAGCCTGCGGGCCTCCCGAAGGAGCCCCGTCCCCTTCCCTTCGCCGAGCAGAGGAATGCTGGCAAGCCGGAAAGGAGCCCTCGCCGGGAACGCTGCTCTCGCGGCTCTGAAACCCCATTGAGAAGAGCCCTTTGATGCAATTAAAGCGCATTTCATTGCAGGCCTGGGAGGAGGGAAGGCCCATCCAGCTTTTTTTCTGTCTCGAGCGTGTTAGTGTGTGCACCTTTGTGGGGCGGGCGACTTAGAGAGCAGGCGGGAACTGGAGCCCCGTCTCTCGCAGACATTCTGTAACATCGTAAAGAAGCACCCATAAACAGATTGGTTTTCACCGTGGGTGGAACCCAATTTGAACAACATCCAGGCTGACCTGCAGGCCAGAGTTCCTGCTTTGAAAGACTCTTTGGTAAAACTCACACCACCTGCCCTGCTGTAAAGGTTTAGGCGGACAAGAAATTGCGTTTGAAGGAGGAAGTTGTTTTTGAGGTCATTGCTCCCGGTTTTCCATTTTCTCAGAGGTGGAGTGGGCTATGTCGCAGGTCCAGAATTGGTTACAGTAAAATGTAAAATGTAGATGTAAAACTATGTAACCTGAAAACGTTGACGTTCTTGGATGCGACTGCTATTTTAGTGCTATGATTATTCTCTACGATTTCCCTGTTTTCCTCCATTGAGACAACTGTGTGGCCCCGGGAAAACCCAGGTAGCCTGAGTTTAATATTTTTCATCTATTAAAATGAATAACAAAAGGCCAGATAACTGATACCATAAAGCTCTGGGTGCTGGCAGAATTCTTTCTAAATTGGAGGTGAGCACTTGCTTAAGATGTATGGGCCTGAATCTGCAGTAAACGTCAATGTAAAAGGATCACAGAGTTTTTTGTTGACTTTGCACCAATTAAAACTAGGGCTAATAGTCTAATGTCAGTTTCCACTAAGAATATCCTTCTTGAGAACAGGAACCTGTCTTTTATTCTGGCATCCCCTGTCCCCAGAGCATTGCCTGACCAACATGAGTGGGCAACACATACATGGAATATAAAGAATTAATACTAACTTGATGCCATTTTCTGTCACTTACAATGTAAACAAGAAATAGAAGTTTGGTGGGTATTGGGGACCCTTGGCTAGGTAAAAGTTTGAAAGAAGGAGCAGGAAAACATTTTCCTGAAGTGTTTCCTGAAGTGACCCAAGCAGAGCCCGGCACTGAGGTGGAGGAGGCATTCTTTTTCCCCCAGTGGATGGTTAGTACTGGCAAGCTTGAATCACATTTTATATTTGCAAGGAGTGTGCATAGCTGATTCTTCATTCATTCTTTGAACATCCCATGGATGTGGGACAGTAAGACACACTGGCTATGTATGATGAGTATCATGTTTCTTATATATTGATCTAAATATAGCTCCATGATTCTTGTTATTTGGGGCTTTGTTTAGACCTGTAACTCGAGTGTTTTCCTCTGAGGGCTTGAATACCTGACTTTTTCACCATTCAATAAAACCCAGTAAATTTTTGTCACCAAAATGAGGACGCTCATAAATGAGACAGTGGAGAACATCCTATTTCAAATACATCTCCAGGTATCTGCAGGAAACACCTCTGAAGCGACGTTGACATAAACAAATGGATGTTGCCCTCAACTTCCTAAACACACACACACACACACACACACACACACACACACACACAGAGTTAGGTATTGAGAAATATAAAGTCCAGTTTAAAGATGTTTGTGTCAGGGTACAGTATGCCCAACATACAATTGTCCTCAACTTTATTTCTTATCATGTGGCCCTGGTTGGCTGTTATTCTGAGTTGCATTTTTGTCTTGATGTGGATATCATCCCTGAGAGTTGAAACTCTTCAAATTGTTCCTTCCTGTCTATTTAGCCAGGTGCGCACTGTTGTTGTTCAGTCACTAAGTTGTGTCCCACTCGGTGATCCCATGGACTGTAGCATGCCAGGCTCCTCTGTCCTCTACTATCTCCCGCAGTTTGCTCAAATTCATGTCAATTGAGTCAGTGATGCTATCCAAGCATCTCATCCTCTCCCACCCCATTCTCCTTTTGCTTTCACTCTTTCCCAGCATCAGGATCTTTTTCAATGAGTCAGCACAACCCACATCAGACCCCACATATAAAATGATTATCTGATAGAACAAAAGTTATATACAGCATCAGTAGCAGTGTCCCTCACTTTACAGAACTCCTGAATTGTCTCCAAATTATTGAGTATTTGTTTCCTTCCGATTTACAGTATTTCTTTCAGAGCAGTTTTATGCTTATTTCAGATTGGGTCATTAATAGGGAATGACTTGGATCAACCTACTTGACTCTCCCAAATAATTAATGATCCAAATGGATCGTTGAAGGCCAGAATGGAAGGTTCTTAAAACACTGATATGGAGTCAAAAATACCATGTAAACAATCATGTCTCAGGCATTTAGATGTATTTAGCTTTTAAAGGACTATATACCTATTTTTTTGGATGTCCTCAGGATTTGGTAATACCTTCTATTTTAAAAACTAGAACTGCACATGCCTAGAAGTAGTTGGTGAGGTTGAAGTTTGCAGAGATAAGAACCCAAAAAGAAGAAAGCAAAAGCTATCATTCCCCACTGCAGATCAACGCATTACTTCACAGAGGTAAAAGTGGCTTGTCTATGGTCAGAAACTGGGGAATTATAATTGCATCTCTATTCTCTTGATTTACAAGAGAGTCGTTACAATCTCTGGTATTTTAATGCCAGGGAAGCCTGCAGTTTAGAAGATGACCAGATCCTGGATCCCAAAGGACATATGAAAAGAAAGCTAGTTCACCTAATTTGCAAGACTGGACTAGCTATATTACCTACTGCCGTTCCCTTTTTGAAAGATTTAACTTATTAGCTCAACTTCCTTTTTTTTCTGTCTTGTTATTTGTCCAGTAGCCAGAAAAATGAAGAAAAGACCTCTCCTTTATTTACCAGATGATCCGTGGCCATCTTAGCCAATGCATTCTAGAAGTTTGGGTGGAGACATTTATATGTCCTGTTTTTGGCAATAAAAGGGGAGGTGATGCCTCATTCAGCCAGTTTTTGGCTCCTAAAATAAAACAAAAAGCAGTGTTATTTGCTAGTCTCTGGGCCACTAAGTGCCAGAATGCCTGTGTTGACTCAAATTCACGTTCTTGCAGCTAGGTGGGGCTCTCTAGAGTTGTTGGTCCTGTGAGGTTGCCAGGGCAACTTAAGTCTTCTGAGCTGGAAGGCTTCAAGAAGTACAAAGAAGAGACTACAGGTCACATTACAACTTACAGGCGTGTGTTCAATAACATGTCATCTTTTGGTAATGGGGCTTTATTTTTATTTTATTTTGTGGGATTGAAAGATCAGAAGCCGGAAATTAGCTGGGGAGGATAAAAAAAAAAAAAAAAGGAAAAATTAAAGAGGGGGGTGGGCACTATTTCTGTTCCTTATGTGGGCAATGGTTAAACAAGGAGAACATCTGGACCTGGAGTGGGTCTCTGCAGTGCTGCTTTTAATTACCCCAATCATTTGGTCTCATGCTAAATTAGTGACTGTGGGAGCAGCTCAGATCTCCAAACTGACAGGCCCGGAGAGCTCCACTTAGCCTGCCACATAGTCAGAGGGGAAACACGGAGCTTCCGGTTTCATATTTAAACCAGGGATTGACTCATAATTGTAGCTGTCAGGAGGGTGATGGAGACATTATGTAATCTGGTTCTTATGGCGATGTGTGTTTAAGGTTTCTGCTCTGTAAATTCCAGAGGAAATTTTATGTCCATTGAGGGAGAGCTCGCTGGTTGCTCTGTGGTGTGCCCTGCAGGATAATGACAGTGCTATTAAAGGTTCCTCAGTCTGCCTGAATCCAAACATGAATGAATTTGCCCCTGAAAGGTCTTCCTGTTTTTCCATAGACTTTTAAATGTGGATGAGGTTAGGCAAATTTTGGTACACTGCCAGGAGGCAGTATGTTGGCCCAGTAGGGAAATTTAATAATGCCAAGACATTCAGGTCCACACATAATTTCTTCTGGACCACACAGTTCCCCTATCATTCTAGCCTCAGAGATTCTGGAAGTGGACACCACTTGCTCCTGGAAACAAAGCACTAGATCTGTGGATCATTTGCTCCTTTTTAATTCGCCTTGCTACCTGCCTCTTGGAGGTCTCTGAGCTGGTATAAATGTGCAGGGTGGTCGGGGAAGGTGTGAGAAGGCATGAGACCTACCCAGGGTTTGCTGTCAAGGGGAAAAAAAAAAAT
Organism: Bos indicus x Bos taurus; assembly: GCF_003369695.1. Classification (NCBI taxonomy): domain Eukaryota; kingdom Metazoa; phylum Chordata; class Mammalia; order Artiodactyla; family Bovidae; genus Bos; species Bos indicus x Bos taurus. Next base: position 27,593,656 of record NC_040085.1, on the reverse strand, counting down.
CAGAGGAGACTGTTTAATTTTAACCTTAAAGGAATGTGTTTTCAACAGTTTTGCTAGAGGGCGACTTGTGTTTTCATTTGATTGTTCTCTGAATTGTTAGTTTTACTCGTATGCTAGGAAGGATTCATTAGAGAGAATAGTATTCATATTAGGAGAATAATAATAAAAGACTAAACAAAAACTTGAAAGGTAAATTGAGAGGGGGTAACGGTGGTGAGGAGTGGGGTGGGTGGAACCCTCCAGTATTCCCTGGTTGCTGGCCGGGCTGGTCCAGAGTTCTCACCTCTGCTTGTTCTCCTTGCCTTCCTTCCTCACTTGGGGAATTTTCCAGGCTACCAGTACTTGGAGTTCTTTGCCTTTTTATGCCCATCAAAGACAGTGGTATTTATAAAGTAGTTTTAGCCAAAATTTATAACTAAATGTGTGAAAAATGTGTATATCATTATCATAATTTATATTGTAACTGACTGTTGTAAACTATATTTTCTAAAAAAATGGGCAGTTAGGATAACTGAATATGTGAC